>NC_059360.1:24108125-24732500 GCF_019703515.2 Myxocyprinus asiaticus
TCAGAGGATGAACTGATGCCAACTCCAACTGTAAGACATCAGATACTTCATATGCCACTGTTTGAACCTTGGACTTAGGATGGATCCCACCAAACATCACCGAAATGACCAGACGGTTGAAATGCGATGCACCTCATTGATCTCTGCCTGCATCACCTTTGTCTATTGATGGACTACACTCTTGAAATGGAATACATAGACTATAATTTAATTGCAAACAAAAGCCTTTATCAGCCAACTAACAAAGGACAATGCATCTATGTGAACTTCTGCAGTTAATCCAGGATTGACTTCAAAAGACATTAGTCATTAATCTTAAAATTCATAAAAAATATTTTTATTTTATTATTTTTAAACACTGGAACTTAACACTTAGTTTACTAATCTTAAACCATGACCTGTACTGCACATAAATAACTAATACTGGCATTATATTCATGCTGATTAGCCAGAGGGGAAGCCTGGTTTCTCACAAGGTTATTTTTTCCATTAACCAACATCTTATGGAGTTTTGTGTTCCTTGCCACAGTCACCTTCAGCTTACTCTCAGGGGTTCTAAATACAATTATAATTTAATTTTTATACACAATTTACAATCATATTTAATCATACTACACAATGATCACTCTAAGACTTTATAGATATTACAGTTTTATTTTTTTATTTTATTTTATTTATTTTTTTTGTCAATGCATGATTTTCTGTAAAGCTGCTTTGAAATGATGTGTGTTGTGAAAAGCGTTATACAAATAAAAATGACTTGACTAGTAGTTTTCCAAGTACAACAGTCACACAATAAATTAAGTATATATATATATATATACTACATCTAACTTAATTTGCTTACATTAGTCCACTGGCATATATTTCAAACAGTATCCCAATATTTTTTAAATATTTTTTTTCTGTGTCAAGCACAGAGTTCATGTCAATCTTTGTCTTCTTTTACAGATTTCAACAGACCTGAAGAAATACAGAGAACCAAGAAAAAGTGCCTTGGAGAAAAACAGGGAAAATAAATAAATTCAGAACAATCAATTTATCATTTGAACAAAGATATTTTTGCAATGAAATGGAACTCCTCTTATGAATCTTTTTATTTTTCACATACAGCTTTTCAATCTTTTGTGTTGACAATACTGATGTTAGAACCAAGTTTACTGACAATTGTCATGGTGGAAATGAAGAAAAAAATGTTTTACAAGAAAAACAAAATGTACTGCTGCCAAAAGATAAACTGGGTATCACAGTTGACTGCAGACGCTATATTATCAGTTGATTTGCCTTCACAGGTTGTGTGTCCAGTAGGTTTTGCTTGGAGAATCATTTAGCTATAGTTTTTCAAATATGTTTACTGGCTAAAGGCAGACTTTGGTTCAATATTCCTGACAACCACACAGTCACATTCTTCAAAGCCAGGGCTAAATCCTTTGATTGAATTATGAATTGCATGATATTTTCTTGCCTTTTTTGTCTTTACAAGACATGTCTCGGCAGTGATGAGCGGTACTGGTTGCAGTTTATTCTGTGAAAGAAATTAACCACATTTTCCTAATATTGAATGTCTTATGTTATGTATTTATACATTCCAGCTATTGACTATTGCTAAGTTAGAGTTCAGTGTGTAAATATTGTAAATATACTGTGTGTGTGTGTGTGTGTGTGTATATATATATATATATATATATATATATATATATATATATATATATATATATATATATATATATATAGCACATTATAAAAATAAAAAAAAACATTATTTAAATAAACATGTTTGTTATATAATGTTTAAAGGGTTTTGTGTGTGAATCAAATTTAATTTGAATAAATGCTATATGCTTTTCGTTGCTTAACATTCCCACTCCATAAGACCAATTAAATGGTGTGGGAAAACCTGCTCTAATTAAATTTAGGTGACAACCCTTGGCTTTAACCATCATAAATAATATTTGCATTGGCACTCTACTCAGGAAAAAAGAGAAAACTATTTAAGTTGTTAAGGTTTTCTTTGGGGACAAAAATGGTGATTTTTGTTTATCAGCACATTTTATTATGGGATGTTGATCTAGTCTATGTTCACATCAACTTGTCAAATGACAATTCTCTTTTTAAAAATATACTTAAGGCTTATGTACAGCCTGACATTATAAGTATGTAAGCAGCCTGACTGGCTCTTGTATTTTTTGGGGTGAGTCTAAAATTTAGTATTGAGCAGTAGACCATCAAGGCATCAGGCATTTAATGAAAATGGTATGTAGTCTATGTGTAAACTGGATAATGTTTGTAAATTGTGGTAAACCCCTCTATACTTTCTGTACTGGCTGGCAGGCTTACTACTAAAAAACATTTGGTGGCCCTTATCCCACCACCCTGAGAGAGTTATTCGACCTGATGTGTCCAGGCATGCTACTGACACTTGTGCTAATGTTTAAGACAATCCCTGTGTACACAACCTTAAGAACAAACAATCATAAGAATACAATTTCAATAAAAGACACATTCTCTAGCACAAGATATAACATTAAATATTTCATGCGTGTTAATACCATGAACAATGAATGACTGAAAAAGTTGAGAAGATACAAGGGAAGATTAACTTGGAGAGGGGAACCAGACAAGCAGATGATGTGTTTAATCGGGGCATGCAAGCAAAGACCAGTTAGCCATTTGGAAAATCCACCTAAAACTCTTAATGTTTTACTCACTGAGATGACAGAAGCTTAGGAAATGTTCTCTAGTGCTACCACCAGATTATTTGCAAAAATACAGTGAAAATGAAGACAAAACAACTACACGAGAAGAAGAGGAAGAGAATTCTTGTTTGGTAAAAAGTATATGTTTACATTAGTCTGATCTCCAGTCAGTATTACACTTAATGAGCACTTTATTAGGAACACTATCATCCTAATAAAGTGCCTGACATGGTCTTCTGCTGTTGTGGCCCATCCAACTTAAGGTTCGACATGCTGTGGATTCTGAGGAGCTATTCTGCTCACTACAATTGTACAATGGTTGATGTGAACATTAACTGAATCTCCTGACCCGTGTCTGCATGATTTTATGCATTGCACTTCTGCCATACAAATGGCTGATAAGATAATCGCATGAATAAGTAGGTGTACAGATGTTCCTAATAAAGTGCAGTTTACTACACTAATTTTGTTTCAATATCTGTTGCCATTTTCAAAAATTCTACTAATTTTGAATCTTGTTACTTATAGCCACATTTTATACAGTATATTAGTTGCTTATACTCTCTTGATAATAGGAACTCACACTAGTGACCAGGTGCCAACACTGTGGTTTAGCTGGTCTGAATATAAATTTGGGTAGAAGCCAAGTGAGAATAAAAGTGCAAAGCAGAAAATTATATTTTTACCATTATGATTGACAACTGACCATCAAGATAAAGGTAATTTTGGAAAATCAGCAAGTTAATAATTTATTTTTATTAAATGCATAGAGCTTAGTAGGACTTTGACACAGCCATACGCTAGTGGTAATGTAATGTGACACTCATGGCCATAGAGCATGGATTTAAATCCAAACATAAGGAATCAAATTGGTCATATCTGACCTTATGGCTATAAATTAACTGTTCTTAATCTGGTGAGTCACCACGTCAGGCTTCACCACATGCAACAATTGAGATAGCTACTGATAAACAGCAGCCTGCAGTTCAAGAGAACTACAATATGTATCCCCTTTACAACCAAGCTTTATACAATAATTCATTGACATAATCTGTCTGATACCTTTGGCTTCATCCAATTGTACAACAATAATTCATCCTGTCAGCTTTTTTTTTTTTTTTTTTAACAACTAATACATTGTAAACATTCAGTAGTTTTTTCGAAATTGTCACATTATCCCAATGATCACGAGCTCAAAGTTCATGTTTTTTCCCCCCAAATGAATGTATTGCAGGTAATTTGCCTAACCCTAACCCTGCAACTGAATCTCAAGTCCTCTGTCATTTACAAGTTGAATCCAGGACGGAGTCTTTAACAGAAGTCAGAAACATTACTGAGGGGCTTAATTTTAAGTTGTCTAGGTAGGTGTTTCACAAAATGCCATTCTAAGCTTAATGCTGGTTCCCCTTTCCCACTCCAGTTGGCAGTCTGCTGGAAAAAGTTCCTGGAAAAGTGACATGAAGCATTCAAAGAACTCCATAAGCTGATTACTGGACTAAACCTTTGTTGAGCACATGATCTGAGAATGTTCAAAGTAAAAATGTATCAGCCAATAAAAGCTCCTCAAACTGATATTTTGTCTATAACATCAAGGTTGAAGGATGCATAGGATATTTAGGAAAACTGACTTGCTCATCCAATCTAGTCTCATTCCAAGTCATGATAATAGTAGAAGAGGGTGAAATAGTCTAAAATCGTATGAGTTGGTTTATACAAAAACTTACGACTTTTACTCCCGCATAGAGAAAAATAAACAAACCAACTGTTATTACTATTTTTCTAAAGTTTAACCCAAACCTAACCATGATTTCAACAGGAAAATAACTTTTGTGTACCACAGAAGAATGAAATAATTGGGATTTGGAACGAGACGAAGAAAGTGTTTTACAGGTTATTGACATACACCACTCATTTGTATATCTGTATTGTTAACATTTTAAATTTTGTTTGTTGATTGGTTGGTCTCTATGGGAATAAAAGTTGTAACTTTTCATTTGAGCCAAGTTGTACAATATCATACAAATTCACAATCTTATTTGTCATGAGATGTTGGTCCATCCCTGATTTCATAGACAAATACCCTGCCATTTATTCCATCGAATTGTTTGGCAAATTATTTTGGTGATGACAAATCTACACGACTTTTTAATTTGAATGTTCTCCAGCCTTATGCTACCATCAGACTTATGATGGCCATTTACATTTCTCAAAAAGAGACCCTACAAGAAACATATTGTTGGGTTTCTTATACTGTATGTACAGTGGTACAGTGGATGTACCTTTGAGGGTACTGCCTCAGTGATAAGCTGTCATACCCCTAAAAGTACAATTTTAACAAAAAAAAAAAACTCTGGGGTCTCACATCCTTCTGGGAAGTAGGATATCTTATATTTAAGAAATGTTCTATATGGTCAAACTTGCACGGAAAAAAAAAAAAAACTTTTTTTTAAAGTATTGGACCTTAGGAGACTCTTATTACTTTAAAACAGTTTAAACATATTTTAAATGTTTCTGCTACACTCAACAACAAAAACACAATTATAGAACATTTTGTCACAACTTGATTTCATTGCGTTCTTTCCATTTAAAGGTGTAAAATGGAAGTTTACTTTTACATTACAAGTTTGCATTTGAGTTGGGACTTCATGAATAATATTTTTGGTGTTCATGCAGCATTAATGAAACTGGACAGGGGATTTCAATTTCCCAGCAGATAGCAAGAGTACGTTTTAAAATTAAGTGTTATTTTATGTGTTTTTGTGCAAGATGAATATAAAGGGGGATACTTGTTAGTGTTTAATATTTTGTTTTGTTAAGATTTAGAAGAGTTTCTGTTATGTTGGAGTTTTGGGGGTTACCATTATGATTAAGATTTTAGCTTGAGCTAACGATGCAGACAGGTAGTTGTCGCACATTAAATTGACTGCTCGCTTCATTGAGCGATTTCTGTGCTATCTATAGCATTATTTCTAAATAACACTATGTTTCAAACCAGCATGTATTTAGCATGCTAACATTCACTTTCACTAGTTAGTACATACACTGTAAAAAAATTTCCAGTAAAAAAAACAGTAATCTACTGGCAGCTGTGGTTGCCAGCATTATTCTGTAAAAATACAGTGTTACCTTCTTGAAATTAACAGCAAGATACAGTTTTTGATAGCTACAGTATACAATTGTAATTTAGCAGCCTATTGCTATTAAATTACATACCGTAAAAAATAATCCTGTAAAAAAACAGTAAACTACTGGCAACTGTAGTTGCCAGCATTATACTGTAAAAATACAGTGTTACCGTTTTCGAAATTAACAGCTAAATACTGTATTTGTCAACTACATTATACAACTGTAAGTTAGCATATAGCTGTTAAATTACATACCAGTCACAACCCCATATTCACAATTTTAAATGCATATTACACCCTGCACTTTCTATTTGTATATGTGGATTACAAAAGATAAACAAAGCCAAGTTATGAATGTTTTTTTTTATTATTCTGAAACAACAACAAGTTTATCAATATGCCCTAAAACAGGCAAAAAATAAATAAAAGTAGTCAAATAATATTTAGTGCTGTGGTGCAACAAAAAAAAGCACCCATCAACAAATCAAAATACACAAATGACAAGTAAAAAGTAGAACATTTATCAAACCAAACCAAAAATTTAGAAATGATTTACCTGTACATAAAATACAAATCTACTGTCAAATCAGGCTTCAATGAACACCAGCCCATTTTTTATATCAAAAAGTTTATAAAATACAAATCAGTAAAAAAATAAAATCAGGCTTCAGCAACACTCCAGCCCACCATGTTATGTGAAAAACAAACTGCACTGGTGGGGAGTGTCCGCTACATTTTAAATGAAGTCCCACTCAAAGTCCATCAGTCTAGTTACAGTCTTCTTCTGCACAGTTTTTCCAGTTTTTTTAGACACCACTTTTCCCCGTGCAGCCTTGATCCCCTTTTCCGGATTTATTCCAATAAAGCGTCTGAAAAATAAGACGGGAAGATTTTCAGTGAACAATTATTTAAAATTTTATAATTTTGATTATCTAAAATTTCCTCATCAATATTGTATAATTTCTGAAGACTTGGAATACACCACACAAGTCATCCAGAGTACATTTATGGTGCCGTTTTGTCCTTTATGGAGCTCGTCAGTGAATGCCCCCATGTGTAACTTATCTATAAAAAGTCTGATTTTGTGTTCCATGGAAGAAAGCAGTACAGGCTTTGAGCGACATGAGTGCGAGTAAATTTGAAAGTACTTTCATGAATTTTTTTTTTTTGGGCGGAACACAAAGAAAGATATTTTAATGTGATGATGAAATATCATGTCTGGTTGTCAATACAATGCAGTGAATGGAGACCAAAATATTAAGCTCCAAAAAGGACTTAAAAGCATTTTAAATGTAGTCCTTTTTCACTTTAAATCTTGACATCACAATTTTCCTTGACGATCATGATTTCAAGCTCAATTACACTTCCTAGCACTCTGAGCGTGTGTCAAATAAGTGTAATCAGGACTGAAATCATGATTGTGCCTAGAGACTGCAATGGCAAATTGAACAGTGAAAGAGTTACATTTTGGTCTGTTCTCAACTAAAATTAAACTAAACTGAATTAAACCACTGTACTCGTTACGGATTACGTTTATTATGCTTTTATGTCCTTTTTGTAGCTGACAGTTTGGTACATATTCCACTTGCACTGTATGGACAAACAAATATCAAACGTCCATCAAAATATCTTTGTATTCCGCAAAAGTAAATCCCATGTTTGAGATGACAAAGTTGAGTAAATGTGATAATTATTAAATGGGGAACTATTCCTTTAAGTCAACATAATAATATTAACATATTAAGATAAATTAAACAAATAAGTGCAAGCTTGTTACCTTTGAAGGAATTCCAGTGTGGATGCTGCTTCCTCTTGGTACTGCAAATGAAATATGTAACACAAAGAAAACAATGCAGCAAGTCCAGTGACAAAAGTTGGCTGCACACCCTCGCAGATTATTCGGCCTTCCAGGCTGATCATCCATCGTTTCATCCAATGCCCCGGAATATCACCTGGACCTTAAAGGAATGTATAGATAGATTAATGTGTAATCTATGTTCTCAGGACAGCTGGGCATACAAAAGGCAGTGAGAAAATTATGCCAGCCCTAACAATGTCATGTCTTCCAAGATAAAAGAACCCACAATATCTCTGCAAAGAAAATGACTGAACACACCCCCAGTGAAAACACAACATGTGATCTGACACTCAAAGGGATAGTTCACCCAAAAATGAAAATTGTTATAATTTGCTCACCCTTGCGTTGCTCCAAATCTGCATTATTTTATTTCTTCAGTGGACCACAAAAGGAAATGTAGGCAGAATATTAGGGACTGACAGCATCAGTTACCATTCACTTTCATTGCATCTTTTTTTCAAAATAATATTGAACGATAACTGACTCAGCCAGTCCCTAGAAAGAAGGTTTTATGGGTTTGTTACAACATGCCTGTGAGTACATGATGACAATTGAACACAGACAATTCAAAGACAGTAGATTCTAGAATGAGGCACATAAAGGTGGATCTTTTCCTGATAATAAAAACATACGTGTCAGACTGTGAGCTTTGTTTTAGTGAAACAAAATGCAGACATATCTCATATGATATACTTACCAAGCAGGATCAAACGAGGAGTCTCAGGCAGGTTACCCGTCTTCTCAAGGTCAGCAGGAGTGGCAGACATCTATTCGTAAATATAAGAATTTATGAAAAATAAATATGCTACTGCTAATATTATACAGAGGCAATAGGCCTGTTATATTCCAAATAGGAATATTTTATCCAAAAATTATAATTGTCTCATCATTTACTCACCCTTATGTTGATTTAAACACATATGCCACAAAAGATGATATTTTGATGGAGATGTAATGTCTGTTTATCCATACAATGCAAAAGAAGAGAATGAAGACCAAAATTTCAAACATCAAAATGGACATAAATGGAGGATAAAAGAAATTGTGACTCCAGTCTTCTGAAGCAATTCAGTTGGATTTGGGTGAGAACAGACCTGTCAGGTCTCTAGGTACGATAATGAATTCAAGCTTGATTACACTTCCTAGCACTTGATGCATATGCAGAACACTAGGAATTGTGATCAAGCTTGAATTCATGTTTGCCAAGGAGACTGCCGATTTGTAGCTGTTCAGTGAAAAGAAGTTACATTTGGTCTGTTCTCACCCAAAACCATTTGGATTGCTTTAGAAGACATTAATTAAATGACTGGAGTCTTATGCATTACCTTAATGGTGCCTTTATGTCCTTTTTGGAGCTTGAATGTTTGGTCCCCATTCACTTGCATTGTATGGACAAACAGACATCATTTCTCCATTAAAATATCATCTTTTGTGTTCTGCAGAAGAAAGTCATATGATTATGAGACAGCATAAGGGTGAGTAAATTATGAGAGAACTGTCATTTTTAGGTGAACCATTTTATACAAGTACTCATACGAAGAACAAACACAATGAATTTGAAGACAAACGTACATTTTCTTGACGAATTAGTCCTTGCTTCTCTACGATGTGAGCCATTAGGAGTTGAACTACGTGGTGTGATGAATGAATGGCTTCATCTTTGGAAAGGACTGACTTAACTTCTGGGTTGGTAGGTTTGCTTTTAAAAAAAAAACCTCTACAATGGTGTTTCCACACTCCTCCATAGAAAGTGTGTGCACACAGGACATCGATGTCAGTGAGAAGCTCAAAATGTGCGAACAGGCCTTTCTGAAAGAAGAGGTATGGCCACTTTTGGAGTCAATTAAGCCTCCTGTATTTTTTTTATATTTTCTACACAAGTGAGAGGTAAATGTTGATACAACAGCAAATGTTTTACCACACTGCTTGAAAGGGCATGTGACTTTTCTTCCCTCTTTAATGTGCATTTTAATATGAGAAATAAACTCAGGTAAAGAAAAACTTTTCACACTACACAAATCAACAAGGCATTCCAAGGAATGTGTAGTGCACACTGTGGGTTCTGCATATCCTTTATGGTGTCTGTACACGTGAGATTTCAAACCTGCATGTTTTTTTAAACGTCCTATTACAGTTAGGTATGCAGCAACAAAATACAATATTTGAGACATTGCTGTGTATTCTCATATGTTTCACATAGGTCACAGTGGTACCACGTGTTTCCCCGCAGATCTGACAAGGAAATATAATGTAAAGAACAGATAGCTTCTCTAACTATGCCATTCGAATCTCGATAAGCAAGTCTTCAGAAAATGACTGACACAGATGCGGTGCACGACCCTCTGTCATGCCGCTAATAGTTATGCAATCAAGCCAGTAGGTGTTTGAATACGAGCGTTCACATTAATCACAAGAATTGTGAATTTTGTTCATAACCTCACTTTTACTCAGATAAAGATTGGGACATGTGCCTGTTGCATAAACTTCAGATGTCTGTATACGGTATAACGTCATCTAATTAAAATTACAAAGGCTTGATTGGTCTTTATAATGTAATATTTAGAAGTACTTGGTAATTTGCATATATTAAAATCATAGGCGGAGTTGCAGATAACCCCAAATGTCTCTCACATGTGCGGTTTGAATGCGCACGGTAAAGGTGTAACCAGAAAAAAAACATCATTGATTTTAATCAGATAAAGTTTCGAAAAATGTCACGGTTGGATAAAACTTAAGGTTACTTACCAGTGTGTGTGATATGACGGCGCAAATGCAGTCGTGTGCTTACTAACTCGCTCCATCACCCCTTTGCCTGATTAAAACACGCAATTAAATAATCTGATTTAAATCACAAAAGCTTCATTGGATGTTTAAAATGTTACATTTAAAAGTAATAGGTAATTTACAGATAATACAATCATAGGCTGAGCTGCAAAATTACCTCATGCTAACAGTCCAAAATGTCTTACCTCATCCATGCACATGGAGAAAATATGGTACAATACTGTTAAATAACATGTGTCATACTTTTGCTAATCACCACGCAATTTGAAGCCACCAAGTCCTCCCATAAAGCATTGCGGAAAACAGCAATTTACTGCTATTACATGAAAACAGCATTTTGCTGTTAAATTTCTATGTAAATTTACAGGAATTGTTTACAGGGCCGACCCGTGGCATAGGCGACATAGGCTGTTGCCTAGGGCGCAAAATAACAGAGATGAGCTGCAGGAGATGACTGTGTAACCCTCTACACATATATTGAGCACTAGCACTATGTGATTATACTATATATCATTTGTGGACAAAATGAGTGAAAAAGAACCAAATTATCAGGTGCAAAAGGCAGGAAGTGGCACAAAGAAGAGGAGCAGAAAAAGAGCAATATAAAGGTAAGAATCACAAGTTAACAACTGTTCATTTCAACCATTGATGTTTATTTACTACTTTGAAATAGCTTATTTAAAACCTCTTAACTGGCGCAGTCATTGTGGGCCTTTTTTGCTTGTTTTATTTAAGTTCAGTGCAAGTTAAGTGCAGTGTATTTTCTTTAAAATAAACTTAATCTTCTATAATGTTGTTTTAATTTCAGTTATATTGCTGCTTGCTTTCACTTCACCAAAAAACTCCTAAGTGTCTTCTTTTAAAAGAGACCATGATTAGGACTGCAGTCTAAAGCATTCATGCTAAGCACCCTCAATTGCAGACCAGGGCAAACTACTGCCCGCAGGTTGATTTATCAGGAACGTGTTTTTATTAGATCTTTCATTTATCTGGCTTTGGGACCTATTGCACACCCACAAGCTTTTAGTATGCTCAGGGTTGCCAGATAATAGATGCAACACCCCAATCAGAGATTTATACTTGCAAAAATTGGAAATATTTCGCCTTATGTCATACTTCATTTATGCAATCTGGTAACCATGCATGCGAGTGCGTACTTTCTCCTCTTCAACTAAATAAAATACTTAGCGCTCAATAGTGCAATATTGTGCTCAAAGAAAAGTGTTATGTAGGCATTCCATGTCCATTCGTGAGGGTGCGTGTGCTGTTTAGTGCCAAGTCTACAAGCAAACCTTTTCAGTGATGAACTTTAGTAAAATCCCAATAGATTTTCACATCTTTCGCACACGGAGGGGACACGGGAGCAAAACCAAGCGAGAGAGGAAAATGTTTGTTCTTTGTGTTATTTGTGAAATATTGAAGCCCCTCACACCTGTATGTGAATGTTACTCTGGCAGTAATCATTTATCAGTGTCATGCAGCCTGTTTTATTCAGTTGTGTGCTGAATGGGGTGCCAAACAAACCACTGACAAGGCTAACATCATGACCCATGAGCATGTAAACAGGTTGATAATGTTTTGAACATAAAACAAGTAAACTGGTCCACTTTGCAGCCAACATTAAAGGTGCTATATGTAATATTTTTACTGTACTAAATCATAAAATGACCATAATATGTCATTAGAGAATTAGGAAACAAGCTAAGTTGAAATATTGGCTTCTCCGATAACAGTGCTACAGCCAGTATATTCTACTTTGAAGTTTCCATTCCGGGCCGGAATTTCTGTTTATGTTTTGGCCTGTGTGATCCCGCCCACTGCCCACTCACCAATAGTATTTCGACACTGCCGTGTTGCCAGATTTGAACAAGTTTGCAGGCAAACAACACTGCGTGCTGGATTCATGGAAGCCAGCAAGCAAAATGGATCAGAGATAACAGACTCCACCTGACCTAAAAAGCCTCTCCATCCGCCTAAAAACCACCATGACCAGTGGCGTAGTAAAACAAGGATAAATACTGGAGATGCCTTTGGGAGATGGAGACAGCTTAAAGCCCAGAAATCCTTTAAAACGGATGCTGAGTTGGCTAATTTGTGTGTCAACATTCTGGCAACCCGCAGGAGCTTCGAGTCTGGGGCGGGGCAGACAACACTCCAATATTTTGAATTTGGACCGCAGTACCCATTTCAAACACTTGTTGTCAATCTTACATATAGCACCTTTAAAATAAGCTTTTAGAATCTATAATTTCAGAATATTTTATTTTACTCTTAAACCAGACTCCTGATGTAGTGTTAAATTGAATGCTATATTACCACTGCATTGAAGTATGATAAAATAAACAATTAATAATTTTATTCAGCCTTTGTTCAGTTTTACTAACACATGATAGAAAAGTAGCAACAAAACTTCAAGCAATCACAGAATGTTCCCATCAGTCTGTACACGCTTCACAAAATTGTGCATCATTCATTGAGTGCATGAGTGCACTACTACTTCTGGGCTTAAAAGATACAACTATGTAGAAATTTTTATCTTCTCTCTTCAATGTTCTACTTAACGGCTGATGTGGCCCCTGTACCAAAACAACTGCACACCTCTGCTCAACTGAATATGAAAGACTAATGCTGTAAATTGGCAAGTAGATTTCCTTGTTGGGGTTTTGGGGCACCAATCTAAAATCTTGCCTAGTGCGCCAACAGAGCCTGGGCCAGCCCTGAGAACATAAAGAAATGAAAGAGATTTATTTCAGTTACATTGGCATGTCTAATTTTGTTGGATTTAACCAATTCAACTAGGCTTCTTTCTACACAATGTGTTTGTGTTGAGATTACATCGAAGTTTTAAGTTAAGAAAACTAATTTCATACATGTGGAACTACTGTCCATGATTTTTTTGAATGCATACCTACTGCAAAGTGTGATGGGCTATTGTACTATGACTTTGGTATACTGTAAAAAATGTCTGTAATTTTAATGGTAAAAGACTGTAAAAATGCTAGAGAACCTTAATTGATTAACAAATATTAACTGTGAACTATACAATTTAATTTATTTTAAAAGACAATACAGTAGTTTTTACAATAAAATGTTGTAAAATAAAAAATTGTAGATGTAAAAAGTATGATTTTCTTGTATAATTAACGGTAAAAATGTACATTATGTTTAACAAGAGACTACATGTACTTTTTACAGTAAATTATTGTTAAAATTACAGTAAAAAAAATAATAATAATCTGGCGTTCCCACAATTCCCTGCATGACCCATTATATTTCATTATATTTTATGGGAATAGTTACGTTTCTTCTTATTTTTAATATTAGTTACGTACATTGGGGTGTTCTGTGTTATATTTGATGTAGTTTAGTTAATGTTTACTGCATTATTTAAATTTCATATGTGTTACTCTGATGGTGTTTAGTGTTTGTGTGTCTCTACATGTTTATTGGTCATTGCTCCTGGAAGAGCCAGTGTTGGTGAACTTCATGTCATCATGTGCTCTTCTGTCATTTTTACGGTGATTAACAATACATTATAAAGTAAAAAGCAGATTTTTACAGTTTCAGAAGGTTAATATCAAGTTTGACTTTTTTATGATTTTATTTAATTTTTTCATGTATATTACAACAGATTTAAACTGTAAAATGTACAGGTTGTTCTGTAAAGAACATACAGTAAAACAACAGGAATTTTTTACAGTGTAATTTTAAACACATGTGGCTGATAAAGTAACCGAAGCATTATTAGGTTAAATTATAATACTACACATTGATATAGGTTAAAAAGAACAAAATAATGTCTGTTTTAGGTGATTTTGAGATTATAGAACCTAGACCACCACATAATGGGACTTAATCCTCTACAGTCCAATAATGTAATTACAAAAACAACCCCTGAAAATAATTTGTCATTGGCCGTGTTCAGAAGTCAAAACCAATTAGCGGATTTTCCCATTCTCCAAACCTATTAATCCTCTAATTTAAGATTTATTAATTTTCCGACAAAATCTGCAGAATTCAATAAGTGGTTTAACAGACACCAGTCCTCTGAGAGAATAACAAAAGAATATTGCGAAGCTGTGTTGAGCATGACTATCAGATCAGTGATCATTTGGCAGTGCCTTGTTCGTTTTTTGGTGTAGTGGAGCAAAGAACACCAACTTGTATGTGCATAGGTCTGTTTATGTTGAAGCCAGGTGGTTTTTTTTTTTAAATGTAAGAATGCTGTCTACTACGCAGAGTGGATAAGACACACGTTACATTTCTTAAATAGTTGGGTGTGGATGACTGACAACCAAGGGGGTGGTTGTATAAGGCCCAGATGGGAGCAGCAAGCATATCTTTCTGTTAGCTTCCAAGTATCGGCAGGGAGAGGAATGCTCTGCCACTGCATTTTGGAAGTCATGGCTTAAAGGGTAATTTCATGCAAAGGCTAATCTACAACAGTCTAACTTGTGTTTGGATCTTTATGGGCCATGGTGTCTGTCTGACTGTCTGCATCTGTGTTTATGTGTTTGTATAAGATTGTTTTCAGCTGACTGTCAGGGTGCTGATGACAAGCCAGTTTGGGTAAGGGCCCAAAAGAAAAATGGCAAAGTTCAGAAATGTCTGGAAATGTGTCAGACTGGAGATTTAAAAAAATAAAAAAAATGGTGTCAATCAAGGCCATTAAAGAAGCATTATGTTGAAAGACTCTGCCTATGTGCTTGGCAGGTGAGCAAAGAGCAAATGTTAATATAGTGGAGTTTTGCACTCTGTTGCTTGTATATAGATGCATGTGGATTATTGTAACGTTTGGCTGCAACAAATATGATACAGTAGGGTTCCAAGAATGGTTTAATGCTAAAGGTCTGAAACAGTGTTTGATAAAGCTGCATTAAAGACCAGTGACATGGAATGGCGTGTCATGAAAACAAGAAACAAATACTATTTATCTAAGGTGAAAACAAACACGTTAGAATATTTTATGTAAATTTTAGTTTCAATTAGTTCAATTTAAAAGTTAAAATGTGTTTCTATATTTAGGGTTGGGAGGGTTACTTTTGAAATGTATTCCACTACAGATTACAGAATACATGCTGTAAAATGTAATTTGTAATGTATTCTGTTAGATTACTCAAGGTCAGTAACATATTCTAAATACTATGGATTACTTCTTCAGCACTGGTAGATTTTTTCACTTGTTTTGACTATAAAAACTCTGCCAGTACAGTAAGACAAAATACACATGTTAAAAATACATTCTCTGAAAAACCTAAATATCTTATGCAGTGTTGTTTCTAAAACAAGATAAATCAAATTAATCTTATTTTAAGGATTTTTTTATATTTTTACAGGAAAACAATACAAAAATTATTATCAAGAATATGATTTTTGCCCTAATATCAAAGGTCTTACTAGAAATTATGATCTAACATGAATTTTCTTGATAAAAAAATATGATTGTGCCTGGTAACATGTGCATGTAAAATGGCTAGAAATAGCATTTTAGCTTAGCGTAAAGCTGACAATTTACAAGGTTTATTTCTATTTCTTCTGCTCCAAACTTACTTCAAACTTACTTCTCTGTCTGCTCGTATGAATGTAACACATCATAAGAAAGTGTTTCACCGCTGTTCAAATGCACTTTGGATTGCATCATTTATATGTATAAATGTTTTCCATCTGAAAGGACTAAATATTAAATGAAACAAATGACAATAAAATGCAAAGTAATCTCTTCAGTAATTAAAATACTTTTGGAATGTAACTTTATTCTAATTACCAATGATTTAAATTGTAACTGTAGTGGAATACAGTTACTGATATTTTGTATTTTAAATACGTAATCCCGTTACATGTATTCCACTACTCCCCAACCCTGTCTATATTGCAACATAAGGAACATTTAAAGTTAGGGAAAGGAATATTAACCCTTCTATTGTCTTTGGTCATTTTTGACAGATTTTATTTTTATTTTATTTTTTAATTAAAATGTTATTTCATCTGAGCTGCAAGGCTTGTTGACTTTTCCTACATTTGCCATCTGAACACACACAAACAATTCTGAATTGATTCTATGAATAGGTGGTTTTATCAGTGCAGTGTTATACCTTTCACATTCCTGGTCCAATTTGGCCAAGCATAAGAACAAATTAAGAATTAGAATTTAACACACTTTAACACTCACTCTCACTCTCTCTCTCTCTCTGTGTCTCACACACACACACACACATACTTTGTTACAACATTGGTCTACAGCGACCAGGCAACATGTTTGGATCGCTGCAGCCACCTACTGGCTATAATTGTCATTTCATGTAACTGTATATATTTTATATCCAGCAGATGGCAGCACATGCTCCAAATGCATGACACATTTTGATTTTATCTTATTTTTATTTTATTTTTATTTTTTTTTTCAGTTTAATGAAGTGTATGTTTTTAATTAAGTGAAAGTAACAAAATGAATTTTTTTATATCAGAATAAATGGTGTAATTTAGCCTATTAGAGGGTAAATGTCTAAATAGAATAAAATTCCAAAAGAAATGCATATGTTTAGTTGTTATTACTTTTAGTGAATTTAGTTTCATTACATTTCTTTAAAAAAATAAAATACATGATTACTGTATCCGGTCAGATTTGGCTGGGAATACTAAGAGTGTCAGCGTGTAACGAAGACTGTAGAAGGGTTAAAAGATGTCCCGTTCTTTGATATCCATACAATGGGAGTTGAGAGTGACTCACTTTAAAGCTAGAAAAGGACCCAAAAGTGTCAATAAAGTAGTACATGCCACTTGTGTATCATATTCCAATTTCTTCCTAAGTCTTTCTAAGGCAAGGCATATGATAATTTTGGGAGACAAACCTGAAATTTAAGTTATTTTAAAGTGAAAACCTTGAGTTCTGCAATGGCCTTTGTGTTCATGAGTGCATGACAGAAGGTTGTTCACTTGAGAACTTGTGTTGTTCATGTGGGAACTGTTTTCAATTTTGCTAAATTTAAGCCATTTGCAAGCCATTGTGTGATGGCGAAGGTCAAGATTTTAACTTTACTCTCAGCACCTTGGCAGCAGGCAAACCACGCAATTGCACGGGGCCCCGGATGTCGAGGGGGCCCTGGTCGGAAAGCTAAGCAAAACACTCAAGGGGTGACACATTGTTCAGTGTTCACGTGCAGATACACTGTTTTCAGCCATCTCTGAGCGGTTCACATGCATTGTGAATGCAAGGTGCTGCAGTTTCACCCATTTGCGCAATTCCAAACTTATATAAATTATTATACAAATCTAAAAACATAAAAAAGTATCACAGAGATTTAGGAGGTGACAACGTTTCACCTGATTTGTAATGAGGAACATTGTAAACTGTAGATAAAACAAAATAGAGTATGACACTGCAGTTCACATCAAAATAAAAGCTCATTATAATACAACATATATATTTTACTATTGTATAAAACAAATCCTCAAAATAAAAATAATTCAGTATCATATTATAAGCTTGACTGGACAATAATAAATAATATTCTTCTGGGATCCAAAATATAAGTGAGTGAAGTTGTACTTTTTGCACACCCTATTAATTTACAAAAATGTTTTGTAAAACTATATGTACTGTAGGTAAATATTGCTTTTTTATACTCTACTGGAGCAATTAAATTATATGTATTATATTCTAAATTAAATACCATTCTTCCTTGTGTTCATTTAAAGGAAAAACTGTGGAAAACTTTCATTATCTTTAACTAGATTTTTATTTCATTAAACATTTTGAATGTACTTGGTGACAATGGCTGTACTAAATTATTTAAAAATTATGATTAAAACTCACTTTGTACTCCAAAAGGGGACACACCACCACATGGCAATTATGGATCTGTTAATACACACTTATGCACTGTCATGTTGAGCTATACTGTCAGCATAATAAAGATTCTAGTCAGATTTGCCAAAGAGGGGATTAAAAAAAAGAGGATTTTCCTGGCGACAAAGTGCAAAAATAATTTTATCATGACCATTGGTGCCTTTTCCAAAGGTCTTGGAATGACTGCATCACTTGTTTTTGTATTTTTGTGGATTTTTCCCCTTTTTCTCCCAATTTGGAATGCCCAATTCCCAATGTGCTTTTAAGTCCTTGTGGTCGCATAGTGATTCGCCTCAGTCCGGGTGGTGGAGGACGAATCCCAGTTGCCTCCGCATCTGAGACCGTCAACCCGCGCATCTTATCACGTGGCTTGTTGAGCGCGTTGCCATGGAGGCTTCACGCCATCTACCGTGGCAACTACGCTCAACTCACCACGCGCCCCACGAGAACGAACCACATTATGGCGACCACGAGGAGGTTACCACATGTGACTCTACCCTCCCTAGCAACCGGGCCAATTTGGTTGCTTAGGGGACCTGGCTGGAGTCACTCAGCACACCCTGGGATTCGAGCTAGCGAACTCCAGGGGTGGTAGCCAGAGTCTTTTACCACTGAGCTACCCAGACCCCCTGACTGCATCACTTGTTAAATGTGAAAGGCATTAAGAAATCTAATCAGCATATATAGGGGGCTCAGAATTAACGAAAATGCCACAAATGAACCCTGTGGGTCTAAAAACATCACTCAAACTTTAAACAGAATCTCTAATGTGAATAGCCAGGCAGAATGAAAATGAGAAAATGTATTGTGAAAAAAGCAAACAGAAAAAAAGCAAGCAACATTTCTATGGTTCAATGATAAATTCTTTAGGTCAACATGGCCTGTTAATTCTCCAAACAATGCCCTGTTTTGGCACACATATAAGCAAGAGGAATGTGCCAGTGAAACACAGGATTTAGATCCCTTTTCATAGATTACAAAAACAATGGTGTTAGGTGAGACATGTTTCTAAAAACCTTTCAGATTTACGGCTCATTTACATTTGCAAACTTAGCAGATACTTCCTACATGGAAAACATAACTACTGATTAGCACCTGTTACAGGCTCCATCAACTCTCAAAAATCCCAGAAAGATAAATGTTCAAAATGTATGACAGAAAAACCTTACTTTAGGTTGTTTTAACATCTTGTGAATATACAGCATAGGGGAGACCAGGGCTAGTCGTCACAAGGGGAAGTTGTCACAATGGCTATAATTAGGTAAGGTTTGGAGACAAACTTCTGTTTTTATTGAGGCAAGTTGTCACATGTGTTTTAAATGTTTATACAATGTATACAATTGCCTATGTGTGGCCAAAACAATGGTTTGATATTTTTGTATGCTACCTTTTAGAAATTACTTTGTGTTGTGTTACTGTTCTGCTGAAAAGCCTGTGAAAGGCTGTTTAATGGCAGGTTCCAATGTGACAGCTAACATCATATTGTATATAGTGCCCTGCTATTTAAGCATGTTGTCACAAAAGCTCAACAATAAACTTGTCTCTTTTATCCAGGGCAATAATGGTGAAAAAGTTCATAAGCTTTTTTTGTAGCCTTTCAGGTAAGGGATGTGTCTATACAGAAATTGACTTTCAAAATAAACCCACCCTGAGAAATATTTACTGAAGTAAAATGTGTTAGCCTATCATAAATTAACCTTTTGACCTTATTTAATAGAGAAACTATCATGGTTTCATTTCAAACTGATTTCCCTAATAAAATGTTTAGTGTCTATTGAATGACCCTTATCAACATTTCAATAACTGACAAATTTCGCCGACCTTTTTCACAGACTGTGATGATGCATTTCTGCCTTATTTATCAGGGTAAATCTAGCAAACTTTTATGATAATTGTTTTTTAAATATTTATAATGTAAGTTTAGAACATTATGCTTTGTATTATATTATCCTGGAATTAGTTTAAAAAAATTAATTACCACAGCTGCGAGGGGGTTTCTATTACAGCTGCTGAGAGAGTGATAGTAAATTTATCCACTATTTAAAAAAAAAAAATTTAAAATAATAATTATTATGGAAAGTCAGTCAAATGTAATAGTTGATTTTTTTCTTTTGGTCTTGGTGCAAATCGGTAAGTGAAAATAATATTTGCTGTGGTCTCCCATTCACTCCCATTCACCGCTGTTTACCCTGCAAACTTTTACTTCCGCGTTTAAAATCCCGAAGTGTGAAAAAGGTCTGTTTCGCGCGCATTTTGCTGTACCTGCTTTGACAAAACGAATTCTCCAGAACGCGCTCCGGTGTACGCGAGAGCGCGCCAGGGGTCCTAATAGTTTTGTCATACGTCATTTTTCATTGCTTTGTCCCATTATTGCCTGAATCAAATATACACACAATAACTTCAATTTGTGTACAACTTTAAATAAGCGTCTACATGTGTGACATATGCTACTTTATCCACAGCATTCCTTGACAATACTGAGAAATAATCCGCTTAAATTTAGACCATTTAGTTAGGCTACTTAACGGGTCCTTTAAGACACGAGTAAACAGGTTTGGCAGGTGTATCGGAAGTGTACACTTCCAACGTAGCTTATTTTACCTGCGCCAGGTAAGAGTGCTTAAAACTCAACTTGAAACTTCGTGAAGTCTTCGAACCTGGTGAAAACAACCCGTTTGTGATAAAAGTAAGTAGAGAAGTTGATTTTTTTCCCCATGTTCTCTTCCTTGTCGGTAACCCAACAACAAGGTGTAAGTGAGTGAGTGACTAGTTTTATTTCCATGTGGTGGACTGAAACATTAAGGCGCGCAATAAATTAAGCAACTGTTTCCTATTTGTAGTTAAAATGACATTTCTATTATGTGATCGTGTATTCTAAGGCAATCCCAGACAAGCCTTAGGTGTAGTATTTTGTTTGAGAGATCACAGCACATTCATTAAACATTTGTCATCTATCATGTAAGTTTCTGTTTGGGCGTCGTACACAAAAGTCATAATGGCTCCTGATTGAAGAAAAGAATATATATATATATACACACACACACACACACACACTTTTATTATGGTAACTACATTCTGAGCTACTATATTATTTATTTACTGTAAAATCATAATAAATTAACATGAGATCTAGTACATCAAATAAATGATTGGTGGCCAGAACTTTGAAGGTCCAAAAAGCACATAAAGGCTGCATAAAAGCAATCCATATGACTCCAGTGGCTTAATGTATGTCTTCTGAAGCGGTCCAGTCACTTTGGGGGAGAAACAGATCAACATTTTAATCTCCACTTTCAGAATGTGAAAGTGGAGATTAAAGCGGTCGCACACTGGATGTGTCTGGTGGATGCCATGGCGCATTCTAAAATTCGAAACAATTGTTTTCTATGGATGTACGCTCACTTGGAGAGCAACTCGCATAGTTTTCCATTAAATTTGACCCAAATCATTATCAAACAACATAGATTATTTACTATAGCCATCACTGGATGATATTGTGGATGTGTAGATGTTTCTTTCATATAGCCTACACAATATGTTTTTAGTTACAAGTACATCTTTTATGGTTTGACAGCTTGAATGAAAGACCTATTCAATGCTACAGATAGAGATATTGCATAATTAACGTAGCCATTTCTTATCGTTCTGTTTGCGCAGTTACACCAGTTTCATACACGAACCTGTAAACTCATCAGTGTCACTTTGTTCATTCTTAAAGAAGGGAAAAACACTTTTGTGTGTACTGTCTGCCTCCTGAACCGCATCGACCTGCCATGTTTGGTACCTCTGTCATGTCCTACCCACAGCGTGATGTGCCGTGGCGCTTCTCATCTGGTGTGCAATCACCTTTATAGTAAAAAAGGACTTAAATATTGATCTGTTTCTCACCCACACCTACCATATCACTTCTGAAGACATGGATTTAACCAGTGGAGTTATATGGATTACTTTCTGGTCACCATTCACTTGCATTGTATGGACCTACAAATCTTACCACAGATTTGTTATAATAACAAAAAACTACTACTATATTGTGGTGTAAACTATATGGTTGGGAAGAAAATATAACTACAACTCACAGGCCCATTTATTTACCAACGTTTTGGCTACCAGCCTTTTTTCCTCTATACATTTTTGCCATAATTTGCACCTTTAAGGGTGTGCATTTACTTGAGTATCTTCTAAAAGTAAACTATATTATTACCATGGTACATTTTTGTGGAAGTTAGATTTTCACACTTAATGCATTAGGGTGTTTGAGGTTATGCTCAGAATAAACTGTTTTTATGGCCAGTGTGTGTATGTGTATGTGTGTGTGTGTGTGTGTGTGTGTGTGTGTGTGTATATATATATATATATATATATATATATATATGGTTTTGTTAAACCAGTATTTACAGGTGACAGAGTAGGTGATGTAAATGCCAGCTGTAGGATGACGTGCATTATTTGTAAGCGTCACGGCTGACACACGTGATAATAGACTGTCTGCGGTCTTCATCGACAAAAGCAATTCATTTAGCCCCTGTGGGTAAAGTAGATATAATATCTCCACCTTATCTTGAAGCAGACACTGTTTTCACAGCTAGTCGTGATCTGGAGCGTTCCTTCTACATTCCAGTAGCTTTGTTAGCATACAGTGCAAGGTGAAAAATAGAAAGATTGATTGTTGGCGAATTTGTCAAATGTGTTTAGCTGATGTCTTAGAAAACCTAATTGTGTCCATCATACTTTGTTTAACTTAGACCATATTTATGGAATACATTTCAGAATCTCCCCATTTTCATCTAGCTTGACTCCTTACATCTTTAATCCAATTTAGTAATTTCCCATTAGTACTAAATAATGATTCTCAGTCCCTGATGATGATTTTGTTTTTCTGTACTGTTAAATCGACCCCCACTGTAAGTGTCAGTGACAGAGCAGAATTCATCCTCTCAAATTAATCCTGTGTCAAAATTTTAATTTGCTCTCGTCAGAGCAGATGTTTGTGCTTTCTCTCTGGATCAATGCTGCATCCATAATTTTTCATTATCTCCTCCAACTACAAATTAAGGTATAATTGCACTGTCCCACGTATTTGCATTTTTCATGCTTTATTTTGCTATATTAATCAGTTATTGACTAATTACCGACTAATGTATCCTGAAGATCTGCGTAAGCAGTACTTATTTGTACAGTAGTAATCACAAAAATTGTATTCTTATTGTTATACTTGATATGACAGCTGCATTTATTAGTCCACCCCCTCTGTATGACAGCTAAGGTCTTTCAGACCTGAGGAAATAGAAGTGGGAAATGATATCAGCCATTATTACCTGGGGCCAGTAATAAACCTTAGTGAGTTCACCAAGAAAAGGTTTGTTGCTATTATTCCATGTTAGGTCTGGGGGAGGATTTCTTAGTCATGGTATACAGGTGTATAAAATACCAATTATTAATAAAAAAAAAATTGAATACCTCTGAGAAATTGATTATAATATAATAGAGAAGTAGAATCCTTAAACATTTTAAAATTCCCATCCAGATGCTCTCCAGTCACAAAGTTCAGGTGAAATGACAGTTTTGGCTGTCAAACATTCATAGTCTTCCGCAGAACTGACGCTCACTGGATGTTTTTGTTTTTGGCACCATTCTGAGTAAGCTCTAGAGACTGTTGTGCGTGAAAATCTCAGGAGATCAGCAGTTACAGAAATACTCAAACCAGCCCGTCTGGCACCAACAATCATGCCACAGTCGAAATCACTGAGATCACATTTTTTCTCCATTCCGATTGTTGATGTGAACATTAACTGAAGCTCCTGACCTGTACCTGCATGATTTTATGCATTGCCCTGCTGCCACACGATTGGTTGATTAGATAAACGCATGAATAAGTGTGTACAGATGTTCCTAATAAAGTGCTCAGTTAGTATATATCGATATTTGCTGAGAACCTCCCCCCCAAATCTATCCGATGTAGACTTGGGGGCAGTTCACACATCATGTCACGTCCTTGTGTTTAGTTTGCAATATTTTTTATTTGTAGGTTTATGAACAGATGCAGACTGACATATTTGTCCATTCTACAGTCACGTCTCACTTTTTTCAGCAAGTCTTGTCATGAGAACTGTGTTTTACTAACATAAGGGGTTTGAAATGAAAAATGCTTAAAAGCGTTGTTATGTGATACTGTATATGATCTGTTAGATGAGATCACTAATCTACACGTGCAACAAAAAATGTAGTTTGTTTGTTTTCATTTGCTCCTAGCACACCAGATCATATTGAATTCCATTATGAATGCTCAGTGCTTACTAATCCACTTTAACCTCTCTCATCATGAGATCAGGTTATACTGTGATGACTAAGGCAGACATTCTTTTATGAGATGCTTTGGCAAAATATCTGATAGATGAGATTCCCTTTGACATAAGTTGCTTACGTACACCTCTTCGGGTTCTCCCAGTTTGAAAGTTTTATTTACGTTAACCAATTTTTCCAGTACCATCAGGTTCTTTACGACAAATCGGAGTAGAATTTACACAATAACAGCTGTTTAATTCGTAAAATCAAGGGGAGTAAAGGAAAACAGATTTGTTACAAGCCACAGCCTGGCATGCTACAATGTATATATGTGAATGAGAGATTATTATTACCAAACAGCACTTCGCATTAAATTACCAACCTATTTTATGCAATGTACAGTGCTAGGCTTGTATTGAGGCCTTTGCTTGAGGGTTAACATTTGAACAAGGCATACAGTGTTCAATATTTCAGTTAAGGTTTTAAGAAGTTTACAGGGAAGTGTTCTTTTCAAGCTCTGTTATTAATAGAACAGTGTTTGTATGTTCCTTCAAATAAATAGTGGTCACGTAGGCACTTTAAGCAGTACTGCATTTTCAGTGTTTTGATATGAGCAAAAAACAGGACATGACCTGGGTCCAACTTTTTTACTTTAAAAATATTTTGAAGCAACAGTGAATGATTTCTTTGTTAGTCATCTGCTTGTTCATATGATGTCCTGAACTTGGGATACATTTTATGACCTTGGAAAACAGGGTCTGATACAATGACTGTGTAAGAAATGCAAGCATAACTTTTACTACTCCTCATGGGCTATGGTTATTTAAGTTATTAAAGCAGTTGTCTCCCAGGTGCACAGGAGAACTGTCCTGTTGATGCGTCTGGTTTCGCAAGAATTCTTCAACAGGAAAGACTTTGTTGACAGTGATAATGTGCAAGCACCTCCCTTGATAAACCACAGAAATTTGTTTGATCTTCCCATTTTATTAAATGATTCATCCCTCAAAATTCTGTGTATAGAGAATAATTTGTTAATGTCGCAAAATAAGGTGGTGTGGTAGTATTGAAAAAGGATTGAACTTCATTGCAAAATGGATTGCTCTGGACTATAGGCCAAAGATAGGCTTATGTTCAATGATATGGGAATAATAATACTAAAAAAAACTATATATTGACTTCTAAAGCCACTTTTTTGTCTAATCAATACTTTACTCATCTATCACAATAATGCAATGTATTTGAATCAGAATATCTGAATTATGTTATTCATTATATGTAGCCTTTAAATTTTTTATTATGTATTATATACAGTATATTGATTATATACTCTATATTGGCATTCTTCCAGCAGTGCCATAGTATGTGGAAGGTTGTGTATGATGCTATTTGAAAGACACAGAATAACATCAGGAGTAGAGGCAAATGTGACTCAGACTATATGACTCATAAGGGACACATTTTTTATCCAATGTCATCAGTTCATGAATATAAGCACACCAATCACTGGCTGTATGGCTAATATAATTAGTGCAATTATCTTTGACATGACCAAAATAATTACCTATTTGTTTATGCTGACATTTGACATACGACTTGCTACGATTTGTCACTGAAATGGGGAGAGCCCTTTTAATACAAGAATAGGTCATTGTGGTGATTACATACCCAGTCTGTTACCTTGTACAGTAGGTGTCTTAAAATATAACAAATAATTTTAAGGTTAGTAAGATATTACAGGCTCATTGTAATGCAGATGCCTCAAGAGAATTGTTTTGGCATAATGGAATTGAAAGGAAGACGCAAGTCATCACGCAGGTTTAGTCTTCCAGGTCTATGATTTTTCAGGTTGTTGGAATGTGACGTAGAGCAATACATGCGTAGTAGACCAAGAGAGACAAGAAAAGTGTCTAAATAATTTTTCTTCTGATGTTTTTTCAGTGAATAATCCGATTCCTGCTAACCTGAAGTCCGAGGCCAAGAAGGCAGCTAAAATACTCAGAGAGTTCACCGAAATATCCAACAGAATGGGGCCTGACAAACTTATTCCAGGTAACTGTCCTCTCTACTGTCTTGAATCAGTTAGGAAGCAATTGCAAAACCCTTGTATTTTAGTTATGGGAGTAAATTGATTGAAATCAGACTTTTCATTTTTTGGTTGAACTATCCCTTTAATAGTATTGGCTAATCTTATTACAATAATAGCAAGTCAAGCCTGTAAGTGCTATTAAACACCTCAAAGTTAGCATTTCTATTGACTGATGTCATCTGTGTACATGACTAGCAGTTTTTCTGCCAGTCCATTGCAAATTTGTTCATGCATGTCTTCAACAAGTAACATGAATGCAATCACTCTGTGACTTCACCATATCTGTGCAGCATGTGCAAAAACACAATGCTCCAATCAACTCTGGCTACCCATTTCATCTTGCATTCCTAGATAAATAATTCCTTGTAACTGGATTTAGAACAGGTTTGCCTGCATAATTGCAATTATAATATGTGTCATTTACCTCTTTTCCACCTCCCGAAACCAGCCCATGTCATTGCAAAGGCTGAGGGACTGGCTATCCTGTCAGTCTTCAAAGCGGGTTTCATGATTACTGCAAGGGGTGGCAGTGGGATAGTGATCGCAAGGCTTGCTGATGGAAGTAAGTGGTCATTTTTATTTTCTTACTGCCTTACTGACGTAAAGGTGGTGTGTAATTTTTTGTACATTTATAGGAATATTCCAGGTTCAATACAAGTTAAACTCAACTGACAGCATTTGTGGTATAATGTTGATTACCACAAAAAATAATTTTGACTTTCGTCCCTCCTTTTTTTAAAACAATCTTGGGTACAGTGAGGCACTTACAATGAAAGTGAATGGGGCTAATCCAAAAACATTTAAATATTCATTGTTTCAAAAGTATAGCCTCAAGACTTAAACAACGTACATGTTAACATGATTTTAGTGTGATTAAAATCGCTTACTAACATTTTCTGTATAAAGTTATAGAAAATTTTACTTCGTTGACTTCGAATGTCCACTGGACTATCTGTATTTTTGACCAGTAGCAGACAGGGGGAGTGTTCCGGAAACATGTTCGAAAACGCTATTGGCACAGAAATTATGCACTTCACCTTTAAGGAAACTTAAACTGGGGCTTATTCTCAGTGTAGAATAGGACTGGGTAAAAACAAAATTCTTTTCTGAAGCATCACAATCTTCATTTGAACTATCCCGATATTTCTTCTCCAATCCCAAGATCGATCTTTTACTCTATGCGCAACCTTCTATGCGAGTAAATCACTCGCGTATGCGTCCTTTCACCGTTGAGAGTAAAAGTTTGGTTTGACCAAGAGATCCATGCAATTAATTTGTCATTGAAAAATATCTCTTTTAATATCCTTTCTGTTCTTTACGGTCAGTTGATGATCAAAAAATAAATAAAAATAAACATTTAATTTTAATCAATCAAACATAGCACAGATGTAATAAAGACGCTGTGGGCTCTCAAAACAAACACTCCTGTTAAATATATATATTACCAATTTGCCACAACATTAAAACCACATGCCTAATATCGTGAAGGTCCCCCTCGTAAGACAGGTTAGTTTTACCCTACTGATGATGTGTTGTTGCAATAGTAATCCTGCTCAGTACGAGAGGAACTGCAGGTTCAGACATTTGGTGCATGTGTTTGGCTGAGGAGCCACTGGTGCGACGCTACCATCTGTGGGATTATATGACTGAACGCCTCTAAGAACTGAACGAACTCTTTGTCATGTTCCTCAAACCATTCCTGAACAATGTGTGCAGTGTGGCAGGGTGCTTTATCCTGCTGAAAGAGGCCACTGCCATCAGGGAATACCATTGCCATGAAGGGGTGTACGTGGTCTGCAACAATCTCTAGGTAGGTGGTATGTGTCAAAGTAACACCCACATGAATGCCAGGACCCAAGGTTTCCCAGCAGAACATTGCTTAGAGCATCACACTGCCTCCGCCGGCCTGCCTTCTTCCCATAGTGCATCCTGCTGCCATCTCTTCCCCAGGTAAACAACGCACTTGTGCCTGGCTGTCCACATGATCTAAAAGAAAATGTGATTCATCAGACCAGGCCACCTTCTTTCATTGCTCCATGATCCAGTTCTGGCTCTCACGTGCCCATTGTAGGCACTTTTGGTGATGGACAGGTGTCAACATGGGCAGTCTGACCGGTGGCTACGCAGCCCCATACGGAGCAAGCTGCGATGCACTGTGTGTTCTGACACCTTTCTATCATGTGCTACAGTAGCTCTTCAGACCAGATGGGCTAGCCTTTGCATCAGTGAGCCTTGGGTGCCGATGACCCTGTCGCTGGTTCACTGGTTGTCCTTCCTTGGACCACTTCTGGTAAGTACTAACCACTGCTTACCGGGAACACCCCACAAGACCTGCCATTTCAGAGATGCTCTGACCCAGTCATCTAGCCATCACAATTTGGCCCTTGTCAAAGTTGCTCAGATCCTTGCGCTTGCCCATTTTTCCTGCTTCCAACACATGAAATTCAAGAACTGACTGTTCACAGGTGCTATTTTAATGAGATAATAAATGTTATTCACTTCACCTGTCAGTGGTTTTAATGCTGTGGCTGATCGGTGTGTGTATACGTATGTGCGTGCACGCGTACGTGCATAATTTGTAAAATGTATATTTTCATATTGTCCCTAGTTAGAAGGTCCCCTGTATAATTAACAGCATATGCTAAGTGATTCTTTCTTTCATATGTAAGCAAAATGGACATTTTAACTGAAATATACCCATATGAATCGAATTGAGAGCTTGTGAATCGGAATTGAATCAGGAAATCTCTATCAATACACAGGCCTAGTGTAGAATATACACTACCGGTCAAATGTTTTGAAACACTCATTCTTTATTATAATTTTTTTTTCTTCACATTTTAGAATAATAGTAAAGTCATCAAAACTATGGAATAACATAAATGGAATTATGTTGTGACTAAACAAAATCCAAAATAAATCAAAACTGTGTTATATTTTAGCATCTTCAAAGTACTCACCCTTTGCCTAGATTTTGCAGACATGTACTCTTGACATTTTCTCAACCAACTTCTTGAGGTATCACCCTGGGATGATTTTTGAAACAGTATTGAAGGAGTTCCCATCTATGTTGGGCACTTATTGGCTGCTTTTCTTTATTATTTGGTCCAAGTCATCAATTTCAAAACATTTTTTTTATTAAATTTTAGTTTTATAATGAAACATTAAAATGGTGGCACAATTATTTTTTTGTCTACAAAACTAATTTCAAACATTTTAAGAATACGCCTTTAGATCAAAAGATTTTTAAGATCATGAGAAACATTTCAGTCAAGTGTTTCAAAACTTTTGACCAGTAGTGTATGTACATATATATTTACATCGTGAGGTCATAAAATTATAAGCAGTTGTGACTTCATGTAAATATATACTCACAAGTTCAGTTTAATTTATCTTCCTGTCTAAACTAAAACTATTAAAACAAAATAGACCAATTTAAATAATTAGGGAAGTTTCAAGGGGTTGAAGTAATAGATGTCTGGCAGCTGCCTTGGCAACATTTTAAACTGAATAAACAAAACACTCCTCAGGGTCATTTCGAGCCTCAATACCTTTATTTATTTTAGAGTTTCCTTGTTTTCACCCACAGGATTTTTACATTATGTAAAGTAAAAAGAAGTTTAAAGGTTTTTTAATGGTGTAATCATGATTCTTATGTCATCATTTCTAGAATTATACATGATCTAACTTAAAATTTTATCATACAGTAGCTATGATAATGGAAAAAGTGACACATGCTAGTGTACTGTATATTTTAAAGAAAAATGGAAGAAAAGCCATATTGGCAGTGTTTCAAGTGCCATTGTTAAAGTGTGGTCCATCCGTGCTCCTAAACATTGAACCTTTTAAGTTCTAAGAGGTCCAGAGTTGTGCACACATGCAAGTTCAGTATTGTCACCTTGTCTGCTTACTATCTTTACTGAAGGATGGTCTGCTCCTTCAGCCATTGGTATTGCTGGTCTTGGTGGTGGATTTGAGATCGGTCTTGAGGTAGGTTCTTTTGCATTTTTTACATTTATATGGCAACATACTTAATTTACATTTGGTAACATGCATCGGTTTATAGTATTTAATGGTAAGTTAATTGTATACCAAATGTTTTTGACAAAATAGATTATTTAAAAGAGCTATGAGAAATTATCTGGCTCAAGTTCCTCTTGTGTTCTTTTATTGAGATTTTAAAACATTTCAAAGGATAATAAATAATAATAAAAACTGAAAGAGTAGATTAACTGACTTAACCCTCAGTAGATGTTGATAAATGCTTCATAAGAAAAGTTTCCTATTCCAGTACCAACAGTGTATATTGTAATGTCGCAAAGGTATCCAAGAACATGCAACATGTTTATTCACGTATTAGATGATTACCATTGGAATACACACTGCAATATGCCTATAAATTATATACACTATAGACAGACACTATCGGCGCCACGTCAAGGTATAATTTTTAAATTACTTTTCATGCAGTACAGCGTCAGTCGGAAAAAATGTTTTGCCACCATTGACATTGTCTGAGTCATGCATAGACAAGAATATCAAGACACTTAGCTATCAACCTATTTTATGGTTAGCTATCATGTTTTTTCCCCTTTCCTTGTCTTTTTAATTTAATAGAAAATATATTATTATAGATTCTCCCTGGTAAAGCATGGGCACTTAAGCAACAGACAAGATAAATCTTTCCAAACTTTTATATTAAATTTAGTTAAAAACAAATGTGTATAACACTTTTTACAATACGTATTGTTCCAAAACATCTTTACATAGATTAGTGTCTTGCAAAACTGGTGGCAAATGAACTCCAAGATGTTTAAGTAGATGAGGAAGAACCCTTGAGAGGAACCAAGATTTGGGCTGGTACATATTTAAACAAATGTATACAATGCATATGTAAATGCATTCATATATATATGATTACAATGACTTCTAATAGAACAGAAATCATGTGATATGCAAATAAATAAGTAATTGCATGCTCATAATGAATTACTCAGTAGGACCTTTTACCTAAATCACATTTAGCTAGAAGAAAAAAACTTGTCCTTTTCTGTTGGGAGCTATTTGTGGCTCAAGTCCTGGCTTCATCATTTCTCCATGCATAGAGTAGATTGTCACATCTCTGGCACAGGAAATCACTGTGCATGTGGTCCAGCTGAGGTCATTTGTCAGCATCAGGCAGAGAAGTTGTACTTTGCTTCCTGACCTTGAGCTGCAGCCTGGATGAGTCATATGTGTACTGAGCGCCTGTTCATCTTGACAGTCTTGATTAATTTCCCGAGTAGCCTTCAGGCACAGTGGTTAGCACTGCGTTCGCTGTCTCTCAGAAAGTAGCAAGTTAGCAACACACCTAATAAGTAGCAAGGGAGTACAGGAAGTATCGATTTTATCTTTAGGCATTAAAACCAGAGCATGTCTGTAACCGGTCCAAGTCTTTTGACACCAACGAACATTTAGCTTAGAAACTGTTACAGAATCTACTTTTTTTATATTTTACAGTGACAGTTGCATAATAGATGGCGGGTTATTTGTCAGACTGATGGATAGTTGGATTGACAGACTTACTGATTAACTAACATCATGAGGCCTTATGCTTACAGAAACTTGATCTGATTTTATAAATATAAACAGAAAATAATCGTGGAAAGAGAGATGTTTGTTGTGAGACTAGAACAGGCAGTTTTGAGTATCCAGTGAAGTGTGTGTATATACAGTACTGTGCAAAGATTTAGGCACTTGTAAAAAAAATTGGCATAGTGAAGATGTCTTCAAAAATAATGGCATAAATAGTTTTCATTTATCAATTTAAGTCATACAAAGTCCAGTAAACATAAAAAAATGTGGGGCCATGCCATCTGTTGCAGGGCTCCCTGTTCTTCTATTCTGTTTGCAAAAGGAATGTTTGGGAGTCTAAAAATATATTTTATTGACAAAGCTGAAGATATAAATAACCATCTTAAGACAAATGTTTTTGTAAAACATCTTATTTGCTTAGGACTTTTGCACAGAACTGTACAATGGGCCCAAAAAGTATTTGGACACTTAAGTCAGACTTTAAAATGTCAGAATGTCATTGCATTCGATGCAAAATATCAAAACAAGTGGCATCTGCAAGCTAATGATAGTAAAGCTTTTCAGAGAACAAACTTTTCTTTGCCATTTTTGCAGTTACTTTTAACCAACTGGTTATGTTGATTTTTAGCCACAGGTGTAGTTCATCACATTAACTTTAGACAATGTAAAGTTTGACAACCAGATGTTTTATTTGAAACCAAACTTCAGTGTCTGCATACTTTTTGGGCCAATATCTGTGTTTTACACATATTTTGAGTGGTCTTTAATTGCTTTTTCAGTTAGTGTGGTAATTCAGTCAGTGTGGTAATAATGTGCAAATGCCCTAAGCACAATGGATAGCTCTCAATTAGGTCCTCTCTCCACATATTTCAGGGCTGTACTGTATATTAAGTCTCTCTTTTCCTCACCAGACATCAGATTTTGTCATCATCTTGAATCAGAGAAAAGCTGTGGATGCTTTCAGTAAAGGGGGCAATCTCACACTTGGAGGAAACTTCACTGTGGCTGTTGGCCCTCTTGGCAGGTAAGTACATGAGGTGACGTCGCAGTGTAGTACCCCAGGCTGTTGCTAGGGGGCAGAAGAGAGTGCATTAACATGGAGTGATGGTTTGGGAACCTGGGTGCTTTGAGCAAATGTCCACCATTAAGTATCGATGTTGTAATATGAAATGACATTTTATTACTTAAGTGTTTCATTTTTTTTCTCTGGATGCATCTGCGTCATTTGGCTGACTTTTGATTAAAATCAAAGTTTATGGCCTAAGGGAGAAACATTTTGATTTATATTGTGCAATTGATATTGTGATTTTTATTTATTTATTTATTTTTTATTGTTTGTTTCTAAAAGTGCTGCCAAAGCTGTGTGGACATAATGGAAAGGGAACAGACTGAGTGGTTTGTGAGTTGCATTGTGCTCAATTCATTTTCCTGTAAATAATGTGTAGAAGTGCATTTGTTTGGAGATACTTTATTTTCACAGTTTACATTTGTGATGTAAGTCTTTCACAGAATTTTTGTTAAAATATAAAGTTTTCTAACATTTCAAAAGGGTTGTTTCAGTGCTTTTATGGATAGCAATAAAGGAAAATCTCTTCCTCTGGCTCAAGGTTAAAAATATAGTTGACTTTTACGGTATGTTCTGTTGATTCCAATTTTATCACTTCACAAGAGACCAATTTTCTTTGATGACATGTATATACAAAAAAAAAAAAACATTATACAGAAATGAGCTCTGATTCCGCTGCCAACCTCTGCTTTTTACCAGCAATCATTCATGATTTGACAAGCATGAGCCTGTACAGAAAATACTGTGAGAATTATAGATAACGACAGGTGTCCTTAGTGTACATTAAAAGCCATTCAGAAGTGGTATTTTAAGTGACGGCTGCATTGTAACTAGGTGAATCTGTAATTGTATTCTATCGACGGATTATGGTGTGTTTGTGCTTGTGTGGAAAGTAATAGCTTTTTGTTCTCACTGATTTAATTGTTGTTTACGAATCTCGTTTGAATAGAGCCGCAAGTAATATTGTACTGAACTGTTGCCTGCTGCTGTACAGTATATTTGAATGCTAGTAATTAAGTTTCCTTTTAATGTGGATCTGTTTGATTTGTTGGTTTAGATAACATCAGGTTTGGATTTGGTTTGGCAGAAAGACTACAGGGTGTATGTTAGGGCTGTGCAGTATGGGCAAAAATTAATATCAAATTTTTTTTTTTAAAGGATATTGCAATTGCGATTTTGGCAGATGTTTTCGGTATACACACATTTTACATTCAAAAACACATTTCAGAGAGAAATGTTTTCTTTGCATACATGTTTAATTTGTTCTTTGTTTTTCTTTATTCATATTCCTGATCTGTTTTGTTCTCTCACTGGTATGTTTTTTTTTTTTTTAGTAATCTGCATTCAAAAGATGTGTGCATCAATCAGAATGCCGAATTAATCAAAGATTTCGGAGTAAAAAATAAATAACTAAATAGTTCTACTATAAATATCAGAAATTGCACATGCTCATGTCGTGATTTCTTTGTGATTGCAATTAATTATGCAGCCCTAGTGTATGTGCACTTTTCAATCTTCTTAAGACCTACAAGGATTTTGTATCAATTTCACATCTAATTCTCTTTATAAAATCAATCTCTTTTAAATAAATTTTTTTTTCTGCACAGTTTTCTGTCCTGTGTTTTTGTATTTACTATTGAAACAGGATATTTGGTGGTACATATCACAGAAAATAAATAGACAATAGGCTTTAGGAATGTTAAGCTATGAACCATGATTTGCTATTTGCTGGTCGGTTGCAGTGGGAGGTATATTGTCATTATAGTGAGCATTTGATTGGACAAATTTCTGTGTAGTTCAACATGAGTCATACATTTTTTAGTTTGTTTTCCTGAAGGAAAAAAACTGCACATTTTAAATGTGTATATCTGCTAAAAGTGAATTGTCAATGTATAGGAGTGCACTAGTATATAGATGACTTTAATGTTACAGTAACAGTAATCTCTAATTTTGATTTCATGGGGTTTTGAAATGCAAAATTCTCTATTATAGTGGACATGGACATTTTATAAATATTTTAAGGCATGCTCATATCCCTCAATCACATCTTTCTATTTTAAGTGGAGAGTTCCAGTGAATCCCAGTTATCACAGGAAGAATTACCCTGTATAATCCTCCAATTCACTTCCACTGTGAGCTGTGATTGTGTAATGTTCAGTCCACACATACAGGCAAGTCTGTCTGACTAAGTATCCTTGACAGGAATTTGGAGGCAGATGTGGCATTTCGCAGTACAGCGGCTGTCTACTCGTACTGCAAATCTCGTGGCCTCTATGCTGGCGTGTCCCTCGTAGGTTCTTACCTCATTGAACGCAAGGAAGCCAACCGAAAGTAAAGGCACTGATGTTTGTTTTCAATTATCAAGGTTTTCTTTTAGTTTCAATATCTAATGTGTCTTTACTTTTTGTTAGGTTCTATGGTCAAGACATTCGTGCTTCTGCAATTCTCAGTGGAGATGTGGAACCTCCACCTGAGGCACACGACTTGTACACCATTTTGAAGGACTACACTGAGAAATACACCACCGAGTGGCAGAACAAAAACATGCGCGCAAGCAAGGTCATTGTCTGTGTACAACTCTCAAAACACATGCTTTATATCGACATATCTTATTGGTGAGCTGCAAATGGCACATTAAGTCTACACTTCGTACGATTTCACCACATCTTATAAAAATTAAATACATTTTTGACGTCATAATGTCAAAGATATTTGTTAATATTTGTTTCTTAAAAGATTCCAATTGGGCTACGTGGTACAGTATACAGTATGTACCTTTGTCAGGTTAGACGGCATATTTAAATGAAAACAAGTTCTTCATACTTGAGTAAGAGTGCTTGTGCTGTTGCCTACCTTGGTGTCGATTGTTCAGCCAGCATTACAATGAAAATTCGTCTTAACAAAATATTTCCAGTGGACAAAAAAACTCCTGAAAACATGGGTTGTGAAAATTAGGTATGACCTAGGAACTTAAAGGGATAGTAAACCCAAAAATGAAAATGTCATATTTACCTCATGTCATTTGAAACCTTTTTTTTTTTTTTACAAAAGGAGTATTGTTTTTATGAATATCCCGGTCGTTTTTCAATACAATGACACATGTTAGTGACTCACTTTAACGCTTCAAGATTATCTGAAATGAATATGATACATGGATTACTTTTATGTTCCACCTTCAACTGCCATTGTATTAAAAAAACTGACTGGGATAAACATTTAAGTTTTCCTGTTCTGCAGAAAAAAAGAAAGTCATATGGGTTTGGAATGACATGAGGGAGAGTTTTTTTTTTTTTTTTTTTTTTTTTTTCATTTTTGGTTGAACTATTCCTTTAAGACAGTATAACTTTTCGAATGGCTCATTTTCATTCACGCAGTTGAAATATTGCATCTACCTTCAATTAAGTCCATAGTAAGGGAATCTGCCAAAAATTCATAAAGACTGCACTTGTGAAAAGTCCCACTGCTCGCTTGCGTTGCCAGATTTGCAACAAAATAAATATTAATCACCCACTTAGTTGCTCTCTCTGCTTATTGTGCTTGTGATTCGTTGTTGCACGCTGTGGGAATAACTCTAAAATTAGTAAAAATTAATTTGACAACATTACTCAGCATTTCAAATGCTCCCTTGCTTTACTTAATGATAGGAAATCCTACTCTTTTCACTGACACAAGTCTTGTTGGAATTTGTTCATTCAAATGAGTGAAAAGTTTTATTCATTTTGTTCATATGAGTAAAACATGAAGTGCACAGGAATCCCCCTAATGCCAGCCCATAAAGTACAAACTCTCTTCACAAGCATGCAGCAGTTCTGTTGTGGGTTTGGAATGAAGAAATTAATAAATGATACCTAAATATATCCTGAGAGATTAAATCCGCTGACAAAGTCTTTCAACACATTAGAAAGTGATTGTAGGCTTCATTTTATGGCTACTATAAATCAGCCTACAATAAAACACTAGAGAAGGTTGGCTTGAAGCCTAGTCTGAAAGTTTATTGATAGATAGAATGCTTAGCTAGGCATTGTTAACATGTTTTAGCATGTTTCTAGCACGTTTTAACACTTAGCTAGACATTGCTAGCATGTTTTAGCATGTTGCTTTGCTAGGCTAGGCTTTTGTATTTGGTTGCTAAGCAGTTACCAGGGTGATACTAACAAGGCTCCTTGCTAGCCTGAGTCAAATGACCCAACACGGAAGTCTCTACAATGTTCTGATGCAGAGATATGTGTTTTGCTAATTGGTTGCTAGGGTGAGCTCATTTCATTACTAGGCAGTTACCAGGGTGATACTAACAAGGTTCCTTGCTGCACTGAGTCAAATGAAAGAAACCGGAAGTCTCTATGATATTCTGGTGCAGAGATATGTGATTTGCTACTTGGTTGCTAGGGTGACCCCATGTGGTTGCTAGGCAGGTACCAAAGTGATACTCAAAAGGCTCCTTGCTACCCTGAGTCAAATAAACAAAACAGGAAGTCTCTACGATGTTCTGCAGCAGAGATATGTGATTAGCTACTTGGTTGCTAAGGTGCACTAAATGGATGCTAGGTTGTATGCAGTTGCTAGGGTGTTAAAGTGATGGTGTGAAAGAAAGAATAAAAAGAGTGGAGTGCTGAGAGATGGAAAAGAAAGTGATGGAGTGATAGAAATTATGAGTTAGTAGAGTGATAAGAAGTATATTGAATCCTCTAAAAGAATTTATTACAGGGAAAAGTTTTCACACCTTGAATGGGAGTCAATTTAAAAACAGTCCTGTTCGTAAGTCCGATACGGGAATACCGTAATTCCGATAAATTATAAAAGATAAAGCATAAAACTTCAGAACAGCCTGAAGGTCTGTTGTGAATTTGGTGGTTGTAGCTTAAAAACTGTAGGAGTTACTCTTGATAATTTTGTCTAAGAAGAAAAATAATAATTATAATAATAAGCTTTTTCAAGCCAACCTAATTAATTTTAGTGGTAAGTAATATTATGCCACATCTGCTATCGATTGAGCTTAACTTTTCTTGAACCCGGAATATTCCTTGAAATATTTATTTATGGTGCAGACATTGAGCTTGATTAACATTTTGATCACTGGAACAAGCATTTGGAAGAAGTGATTTCAATGTTCTTTCAATGACTTGAAACAATTGATTTTTTATGGCTTTAGTGCCAGTCTGTTTATCAAGTTCACTGGGTGAGAGACAAGCCTGGTGATATATATACTTGGGTGTCTTTGTTTTCACAGATGAGTTCAGCACCAGCTAGACCAAAGCCTCCCACACAGAGAGCTGCCTCCTTTTACACACCCAGAACAGAGGGTAAGACACTCAGTGACCTCACATATCTGCACGCATTTCATCATTCGGAGTAGAAATATGGTGACTGACTGATCTTGGCCTTATGCTCAGGTCTTAAAAAGGTGCATAATTTTTCCTTAAGTGCTCTAGTGGGGTTGTAATGTTGGAGGGATGTCCTGTCGTGACATTATGTCTGAACTGTTGTTATCTTCATGTCTATGACATTGAATACCTTTTTAAATGCCTCTTTTATGGTTGTGTTGATGATAACCCATATTTCCACAGCATTCACTGCTGCGAAGCCAGCTCTCTATCCAAGCTTAGACTTGAACTGGGATACTGCAAGCTCAGGTGAGTGATTTTGGTGAAGTGTGTGATTTCCACAGATCCACTGTTTTTACACTTTTTGATATAAAATCAACCTACAAATGGCTTACTTATCTCTGCATATTAAGCTGTGATAGGAGAACGTATTTTAACATAAAAATTATAACTTGACCTTTAAGCTTTGAATTATATTTGGTATGAAAGGCTTAAATATCATACCATTCCTCAAAATCTCAGGTTTCCATCAGGGCTAAAGGATGAACAATATGTTTTGTATATTTATTTTAACAAAAGCTTTACACACAATGTAGCTAATAAAACCATGAGAAAATATGTTTAGCTTTTGACACTTTCAAAGTCTTAAAGTATGCTTTTTTCCACTACTTAAGCAGCATTATTTTTATTGTGAACAAGGTTTTTCACACCAGTGACTAAGTCTAAATGAAATGACAGAAGAGGATTTTACTGTATATCTTGTACACCACTAAACGTGTTCAAGCATATTATCAAGCACAAAATCTGAACAAAAGGGATAATTCCTCACTGTGTGTGCTGTGGTTAATCAGACACATTTTAAAACAACATGAAATACCTGAGAGAATAAAGATGACAATGTGGCCATGCATTTCAGTTGACATTGATACATTTTAAAGTGGATTAAAACTGCTAGATTAGCGACGGGTAATTAAATTGCAGAAATTCAGGAGTAGAGCCACCCAGTGCTTTGTGAAATCTTTTCATTAATCAGTGTGGAGGGTGATTTGCGTTCTCGTCAATTCAACTCCACTAACAGTCACATTTATTTTCATTAGGTTCCTAAAGGCCTGTGTTTAAAGTTGAATTATAGGGATTAGATAAAAAACATGCAATGGAGCAGCTGTGCCTGCCCGATTTGGAGAAAGCCATTCTGACTGGCTGGGAAGATTTCGAAAGAATCCATGAAGTAAAGACTGGCCGTTTTCCCATCTCACTGTACTCAGGAAGGGCCTCAGTGCTCTTTTGCCATGTCAAAAGTTAGCTACACGGCAAACACATTCTTTCCCACAGCAACATGTCATTATCATCAGTGCAGGGAGAGATTTCAAAAGGCACTTGCTAATAGATGGTGTGTGTTGATGGATTCAGGACTGGTCGGTTTCACTCACAGATCTGAATATCAAAACATTTGGCAGATTCCCTGTACTATAAAGAGAAAAAAATAGGTCAGAGTTGACTATATTGTGAGAGGTGTTTAGTCTACCACAAACCTTAATTGTAATGTGTATATAGTTAGGATGGCTACATTTTTTGCTAACAGGCCTATAGTAGCAAATTTCATGCTATAGTAAAAATTATACAACAGTTAGTCCTGGTCCTCTAATCTGATTGGCTATGTGGCATTCCAAGAGTGCTGATATTTAGTATAACAGTTCCAGACAGACTGTCAGTCTGTGCGTTGCTCAGCGAAATGCAACGTTTGATCTTGCGTTGGCTTTTTTTAGAACTATTTTTGTTAGAAGAATTTATGAAATAACTGGCAATAATGTGTCTAAAATGTAAGTTACTTGATATTAACTTCTTGTCCATTGAACTGTTGTATTAACCCTTAAACGCATACCTCGGGTCTTTAGAGACCCGGGACCTCATTTCACCCCCAGAACCTCATCCAATTTTTGGAGTTGTGCCCACACTTCTTTAGTATTCCTCAATCTGTCTCTTATCAACCGTGTAAAAAAAAAAAATAATAAATGCCAATTTGGTGCAGTTGTTTCAGTGATTGACTTGATTTACATTTGACATTGCTATTTGATGATGAAACAACGTGGAAGTAAACTATAGCAAGTACAACACATGAACAGTATATGACTATTGTCATTTGGGTGAATTATTGAAATTATAATTGTGCATCTATTTAGACTCAGTAAGTGCCTGAGAATATACTTGTTACTTATGTGTAGCTTATGTGTTGTGTAGCTCAAAATGTTTACAACAGCCAGTTGCATCTCAGGAAATGTTAGTGTGAAAGTAATGAATCCTTTTCTATATTTGTTGCACTTTCTCTTTGATATATGAAAAATAAAACCTCAAAATATATGTTATTATTTTGTAATTGTCTTGAAAATATTATGAAACTTTTATACTATCTGGGCATTTTGTAGATCCAGTTTCGATAGATATAAATAGCGGGTCTCTGAAGACCTGAAAATGTAAGAGTGTTTGGTGAAATTCTCATGCATTTAAGGATTAAAGCAATATCACACTTGCAATCTTTGTTGTACAAAATTACAGGTTAAGTGTCGCAGATAATCCCAGCCGTGCTTTTATACTTCTATGCTTTAATACAACAGTTCCATCAACACAAAGTTAATAGAGTAACTTACATTTTAGGCACATTATGGCCAGTTATTTTGTCCATTTTTGCTCTCCTAACAAAAATAGCTACAAAACAAACCAAAGCAGGATCAACTGTTGTGTGTTGCTAAGCAACGCACAGATTGACAGTGACTGGAATGCCACAATGTACTGATATTCAATACAATGGTGATATTGCTTCATTGTAGCTCAGCAGCAGTGTTCAACCGTTTTTGTTTTCATATCCATTATGACCATAGGAAGCTGCAGGGAAAAATGCTTGAATGTGTCTATATGTGTATGTGTCGAGGCTTTCCAGGGGTTCTCTCTTCATGTTTAGAAGAAACCCCACTGTAAAAAATAGCAGTGCCATCAGAACGATACACATCTCTGAGGTTTATGGCATGGGGTCATGTTGCTGCTTTTGTCCTTGCCTTGCATTACTGTATTTCATTCAGGATGAGTAGATGAAGCATGATATAGGGCTCATACAAACTCCAGATGCATTCTGTAATCATGAATACATGATGTGGGTTTGCTGCCCCATGTAAAGTCATTCTTAAACAAATGCGGGGCTCAACAAGGAGATTTTTACTTGCCCCGGCAACTTTATTTTTTTACTGGTCCGACCACCAAAAATAATAATTTTGTATTTTTATGTCTGGGAAACAAATGTTTCATATAACATTAAGATATCTTTACAAAAGGAAAATAATTACAGAAGTACATTTTGTTTTTTCATTTGCAGTGTTATCTGGAAATAACTGGTCATCCTTTTTGTTGAGCTCTAGCATGAGTGCCAACAGTCAAACACATATGAAAGAATCTTTCAAATTTGTAAAAATGTTGGCTGTGCATTTGCATACTTTCTAATTTAATGAAAGAACAATACTTGAGTTACTCACAAATGTAAACAGTAAACACTTGTCAATGAGCAAACCTCTTGACTCATTGAAAAATGCTAAAATTAGATTGTAAGAACTTAATTAATATGTGCAATTTTCATATCTCCTCTTCCCTCGCTCAAACATTAGCCTGAAGCATGCATGATTAGAATGATTAGCTGATATCACTAATTTCCTGTGTTTATGCTTTAATTAATTTAGGTACCATTGTGGTGTATTTGTTCAGTTATTTTTATCTCTGTTGATTCAGTTGCATGAATGAAGGTAATTGATTGAAATGTGCACATGCCTCAGCATGAGCCAAACAGTTAAAGACTACCAAAGAGGTTTCATGTTCAAATCTCTTTCAAGTTAAAACAGAAAACTTCCCCCTCTGTGATGTTTAATTACCTGGTTTGTCAGATTGTTATTCTGTTGGTTGTCCCATAGTCATTCTAAATTACCAAATGCCTGACAACAACAAATGATGGGTAGGGTTTTGATTTAACATCTTTACTGCGTACATACAGTAAGCAGTTTTCATGCATAACTGTGCCCTAGGTGTGTAAAAATAAGTCCAAACTAACAGCTAACAGAAGTCTTTTGGTCATTTGGAAAGATCATACGCAAGAGAACGAGATGACATGAACTGTGCAGGGAACAGATGCGCCATTGTTGGCCAACTAGCTGACATGTCTTTCAACAGCACTCGCTGTCAAAAGAGTTGTCATCACTTAATTCAGGATAAGCAGACAGATGAGTCTGTCTTGTGTCAAAGCACCACACTGGATGACTTCAAATGTCAGGACAACAGATAAATGTTTTCTTTATTTTGGTGATTGATATTGGCACAGCAAAGAACTTTACAGACCAGTGCAATTGGAGACCGCAGAAGGCCTTACAGATCTGATTGCTGGCATATACAGGCAATTTATGGATATATTTTTCCAGTTAAAGGTGAAGTGTCATTTTTTGTGAAGCCACAGTGTTTACACTTTTTTTTTTTTTTTTTTTTTTTTATTGACAAATGTTCAGGGGAATTCAGACCGAACACGTTTTTGTGTTAAAGAAGCTACAGAGTGCAGATGGATGCAAAAATGTGTTCGATGTCAGCGGCCCCTTACTAGTCTCTGCATTTTAAGTTTGGATAGTATTGGGAAGTATTTTAACATTGAAAAAAAAAAAATATATGCATATAATTTTAAATGAAACTGTTTTTAAGGGAATGAGTTTACATTGTTTTGATGTGTGTCAGATGTGTTACTAGATAGAGGCCGTCATCAAATGATAAAGTTGACAAGTCTTTCGAAGATGAGTCAGAAAAAGATACTTCTCTCCTGTATTGCTACAAGCTGGAAAAAGATTATCTTCCTGGGTGTGTTTGCATTGTGTGTTATTATTTTACTGGGAGGCACCAACCCGCCCTAGTTATCATGATATCATTTGTGAAAAATGAGACCTAAAAACTCACTTCTCGCTGTTTAATCAGCACTCCTTATCATGAAGATCATTACTGCCGTGAATAATACAGCCATATCCCTGTCCTTGTAGGTGCTCAGAGAACCACCCTCATTTCTAAATGTCTATGAAGGGAAACTGTTCAGTGGGTTTTTTGATTTGTCATGTGTATTGGCGTTGCACCATGCAAGTCGTATGTGTTATTTTCTGGTGGTTTCCGGAAACATAACACAGCTATCGTCATGGTGGCTACAGTATGAATTGATTCATCTTTTCCTTTTTCTTCAGAGTGAACAATATCTGTTGAATTCAGGGTGTCAGTTTTCTTCCCAATTGAATTATTGGATTTGTGTGCAGACAGAGTAATACAGCATAGAACAAAACGTACTGGAACTGATTTCTGCTATTTTAATCTATTCCTAAATCTATATTTTAATCTAAACACAATAAAAAAATATATATATATATATTTTTTAAAAATCTAAACATATTCTATATTTAAAGAATAGATTACTCAAAAATGAAGATTCTGTCATGATTTACCCACCCTCGTGTCTTTCCAAATCAATATGACTGACTTCTGTAGAACACAAGATATTTTAAAGAACATTGAAACAATAATTGATAGTGACTCACTTTAAAGCTTAAAAAAAAAAAGCTCTCAAAAGTGTCTTAAAAGTAGTCCATGCAACATGCTCATATACCAAGTCGTTCATATAAAGCATTCAGTCAGACTGAAAAGACTAGAATTTGTTGTTGTTCGCTCTCAAATCAAATCAGTGATCAACTCCTGTAAACAAAGCAATAATCGAATATGGCGACAAGTCAACTTCAAACTTCAGTGTTTCAAAAGACTTGGAATAGGATTCATGAGTTGCGTAGACTACTTTTAATGGATTTTTAAGCTTTTTGAGTCACTATCAACTGCTATTGTAGATAAATCAGCGTACGGAACATTGTTTCAAATAAATCTTTTCATCCTCTAATATACATTTTTGTGTTCCGCAGAAGTCATATGGGTTTGGAACAACATGAGGGTGAGCAAATGATGACAGAATTTTCCTTTTTAAATGAGCAATCACTTTATAAACTGAAAAGATTTAGGGCTAATTCCCTCTCTCACACACAAACACACACACACATTCACACACTGCCTGGCCAAAAAAAAAAGTCTCAGTTTGGATTTAAATAAGCAGATACTTAAGAGCCTATGATTGGATCATTATTGCAGTGATTAATATGTTTCAGCTGAAGAGCTGTCCAACGCATTATTAAAACCTGGAAGGATACTGGTGAACTGTCAGCTTTGCAGAAGAAATGTGGTTGGAAAAAAAACTTGAATGATCGTGATCGGAGATCATTAAATGCTTGAAGTCACATTGTTAAAAATCGACAGTAGAACTCACGGCTATGTTTAATAGTGAAAGTAAAAGCATTTCCACATGCACAATGTGACGAGAATTTAAAGGATTGGGACTAAACACTTCTAGGCTAATCGGAAAAACGGCTTCAATTTTCTAGGGAGCATAAATATTGGACTGTGGAGCAATTGAAAAAGGTCATGTGGTCTGATGAGTCCAGATTTACCTTATACCAAAGCGATGGTCATGTCAGGTTAAGAAGGGAAGCTCATGAAGCGATGCACCCATCATGCTTAGTGCCCACTGTACAAGCCTCTGGAGGCAGTGTTATGATCTGGGGTTGCTTCAATTGGTCAGGTCTAGGCTCAGCAATGTTATGCGGCAATAAAATGAAGTCAGCTGTTTACCTGAATGTACTGAATGACCAGGTTATCCCATCAATGGATTTTTTCTTCCCTGACAGCACAGGTGTATTCCAGGATGACAATGCCAAGATTCATCGGGCTCAAACTGTGAAAGTGTGGTTCATGGAGCATGAGGAATCATTTTCACACATTAATTGGCCAACACAGAGTCCTGACCTTAACCCCATTGAAAGTCTTTGAGAAGACTTTACGGAGTGGTTCAACTCTCCCATCGTCAATACAAGATCTCGTCCAAACATTTATGCAACTCTGGATGGAAATAAATGTTGTGACGTTACATAAGGTTGTCGAAACAATGCCATGACGAATCTGCACTGTAATCAAAGTTTAGCTTCCAATGAAATATTAGAGTATGCAACTTTCCTTTGGCCAGGCAGCATATATATATATATATATATATATATTAATCTGCATTATCTGTCGACAGAGTCATCATGTTACTGTAGTCAAAAAAGGCTTCCATGTTTTATGAAAAGCTTTGAGAGAGATCCTTAGCTGAACAAAGTTTTTAGTAGAATCTCAATTACTCAAGAGTGTTTGTCAATTGTTAATCAACTTTCTTTTTTTCATTTGCATTCCACTATTACCAAGTTTTGTAAGTGCCAGTGATTTATGTATGATTACTCCAGTCTGGATTTGGTCACAATATACCTGGTATGACTTAAGTAAAGGCTCCATTCTGAGATTTATAGAGATGGCAGGCTCACCTCCCTGTCATGAGCTGCCACTTTTTTAGATATTGCGTGTGCAAGTTGAAAACTGCATAGATCAAATGTCACCACTCTGCCAAAATACACAGCCCTTACAGATCTGAAGAAACTCTCTGGATTGTATTGCTGTCTAACGGCCGGCTTGTCATGTCTTGCACTAGTGGTAGCGGGAATGAACATTATGTTGTATGGTTGCAGTTATTTTAGGATACAAGTCAAAAGCATTTAGTGTGAAAAACGGCTCGACTGGAGCTTTTGGCAATGCCCGAGGTTTATTTGGAGTCTGGAGATTTCAGAGCAGGTGCCAACAGCGTGAAGCGCATTCCTCCTATGTCTGATTTTCTTGCACCTCACTTATTTGTCTTCACTCCTGCAACCCCTCGCCACCGGTTTACCCCCCATCCACCCAGCAAACCACGCCACACTTGACATTGCATCCTTCACTGCTACTCAATGTAAACAGCTCAGTACCAGTGCATGTCTAATACCATTCTGCTTCTATTGGCCCATAAATGAAAGAGGCTACGCATACCTACCCATACCCACTGCATTATTTAGTTTACGTTTTTCGACCGGGTATATTTTAGTGATTCTATATGGTACAATTGAGAGTAAACCTATTACAGCCGTTATTCAATGTGATGGACTGTATTCACTCTGTGAAATAAATGTACAGCACTTTGTTTACACATACATTAATTTCCTAGACACTTTTAAAGTATGGAATATACCCAGATTATTGTCCTTGAATTGTGTTAAAGTACATTTGTTCTAGTTCATTAGCTATCAATGTGTTAAGTCACATGGTTTCAGTAATTGAAGGTTTATATTTTGCTGTTTATTTGCCTGACAGGAAAAAAAATAATAATTACATAGTTGTTTAAGGTGTTGATGGACAGATAAAGAAAGGGGTTTTGCCCCTGGCTGACAGATCCTATCTACAGATGTTAATACCATGCGCCACCATCTATTAGAGTAAGTGCAGAAACGTTTTGTGGTATGTGCAATACAACACTGTATCAGAGAGAGAGAGAGAGAGAATCAATTGAGGCAAAACCTAGGCCAAACTGATTTTAAGAGTGCATATGCTGCTCTCTAGTGTTGTTAAATTGGTATGAACATTTTATAAATAATTATAGGTATTGCTGATGTGTTGGTGACTATAGTGAGTTTTAATATTAGGCTGTGCTTGCATATTTATTCATGGTCATGTTGACATGGTATCACCACTCTAAGCATGTCTAACATTTATACTATAAGCAGGGCCGTAGTGAGGTAATCTGGGCCCCCTGAATACATATTGCTCTGGGCCCCTTTCCTATTAAAAAATACAGATTTTAGAATATACTACTAAAATATTTATTAATGCTCATGCTGAAATTGTAATAAGCATTAAAGCACTAAGAATGTTCAACCGTTATACTGTAAGACTAGAAAACAAATAAACATCAATAAACCATTTATTAATATGCTTTTATAGGTTTTCAGCAATGCTATGTTTGTTTTTAGTATTTTTGATATTTGATATTTTATGTAGTTCGTTTTAATATCTTAAATAATGAAAGCTATGTTTTGTGTTTTGGTAAACATGATTTACTGTATTAGGTCTGAAATTACCATTATGATGATATTTGATATATGGTAATTAGAATTACACCTTCAAAGTGCTCCAAATAGCTAATTTGCTTTGCAAAGGCAAAACGCAGCAACTACTATTTTATTTTATTTTTTTAAATAAAAAGGATTTTTACAGGTTGTTCAGTTTACTAAATTAAAAGGAACTAAAGCAACACAATTCTAGAACGCTTTGTCACAACTTGATTAAAATTTTTAAAAATTTAAGTTTACTTAAAGGAATATTCCGGGTTCAATACAAGTTAAGCTCATTCGACAGCATTTGTGGCATAATGTTGATCACCACAAAAATAAGTTTCGACTTGTCCCTCCTTTTCTTAAAAAAAAAAATAAATAATAAAAAGCAAAAATGTAATTTACAGTGAGGCACTTACAGTGGGAGTGAATGTGGCCAATTTTTGGAGGGTTTAAACAGAAATGTGAAGCTTATCATTTTATAAAAGCACTTGCATTAATTCTTCAGTTAAAACTTGGGTATTATGCCTGTAAATTTGTTTAAAGTGTAATTTTTACTGGTTTTAGGGTTTGTTGACATTGTCATGGTGACAAAGTTGTAAAAATGGCTATAACTTTACACAGAAAAGGTTAGTATGTGATTTTATCACACTAAAATAATTTTTTCATGCATATCCTTTGCCTTATGGCTATACTTTTGAAACCATGAGTATTTTAATGTTCATAAATTGTCCCCCATTCACTTCCATTTTAAGTGCCTCACTGGAACCAAGATTTTTGCTTTTTTTAGAGAAAAGGAGGAACGAGTCAGAATAAACGTTTGTGGTAATCAACATTATGCCACAAATGCTGTCGGTTGAGCTTAACTTGTATTGAACCCATAATATTCCTTTAATCTATTTGAGTTTGGACTACATACAGGTGCATCTCAATAAATTAGAATGTCGTGGAAAAGTTCATTTATTTCAGTAATTCAACTCAAATTGTGAAACTCGTGTATTAAATAAATTCAGTGCACACAGACTGAAGTAGTTTAAGTCTTTGGTTCTTTTAATTGTGATGATTTTGGCTCACATTTAACAAAAACCCACCAATTCACTATCTCAAAAAATTAGAATATGGTGACATGCCAATCAGCTAATCTACTCAAAACACCTGCAAAGGTTTCCTGAGCCTTCAAAATGGTCTCTCAGTTTGGTTCACTAGGCTACACAATCATGGGGAAGACTGCTGATCTGACAGTTGTCCAGAAGACAATCATTGACACCCTTCACAAGGAGGGTAAGCCACAAACATTCATTGCCAAAGAAGCTGGCTGTTCACAGAGTGCTGTATCCAAGCATGTTAACAAAGTTGAGTGGAAGGAAAGGTGTGGAAGAAAAAGATGCACAACCAACCGAGAGAACCGCAGCCTTATGAGGATTGTCAAGCAAAATCGATTCAAGAATTTGGGTGAACTTCACAAGGAATGGACTGAGGCTGGGGTCAAGGCATCAAGAGCCACCACACACAGACATGTCAAGGAATTTGGCTACAGTTGTCGTATTCCTCTTGTTAAGCCACTCCTGAACCACAGACAATGTCAGAGGCGTCTTACCTGGGCTAAGGAGAAGAAGAACTGGACTGTTGCCCAGTGGTCCAAAGTCCTCTTTTCAGATGAGAGCAAGTTTTGTATTTCATTTGGAAACCAAGGTCCTAGAGTCTGGAGGAAGGGTGGATAAGCTCATAGTACAAGTTGCTTGAAGTCCAGTGTTAAGTTTCCACAGTCTGTGATGATTTGGGGTGCAATGTCATCTGCTGGTGTTGGTCCATTGTGTTTTTTGAAAACCAAAGTCACTGCACCCGTTTACCAAGAAATTTTGGAGCACTTCATGCTTCCTTCTGCTGACCAGCTTTTTAAAGATGCTGATTTCATTTTCCAGCAGGATTTGGCACCTGCCCACACTGCCAAAAGCACCAAAAGTTGGTTAAATGACCATGGTGTTGGTGTGCTTGACTGGCCAGCAAACTCGCCAGACCTGAACCCCATAGAGAATCTATGGGGTATTGTCAAGAGGAAAATGAGAAACAAGAGACCAAAAAATGCAGATGAGCTGAAGGCCACTGTCAAAGAAACCTGGGCTTCCATACCACCTCGGCAGTGCCACAAACTGATCACCTCCATGCTACGCCAAACTGAGGCAGTAATTAAAGCAAAAGGAGCCCCTACCAAGTATTGAGTACATATACAGTAAATGAACATACTTTACAGAAGGCCAACAATTCACTAAAAATGTTTTTTTTATTGGTCTTATGATGTATTCTAATTTTTTGAGATAGTGAATTGGTGGGTTTTTGTTAAATGTGAGCCAAAATCATCACAATTAAAAGAACCAAAGACTTAAACTACTTCAGTCTGTGTGCATTGAATTTATTTAATACACGAGTTTCACAATTTGAGTTGAATTACTGAAATAAATGAACTTTTCCACGACATTCTAATTTATTGAGATGCACCTGTACATTTTGTAACATTGATGAAACTGGGCTGAGGATTTCCATTTCCCATCATGCTTTCCATGGGACTGGATGGGGTGACCAAATGTTTAAATTTAGTGTTATTTTATGCATTTTTGAACTAAATGAGAACTGGAGGAGATTTGTTCATGTTTAATGTTCTGTTATATTGGTAATTGGAATGGAGTGTCTAGGCTGGAGTTTTTTGTGGTTAACATTGTGGTGAAGATTGGTGCTTATGCTTAGTTTGAGGATGGACTTTCACATTCAGTTGATGTTTGATTTGAGTGCTACTTAGCTTCATAAGCAGTTGTTATCAAATTGACAGTGCAATGGATTCACTGTCCTTGCACTTGCTCTCCTGGCATATACTAATTATTAATAAAATAAATTATGTTGGACCAACAAGGGGGCCTGGGTAGTTCAGCGAGTATTGATGTTGACTACCACCTCTGGAGTCGCCAGTTCGAATCCAGGGCGTGCTGAGTGACTCCAGTCAGGTCTCCTACGCAACCAAATTGGCCCAGTTGCTAGGGAGGGCAGAGTCACATGGGGTAACCTCCTTGTGGTCACGATTAGGGGTTCTCGCTCTCAGTGGGGTGCGTGGTAAGTTGTGCGTGGATCGCGGAGAGTAGCATGAGCCTCCATGTGCTGTGAGTCTCCGCGGTGTCATGCACAGCGAGCCACGTGATAAGATTGACTGTCTCAGACTCGGAGGCAACTGAGACTTGTCCTCCGCCACCTGGGTTGAGGTGAGTAACCACACCACCACGAGAACCTAGTAAGTAGTGGGAATTGGGCATTCCAAAACTGGGGAGAAAAGGGATTTTAAAAAAATTTAATAAGTTGGACCAACATAATTTAATTCATTTAAACATTAGTCACTTTAGTCTGACTAACCTAATGAATTTGAGTTGAAACTACTATAGTACATTGATTTAACCTAATTAATTTATTTTTGTCAAAATTGAGTTATGAATAAAATCGGTCTCTAAGCTGTGATCTGTCCTGTGTCTGACGGTTTTGGCTCAACTATGCCTAGATTCTGAGAAAAGGTGGTGTTAACGTTTGAAAATCCACAATTGGCTAAACAGTAAATTAATTTTGCAGCCATTTTTCTCTGTTTTATTGTTGGCATAGTTACAGCATTTTACCTTTTGTAAGGCAGTAATGGTCTAATAGTAAGTCTTTTCACCCAGTAAGTGACTGGTTCTCCTCTGACTGTGCTCCAGATCAAGCATCAGGTGGTGCTCTAGTGGTCACAGCTGTCCATCCGTTCACCAGCCAGCAGCCTGGGGATCTGAGTTTTGCTCCAGGAGACCGCATCACTGTTCTTACCAAAACTGACTCGCAGTATGACTGGTGGGAAGGTGAACTAAGAGGGCAGGTGGGGATCTTCCCAGCCAATTTTGTGTCCTATAGCTAAGAGTTTCTTAAAATGCTTACAAAAAGTCTACCAGATGACATGTCTGCAATTGAAGGGTCCTTTTGTTATTTGCAGTTTCGAATGAAGTTAAGGATGAAGCTATATATTTTTAGGAGCACTTGTGTTCAGTGTTTCTCCAAAGCTATTTCTAAGTGATGACATTTTGTTTTTCAATGTTCAGGCATAGGTGAATTACTTTCCTATTTCATGTTAGCCATTCAGTTACTGGTTTGTGGGTACACCTTTGTTAAAGCATGGTTTAGAGTTATTGTAACTCACTAATTTCCTTTTTTTTGGGGGGTTTGGTTTTTTGTCTAGTAACGGGTTTTATATAATTTATTTTGCTATTGTTGAGAATCACACTGTAATTAAAATATTGTTTCATTTTATCCAGACAAAGTAATTATCATTGAAAGGCATAAAATGTGTGTGTGGTATTTGAAGTGCAATTGCTTTGGTATTTGAAATATGTTAGCACAGTGTTTTGTCATTGGTAAAATAACAAAAGTTACTGTGTTGAGCTATTGTTCAACAATGCACAATATAACAAACCTGAAAATGGCAATGAAGGCTACATAGACATACCTTGTTTTAGATAAACTACTGTATACAACTTTATAACCTCACATCTGCCTTGATCCATTTTTTTATTTGATTTTTTTTTTTTTTTCTTCACTGAGGAAGTGGTTGAATGATTGCTTTTTTTAATATAATTTACTGCAATTTGCACAATTGTTAATGGACCATTGTAGCTGTATTTCCTACTGTTTTTAAATGTATAATTTATGAGTCAAAATGTAACTGATGTAATAAAGAAAATAATTTAGGTTTCCTAAATCTTGCATTCATAATTTGTCTACTAAGCTGGTGAAAGACTTAATTTCACCTGTGTTAAGATGTTATAAAAAGTGTCAATAAATTGTTCTAAGCTGCCATTCATGTGAGAATATTCTTCTCGTATCTGATCACAGAAGAGCTGTACTGTACCACATACAAGTGAAGCATCTTTTCTAGACTAATTATAGTCTACATCTCTGAAAATTCTCTTTGTATAATATATATAGCTAGAACTAGCGAGTAGTGAATGCTAGCATGCTAAATGGAAACACTATGCTTTATTTAGCATAGCAATTGCTCAACAAGTAACTTACTGTAAACAATCTTAAATTGTACCTGTCCTCAACATAAGCTCAAGCTCGCCTTTAATGGTAACCCCCCAAAACTTTAACATAACAGAAACTCTTCTAAATAACTCAACAAAACATTAAACACTATAAAGTTTCCTCCTCTAGATTCATCTTGCCAAAAAATAAATTTTAACATTTACTCTCCCTGTGGAGTGCCATGCAAAGCATGCAGGGGAATAGAAATCCCCTTCCCAGTTTCAGTTAAATTTAAGTTCCTGTAAATGTAAAGAAACAGGTTCATTAAACTCAAAATGGTAAAAAAAAAAAAAAAAAAATGGTTACTTAAAATGTGAAATCAAAAGAAAAAGTACTAAATACTCATCAAGGCTAATTTATTTGAACTAATTTGAATAATTTTTCCCTTCTCAAAACAATTATTTTGAGCATTTGGGTTTACAGTGAAGAGATATGATTGTCAATTAAACTTCAAAAACATGTTATTTAATGTTGTTCCTTTTGAAAGGCTTTGGGTGATTGGATAAGTTGCTCTCTTTGAGTCCATGCCCCCCCCCCTTTTTTTTTTTTTTTTTTTTTTTTTTTTTTTTTTACATTAGGCCTACATGAAAATAGATGTGAGTGAAGTTAATTGGTAAACTCAAACAGCTAACATAATTACAAATGTGTGATTCAATGGAATCTTAATAAGTTATCGCTTTGTTAAAGTTTTCCAAAGGAAACTGTAAAGACAAATCACAAAATTCAAAAATAATGTTATAATTATCCTTTTGAGAAGCAGCTCAGTTTTTTCCAGTGAAACAGTGTTTACTTCTTTTCTTCCTAATGTTGTAAAATGCAAATCTACAGTACATCGAGCTAGCATTTGTTAAATTCAGAGGTAGCTTCAATTTGTTCACTCTGGAGCTTTAGTTATCATACTTAGAGCCTCACTCTCTTACTTTTTCTTTCTTATCTCCAAACTTCTGGTTCAGCTGCCCAAAGCATATGGGCCTTTCACAGAGGTTGTCTTTTTTTTTTTTTTCAGTGTGTATTAGTGTTGAAAGCCTTTGTTGAGGGCTTTATTGTCATTCTGAACACCCTGGCTAAATCTTCATAATCAAAATCTCATTCCTTTATTAAAATAACCATTACAGTAACTAACTTAACAGCTGAGAAAGCATATCCATAAGTAAAAGTGTTTACGATAACAGAAATATAAAAAATGTACTGTATTATGGCATCTACCATAATACTGTATAAAAATCACTTTATATAAAAATCATTCTCTTTCTCTTAGAATTGCTGATAGATAATATTTCTGTGACAGTTAAAGGGTATCAGGTTAAAAAAGAATCTCCACACATACAAACACTGTAATTTTACTGGAGCATAATGGTTGCACGGCATCCATTTGAGCAGATCAAAACCTGATATCTGTTTCACGGTAAGACTTGCAAGACTTTGCCCCCAGCTGTTTTTGTGAAGATAAAATTTTACTTTGGAGAATTCAAGAGCTTAGCAAAAAATGCTAGGAAATCAATATTACTGTATAAGTGTTTCAGTAAAGCTTAACAAAATATAGGTTATATATTAAAAGCTGATAAAGAAAATACAAAAAATGTGTGCTTTCTTTTGTGCCCAAGTGTACCATGAAATCCTCTGAAAGGAAATTTTGCAGCAGTGAATGACTCCTGTATAACATGAGTTTTTGGCAGATGTTCCAGTAGCATCCCCAGGAGCAAAGTTAATTGGCTATGACATATCTTAAGGCACCATTGTACAGTAGAGTACCCTTAAAAAAGATTCTGTTTTTTTAAGCAAAGACCCTCATTTTTACTTTTTTTAACAAATAAAAAGTCACATGAAAAGAAATAATATGAAAGAAATTCTGATTCTGACCACACAACAGTATACCCTTGCTGACTATGCTGAAAGGGGACTTAACTCCATTTGATTCTTTATGTCCTTCCCCTTGGTAAAAGAATCATCCAGCTCTTGTATAGGCTTTAAGGGCCATCTGATGAAACAAAAGCATGAAATTGATTTTACATGTGGCAATGATTAATTTACAACATGTTCATACATGTAAACCCAACACAAAGACAGACATAATGCTGTAATACATAAAGGGATTAAAGGTTACAGCAGTTCTTACAGTTAGAGTTCAATAAATGCAAGTAACATGATATGGTTCATAGCACAGCAAAAATAAAATAAAAAGCATAACTTTTCCCTACTAAGTCAAAACAGCAGTCAGTCAATACAACTCTATTTAAAGGGATAGTTCACCCAAAAATGAAAATTCTCTCATCATTTACTCACTTTCATGCCATCCCAGATGTGTATGACTTTCTTTCTTCTGCTGAACACAAACAAAAATTTTTAGAAGAATATCTCAGCTCTACAGGTCCTTTCAATACAAATGAATGGTGGCCAGAATGTTCAAGCTCCAAAAATCACATAAAGGCAGCATAAAAGTAATCCATAAGACTCCAGTGGTTTAATATATCATCTGAAATGATGCAATCACTTTGGGTGAGAAACAGATCAATATTTCAATCATTTTTTACTATAAATCTCCACTTTCACTTTTAATTTCACATTCTGAAAGTGAAAGTGGAGATTTAAAGAAAAAAATGACTTAAATATTGATCTGTTTTTAACCGACACCTATCATATCGGTTCAGAAGATATGGATTTAACCACTAGAGTAATATGGATTACTTTTACGCTGCCTTTATGTGTGTTTTGGAGCTTAAAGGGTCTGGTCAACATTCAGTTGCACTGTGTGAACCTACAGAGCATATTCATCTAAAAATCTTAATTTAAGAGCTTAAGAAATTTACACACATCTGGGTTGGCATGAGGGTGAGTAAATGATGAGAGAATTATCATTTTTGGGTTAACTATTTATTAAAATTTTGACCAATTGGATGCAAGAAAATTTTAACATCAAGCCCTACTTTTGTTATATAGATGGGGTGGCATGCTGGTTAAAATAAAATGCTGTCTTGGTATGGCATTTACTCATAAGCTTTACTGATGCAGTGCCGCATACTAGTAACTGTAACAGCAGAAGCTCTGAGTCTGAAATACTGTCCCATTGGCCTCACAGGAATTCAAAATATTTCACATACATAATTATGCTAGTTTCGCCTGATCAGCAATGGCGCTGTAGACGGAAGCTTTTCAGGTCAAAGCTATCGGAATCAGCAGAACTCCAGGGCGATATCAGCTAGCCTTGATTGCTTTTTGAATGTGTTTTTTTGGCATCTGCACACAAATTATGCCTTTTCTGAGAACTAACTTCACTTTTCTTAGCCATTTTTGCAATTACTTTAAACCAACTGGAGTATTGACATTCAATGCAATGACATTCATAGAATTTGTATGTTTCAAAAAAGTGTAGCTTTAGTGTCCAAAAGCTACTTTTGGAGACACTACAGTATATAAGCGTTGTCCATTTGTGGACTGGTGAAGAGAACATTATTATTTTTATAAAATATCTAAATGTAAATGTCTAACTTGTAGAGTATCTCACCGTGCACAGCATAAGAGCTTGAGTCTGGGCTGTCGCTCACAGTCCTGCACTGTGTCTGGTAAAGGGATGCTGCTGGTCTCTGGGAGGAGCAGGCACAGAGCTGCACCAATGATTGGACCACTGCTGTAACAGATCATAGCTGGCAGAGGAATCTCACCTTCAGGGACCACCACTGCATTTATAATACAGGCCACTCGGTAACAAAGGCTAACCAGTCCGACACACTTCTGTCTGCATAAGGGAAAATGGGGAGGAAGAGACATCTATTCAATGTACTGTACATATTTCATGAACAATTAAGATCTTCATGGAAAATAAATTATATATAGCAAATTTGCCCTATTTTATTTATTTATTTTTAATTTTGTCTCACAGTTTACCAGATGCTTTCTTACTGAATTGAAATGCGTTTATTTCAGGGACAGAATTGCCCACAAAAGTGTAAACACTGTGGCTCTGTTTTGCGATCAAAACATTGCTCTGTTTGAGCATCTTGACCAGCCTGACATAGCAACATTGGCTCAACCAACAGCATGAGTTTGGGGTGGGTCTATCTGTTTTGTCCAACCAGTGGAAGACTGGGGATTGTTTGGGAAATAATTTTGAAAACAGTAATTATTTTTGCAATTCTGTTTGTTGAGTGGCACTATAGTGGCAGTTAAAGTCATTAACCCTCTGTTTTATAAATTCTGTCAATCATTTATTACTCATAGCATGCAGCCCCCTCAGGTTACATATTATTTTCTTAAACAGTTGTGCAACATCTCATCTGAACACATCAGTGTAGGTGTGAGAAACGTGCTTATCTCTTACTACCTAGGTCCTTACTGTGGTTTGATTATATATCCATTACTGCCACTGTCACATTACACACAATATTATGTAACTGGGAGAAGAACTTTTTCTCACACTGTGGATCAACGAACAGTGCATACATTTGAATCAAGCTTTTGACCTCTGGACGTGTGATATAAAGAATACTCTTACTGATCAGTGCATACTTAAACACTTTATATGAATATATACAATTTCAATAAAAAGTGAGGAGAGCTGTGATATGCATATTTAGATACTTATTGGAATGTAAAGTATTAAAAGTCTCCTTGTTTACACAAACAAACTAAAATGCTTTCTTGCAAAGAATTATATGTACAGAAAACATGAACATGGATAACTCTAAGGGGGATTTTGAACTTGGAGACCAATTACCTAAGAACTGTTTTATCAGTGTGTACCTTATTACTGTTGGGAACAGCTCAATTCCATAGAGCAGAGAGACGCAGGTTGTAGACTGCATACACAGCTTGCCCATCAGTGCCAGCGTCATTACAAGGACAGGCATGTCTGGTCAGAAAGAGAGAATTGCAAACAATTTAAATCTTTGCAGTTGGTTGTAAGGATATCTGTTATATTGTGATTTACTTAGTTATCATAAACCTATGGCATCTACACTGATCAAAATCATGATTTATGACATTTGATCGTCATCTACAGACTCATGCTCATGTATCAGATTTCAGTGACTGTGTCCCTCACCACAGAACTTGGAGACGAGGAGGGAGAGCATACAGGAAATGCCACTGAGGAACAGAGATCCCATGCTGAAAGGCCTGCGGCCCCATCGCTTCAGCAGAAATGGAAGCAGCAAAGAGGGAGACTCTGATAGTCCAGAGAAAAACTGTGCCAAATAGATATTTACTCCGAAACTTCCAACGCTAAAGCAGATCCCATAATAAGTGAGAGCTGAAGCAAAACTGTGAAAAAGAACATTAAATTTACATTAGAATAATCTATTAGACAGGTTCATATATAGTATGCAGCAGCTACTGCACAAGAACAGAAGGATTGTGTGGATAAAAAGAAGACATTTCTATAATAATCAATGATTATATAGATCTATGATATATCTATAAAATCTATTTCCATTAGTTGCAGAGAAAGAAGTTTATAGTCTTCAACTTGAGGACTGTCAGACTTGTCAGTGGGGTTTTTATGTAACAGCCCCTCAGTGCAAAGTTACATCACTCAGACATGCTACAGTATCTACTGAAAGACTGAGCTTTGAATAACAACTCATGTAAGACATTCCTCAGTGTGGAAGGTCACGTCCCTCTTTGCCTCATATTTAAAATTCCTCTAAATCTATGCACACATGTGTTAAACAGGGCATACATGTATTATTTTGAAAATGCAGCATAAATATTAACTACATTAACAAGTTTACTTACAAGACAAGTGAGAATGATCCATATAATGGAAATACTACTGCAGAAACACTAATACAGAAATTGCATTACCACAGATAAACATCCCTACCCAATGTAACTCATGACAAACAGACGCAGCAGTATGGTAGGTGAGGTAAAGTTGGTGAAATCGGACTCTGTTCCAGTGTAGATCTTCTCTGATTTGGGATTCTCATTGTCCATTGAGTCCAAAAGCTGTCAATAAAAAGTATTGGGTAATTCTGAAAGGAATATACAAGTTAAGCTCAATCAACAGCATTTGTGGCATAATGTTGATTATCACAAAAATTATTTCAACTTGTCCCTCCTTTTCTTTAAAAGAAGCAAAAATCGAGGTTACAGTGAGGCACTGTAATGGAAGTGAATGGAGGCAATATTTGGAGGGTTTAAAGGCAGAAATGTGAAGCTTATAATTTTATAAAAGCACTTCTGTTAAAACTCATGTATTATTTGAACTGTAAAGTTGTTTAAATCATCATTTTTACAGTCGTTTTAGGGTTTGTTGACATTGTCATGGCATTGAAGTTGTAAAATTCACTATATTGTAACTTTACACAGAAAAGGTTAATAAGCTATTTTATCACACTAAAATCAAGTTAACATGCATATTGTTTATTTCTTGTGACCATACTTTTGAAATAGTGAGTATTTTAACGTTTATGGATTGGTCCCATTGACTTCTACAGTATTTTAAGTGCCTTATTGGAACCCAGATTTGTGCTTTTTTTTAAGAAAAAGAGGTGCAAGTCAAAATGTATTTTTGTGGTAATCAATATTATGTATTGTATTGAACCCAGAATATTCCTTTAAGTTAGAATTAATGTACTTGTAGTGTATGTCAGAACACTTTCTACAAAAGTTTTTAGCAATTCTAATGTATCACTCTGTGCCTTACTATATCCAGGTAGTGCTTGTCCTCAGGACTTCGGTTTTTATACCCCACTAGAGTTTGCATCCTCTTATTTAACAGTAGCCATCTAGGAGATTCTGGAAGAAAGCTAACAATTGCAAATAAAAAAATAAAAAAATCACTTTTTCCAATTATGTAACATACTTTATGATGTATTGAAATTTGTGTTAGTTCTACTAACAAATAAAGAGGTAGAAAGAGAATCTGAGGGATGCCCAGCGCCAGATGAAACTGCATCCAGCCATTGGTCAAATAAGCAACACTGGCCAGTCCCATCATTCCCAGACTGAAGATGAAAGAGAGCAGGGTGGGTGGCCAGATACGGTACTTTGGCAGGCTCCATTCAACCCCTGGGAAGCCAGAAAACCATCTAAATTAGGCCTCTTAAAGGTATAGTTCAACCAAAATGAAAATTATCTCCTAATTGACTTACCCTCATGCCATCTAAGATGTGTATGACTTTCTTTCTTCTACTGAACACAAACAAAGATTTTAAGAAGAATATTTCAGCTCTGTATGTCCATACAATCCAAGTGAAGGGTGACCAGACATTTCAAGCTCCAAATATCACATAAAGGTAGCATAAAAAATAATCCATACGACTTCAGTGGTTTAATATACTGTATGTCTTCTGAAGTGATGCAATCACTTTGGGTGAGATTGAGAAACAAATCAATATTTCAACGCTTTTTTACTATAAATCTCTACTTTCACTTTCAGAATGTGAAAGTGAAAAGTGGAGATTTATGGTAAAAAAAAATTTTTAAAAAGACTTAAATATTTATTTGTTTCTCACCCTCACCTATTATATCGCTTATGAAGAAAGATTTATCCACTGGAGTCATATGGATTACTTTTATGCTGCCTTTGTGTGATTTTTGGAGCTTGAAAGGCCTGGTGAAATCACCATTCACTTGCATTGTATGGACCTACAGAGCTAAAATATTCTTCTAAAAATCTTTTTTTGTGATCAGCAGAAGAAAGAAAGTCACACATCTGGGATGGCATGAGGTTGAGTAAATGATGAGAAAATTTACATTTGGTGAACTATCCCTTTAAATATCATTGTGTCAAGTTGGAAATCTACCTTTCTCACCTGAACCAGATAGTCTTAGAGTTCACATAAGAAACAGGCATGTGATATTGACCATCCCTGTTCTAGATTAATCTTGATTTTTACATAAATTATTAACTGAGAAAACAGAAATGCTGCCTCTAATGGGTTTATTGGTTGTCCTGCCAATAAAACAGGGTGACACATGTTGATAACTGTACCTAAACTATAGGTGCAGATGTGAATGGCACAACAGGCTACACCACTGATGCAGCGGGCAGTCAGGTACATAGGCACATATGGCAGAAATGCCACTATCAGAGTAGTGACTGCGTGGACCACTGAGCAGCATATGAGGAGGGATCTCTTTCCATACCTAAGTGGAAGAAGAGAATGCATTTTTTTGTGATTAGGCCTGTTGTAACTATAAGTTTTGGTCATAAGGAGCCTGACACCTAAATTAGAAATGGGAAAATACCAACTTGTCAGATAGAGTGCCACCGAATAAGGAACCGATAAGTAACCCCGTCATGTATGATGCTTGCCCATGTGGAAACTGGTTTTCTTCTTGACACGTGGGACCCTGCTGCAAAACAGAGACAGTGTAAGGGGCTGCTCATAACGAATGCGTACTTGTGCTAAATAAAGCTAGACTCAGCGTAACAATCTTACCAGGACGCAGGAAAGCGATACATGTTTTTAAAGCTTCAAGTGCTTTTAACTTGTCACTACATCTTAAAGGTGCACTCAGTATTTTTTTCCTCATTAAAAAAGTTTTACTTCTAAAGAAATGAATTGCAATTTTGAAACTTGTCTTAAATCATGACCACTCACATGAAGACTTCTGTGCTGAAATGTGCTGATGGGCTGCCGGCACGCTGCACGAGTCTGTTTGTTTGTAGCTTGCTATCCTGCTTAAAATTGTTTATTCCTCTACGTTCATCGTTTTATCCTTTGCCATTTTACCACGTGCTTCATTTTTTTCCCCGATTTCTACCATTTTCTTTTCTTTTTTCTTTTCTTTTTTCCGCTAATCTAAATTTCACACTTCGACTGCGTGCATTCGTTTTCTCCTCTGTGTTTTACACAGATTGTTACATCAATCTCAAACATCTGCTGATCAGGAACCTCCGCAGCAACAGCAAACAACTGCGTGAGGGATTCACATCGATCTCAAACCCTCGCCCCTCAAGAACAACCATAATAACAACAGCATCAAACAATTGCGGTAAGTCATGGCATCCGCTCATGTTATTGCTTCATGCATTGCATGCCACATGTTTACTATAGCTTCTTCCATCAGCAGTGAGAGATTTAAATGTGATAAATGTTAGGAATTAGTCAGGCTGACAGAGAAGGTTAATGAGTTAGAGACATGCATCCAAACGCTAGTGGAGGTCAGTAAGAAAGAGAAGCCGGTAGATACTGTTTCGGATGCGGGTAGAACAGCGAGCAACACACACACTTTGGATCCGGCTGTAAAGCCCCTGCAGCAGGGCGTTTGGGTGACGTCTCGGCGGCATACTCGCTCAGCAAAGCGACACCACTTTCCCGTTCCTGTTAAGGTTTCCAATAAATTCTCCCCACTTAGTGATGCACCCACTGAGAATCATGTTGAGTTATAGGAAATTCTATTGTAAGGAATGTGGAAACAGAGACTCCAGCCACTATTGTTAAATCAATTTTGGGGACTCGGGCATCTGACATCAGATCAAATTTACAAGTGCTGGCTAATGCTAAATGTAGATTTTCTAAAAATTTTATTCATGTCAGCACTAACGATGTCTGGCTTCATCAGTTGGAGATCACTAAAGATAATGTTAAAGAGGTGTGTGAACTTGCAGAAACTATGTCAGACACTGTAATATGCTCTGGCCCCCTCCCTGCTCGTCGTGGTGACAAGGTTTATAGTAGATTAGTGTCACTGAATGGCTTGATGTCTGAGTGGTGTCCGGAGAATAGCATAGGATTTATAGACAATTGGAAGAGTTTTTGGGGAAGACCTGACCTGCTAAAGAGAGATGGACTCTATCCCTCCAGGGGATATATTCCGTCGCAGCACAATAGTAATGACTTCATGAATTTACTGATAAAATTTAAATCATCAGAAATTAAATTGGAATTATGCAATCGTCTGTCACAGTACCTCAGGAAACAGCGTCTCATAATTTTCCTCACGAGCAATCCTTTGCTGTCATATGTCATGAAGAGCTAACTAAATTAATCGAAACATCAAATGTCACAACGTGTATGTTAGATGTATTACTAACTAAGCTCTTAAAAGAGATATTCCCTTTAATCTCAGAACTTCTTAATATTATTAACTCCTCGCTATCCTTAGGACATGTCCCAAGAAACTTTAAAATAGCAGTTATCAAACTGCTTATAAGAAGCCACAGCTTGATCCTGGAGAATTGGCTAATTATAGAGCGATTTCAAATCTCCCGTTTATGTTGAAAATACCAGAAAAGGTAGTGTCCTCCCAACTATGTTCATTTCTACAGAGAAATGAAATATATGAACAATTTCAGTCAGGATTTAGGCCCCATCACCGTACAGAGACTGCACTTATCAGAGTTACAAATGACTTGCTCTAATCATCTAATCGCGGCTGCATTTCTCTTCAAGTGCTTTTAGATCTTAGTGCTGCCTTCAACACCATAGATGACGACATTCTCTTGAGAATAGGTTTGAGAATTATGTTGGCATTTGTGGGCTTGCATTAGCATGGTTTAGGTCCTATTTAGCAGATCGCTACCACTATGTCTGAGGAATTGTCAAATAAAAAAATTTTAAGTATGGAGTGCCACAGGGATCAGTTTTAGGGTCTCTGCTTTTCTCCTTATATACGCTTCCCCTGAGAGATATTATCAGGAATCATGAAATAAGTTTCCACTGTTATGCCGATGATACCTAACGAAATTTCACAATTATCCAAATTAGCAGTGTATCAATGAAATCAAAGATTGGATGGCCAGAAATTTCCTTCTACTCAATTCCAACAAAACAGAGGTACTAATAATTGGACCAAAAACCTCTAAAAATAAGCAGCTAAAATATAATTTGACTCTTGATGGATGTACTGTTACGTCGTCTTCTACAGCGAAGAACTTGGGTGTTATATTTGATACCAATCTGTCCTTTGAAAATCTAATTTCCAATGTTTGTAGAACAGCATTCTTCCACCTCAGAAATATCGCTAAGTTACGACACATGCTCTCTGTTGCTGATGCCGAAAAACTAATGAATGCCTTCATGACCTCAAGACTAGATTATTGTAATGCATTACTGGGAGGATGTCCAGCAAGTTCAATAAATAAACTTCAATTGGTTAAAAATGCAGCAGCCAGAGTGCTGACTAGAACCAAGAAATATGATCATATTAGCCCCATTTTATCATCGTTACATTGCCTACCTGTTAAATTTCATATTAATTTTGTTAATGTACAAAGCTTTGAATGGTCTAGCTTCACAGTACTTAAGTGACCTACTACCACGCTATATTCCAACATATCCCGAGGATACCAGAGCTGGCCAGATCCAGCTTCGTTCCTGCTTGGTGTCAGACTCCACTGCTATGTGTCTCTGAGTGATGATGACTAAATGCAGCCGGTGCCAGCCAGACATCACTTCAGTCCATTACGATGGACTTCAGGGGATGAACTGATGCCAACTCCAACCATAAGACATGGGATACTTCATATGCCACTGCCTGAACCTTGGATTGTGGATAGACCTCAGCGAAATGATCTGCTGGTTGAACTGCGATGCACCTCACTGATCTCTGCCTGCATCACCTTGGTCTAATGATGGACTACACTCTTAAAATGGAATACATAGACTATCAATTAAATGCCAACAAAAGCCTTCATCAGCCAACTAACAATGGACAATGCATGTGAACTTCTGTAGTTAATCCAGGATGAACTTCAAAGCCATTAGTCATTAATCTTAGTTCATACAAAATATTTATTTAAACACTGGCCATTAACACTTACTTAGTTTACTAATCTTAAACCATGACTTGCACTGCACATAAATAACTAATATTGGCATTATATTCATGCTGGTTAGCTAGAGAACTGGCCCCCACAGTGAGCCTGGTTTCTCCCAAGGTTATTTTTCTCCATTAACCAACATCTTGTGGAGTTTTGTGTTCCTTGCCACAGTCGCCTTCAGCTTGCTCACAGGGGTTCTAAACACAATTATTATTTAATTATTTAATTTGTATACATAATTTACAATCATATATAATCAAACTACACAATGATCACTCTAAGACTTTATAGATATTAGATTCATTTTCTGTTAATGCCTTATTTTATTTTATTTTTAAAGCTGCTTTGAAACTGTGTGTGTTGTGAAAAGTGCTATACAAATAAAAATGACTTGACTTCAGTCATATCAGTAACCTGTAAACTGTTTTATTCTACTTGGAGAGGGTCCCCTCATGGGGGCTGCCATGTTAGGATCACTTGACAAGCCGAATACTACTCGCTTAATCTCAGTATAAGCCCTGTTATTAGACACTTTCACTCAGTGATTTAATTAATCCTGGCTGGCTGTGAATAGTGAATTTCTACAATGGCATCTGTAACTGAGAACTATTGAGTTTGAATGACGCATCAGTGTAAGTCCAAGACAATATGAACAAAAACTTACTGAGTGAACCTTTAAAATATCGTCAAATGTTTTGTGAGGTAGCCTAAAAATGTTTGCTTCATGTGGTAACATAGTCTAAAGTAGCTGGTTTTATTTTCAATTCAAAAATGTTATTTTATCTGACTAAATTTACCAGACAAAAGTTACAACAACAAAAGTAATTTTTACTAGTTTGATCAAGTAGAAATAGACCATTGAGGTGACAATTGCAGGTTACTACTTTTCAGTGCATGTTTACAAAGAAAAACTATTTAAAAACAGCGCAGACGGCCGCACAAACGCGTTCGGTGTGAACGGCTCCACGTATAATACATGTGCCGCGCTTTAAATATAGTGTGCATGCTTAAATGCAATCACAATTGTAACTCAATACTCACACTGTCGGGGTCACTGTAATTGTCCGTCCACCTTGTTGTGAATGTGATGCTGGAAAGGTTAGTGTCCGAAACACTGTGGTTTAAAGACTTGCTCTTTACATCCTCGCCACAATACTTCACGTTTAGCGTAAACACGTCGACGAAAAACGTAAAGGCAGTGAAAAAGATAGGCAAACTAATGATCAAATAAACTTGCTTTTGTAGTGGACCGATAAACAAACAACAAGCGCCTTCCGTCGTCTTCATTTCGCCGGCAAACGTCTTCGTGAAAAAGAAGAGCTGTATCCCTAAATATAATGGTAGAAGGACGAGTACTGATCGTAACCTACTCTAGATTCAGTGTCAGCGTGGAAATGTACTTATCATCCTGAATGTACTGTAGACTTCTGAAGACGTTTGCTCTCCAACCTGAGTCTTTCTCATTATGTAAATATAATTGTTGTTGGTTTGGACTTTCCCTTTGGTTAATAAGGTACAGTAGCGACTGGTGACAGTTTACATTAGTGTTACAGTGTAATTACATAAGAAACTACTGTGTCAAAAATTAAAATTAACAACGTGTACCTAAAAAGCAACTATTTTGTAAAGTTGCCTGTAAATACATTTTGGTAGGAGGCTATCACTTAATCAACATTCATACGTACATTTATTTCTATATCAATAATTGTAAGTTTTACTACTAGACTAACCATAGGGGCAACATAAACGGTTAAAATAATCTCGTGACACGTGCATCGAGCAGGTACAGTGTTTGTTTCTATCTGTTAACAAGTGTCTTTTCCTTCATTTATAGGCTTTCTTGTAGGTTAGGTAACATTTGCTGGTTCAGTATGCAAATCAGCTTTTCTTTCTTGTAAACTATTGGCCATTCCAAATATACTTCGATGTTTTTTTTAAAAATGTCATTCGTGGAAATGTAATCTGATCAAATATAAATATAGAATCACACGAGAGGAACGGGATCATCCAGCAATATATAGGCTAGTTGTTCAGAGGTTCTGCTCACTGACAGAAGAGCTCAAAGCTCCTCAGACAGCATTTTGGAAAGTCTGAAATAAAACCAAATGCATGCTAGTTTGTAAAAAAAAAAAAAAAAAAAAAAAAAAAAAAAACAACTTGAACATGGGGATTGTAAACATATCTTATGAGCTGTTGCTTTTAAGTTTTAAGCCTTAAAACATTTTGTGCCAATGGCAAATTATGTTCTTTGTTTTGATTTACTTGATTTAAGGCTTATGTTCACCTTTTCTGATTCCAATAGGCTATAAATCTTGTTGATTAAAAATAAGATGTTAATTATTTTAAATCTTTAGGTAAATTGTTTTGCAGTAGTAGGACTTTGAGTATTATCCACTGATGAATCTCTTAAAGGTCAACCACAAATCCAGCATATATTTACATGAATAAACAATTAAACTGGTATGAAGCAATGCCTCTTCCTTTACCTGTAAATGAGTGGGTACATGCTTGATGCATGTTCAATGTTACTGATGGACTTGTTGCTCATAAAGGAGATGTCCAGTTTTTCTTGTAGTTTAGGATGCAGACTATACCTAAAATACCATTTCAGTTAAAGCACACAAGTAACATACTGTAAATTACATATCAAACAAATTTTTATTTGGTCTCATTTACATCTCAACAATTCATAGTCCTTTAAGAAAGAAAAAAATCAAGCAATTTCAAGAACTGGGTACCTGAGGCGTCATGCCCATTCAGAATGAGGGGGAACGTGCCCCCTTAGATTTTTGAGCCAACAAGATGTTGATTATTTTTGATTATTTGACATTTCAAAAATGTATTTGTACCTTCAATAATTAAATTAAATGTTTATTGCATATAAAAAAGAATGTCTGTGGCAGAAATCTTTATTCACATATCTACATTTTGTCAGTCTGATCGAGTCACATGTTACGCTGTAGGTGGTGTCCCGTCCCTTGGAGATCGTGCTCATGGGATAGGTTGAGCACAAAGAAAAAGCGCGGTGTTATTGTAATAAAAATGAATTGCATCAACTACAGTGCAGTTAACGTTTGCCAACTACTGTATGTCTGATCTCTGTGGAAGTCAATCAGTTTTTTTTAATAGTCTAATATAGACTCACTAAGCACTTTATTAGTAACACCTGTACACCTACATATTCATGCGATGATCTAATCAGCAAATCGTGTGGCAGCAGTGAAATGCATAAATTCACGCATATACGGGTCAGGAGCTTCAGTTAATGGTCCATCAACCATCAGAATCTGTAAAAATGTGATCTCAGTGATTTCAAATGTGGCATGATTGTTGGTACCAGACGGGCTGTTTTGAGTATTTCTATAACTGCTGATCTCTTGGGATTTTCACACACAACAGTCTCTAGAATTTACTTTAAATGGTGCCAAAAACAAAAAACATCCAGTGAACGGCAGTTCTGTGGACGGAAATGCCTTGTTGATGAGACAGGTCAACGGAGGATGGCCAGACAGGTTCGAGCTAACAGAAAGGCTACAGTAACTCAGATAACTGTAAACCCTGTAAACTAAAGGCTACAGTAAACTAAAGGCTACAGTAACTCAGATAACTGTAAACCCTTCTACTCCCCCCGTGAGTTTGTCTCATTCATACCGGTCGGTGTTTACATTCCACCGCAGGCCAACGTGCATGATGCACAGTGCGTGCTCGCAGACCAGATACTGTGTGTGAAGCGGACAAATCCGGACTCCTTAGTTACTGTCCTCGGCGACTTTAACAAAGGTAATCTCACTCATGAACTCCCCAAATACAGACAGTTTATTAAATGCCCGACCAGAGAGGAGAACATTCTGGATCACTGTTACACTACAGTAAGCAGTGCCTATCACGCTGTCCCCCGCGCTGCACTGGGTCACGTCATGGTTCACCTGATTCCTGCATACAGGCAGAAATTAAAACTATCTAAACCTGTTGTGAGGACATCAAAACAGTGGACCAATGGGGCTGTGGAGGATCTGCAGGCATGCTTGGATTGTATTGATTGGGATGTATTCAGGACTGCTACCAACAGTCTGGATGAGTACACAGAGGCTGTGACATCATACATCAGCTTCTGTGAGGACAGCTGTGTACCATCACGCACCAGGGTGAGTTACAACAATGACAAACCCTGGTTCACAGCCAAACTCAGACAGCTAAGGTTAGAGAAAGAAGAAGCGTTTAGGTGTGGGGACAGAGACAGGTTCAGAAAGTCAAAGTACAGGTTTAGTGAAGTGGTGAGTGATGCCAAACAGCTGTGCTCTGAGAAACTACAACAGCAGTTCTCAGCCAACGACTCTTCTGTCTGGAAAGGGCTCAGACAGATCACAAACTAAAAGCACTCCACTCCACTAATGACTTGCGCTTGGCCAACAGTCTGAATAAGTTTTACTGTCGCTTTGAAAGACAATGGGACATTCCTGACACCATCCCCCGTGACACCATCGATCAGCTCCAGCCCACCCAGCTCCAGCCCTGCTCCACCTCCCCCATCACAGCAGGGGCATGGTCCTCTCCACAGCTCCTTACCTCAGAGGCCCCCTTCTCCTCCACCACAATGATGACTCTCTTCATCATGGAGAGAGACGTAAGCAGACTATTCAAGAGTCAGAACCCCCGCAAAGCAGTCGGGCCAGACTCTGTCTCTCCATCCACCTTAAAGCACTGTGCTGATCAGCTGTCTCCGGTGTTCAAAGACATCTTTAACACCTCACTGGCGACATGCCATGTGCCAGCCTGCTTCAAGACCTCCACCATCATCCCCGTCCCCACAAAAACAAGGACCACAGGACTTAATGACTTCAGACCTGTCACCCTGACCACTGTGGTAATGAAGTCATTTGAGTGCCTTGTGCTGTCCCACCTCAAAGCCATCACTGATCCTCTCGTGGACCCCCTGCAGTTCGCCTACAGAGCTAACAGGTCAGTAGATGATGCAGTTAACATGGCCCTCCACTTCATCCTCCAGCACCTGGACTCCTCAGGAATTTATGCCAGGACCTTGTTTGTGGATTTTAGCTCCGCCTTCAATACCATCATCCTGGCTCTGCTGCAGGATAAGCTCTCCCAGCTGAGTGTGCCTGACTCCACATGCAGGTGGATCATAGACTTCCTGACTGATTGGAGGCAGCACATGAGGCTGAAAAAACATGTCTCTGACTCCCAGACCATCAGCACTGGTTCCCTTCAAGACTGTGTTCTTTCCCCTCTACTTTTCTCCCTGTACACTAACAGCTGTACCTCCAGTCACCAGTCTGTCAAGCTCCTGAAGTTTGCGGAAAACGCCACCCTCATTGGGCTCATCTCTGGTGGGGATGAGTCCACCTACAGGTGGGAAATTGATCATCTGGTGACCTGGTGCAGTCAGAACAACTTGGAGCTCAATGCTGTGAAGACAGTGGAGATGGTTGTAGAGTTCAGGAAGAACCCAGGCCCACCCACCCCATCATCCTGTGTGACTCTCTAGTTGGCACTGTGGAGTCATTCTGCTTCCTGGGAACCATCATCTCCCAGGACCGCAAGTTGGAGCAGAACATGAGCTCTCTACTTAAAAAAGCACAGCAGAGGATGTACTTCCTGCGGCAGCTGAAGAAGTTCAACCTGCCGAAGACAATGATGGTGCACTTCTACACCTCCATCATTGAGTCCATCCTCACCTCCTCCATCACCATCTGGTATGCTGCTGCCACTGCCAAGGACAAAAGCAGACTGCAGCATGTCATTCATTCTGCTGTGAAGGTGATTGGCTGCAATCTGCCGTCTCTCCAGGACCTGTATGCCTCCAGGACCCTGAGGCGGGCAGAAAAGATTGTGGCCGACCCCTCCCACCCTGGACACAATCTCTTTGAGACACTCCCCTCCGGCAGGAGGCTACGGTCCATCAGGACCAAAACCTCACGCCACAGGAACAGTTTGTTCCCGTCTGCAGCTGGCCTTATAAACAAGGCCTAGGACCCCCTGACACTGTCTCTTATCCCACCTCCATTGACATTACACGTTACATTAACATAGTTTCCACATCTGTCTTGTGTCAACTATATTCTGCACATATTTTGCACATCCCTACACAACTGCACATATTTTGCACAATTGTACAGCTCCTTAATTAAAATCAGTAATTTTACTTTTCTATATATATTGTTAAATATAGTTTATTATTTATTGTTATTGTATGCATCAAACACCAAGGCAAATTCATTGTATGTGAAAACTTACTTGGCAATAAAGTCAGTTCTGATTCTGATTCTGGTAACCTCGCTGTACAATTGTAGTGAGCACAATAGCTTCTTAGAATGCAAAACACAACTAAACTTGATGCCGGATTCACACATACTCTGTGAGCGGGGCGTGAGAGAGGCGTGAGCAACGCGTCGTGTTTGGGCTTTCACATTGCCGTGTCTCTTTTCTAGGTTCCTACGGCAATGGCAGGCAGTCACTTGCACTTGTTTTTCAGTGTTCTTGGTCGTGATTGGTTAATATATTAAAGTCCCTGTCAAGGCAAGTCAGTCCACTCTGCGGTCATATTTGGAACACTGTCGGGCAGGCTGGGTAGCTATTTTCATTGTGAACAAATGGCATAAAAGTACAGTTCCTATTTGAATGGGGAAAGACTGAAATTTCCAAAACAGTTGGTCATGATAAAAGGTGGGCCATGTGAAATTCCTGGTGGAATACACCCCATACACTCCAACTACTACCTACCTACCTACCTCCCTCTCTCCCTCCTTAAACTTAACTTTCAAACTTTAAGCTTTAAAAAATTTTGGCCAGGCTTTCTCAAGCCAACATGATGTAATTTAGTTTTTTTTTTTTTTTTTTTCTGTTTTTAATATATTTTATTGTCCTATATAACAGATTTTGTAACAATTTAGTAACTGTAGATTTTATCACAACAGGTGCAGGTCCGAGTCTGTGCATCCAACTATTGATATCACTACTATAATATTTACAACACTAGCTTTCTGCCTGTTTTAGAAAATTCGGTCACAAACTCATCCATGTCCAGTTCACGTGTTATTGATTTTTCATGAACTAAAAGTACAAGATTTTTTTCCTCTCGTGAAGCATTGTGCGGCGAAACGGTGTAAACATTCTTGCCAGACTGGAGAATGAGCTCTCACATGAAGCAGTAGAAACGCCCATGACCAGGGCAGACATATGCAGTTTATGAAGACCTGGAAATGCATCTTTGTATTCCTGCAAGAGTTTGCAAACAGCCAAACAGTTACCTGCAGTACTTCAGCTGCACTGCTCAAATCAACATGGTGAGACTGTAGGATGGCATTGCCTGGTTTCAAAATGGCAAGAAGATGAATCAGAAATTTGCCAACTTCAAAAAAATGGTGTCACTTCAGCTGAGAAAGAAGCCCAGAGGCTTCTTTTGTAAGGTCAACAGAGGCATTGTCATCATCGGAAACCTTGGAAAGAATGTCAAGAATGACTACTTCGTTCTCCATAACACATTTGGTAACTTCAAAATGACTTGTCCAGTGGATTTTTAACAACCTCTTGAGATATGGGCTGTCTGTCTCTGACAGACAAAATTATGCCTGAAAAAAGAGTACAGGGAGCCTGACAAGTCAAAGAATCTTTTGGCACAAGGTTCACTTTGAATTGCATGTATGACGGAGAGGTGAAGCTGGTGGTTATAGCAGTGGATGTAGGGGATGTGCCTGCCCAGCCCTTTTTGCAATAAAGCTTGAACACTGCCTTGCACCCCACTCATCACTGATGCTCCATCATAACACTGACTCAAAATATTGTCAGAACTGAATCCTGTATGAGACAAGTGTCTTAATATTTCGGTGGTGATATAATCTGCATCAAGCTGCTGTAGTTCTAACAAGCCAATGAGATGTTCCTCTGGCACACCATTGCACACAAAGCGGATTACAACAGACAAATTTTCAATGTTGCACCGATCTCTTGTGCCATCACTTTTTAAATAGAATGCAGCTGAATCAGCAGTGTCATATTTCTGTTTTATTTTTTTCAGAACCATGGATGCCAAAATTTCAATCACTTCATTCAGGATGGTTTTGGAAGTGTACTTTGCATTTTCTGGGATATTTGACGTAATGTCAGTGAGGTATTTATCTTTTTCCAATGTGTATTTAAACAGCTTGGCAAAAAACCTCGCAGCTATGCAACCCTCCTCATTGTCAAATGTTTCCCGATCTCCACGTAGTGGAAGCACATTGACTGCTAAAAATTTCACCACACATGCCACGCTTTTTATGTTCGATTCTTTTCTATCTGTTGGGGGCTGAGTAAACATGCTATGGTCTCCCTTGACACCTGTTGGCGGCGAAATGCTGCCCACGCAGTTGAGGCTTGTAAATGAGCCTGGCTACAAGCATGTTTTTGAAGACCGCGGTCGCGTTCTAATGCTGCTTTCCAGTTTCTAAAACCTGAGTATCCTTTTCAGAGAAGCAACACCAAAAACTCGACATGAAAAACAAAAGCATGCGTCATGCTCTACAGAATATTCAAGCCACGGTCGTGACTGATACCAAGCAGCCGAAAAACATCTCTCCCTCCCTCCGAGAAGAGTTTGGGGGTATGATTTCAGATCCGGCTAATGAGGATCTGCCTTGTTTAAATCATCTGGGACAGAATTGCTGCATTTTTGTGTAGGTGTAATAGTGTTTTTGACACCATCCTAAGATGCCGTTTAACTTCTCCAACCTCGTTGCCGCAAATGGAAGAGGTGGTAGTTACGTCCTGGTGAGCAAATGTGCTTTTCTTTTGTCCTTTCAGAATAAGAAATCTGTGCATGTTGTTCTTTGTTTAATGTACAAGTGTTTAGTAATATGTTCACTGACTGTTAAAACGACAGTATTGTTATTAATATTGCTTTGTCATTCAGCACGTTTGTTAATGGCAAAGGTAGCGAGGTGAATGAGGCTAAGGCTAGACAGCCTACACTTAAAAAAAAAAGAAAAGAAAAGAAAAAAAATAATCTGGAGCTGAATTGAACATCGCACCAATTTTGTGATTGGTTGTTATGGGGGGTGGGGCCAGGGTGGGCCAAGCTCCTGATTGGGTGGGCCAGGCCCACTCGTGGAACCGGGCCTGATTTAAAGTCAGCAGTAAAATCTGACAACAACAGTATCATAAACTGTGCTGATGTACCTCAGATTATGCTAAAATCAGATTACGTTTTTTTAACTGTAAGGCCGGTGTTACAATTTCTCCCATTTATTTTAATACCATTCTCTTCTAAACTGTCTCTGCATATATACAACACGGGCTTTATTTAGTTATTTTGTGTTTGCATGCATGCAGACCAATAAATTGTAGTGTATAGTAGGTTCGGTTTAAAAAAAAAAATAAATATATATATATATATATATATATATATATATATATATGTGTGTGTGTGTGTGTGTGTGTGTGTATTTTAAAATCTCCTGATTTCTAAAATCCCAGAGTCACTGAGTCCAGCGTGAGCCTTGCCGCAAAAAATAGACTCAGCGCTGAAACTATCAGCTCATTGCCGCATCTGGGACGCTTCACCTCGTGACTGACGCTTGCAATGTGAAGGGTCTAATCTGTTAACATGGGCGCCAAAACGAAAACGCGCTGCTCACTCCCAGCTCACGGAGGATATGTGAAACCTGTGTGAGGTGGATGGGCTTCAACTAGAGGTCTGCACGGGCTTAAAATGAAACCCGACCCGTAACTGAGACCGTGTGGCCCGACCCTACCCGGCCCAAAAAATACCATCAGATTTTAAGCCCGAACCCAACCCCGAAATCGCTTACTATATAATTTTTTCTCCTAGCAAGTACTGTTGCAATAGGCTGTATTTTATGTAGGCAACATTCATAACAGTATTGAAACAGCAAACATACAATTTTAACAAGGCAAAGCAGCCCCTCAGTACACTAGAGCAGAAGCATTGACTTACCGTTTATTTGCTGAAACTTCACCTGGTGCAGAACAATCTGGAATAAAATGAAACAATGCAACAGTCCCCTCTATGCAGCCTGAACTTGTTCAGATTGTTGAATCTTTGTGACAACTGCACTAAAAACAATCTAGACGCAGCGTAATAATAAAACAGAGCGCAGGTGTCTCAACATGCATTTCTGACAATTTGAAGTCCTTTTTAACTTGACATGGTGTTTAAAATGTGCCGGTCCTGCGCGAGACGCTGAATAAAAAGCGAGACGTGGTGCAAATGTCCAAGACATTCTTCCAGCAAGTGTTTACATAGGAAAACAATGGGAAAACAGAAGGCGCGCAAAAACACATTCGGTGTGAACGGCCCCTAACTCGTCCATTTGCGTGTCTGTAAGTGAGAGCGCGTGCGCGAAACAAGTTCGGTAAGCCTGTGTATGTTTTCATTAATTACAAACCCGACCCGGACCATAAGTCCTACTTGAAAAACTGCCCCGAACCCGGCCCGAAACCCGTCGGGCCCGGGTCAGGTTGCAGACCTCTAGCTACAACAGCAGGAGACGACATCGGGAAACGTGTTAGGACCATAGTGCTCCTAATAAAGTGCTCAAAGAGTGTAGTTACCGGTATGTCTATGTTTTTGTATGGATGATATGCATTTGACAGGTTTTGGTTAAAGTAATTTATGGAGAAATAACAAACTCATGGAGAAATACAAACCATTTTATTAAGGTAATTTTCGTTTTCTTCTTGGAGAGTTTGTTTATATATCTACTTGAACTTTCCTGTATGTAAATGCCTGCACAAAAACTTTATTCGTGCAACAGTAAATACGAATTTAAACTCGTTCCTGACACATAACAATAACAACAAGGACAGAATAAATAAAATGACCCTCCCATAGTTTGTCCTGCCGTCACCTGTTAGTAAACAACATGCTTTACATTTTAGACAGGCACCTCCGTCCTCCCATCACAGTTTCTCAGTAATATTAGACTCCTTTCTTCAGCGACCATTGCAGACATTGGCTGTGTCTCGTTTGGAAGGCTGCATGCTAGGTAGGACGAGTCCTTTGAAGGCTGCAGTATACCGAGTGTCCTCCTTTAAACAAGCCTCGTTTAAACGAGACGGCCTTCGTAGGACAAATGGAAACAGAACTCATCATGGTTGCTATGACAGAAAGCCACTCTTTAACAAGCAGGAGCGCTTTCAGTGAGAAGGGAACAAAGTCCCTTTAGAGGGGAATGTATGAGGTAAAATTTAGGAGAGTTATAATGATGTAGAGAGAAAAGAAAATAGATTTTACAGGTGTACTTTTAGTCTAATACTTTATTTTACTTCAACTTGGGAATTAACATTACTTGCGTTTGAACATCATATTTACGGGCAAATTGGCGTCATTTTTTTAGACATTTCCACTGAAGCAAAGAATTGTGGGTTGTGAGTGCCCACAAAGGATACACCTCATACATCCTCCGAATTCCCATGAAAGAAGGTCACATTCGAAGGCTGCATTTGGAGTGTCCTACTCGCTTTTATGAAACGAGACAGCCTCGATGACGTATGCGGCCGACAAATGTGACCTCCGAAGGACACAGCCTTCCAAACGAGACACAGCCATTGATTGGCATATATTCCCCGCCATCTGTGAGGTAAAAAGTGCGTGCGAGCTGCGTCTTTGCCCCAGCGTGCTCCAGGTGAAGGGTACTCCAGGTGAAGGGTGCTCCAGGTGAAGGGTACTCCAGGTGAAGGGGGGACGGAGCTGCACGCAGAATGTGTGGGTCTCCTGGTTGATATTAATTGATGGAATATGAGCAGCCTTTCTACCGGCATCTGCAGTCGGTTCATTAAACCGCAAAATGTGGGCTAAAGCTGTCTTCAGTCCTGCAACAGTTTTGGTGTAGGGGAAAAGCCTTGTGAGAATTTCCATTTATATTCTGTCGTTTGTATAAATTGTCCTAGGGGTTAAAATTGCATAAGGAAAATTAGCAATCAAGAACAAAAACAATAAAACAAACATACAAAAACTTTATTGTTGAGGAACAGATATTGTTTGTGGCATATAAAAACTCCTTAAATGTATAGTGGCCTACTAATATGAATCTGTTTAGACGAGCTTATTGTGAGCACTGTAAAAAAGTGACCGTAATTTTAACGGTAAATTAATGTAAAAATGCTACAGTAAAAAAAGTTGAATTATTGACATTAATTATTTTTACAATATTTTACTGTAAAATGACATGTATTCATGTATTAATTTTATACGGTATTTACCATAAAATAAATAAATACATGATCTAACGTGTATTATCTTAATAAATAATAATAATAAAAAGATCGTGCCAGGTAACAGGTGGATGTATAATGGCTAGAAATAGCATTTTAGCTTAGCATAAAGCTAAATGTTCATATGACAGTTTACACAGTTTAAGGTTTATTTCTATTTCTGCTGCTCCAAACTTATTTACAACTTACTTCTCTGTCTGCTCGTATGAATGTAACACATCATAAAAAGGTGTTTCACCGCTGTTCAAATGCACTTTGGATCACGTAATTTGTGTGTATAAATGTTTTCAATCTGAAAGGACTAAATATTAAATGAAACAAATGACAATAAAATGCAAAGTAATCTCTTCAGTAATCAAAATACTTTTTGAATGTAACTGTATTCTAATTACGAATGATTTAAATTGTAACTGTAGTGGAATACAGTTACTTATATTTTGTATTTTAAACACGTAATCCTGTTACATGTATTCCGTTACTCCCCAACCCTTGTGACCATTCACTTCATTATATTTTATGGGAATAGTTGTTTCTTCTTATTTTAAATATCTGTTATGTACATTGGGGTCTTTTATGTTATATTTTATATAGTTTAGTTACCCTAATGTTTATTGCATTATTTTAGTGTCACATGTGTTACCCTGGTGGTGTTTTGATGTGAGTGACACTGTGCTCTGTCTACATGTGTATTAATTATTGCTCCTGGAAGGGTCACTCTTGAGGAACTTCAAGTCATTGTGTGGCCTTTTTAAGTTACTACAGTGATTAAAAATACATTTTAAAGTAAAAAAAAAACAAAACAGACTTTTTATAGTTCCAGAAGGTTAGTTTATCAAGTTTATATCATTTAATAATATAAACGGTAGTGAGCCATAAAATATACAGGCATCAGAATTACATCCCGTAAAGCCTGAAACATGGTCAGTAGCGGTTTTAACCACCACACAAACCACGCAATTGCGTGGGGCCCCGGGCGTTGGGGGGCCACCCGCCCCGGTAGGAAAGCTCACTCACAGATACGCGCAAACAGATGAGTTAGGGGCTGTTCACACCAAACGTGTTTTTGCCTGCATCTGCTCTTTTTTTCCATTGTTTTCCTGTATAAACGTGCTGGACTAACGTCCATACCTGCTGCACCGCGTCTCGCTGTTTCTTCAGTGTCTCACAGAGGACTGGCACATTTTTAGACACTGTGTCAAGTTAATAAAATGGGGCCCCAGCTTGGTCAGTTGCTTGGGGCCTCAGAAAACGTAAACCCGCCCCTGAACATGGTCACCACATTTTTTATGGTAAATTTCTGGCAACCGCAACTTCCAGTATTAGTAAATATTATTATTATTATTTTTACAGTGTAGCCTACATGGCAGAATGGACCAGGTTATTCATTATTGCTGGTGTTTACAAGGTTATACTTCTTCCAGATTTCAATGATGCAATTATTTGAACAATGGAAGAGACAATACATTGTAGATATACTGTAGGTCAAATTACTATGTCTGAATGTAAAATACAGTGCACTCAGATGGCTGCCTAGGACTTTCCGAACAAGGATTAAAATGTTGTTATTTTTATACGGTATATTTATGTAAAACAATATTTAAATGTTTAAAAACAACTAAATATATAGCCTCTGTCTAGGCCAATGGGTCACTGACTTATGTCAAAGATTCAGCTTCCACAAACTTAAGATGATTATTCCCTGAGGTGTCACCAAATACAAGCTTAGCTTAATACTCCAATATTTAATTTATGCTTAATATTTTGAATACAATATTTACATTATGATATAATTGTCACTTTCAGCTATATTTAGAATTTTGGCATGAAATAGTTTTACTCTAATGTGCAATAGATTGATTAAGGCCATTCATTAATCTTTTTCCTTCCTTAAGTGTCTGAAATGGCACTTGATTGAATATGGTTACATCACATTTTAACAGTTTAACTTTAACTATCAAATTACTATTCCCATATATTTATTTGGATTCCTACAAAGATATTAAATACTGCCAATTTGTAAATAGACTTTATGATTCAGGTCTAACTTACCTTTTAGTGTGGGATCTTGTCAAGTAGAATGCTCAGGTGTGAAAATGTTTAGCTGATTAAATAATAATTTTGGGTTTCAGCAAAAGCAAATAAGCAGAGCCGTCTTCTCGCTGAAATGCATTAAGTGTCTCTGAATCAGTTGCTTCACATCTACAACATCAGTGACCACTCTGGAGTCTGAAGGCTTAGAGTGGTACATCTAAAGGTAGATTTAACTGCGTAAGGGGTCACATGTCTAAGGCCTATTTGAATCACTGGCCCACATCCCAGGGTTACTGACGTTTGGAGATGAGCATGTCATTAGTGCTAAAATGCAATTAACCAAATAGATACATTTAATTATAGTTAATCCATACAGAAAGAGCTGTTCAGGTTGTAGTCCAAAAACCCTGAAGAGAATTCGCTATAGTATTTATAAGTAAAATAAAGTCTTTGGTAAACATTACTTGACGATATGTGGACGTTTTGTTCTACAACATAAATTAAGCACAGTCATACCTCAAACATGAATTTTGAAGCCGTATTGAATTGCATACTGTTAAAGAAAACGTGTAATTTATGTTGTAGAACAAAACGTCCACATATCGTCAAGTAATGTTTACCACAGACCTTATTTTACTCATACGTAAGTTGAAAAACACCATTATAAAAACCCATAGGAAAATCCTAAGGGAACCCATGGTGCATTCGATTTCCGGGTTCGGCCGCAAATTGACATCACAGCTAAACAGCTCTATAACTGTTCTCACTGTTTGATGCTCATGCTTCCACCATTCTAGGACCAATATCAGTTTTATAGTTATAGGTTAAAGACTAAAAACTACACCACATCATTCCAGACATGGACATCAAGAGCAGAATGCAGATGGACTACTAGTCCTATAGTTGGCCAGGTGAGAATCTGGCCTTGCCAACACTCTGTAAATCTCAGCCAGGATAATGACAATCAGACTGTGCGATTACTTTTGTGACGTCAATTGAGTGCCTCAGTAAGCAGTGCCACAACATACTATGGTCACTGCTTTAAACAATAAACTCTCTGATACAGTGGGTCAGAAATTAATATTGCATTATTTCAATGACATACCAGACAACAAGGGACTTGTGATTAATGCATGTTTTATTTATTTCACAGAAACCCTTGTGTCTCACACAGCCTTAACCCAGGAGCTTCGTAATTTTTCTACTACCATTCGGTTGGTGTTCAGTAACAAGGGAAGACAATCCTGGTGCACCTAGTACTAGTAAATAGACTAAACAGTACCTCTCTTTGGAAATAATAAACATGAAAATGTAAAAATTCTCATATTGTCTCATTATGTGAGACAGACAAAGACAAGGACTTAGAAGACTTACCTTTCTAAAAATGAAACAGAATGGTAAGTAGCTCCCTACAATTGAAACTTGGCTTTTGTAAAGGTTGGATTATTTACACTGGCAGAGTATGGAGAACTATTCTTATGGTCTAAACATAAACAAATAAACAAATGTTTAGGTACTGAAAAACAGTTGGCTTACATTAACTAAATAACATTCTATTCAATTGACTCTCATCTTGGTCACAAATGTGACACCCATTACTCTACCTGAAGACTGTTCACAATTTAACAGCAATGAAGAATGTAAAGGTGCATAAAGTATACATATTTCAGTCTTTATAAACACTTCTCAAAAATATAAATTTTCTGACATCTCCACACTTGTTTTCAGCAACTTAACTGTAACCATACACTCTGATGCCTCTTTCAAACAGCTCTCATGCTTGACAAATCAAATACTTCATTGTCACCACCTCTTCCAAGAATGTGATCTGGCTGTGGGTTCTGTGCATTCATAGTTCAAGTGCTCACTTTGGTTGGGTACTTTCCATTGTCACAGTGGCAGAAACACATCACCATAGACCATTCATCACAAAATCCCTCAGTGACATTCTGGTTCCATTAATTCCTCCCTCAACTTACCACCAAAAAGTCAATTTTACTCCCAACCTGCAGACAGAGAGCTATAAACATTCCATAAAACAAAATGAGTAATCTTCTGTTAATATCACATTTTCTGAGAGTGCTAATGTCTTATTTGAAGTATAAAACTATCACTCACGAAAAGAGCAAAACTTAAGTTACAGAATTACAGAAATTTCCACCATTCCTTCTCTGGCCATATAAAATCCTCAGGGGCCACTATGGGCCAGCACAAGCGTGGCATTCCAACCAAAGTTTAGACCTCTAAGGTCTTTGTATTGAATGGACGACTATCTCTTACAAGTCGTTAGGGAATAGAAAATCCTCAGGTTGAGAATGAGGCCGGAGCCCTAAGTGCTGCCTTGAGCACAGACTGTGCCGCCGGATGATATGGGCAGAGTAAAAGGACTCTCAACACTGATGCAGCAGTCTGTAGATTCTGCCACATCTCCCTCTCTCTCACAGATGGCAGTCATTGGCCCACTGGAAATGCGGCTACGGCTATTATAGCGGCTGCTGGCTGCGGAGGGTGGTGTGCGTGAACGCCCATATTTTAAGCTTGTTTGTCCAGTGGAGAGGCGAGGTAAGGCACCCTCAGTACGTGCCCATTCTTCTGTTGCTCTCCTGCTATGCGTCGGAGAGGTGCACAGTCCATCAGGTTGTGCGGGCTCTGAGATAGCCCTCTGGAAACGGGGGTCTGTGCATTTGAGAATCTCAGCCGCGGACATGCGAAAGCTATATTCAGAGCGGCTGCCCTTCTTGAGGAGCAGAGCTTTGAAGTTATCATTGCTGGTGGATGACCGCCGCAGGTTGCGTTGAATGGAGCCAGTCTGGCGAGCCATGGGAGGTAGGCTAGGGCAGGAGCCGGTTGGGGTGACAGGTGGGGAAGGGAGGAAGCTACGGCAGCGTTCCTCTTCAGGGTCGCTACGGCCCAGGACCTTCCTCTTTGACCTGTTGATTAAGAGACCGCAGGACAAGTTGTTAGATGAGATTGTGGCACTGTTGCTGCATGTCTCGCTGTTGATACCACAAGTAGAATTACCACATGTACCATGTTTATCTAAAAATCAATGAAAGACAAATTTATTAAAAAAAAAAAAAAAAGATTTTAGGAATCAACTGGTTAATTTGTCTAGTGAGATAACAAAAACATTTGAAAAAAGTAAGAAGTGAACAATGAACCATATATTTTCAGGTTTGAAGGTCCTCAGAAAACATAAAATGTCAAGAATGCCATGAGGTCTTAAAAAAGATTAAAAAGAAGTATATATGTAAATCTCTCTCTCTCATGGTTTTTAATGTGATGTGGGAGTTGTGATAGATCATGTTTATATTCTGCTATGCCCTTAGAAATGAACTCTACATTAACATTAAAAAAATTCCACATCTGCTTCTGCCATCTTCCCTTGAGAGTGCAGGCCATCATGTTCCCTTAAGGCTATTTAATAGGAACATGTCAGCTCTTTCAAGGCACTAAACTTTGATTCATGCAAATTAATAATGACAAAACTGCTGAGATTAAAACTAAATGTGCATAGTTTCTTAATATATACAGTGCATCCGGAAAGTATTCACAGCGCTTCACTTTTTCCACATTTTGCCATATTCCAAAATGGATTAAATTCATTATTTTCCTCAAAATTCTACAAACAATACCCCATAATGACAATGTGAAAGAAGTTTTTTTGAAATCTTTGCAAATTTATTAAAAATAAAAAACGAAAAAAAATCACATGTACATAAGTATTCACAGCCTTTGCCATGACACTCAAAATTGAGCTCGGGTGCATCCTGTTTCCACTGATCATCCTTGAGATGTTTCTACAACTTGATTGGAGTCCACCTGTGGTAAATTCAGTTGATTGGACATGATTTGGAAAGGCACACACCTGTCTATATAAGGTCCCACATTTAACAGTGCATGTCAGAGCACAAACCAAGCCATGAAGTCCAAGGAATTGTCTGTAGACCTCCGAGACAGGATTGTATCGAGGCACAGATCTGGGGAAGGGTACAGAAACATTTCTGCAGCATTGAAGGTCCCAATGAGCACAGTGGTCTCCATCATCCATAAATGGAAGAAGTTTGGAACCACCAGGACTCTTCCTAGAGCTGGCCACCTGGCCAAACTGAGCGATCGGGGGAGAAGGGCCTTAGTCAGGGAGGTGACCAAGAACCCGATGGTCACTCTGACAGCGCTCCAGCATTTCTCTGTGGAGAGAGGAGAACCTTCCAGAAGAACAACCATCTCTGCAGCACTCCACCAATCAGGCCTGTATGGTAGAGTGGCCAGACGGAAGCCACTCCTCAGTAAAAGGCACATGACAGCCTGCCTGGAGTTTGCCAAAAGGCACCTGAAGGACTCTCAGACCATGAGAAACAAAGATTGAACTCTTTGGCCTGAATGGCAAGCGTCATGTCTGGAGGAAACCAGGCACCACTCATCACCTGGCCAATACCATCCCTACAGTGAAGCTTGGTGGTGGCAGCATCATGCTGTGGGGATGTTTTTCAGCAGCAGGAACTGGGAGACTAGTCAGGATCGAGGGAAAGATGAATGCAGCAATGTACAGAGACATCCTTGATGAAAACCTGCTCCAGAGCGCTCTGGACCTCAGACTGGGGCGAAGGTTCATCTTCCAACAGGACAACGACCCTAAGCACACAGTCAAGATAACAAAGGAGTGGCTCTGGGACAACTCTGTGAATGTCCTTGAGTGGCCCAGCCAGAGCCCAGACTTGAACCCGATTGAACATCTCTGGAGAGATCTGAAAATGGCTGTGCACCGACGCTCCCCATGCAACCTGATGGAGCTTGAGAGGTCCTGCAAAGAAGAATGGGAGAAACAGCCCAAAAATAGGTGTGCCAAGTTGTAGCATCATACTCAAAAAGACTTGAGGCTGTAATTGGTGCCAAAGGTGCTTCAACAAAGTATTGAGCAAAGGCTGTGAATACTTATGTACATGTGTGGTGTTTTATTTTTTTTATTATTTATTTTTTTATTTTTTTATAAATTTGCAAAGATTTCAAACAAACTTCTTTCACATTGTCATTATGGGGTATTGTTTGTAGAATTGAAGAAAATAATGAATTTAATCCATTTTGGAATAAGGCTGTAACATAACAAAATGTGGAAAAAGTGAAGCGCTGTGAATACTTTCCGGATGCACTGTATAACAGTAATATCAGAATAATGTGAATAATGTGCTTTTGCTTAATTTTTGGTTGGTTAAAAAAAAAACAAAAAAAAAAAACCCCAGTCCATTTAACTTTTAATCTAACAAAAGATGTGACATCACAATGCAAACATTTATGAAGCAGCACTCTGTGTCTTTCAGAGATTAGAGAGAAGCATATTGAATCTTCTAAGGGAGGTACTGCATCATGGGTGTAATCTGACACTAGTCAAACTACAGGGAGACAACACCAGTCAATTAATTGGTTACTTGCCAGTCTAATCCACACCTGTAATTGGCTGTTCATGTTCTGCCTATGTAGACTGCTCCAGATAGACATGTTCAGAAAAATGATTTAACACAAATGCATAAGCACATGACACAACTCCATTAACATTAAAGTTAAATGGATATATTATCAGGACAAGGATACTATAAATTGAAACAATAAACTATGTTTCAATTGTGAAAAATACTAGAAGAAAGCAAAACTGTTTTCTACACAATTGTGACCCAAACATCTGAATGTAAATATATTACAAATTATTTACATGAATTAAGAATTATGTTCTGCAGTAGAGAAAATGAATAGCTTGGCACTTTGTGCTAGTTCACAGAACAATTCTGTTATTAACAAAAGCTGGCTACTTCCTGATGATTTGGTCACTAATTGGCTGAAATTATCTTGGCCAGTAGGCGTTGAGAAATTTAATATCCTGACATTTCCTGAATAAACTTTGTCAGGTTTTTTAGAGGTCAGTACAAATGTAATATGTTAATACATTATATGCAAATGTATAAAATATGACTGATTTGTGTTGAGTAGTGCAAGAGAAACAAATTAACAGTTTGATGCTTTTTTATAATATACAGTATATATTGTTTAATATATACATTTCACGCTTACACAAAGTGAATTATCCATTGTAGTCATACATATTCCAATTTAGTTAAACAGAGCCTTCAGCAGTTTTTATACACGTTTAGTGTATTTATCCAAACAACACTTTTTGATGGGCATGCATAATGCAGGTCTTTCTGGTTAAATCAGCAAAAACACATACCTATGAATGGCAGCAAAGAGATCCTCTGTAGTACGAGGACAAACAGGCGTCACCATCTCCTCCACAGCCTCTCCGTTAGTGTTAGCACCAGATGAGCTTTCTGTGCTCGAGTCAAACCCAGCCCCTACAGCCCACATGCAAACAAATAAACACTCATCTTACTACAACCACAAAGTGAAAAGAAACAACAGAGACTAAGCCGACAAGCAGAAAGGTGTAAAATCCATGCTGCAAAATACATTTTCAGCTCTTTAAATTATTCACACTCCTTTGGTAGTCCTGCTGTTGTGCAATAACTGCACTTTGGCGAACACTGCAGAGGCTTCAGAATATTACAGTCCAAACCCACTAACCATCACACACTCACCGGCTCTTATTCTGCTTAACAGCAGATTCAACGGCAACTAATTACGTAACAGAAAGAATAATAAAGGAAAAGAAGTTATAGTGATAAAACAGGAACTGTGTGTAGTAACGAAGAGGAGCCCACTGTGCCTTCACTCTCTGTAGGAAAGTTTGGGTTGGATAAAGAATTATATCAAACTAATTTACTTTTAACTTATCAGGAACCGAAAATTTGATTATAAGCCCTGAGGCTTGTCAACAAAATACAGAGCACTTGCGGATCCATAGTAATAGTAATTCTAGTAATTCATGCAACAGAAATGGACAGATCCAAAAATGCATTGACGAATGGCTTTAAGATTCTGCAGATGGATATACGGCCAAATAGCTTTGTAATAACATGGTGGGGAAAAGGTTGTTATTCCTCTGATTACAATGTAAGTAGTTGCTGGTGCAAGCTGAACAGTGAGGGTCAATCCAGACCTTCTGTCCATCTCTTCCCTTCAAAGCATTATAAAGGGTTTGAAATCAGTGTACTTCTTCAAGTAATGGTTATGCTGCTTTATCCTCAGTATAACATTTAATTAATAAGAAAATAACCGTTATGATTCTAATGGACAATCATTTGGCACACTAGAGTTGTCCTCTGTACAAAGAAACAATTTATCAGTTTTAACAAGTAATAAAATAAACATTTACCATTTTCCTCCCCTTTAAAGCTGATAGATCCTGAGCTGCTGCTTGAACCATCATCTGATGTGCATTTATCATCATTGTGCCTAAAGTTTTTATCACTCAGCCCAAGGTCATTCTCATGAAGAACAAGATCAGACAGTTGCAAGTCATGCAAACTGCTTGATGACAACTCACTGCTGAAGGACAGTCTGCTTTTGATCACAGGTGAAGATGTATCTGAATCACTCTCTTCCTCTACCTCAAGGCCTAATGGAATCTCCTGCAAATTTCCAGTTTCTGTCAAGGATATACAATTCACTGGCCTTGGCTCAGGGGTCACTTCTGTTTCATGGCCCTGTTGAAGCTTGAATCTATTAGATACAGGTATATGCAAAATGGGTGGTATAATTAGAGTGAGATTGGGTTTCTTAGGTGATATAGAAGGCTTCAGTTTCAGGGGGGTACTTTGAGGTGTAGCTGAGGAGTCTGTGCACTGCGGAATCTCTTGAAAATTTAAAACAGGACGTGTGCTAACGCTGTCAGAAAGGTACACAAGCACTGGAACATTCTGCTCAGTTTCAGTGTCATTAACATGTTCATCTCGTCCAGGTGGTAGAGAATGAGATGATGCTTCAGGGCGATTTTGTACTGAAGATTCAGACGTTTCCACTCCATTTTCTGGCTGACTAACACAATTGGCAGTGACTGTATGCTCTATAGTCTCACTTTCTGGGGATTTCCTTAAGCATGTTTGAGACTCATATTGTGCTTGGTCCTCAAAACGATGAACACTGACTGTTGTAATATTTTCGATTTGCTTGTGGTTGTTTTCCTTGACAGGTCGTAGCTGCACCATCTGAAGAGCTTGGGCAGTGATTATGGGTCTCTGAGGCTTGATCTCTGGCACTTCAGTGCGATTGAGGTTTAGTCCCTTTTCAACTTGCACAGCCTTGGTAGGTTTAGAAGAACTCTCTGTTTTCAAAATGGCTGTTTTTTGAAGACTCATCTCAGGTAATGGTGGAGGTGGAGGAAGAGGAAGTAGAATGCATGACGAGGGTTTGGGAGGAAGAAGCAGAGGGGGTAGTGGGGGGCTAGTCGTAACTTCATTCAATGTCAGAGATTCATAAACATTTGATGGGGGAGGGGGAAAATCAAGAGAGTCACTGAGGAGGGTTTCACACTCTTCAGGTGTTATGGATGAAAGCGAATGTGAATTCTGTCTCTCTTCAGAGGCAGAGGATACCTCAGGGAGAGGAGAAAGAGGTGGGGTTGGCTCTATGATGGCTGCTGTTAGAGAACTTGAAGGCAGGCCGGGTGTCACACACTGAGAAGTAATTATGTCAGGTAGAGGTGGAGGTGATGGAATATTCTTGATGGAATCGGAGGTGATGGAGGATAGGGATGTAGAGGAAGATGACACAGAAGACCATAGAGAGGACTTTCTTTCTGGAATTTTTGGTTTAGGCCTCCCTGCAGGAGACTTTGCTCTTATCAGAGAAGTAACTGGGGTGCCTGCAGGGGTGTTGGACTGGCTTGAATAACCACTAGATGGTGAAGTCAGGCGTTGAAACTTGTCAGGTGATGACAACAGTTTTGACTTCATTTCACTCCCAATGCAGTAGGCTGATGGGAATCCATTGTTGTAGGATCTACTGTTGTAGGATCCATTGCTCATGACCCCTGGATTCTCGTCAGCACTAACAGATCTTGTGATTTGAGAGGAGAGACCATGTTCCGACCTTGGGCCTGAGTAATCCATGTAAAAGTCCAACGACTCAGACTCATAGTCTGAGTGCTGACTGCTGCTGTCACTGTGTGTGTATGTGACAGGACACACCGCAGCTGGTGCTGGCATTCCACTGTTTGCTGCATTTATAGTGCTCTCACTTCTGGGTCGGAGCACCCAAGGGTCATCGAAACCACTGTCGGGTGCCTGTCCGGAGAAGGACGCACTATGAATTTTCAGGTTGAGCTCTAAGGACTGCTGGAGACTGGAGATCAGCTGCTCATTTTGGACTGTCCCACTGTGGTGAGGCTTCTTCTGTGGTTTGCGTCTTAAGGAGTCAGTCCTAGTGGGAGGAAGCGGGGGCTTCTTGGCTTTCCGTAAGGAAATGCTGTGAGTCAAAGAGTGGTTGCTATGCAGACTCAGATGATCACTATGGCTGTGGTGGTCTTTGCACTCGTACAAACTGTGCCTTGCATTTCCTGCTTTATTGATGCAGCCATGACTATGTGACTTCAAACCAGAGTCCATGTGCATGGAGGTGTAGTACCCTTCATTGTCAACTGAGCACAGTGAGCATATGTCTGTCTTGCTGGTAGAATGTTCATGACTGTTGTATATATGGCTGACAGGTGAGGAGCAACTTGAGGTGAGTACTGGACCACCCTTTGGAGAAGATTCATACATCCACTGGTCAGTGGTTAGTGTGCTGCAGCTTTGAATGCTGCTCTCTGAGAAGTTGGAATCCCTGCGAAGAGAGTTAGGACTGCTGCAGCCTCTGCCATCAAGCGTGCTGCATTGTGACTCAGTCTCTGTATGGATCCCTGAGCATAGGGAGGCTGTGGATTCATAACAAGAGGAGATCGCAGACAACGAGGTATCAGCAGAACTAAACAACTGGGCTAAGGAATGAGGCGATTGCATGTGGACCTTCTCTATCCTGTTGTGTTCGGAAAGAACAGAATTTAATTCAGCAGAGTTCTGTAGAGTACGACTGAGACTCAATAAGGCCAGGCTGTTTTGATTGGAGCCTTGGTCATTTGGATTTTTTACAAGCTGCTCATTCTGAAAAGGCCAGAATTCTCCAGTTGCGTTGCTGTTTAATGCATTGTTCCAGGAGTGTGATAGCATATAGAGTGAAGCTGAGGAGCCATGCTGCATGTCAAGCTGGTAGGGCAAGGAGCTTGTAGAGCCAGAATTCATCCTGTAGGGGGAGCTGCTGTGCTTAGGTTCACAGTGTTGATCTGAGATGTGAGAACCTTGTCGTGGCAAACTGTAAAAGCTGTGATCACTACCATTAAGTTGAGAGTAGCTGATACCATTACAGTCACTCATGGTGGAAATGCTGCTGGAGGAGGAGAGGGATACACTGGCCATTTGGGCAGCAATTCCGTGGCCTCTCTGAGCTCTGATCCTGCGAACTGAGGGAGGAACAATCTTTATCTCCTCTGTTTGGCAACTGGAGTCACAGGTATCTGAGCGTCTAAGGGTGGAGTTTATGCTTCCCACCCGACTGAGGGTAGAGTACTGATCTGCCATACACATGGAGTTGATTCTGGAGTCAACTTGTCCTTTATTTGCTGCAAAAAAATGGTATGGGAATTATAGATACTATATGGTATACGTAATGCCTGATGATACCTTTGTACACTTGATAGTCTCTCTTAATGATTCTCAAGTACCAAAAATGTATGTAACATACATATCACAACAAGATTACAGTATATTTAAAATTAATTAGTATTTAATTTGACAAATAACCTTTATCAAAGTAAAAAAGATAAATAAAAAAAATAGCAAAACTAAAAGCTTTGAGAACTTCAGGATCTTTAACATTACCTTTTTCTATACCTTTAAAGGAACATTCAAGAAAATACAAAAATAGAAGTTAGCCTTTTATGATTACCACAAAAAGTTTCCTAAAAAAGGAAAAAACTATCCCTTTCAAATTTAATGAGAGGGGTTTAATGTAAAGGAATCAGGATGCAATAGCACAGAAATTCAACAAGATGCAATGAATAGAAATCATACCTAGTTCTGTCTGAATGTTGTCAGGAACTCCTGTTATTGTCTTTCTTCTTTGCACCCTCTTGGGTCTTCGTATGATGGTGTCAGTGTTTGCTGCGGAGCGGCGGAAGCTGGCCTGGCGGTCAAAGTTCTCACCTGATTTAAGGTGTAAAAAGAAGGAAAACCTGTCCTTACTAATGGCATACCTCATGCTGAGACAGAGATCAACACAACATTGTAGCTGGAAAGAACTAAAATAATTTGGAAAACCCCACCCTCATAATCTTAAAACCTCAACAACATGGTCCTGTTATAAAAAAATGTTTTCTGAAAAATGACACTATATGATTTTTAACAACAGAGCAGTTACCACTTAAACACTTAAAAACTTTAAGAACATACAACAGTCAAGAAAACGGGAGACTGGCCTATTTGTCACCCTTTTAAACACTTTTTTACTCAAGTTAATATTTCTCAGGGCAAGTTTATGTTTGAAAGTCAATCTGCATAGCCACATATCTTAAAGTCTTGGCTACAAAAAAGCAAATTAACATTTTCACTGTTATAGCCTAGGAAAAAAGATACAATTCAATGAATACACAAATTGGGGCATGTTGTCACTCTATAAGGGGTTACATGTCACAATGGAACCTGCTTTTGTATAAACCAGTGGCGTAGGTTTCATGTGAACTTTGGGGGGACATGTCACCCCACCACCAAAACAAAATCTACACCTCTCTATAAATCTACGCCTGCATTAAACAAACTATATTAGGCTTTTCAACAGGAAATATTTCAAAAGTAAAACAATTATCAGGCAAACAAAAATACAATTGAAAAAACTGAAAATATTAAAACATTGTTTTGGCCAACAAATATTTATAAATATGGCATTCAAAACACATGTGAAAACCTGCCATGATAAAAATGTGACAGGATGCCCTGACCTGACATTTATGAAAAATACCTTTGTCCTAAGAACATATTTAAACCTGTGGGTAAAAAATATTTTTCGTAATATACTGTAGTTGACCCTTGCCTTAATGTATGCCAGTGTAGTTTGATTATGTTTACTTGTTATCCAAGAGCTCTAACAAAAATATGATGATAGTGAAAATTTACTTTGGAGGGTAGAATGCACACAAATTATTCTAGGTGTTTGAAACCAACATAAAAACCCAAATCTTATTGTTACAGACATATAAACCTTGTGACAACTGCCCCGTGTGACAACTAGCCTCGGTCTCCCTATAAAATACAAAAAATAGTACCTTCTTATTACAAGTGATATTTCATCATCCACTGACAGGGTACCTGTAATGTTGATGGGTATGACATCAGTAGCCACCGACTGGGCCTGTTGTCTCATCTTCTCCTCGGGAGTGGGCAAAGTTATACAGTCGGTCCAGCTGCTCTGGATGTTAATCTCAGAGGCATGTTCCAGCAGAGGTGTCTGAGGCGGCATTGAGTATACAAGCTTCTCTTCTTCAGTAGGTGACTCTGAATCCTGGACACAACACAAACAGACTGATTTGGCAAGGTCAGGATTCGCTGAATGATAGCCGGGCCAATGCCCAGTGCTTGGTACTGACTGATACTTGGACATTTCTACTGTTAATTTAATTATGTGTTTTCCAAAAAGCAGAGAATAAAAGACTCTTGGAGTGCATTTCCCTCTAGTAACACTGACTAAAATATTTCTGTGAGCAATAAGCCCAGGGGAGCACTGAATGGAGGAGAGCTGGTCTCTAAATTATTCATGCTAATTTGAGATCAGTGTTCCAGTCAGTGTATACAACTACTGTATATTGTGTCTCTATACTCTTTTTTTGCAAAACAATTATCAAGCAAATAATTTTTTTTTCTGCTTTGCCTAAAGAGAGAGGAATGGTCTTATAAATGTGCTGAATTGTTTGAGGGAAATACAGAATCTAAAGTCGGGAAAACAAGCTTAAAGTGGGTGAATAGCACTAGTAGGTTCTACAGTATGAAATGAGGGCTTGTAAGGATCTGAAGCCACCGTTCCCACAGCACTGTGCTACCACTGACTAGCAACTGCAGCGAAGGCAGTACCTTTCTTTTCCAAGGTCTTAAATGACAGCAGAGAGAGAGGCAAGACTGTGATAGGCAGTCTAGGACTTTAAACCGCTTGATGAGAGGACAGAAGATGGAAAATAAAAACAAAACAACATCAAATAAATGTGATATCACCTTTCTTAATGGTTACTGATTGTGAGCCATGTATTTCATATTGCTTGATTAAATTGGATACCAGACCACTCTGCTAGCAGGCTAACTAGCCACTAGGAGGCAGTGAGAATGAGAAAATCAAAAAGTGGTTGGTATTTGTGTATTTGGTTCAGTTGCAAGCCTTTGTCTGTTTCGTGCACATATAAGTTATATAAGCATTCAATATTAAAGATCAGCAGATACAAATAAAGCAATCAATGTTATGAAATGAGCAAGAGCTATGGTTGTATATGTCAGTCCACCCAATATTTGATTTGAATCATGAAATGTGACTGGAATAAGCATATCATGAATGTTCAGCTTGGACTACACAGTTAAGCTGTAATACCCCTTCCTGTTCAACAAGAGGATTCAAATGTTTGGTGGGAATATGTTGAAAGTGTTTATGAATGTTTAAAGTAATAGCTTACCCAAAAATGAAAATTCTTTCATCATTTACTCACCCTCATGCCATCCCAGATGTGCATGACTTTCTTTCTTCTGCTAAACACAAACAAAGATTTTCAGAAGAATATCACAGCTCTGTAGATCCATACAATTCAAGTTAATGGTGACCAAAATTTTTAGTCTCCAAAAAGCACATAAAGGCAGCATAAAAGTAATCTAAACGACTCCAATGTTTAATGTCTTCTGAAGCGAACCAACGGTTTTGGGTGAGAACAGGCCAAAAACTCTTTCTCCATTATAAAATGTGCTCTGCGCATGCTTTAAGCACTAGGAAGTGTAATCGAACTTGAAATCATGATCGTGTCTAGAGAATGGAAAGATGTACAGTGAAAAAGGTGTTACTATACCTGTTCTCACCCAAAATTGATTTGATCACTTTTGAAGACATGGATTAAACCACTGGAGTCATATGGATGACTTTTATGCTGACTTTATGTGCTTTTTGGAGCTTCAAAAGTTTGGTCACCATTCACTTGCATTTTATGGGCCTACAGAGCTGAGATATTCTTCTAAAAATCTTTGTTTCTGTTCTGCAGAAGAAAGAAAGTCATACAGACATGGCATGAGGGTGAGTAAATGATGAGAGAATTTTCATTTTTGGGTGAACTATTCCTTTAAGCTGACATCCTAGTTTGTGCAGTCTTTAAAACTACCAAAGTAGTTCTGTTACTAATAACAGCATAAATGTGAATGCAAAAAAGAAGGACTGTGGTCAAATGTATGCAGTTAATGTTAAGTTTACCTTATTTTTCTTCTCCGTTTTCTCCTCATCCAGTTGAACACTTTCACAAAGGCTGGCTGAAGAGAAGGCGGGGCTTTGGGAGTAGTACTGGGAACTGCGGAAGCCATCTTTCCTGAGCTTGTCGCACTCTAGAGAGGCAAGCATAACCATCTTATCATGAGTGTATAAAGACCATTTATTTCACTTGACAATACAATAAGGAGAACCATGTCCCTATAAGACAATTTTAAAACCCAATTCTTGCTTCATGATTTTGCAAAGGCAGCTCAGATAAAGAGTTTATTAATTAAAGAGGCTTGGTTGTAAAATTGAATATTTATCTGCTTCAAACAAGAACTAATTGAAACCATCATTAAAGGTTCTTAGATGATATCTTCAAAAGTATGTACATTTGTTAATTTAAAAAGCCTGAATCTCTAAAAACAGTGCTGGCCAACCATAGTTCTTTCTACAGAAAACTACCTGCAATGCGTAAAATGAGTTTTAATCCATTGTCTTTGACAGAAAAGAAAACTGCTGACTACACATTTATATCATTATCATAAATAATGGCTTGTGTGAACAAAATGTGATTAAAGCACTCTTAGGCTGCTGAGAATGTACAGTATCATGATACGCACACTGCAAAGGAGAGATTAAGTTGCACATAAAGGCTGATGGTTAACACACTCAGCATATTACTGAACCACTGCAGAGCCAGAGTGTCCGTTTTGATCTCAGTGGATAAAGGGGGGATAGGACAAATTCAGACTGACATACAGTTACCTTATGCAGCTGTACAGTAATGCACGAACTTAATGAGTAAATTTCAATGAAGATTTCATCCATGATTACCAATATATGACAAAAAATATCAAATCCTGGCAGCAAAGCTCCAGTCTAACATTTGCATTCTGCAGTTTCACTGAAGAATGCCTGGTGAGAAAAACAGATTACTTCTGGATATAAACAGATTAACAAGAAGTATTCTTCTTTTAATGGCAAACAAATCCTATTTCAGCTATTACAGGCTGTAAATAAATACATATGAATTCAATATACAACCCCAATTCCAAAAAAGTTGGGACAGTATGAAAAATGCTAATAAAAACAAAAAGGAGTGATTTGTAAATTATATTCACCCTTTGCTGTATTGAAAGCACTAGAACTACACATTATATGAAGTTTTACCTTGTGAATTTCCTAGTTTTTTTAAAAATGTACAGTAATTTTAAATCAGATGATTGCAACACGCTCCAAAAAAGTTGGGACAGTCGAGTGTTTACCACTGTGAAACATCACCATTTCTTCTAATAATACTTATTAAACTTTTGGGCACTGAGGACACAAGTTTGTTAAGTTTAGAAAATTGAATTTTCCCCCATTCATCCATTATGCAGGTCTTCAGCTGCACAATTTTACGGCGTCTTCGTTGCCATCTAATGCGCTTCATAATGCACCACACATTCTCAATTGGAGACAGGTCGGGACTGCAGGTAGGCCAATCTAGCACCCACACTCTCTGCTTACACAGTCATGCACTTAAAATCCACGCAGTATGTGGTTGGAAGTTGTCATGCTGGAAAATGCAAGAACGTCCCTGGAAAAGACGGTGCTGGATAGCAGTATATGTTGGTCCAAAATTTTTAATATCTGTCTGCATTCATGATGTTCTCACAGATGTGCGAGTTACTTATGCCATGGGCACTCACTGACACACCCCTGCACCATACAGACACTGGCTTTTGGACCTGATGCTGATAACAGCTTAGATGGCCCTTTTCGTCTTTGGCCCGGAGAACATGATGGCTGTGTTATTCAAAAACTATTTGAAATGTGGACTCTTCAGATCAAAAAACACAGTTCCACTCTTCTACTTTCCATCTAAGATGAGACCGAGCCCAGAGAAGTCAGCAGCACTACTGGACAGTGTTGACGTAGGGATTCTGCTTTGCATAATAAAGTCTTAACTTGCATCTGTGGATGCAGCGGCGAATGGTGTTGACTAACAAAGGTTTACTAAAGTAATCCCAAGCCCATGTTCATGATATCCATTACAGATGAATCAAGTTTTTTAAGATAGTGACGTCTGAGGGATCACAGATCATGGGCATTCAGAGGTGATTTTTGTCTTGCCCTTTACGCACCATGATTTGACCAGATTCCTTGAATCTTTTAACTATATTGTGCACTGTAGAGGGTGAAATGTCCAAAATCCTTCCAATTTGTCTTTGGGGAACATTGTTCTCAAAGTGCTGGATTATTTGCTGAAGCATCTGTTGGCAAACTGACAAGTCTTGAATAGTCCTTGCTCTTGAAGGATTAAGCTCTATATACTATGACACAATTGCCTCACCTGTTTAACATCTCCTGTTTCACTTCGCCTTGTTATTTCAACTCGTCAAATTGTTATTAGTCTTAAATTGCCCCTATCTCAACTTTTTTGGAGCGTGTTGCAATCATCTGATTTGAAATTACTGTACATTTAAAAAAACAAACAATGAAATTCACAAGGAAAAACATCCTATAATGTGTAGTTGTAGTGCTTTCAATACAGCAAAGGCTGAATATAATTTACAAATCACTCCTTTTTGTTTTTATTAGCATTTTTCATACTGTCCCAACTTTTTCGGAATTGGGAATTGTAAATCTCTGTGGTAAACCACATAAAGAACATTAGGTTGTTATGAATTATGCATAGAGAATGGTAATAATCTTTTTTTTTTTTTTTACATATAGTGTATATGGCACTGACCAGGAGATAAGACAGGCCAGTTCAGTTATACAGACATGCAATGTCAGCAAGCTTGCAGACAGCATATAGTGCAAGTGGGAACAGCTTGATCTGTACTCTCAATGTGTATGAATATGTCTTATACAGCAGCAGTGACAAGAAACATATTTAGATTACACTTTAATTTTTAAAGCACAGCCCTCAAACATTATCACTAAGACCAGGAATTTTCTTTGTGTTTCTAATGCTGGATACTGTCACAATGTAAATAGTAGTGTAGTTTTTGTATGTTTTATAAGGTTTGTAATAGACCTAGCACACTAATCGGTTCCTTGGAGTCTCACTGTGTAAACAACTATACTTAGCTGTGCATTTTGAGCTGTGATTAGTGTGCAGAGGCTTGTACAGGTCAATGTGTTAGTTCCGTAGCTCAAAGAGTGAAGGACAGAGAGAAAGAACACGTGTAAGGGATCTCCTGTTACTCCTATCAACAGTTCTCCTGAGTAACCACTGGGTAGCACCACGATGATTCCAATTACCTGTTTTCTATTTCTGGTCTGGAGACGGCAAGTAAAAAATGCCAAAACGAGCGATCCAGAGGAGAACAATAACTACTGAAGTGTTACTTGGTGTAAAACTGAATTTAATGCTCAACTTGTGCAGTTGTTGGCTGTCATAACAACTCAGAATAATTAATGATATCAACGTAACTAACTTCGGACCATCATTTTATGTCATCTCAAATCTGTGAAGTATCGGCTTGTTTTTTGACAATTTTTACAAATTTAATACCTTAAACATTACATTACCCGCTAAGAATATACGCCGATGCGAGTGAAAACACTGGAGACAGCAAATTGAAAACAGTCGAATCGTGGAACACTTCCGCGTTCAGGAAAAAGGTGGATAACTTAAGGCAAAAAGTATACTTTGGTTGTCCACGTTGCTGATTGCTCTGCGCACAATATGCGTGACAAATATGTCGCCATCAGCACCGTTTGGACTGTCAATGTGTGGCCCATATTTTATCGACACATGGACAGTCCTCGTCTGTGCGCATTGTCAGAGCATGCGCCTGCCGTTGATTAACTAATAGACTACCACAAAACAGTTGCAGTGTGCATGCGACGTACGCATTCGTATTCCTTTGAAAGGCAACACGGTCAACCGGGCGCGATCTGGAAAGCAGAAAAACGCAGTATACCCGGGCCTTAAGAGGACTAACTGAAGTAACTAACTGCTCTCACCTCAAACCTTGCACCTTACACCTCTCATCATACTACAAGCAACAAAAACAGTCAATCACCCATACCAAGCACTTAAAGGACAATTGACAGCATTTGTAGCACTATGATTACCAAAATAATAATAATAATAATTTCAACTCATCCCTTCATTTCGTTTAAAAAGAGCAAAAATCGAGGTTACAGTGAGGCACTTACAATGGAAGTGAATGGAGCCAATTTTAGAGGGTTTAAAGGCAGAAATGTGAAGCTTATAATTTTATAAAAGCACTTACATTAATTCTCACAACATAAATTCTGTATTATTTGAGCTGTAAAGTTGTTTAAATTGACATTTTTACAGTTCTTTTAGGGTTTACAGCGTGAAGTTGTTGTGTCAATGAAGTTGCATAATTGGCCATAACTTTACACAGAAAAGGTTAGTAAGCAATTTTATCACACTAAAATAATGTTTATACACATATTTTTCATGTCTTGTGTCTATACTTTTGAAACAGTGTGTATTTTAACATTTACAGATTGGCCCCATTCACATCTGTTGTAAGTGCCCACTGTAAGAAGAGGGAAGAATCGAATTTTGTTTTATTAATTTTTTTGTGCTAATCAGCATTATGCCACAAATGCTGTCAAATGATCTTAACTTGTATTGAACCCGGAATATTCCTTTAATGTCTTTATAACCGGCTACCATCTCTACCATCTCAGAAGGTGATAAAGAAGAAGTTTGCCAAAAATGGAAAATTCTGTCATAATTTCCTCACCCTCATGTTCCAAAACGGTATGACAAAGTTTGAAAAATGCTAATGCTGGTTTTACCATACAATGAAATTACACTGTGATAAGGGGTTGTCAAGCTCAAAAAAGCACCATATGACCATATTCCAAGTCTTTTGAAGCCATCCAAAAGCTTTGTGTGAGGAACATGCAAAAATGTAAGACGTTATAACTTATAACTATAATGGGAAATATTGCCCTCTATAGCTCTTAAATCTAATTTGCACTTCCACATATTTGCATAAATCACATATTGGTGCGTCATGTTTAATTACGAAGATAGACGAAAACTAATTGCATTTTGTGTCACTGACATCAAACCTGGCTAGATTTGAATCTTCACTTTTGCAAATGAGATTTTAGACAGTCCATGGTCTCTTAAAAGCCTTTGTTCACTGGATGCTTTTGTTGTATGAAAAAGAGCAGCTTTTTGTTTTCCATGCAACAAAGAAATTAATATGGTTTTGGAACGACATGAGGGTGAGAAAATGATGACATAATTTTCTTTTCTTTTTTTTTTTTTTTTGGTTCAAAGAATAACTCCCCAAAAATTATAATTCTTTCATCATTTACTCTTCCTCGTGCCAACTCAAACTCGTATGACTTTCTTTCTTCCACAGAGCACAAACAAAGATATTTTGAAGGATGAATGAGGTGTTTTTTCCATACAGTGTAAGTCAGTGGGGTCCAAAACCTTCAAGCTCCCAAAAGGACATAAAGGCAGCGCTAAAGTAATACATATGACTTGAGTGGTTTAATCCATGTTTTCTGAAGTGATAGGATCACATTGGGCAAGAAACAGAACAAAATTTAAGTCATTATTCACTATAAATCTCTATAAAATTCATTATAACACACGTCTCGAGACACCTGTGTTCTGTTTAATTTGTTGTAGTGGTCCACCGATATGGGGTTTTTAATGGCCGATGCTGATATCCAGAGAGCAGGGTGGCCGATTATGCCAATACAATGCCGATATATCACACAATTTAATATAGTAAATAACAAACATAAAATTGCTAAAAAACAAACAAACTCTTATTTAGCACTATATTTAATCAATTTCACACAAAACTAAAAAATAATATTGTATTTTAAATGGTAGATAGCAGTTTCTTCAGATTTCTGTTTAGTCATCAAATCTTTGTTTATCTGCACATGAAGAAATTGTTAATATATTATGAAGAAGGAAATAACAGTACACACAGTAGTCCAGCAACCATGGATGGCATGTCTACATTAGCAATCGCATTTACAAAAAAAAATTCAGAATCAAACCAACTGGACATTCAGTGCATAGTGATTAAGACATTTACTTATAGCGCACGTGAATTGCTTTTACCTTGGGCTGCATCTGAAAATGTAGGCAGCAGATTTGCTACCTTGCTGCCTAATCAGTTAATGGCTTAACTGACATTTGTTTTGAACGAATGGAACTCTTAAGGAAACTGATCTCAAAACAGTTTAAAAAGCACCTTATTTTCATCCTACCTCTGTATACAGCCTCCGGAGGCAGCATTTTCCTGGTTTCGGATGCAGCCTTGAAGTTGCACTCACGCGCTCGTGCGGATCCAGCATGAGCCTCAATCTCCTGACAGTTTAAACGGCATGGATTGCCTGCTTGGATTGTCATGGACAGACCGTCATGATTTGTGCATGAGAGGAACTTTTTATCCTGATCCTTAAGTTTTTGATTCTGGCTGATAGAATATATGCTTCAGAGGAATATTTTAGATGAGCGCTCGACGGGAAGAAAATGCTGGATTTTCATGAGGTTCGTGAATTACATCTTTTTAAACTAGATATCTGCATATTTGCAAATGGTATATAATAGAATTTCTATTGATATTTGCCTTTTATCAGAAAAGTTACAGGGAACAGTTGAGGAGAGACTGTTAGAATACGTGCTTCAGAGGTAAATAAATAAGCACTCCACAGGATGCTGGATCGGCTCAAGTTTTGTGAGGTTGGTTTATTACATCTGTTTAAACGAGATATGTGCATATTTGCAGATGGTATATAATATTCATTTTATTGATATTTGCTTTTTTATCATTAGACAAGACAGTTAAAAGTTACAGGGAACTGTTGAGGAGAGAGAGGGAGAATGAAACAGGCGAACACTTTAACATTATGAGCTCAAACGCGTCTGCATTTGATATACGGACTGTTTAAATTACACTGTGTTGCACAACGGTCTATTATTGTAGTAACATGATGGCACGTAACAACAAAACAAACCGTGACTGGTCATTTAATTGTCTTAATCACTTCACATGCAAGCAGGCAATTTTTGGCACCCTCAAGAAAACAATCGGCCAAACGGGAAAAGTTATCGGCCGATGCCGATAATAAAAAAAGTCTGAATATCGGCCTCTGCGATATATCGGTCGACCACTAAATTGTTGCACTGTGTTTTTCTTTTTTGTTCGGTCTAAACGGACTCTAAAGCCTTAATGTGGGAGGTCAATGAGAATCAAAAAGAAAACTAATATAAATTCACATCTATAACAAACACAGAGACAACAGCCATGACCCCTGCCAAAGCTTACTGGAAGAAGGGAGGAAAAAGACATTTGGTGGGCCACCTGCTGCCCCTGCTGAGGCCAAGACAGCTCACAACACCAAACAAACACATAAGAACATTAGCATTCCAAAGCATCTCAGAGGACCAATTATGTAGGCAAAAACAAGGTCAAATGAGTCTCCAAATGAGGGAATTAAATAAGAGTCATGAAGGCAAAATGTATCTGGTTTCAAGGGAAGTAATGCTTTTTTACAGGTAAAGGACAGAATACCCAAGTGCAACAGAAGATCAAATATTGAAAACACCTACCATTAGACTCAACCGAAACTGGTACAGATAGTTCTTTAAAATCAGTTTGGAGAGTTTATTAGTTAAAGGTAACATGAACCAAAAACAGGCAGAAATATAAAACCAGAAAGAATCAGAATATACAGGCTATGAACGCTTAAAGGTAAAGTGTGTAATTGTTTTAATATTCAAATACTTTATTCTATCCCAGTTGCAGAGACAACTATAAGTGTTTGGGAGGAATCTTTAGGAAACTTGTTTGGAAAGAGTCATTATTTATGCAGTTCTGTTTGGTGGTGCACAAATTACACACAGCATCTTTATAAATGCAATTTGCAGGGAAAAGCAAGACTTCACAATAAACTACTAGGGACAATTCATACACAACTAGTAAGAGATAACAGGTGCAGATTAAAGGTATTGTCAGAAATCAGTTCATATTCACCAGGATAAGAAAGCAGTGTGAGTAAGAGTATGTTCACACTGAAAATGCAATGAAAAGAGTACTATGAGTACCCGGATGTACTTCTTCAACCAAAACAATTTAGTGTGGAATGTTGGACACTTCATGCATTCAGCGGTTATGGCTTGCCCTACGTATTAGAAGGAGTGGGGTTACCTGGCCGAGATGCAGGCCTGACAAAACAATTGTCATTAATGGTGAATGTCACAAATTGATACTTCAAGCGACACTTCTGTTAAGACAGCACCTTGCAAATGTGAGTTCAATGCTTTACCTTCAGCCCACACTGTGTGAATATGTACATTATTTAAGATATAAGTGTTGGACTGAGGTTGGCTAATACGCTAAAACTAGCGGCAACACATCGCGGGCATTTTAAATTTAATTTCTGTCAGCTTAAAAACAGTGAATGCTACTGTGTAGTAAAACATTTTTGTGTTCCTTTTGATAGAATTAGTATTGTTACTAGATGGCCAAGTTCATAGTGTAGTGCACGATGCTCTGGCAATGACAGGCAGACGAAGACGAGATGATGTGAAGAAACCAAGTGCAGTTTTATTAACAATCGTGAAATCCAAAAACCCGTACTACAAATGTGAACAAAACATAAAATTGACTTGAATACCAAACAACGTACATTAACACAATACCTGACCCAGGACCATGGCAAACATGAGGATATAAATACATGGAGAAGGGTAACAAGACAACCAATGAACAGACAGAACTATTAAAAAAGATAAGACTAATAAACTTAAACCAATGACAAACTAGAACTGATAACGAGTTAACAAGACAATAAACCAATGAAAACAAGACACATGAACATGGAGGGAAAAAGGATGATCACATGACTTGACATGGAAACAGGGAATCACATGACATGGCAGGGAAACAAGAAATAACATGACATGGAACCACATGACCTGAACAGGAACTAAACTTTAAAAAAAAGACATGAAAACAAGAACAAAACACATAAACGTGACATATCCCCCCAACTAGGCGGCCGTGGTGACTTGACGTGGCTACATGGCATGACGTGGTAACATGGTATGGCAGGATCCTAACTTGGCCATGGTAGGCATGGATACTGACTCGTTGGCCATGGCAGGCGTGAGCACTGGCTTGTAGAGCGGAGGCGGGCCTGGACCGTGGAGCAGAGGCTTGCTTGTGACATGGCATGGAGCAGTCTGGGGCTTGGCTGAGACATGGCATGGAGGAGGCTGAGGTTCAGCTGTGACATGGCATGGAGCAGGCTGAGGCATTGCTGTGACATGGCATGGAGCAGGCTGAGGCGTTGCTGTGACATGGCATGGAGCAGGCTGAGGCGTTGCTGTGACATGGCATGGAGCAGACTCAGGATCCGGGGCAGAAGGTGGTGCAACCATGACCTGGGACGCTGGCTCGGCGGCCATGACGTGGGATGCTGGCTCGGCGGCCATGATGTGCGGCCAACCGTCAGGCATCAGGTAGGAGACTGGCTCATTCAGCCCAAAACGGAAACAGTCCTTGAGGGCAATCTCATCAAAGTCGACCCTGCAGGCCAGAGCGCAGAAGTCCTCTACATATTCCTCCAGGGGATAATTCCCCTGATGTAGGCATAGGAGTTGAACTGCTGGGTTCATGGTTAGGTCAGGTATTCTGTAACGATGCTCTGGCAATGACAGGCAGACGAAGACGAGATGATGTGAAGAACCCAAGTACAGTTTTATTAACAATCGTGAAAAAAACCCCGTACTTGAACAAAACATAAACATAAACTTGACTTGACTTGACTTCACTACCAAACAACGTTACATTAACACAATACCTGACCCAGGACCATGGCAAACATGAGGGTATAAATACATGGACAAGGGTAACAAGACAACCAATTGAAACAAGAAATAACATGACATGGAACCACATGACCTGAACAGGAACTAAACTTTCAAAAAAAGATGAAAACAAGAACAAAACACATAAATGTGACAGGCGGAACCTTTGTAATGTGTCTGCCCGGAGTCATTACACTGACGCACACACCACAAACACACAACAGTGCCAGAGCCCTTCTACCAAGATGAGCCTACAAGCTTAGTATAAATAGCATAATGCAGCGGTCCCATAAACATTCTATGGGCGGTACTGTAAGATTAATTTTGTGGATGATGAGAGTTAAAGAGATTTAATGCCCATTGCAAATAATATGCAACCTATGTGAGGACTAGTTCTTTCAATTAGTCAAACTCCAACTTAAACTTTGGGAAACATTTAATGTGACTTGAATTGGTGCTATTGAGTGCATTTCTATCTTTATACTGTGGAAGGCTTTGTTTGGAAAATGTTAATAAAGCATTATATTGCTACATAATGTTTTCTGTTCTTTCCTAAGATGGAAATAAATACATTTTGTCAATTAATCGCGATTAACTACAAAAAACTATGTGATTAATCGCGATTAAACATTTTAATCGACTGAGAGCACTAATATTTATACAAGTAATATTTAGGTTTTATTTGCTGATTTTCACATTATATGACACAAATATGATGAATCATATTATATTATGGGATTTCTTATGAAATTGCTAATCATATGTTGTTCAGAATATTATCATTGTGTTCAACAGAAAAATGAATTGAAGCTTTTCTGTCTCTAACCTCTGAGGACTGTTTTCAGGTTGACTTTGGCCTGTCGGTGAAGGTCCTCCACGCAGGCTGGTCTGGTTCCTGGCAGGAAGACATTCTCCTGTTGGTGCCAGGGGGCTGTGTAGTGCACCGACCACTTACTCTCCTCATCAAGACTGGACACAGCTATAGGTAAGAGAAACAAAGACACAATGAAGTTCAATTTGTTTGCTGAAGGAAAAAGGTAAGTGATCTGTGTAAAATGTAAACATGCTAGGGTTATTCTGAATCCTGTTGAATTAATGGTATATCAGCATTTCTCCTGAAAATAACTGATGCTTAATTTAACGTTGTTCTTAATTCAGAAAAAAAAAAAAAGTTTAATGGTGATGTCACCTCCTGTGTCAATGAAAAACAATAACATTATCTGTCAGAACTATAAAATGTATATGTCAGTAAGTCAATTTGATTATTATCAAGTGAATTCTGATGCCAAAAAGACGAGAAGCAATTAAGAGGAAAAAGACAAATGAAAGCTGCAGCCAAGATAGATTTAGGAGCTGAAGTCATTTGCTGTCTCTTAGGCTCTTTTTAGAGAGAACACATGAAAAACTGCATGAGGGGCCAGGCCAATCTAACACTTCTGCACCACTGCATCTAAAAACACAGGAAACATGCTTGTCTCTGGCTGGTGCCTTGACAACCCAGATTAAATGATCAATTATTCCAAGGCCCTCTGGGTAAGCTTAACCAGGTCAGCCTTATCAATGCAAAGCAAAATTGTGTCAGTGATTATAAATCATTCACAATAATAGTTTCCTGGGGTGCACAAGGTCAGGCGTGATTACTAGGTCATGAGAATATATGAATTGGAAGTAGAATTCACTAGTCTCGAAAATACTAAAAAGTAAAGAACTCTGATGGTATGTACCATTAAATTCAAATGTTTAAAAAGTGTGCAGTATAAATGTAATTAAAACTTAAATGTATAAACAATTACAACACAACAACAATTATTGAGTTCTTACAGTCAGTCCCCTTTCCAAATAAAACACAGTGATTCATACAATTGGTCATAATTCAGCTGTGCCTGAATGGACCTTTTCTTGCATTTTATTAGATGTTTTTGGTAAAACTACCTGTGTAAACCTATGTAAAACATGCACCAGTACAGCATCATATGGTGAACATGCAAAATGAATAACATTCAAAGTGAACAAAACGAGGCATCCGAGCATAACATCACTGATAAAAATCACCACCATTCAGCATTGCACTGGCAAACACAAACTTTTGCAGAACAAGTTCACTATAAGGAGACTGATGCCATGCTATAAAAAGGAACTCAAACACAAATGTAGCACACCACACTGAAACAGATGCATGCAACCCACAGCAGAAGTGATGAATTATCCCACACCCCAAACTACTTGAGAGCATACTTGACCTTGAGCTGCCTAATTGATAAGATAAACTCAAAACAGCACTGTGCAAGAGGTTAGAGGTGCTTACCCTTCTTTTTGAAGTACTTAATGACAGATTTAAGAGTAGTTCCAATGAACACCATTGTGCCGTATGATTGATCCCTTGAGAGATATGTGCATAAGAATGTATTAGTCCACCATCAGAGTAAAGGAGTGTCAAGAGGACAGAGGAAAGATACCGCTACTACCCATACAACACTCTCTCTTTCCTCATTTTACGCTGACTGGCACAGCATACAATACTCAGTTACCCCTCCTCTTCTCTCTCTCTCTCTCTCTCTCTCTCTCTCTCTCTCTCACACACACACACAAACACACATGCACCCTCCCAAGAGGATGTTCAGTTGCTGTTTGAGTTGTTCTCTCTCTCTATCTTTCTCTCTCTGTCTCTCTCTTTCCTCCACTCATCCATTGTATGTCTCTCCTCGCCTCTGTGTGTCTCTAAAAAACATTTCCCCACATTGGATAGACCATTAAAGGAATAGTTCACCCAAATATAAAAATTCTGTCATCATTTACCAACTCCTGTCTCGGTCCAAACCTGTATTACTTTCTTCTCTGGAACATAAAGGGAGATATTTAGCTGAAAGTTTCATGCTGTTTTTTTCCATACAGTGAAGGCAGATGTGTGGAATTGACTTAAGCTGTTATTCACTGAAAATCTTGGCATGGTCACCATTCACTTTCATTGTATGAAAAAGAGCAGCTTGGGCATTTTGCTATAAATAAGAGTCATTCTCTGAAATGGACACCTTTTCCATTTTGGAAAAGTGATTTAAAAAAAAAAAGTAAATTTAAAGATTTAAAAATTTCTATCAGACAAAGAATGTATTTAAGTGCTAATAAATTGCACTCTGCCATCTTAATTAATAAAAAAAATATGTTTCTGTATTCTGAATTTGTGACAGGGTGAAACATTTCAAACCAAAATGGCTGCTGCTCGACCTGTTATCAAGGTTATGGCCTCCTACTAGCATTAGCATTCAAGAATGAACAATATGACTTTTCTATAAATAAAACAAAACAAAAAATAAACACTTTTTTTTTCTTTTTATTTCTGTAAAGGATGATATGCTATTCTTGACAAATTTGTCAAGCATGAAAAACAACAAATTATAAATAGTAGATGAGATATTATGGTAGATGAGAGTAGAACCCAAGTCTTTTTAGCAAGTCAGTCCACTCGGCGCCATCTTTGGAATGCTCTCGGGCAGCTGTTTTTCTATGTAAACAAGCGGCATACAAGGGAAGCTCCTATCTACTTGAATGGGGAAAGACCAAAATCTCCAAAACGATTGGTTGTGATTACGATCGATTAACTTATTTCAAATCAGCAGCAAAATGTGACAATGCTTGTATCATAATTATGCTTCTTTACCTCAGATTACGCTAAAAAAAAAAAAACAATTTCCCGGCTTGTATAGCTAATGCGCATGTGCGTTCTCGAGTTGATTGACATGTATTGTCTGGATCTAAAAGGTGACTGGCTCTTTTACTTGTAAGGCGGGACTTCCTTTCTACATCTGTTGCCCGTTGAATTTCTCCCATTCATTTTATTAGAAGTGACAACGTCTCTGCTAAATAGTCTCTGGCAGATCTTACCAACTTTTGAACAAGGCTCCTCTATAGACTCCAATGACGTCACTTCCTCTTCATCATGTCATTTAAAGGGACATTAATTTATTATTTTGGGGTAAGTAGTATGAAAGGGGGTGTTTATATATATATATATATGTTTATAAATGTGATTGATCTAGCGAATGGCGTTAATACATTTCTGTTTAGAAATAATTTAAATAGAACTTCAATGACTGGCTATAAGGTCCTGTCTAAATGCATAAACTGTACTCCTAAAATATTTATAAAAAAAACGAAATATTGAAGTACGCCATCATCACATTAAATAATGTTGTAATAAAGTTTATATTTAGTTTTATTATTAGTTGTTATTATTATAATTAGTTTTATTGTTAATTAATATAGTATGTAATCTTGCAAAAACACTTTATAGAACATTTATACTTTATACTTTTTAGAACATAAACACTTTATAGAACAGTGCAATTCATCAAATGTTGTGGAGGCAAATGGCACTAATTTTGTGGAATGACTCATAACTACTTTTGTGTTCCATGGATGAAAGAGAGTCATATGGGTAAATGATCTTGACATTTTTTTTAAATATTATTAAATTTGATTTATTTTATCCCCTTTTCTCCCAATTTGGAATGCCTAATTCCCACTACTTAGTAGGTCCTCGTGGTGGCGCGTTTACTCACCTTAATCCAGGTGGTGGTGGACAAGTCTCAGTTGCCTCCGCTTCTGAGACAGTCAATCCACGCACAACTTACCACACGCCCCATTGAGAGCGAGAACCCCTAATCACGACCATGAGGAGGTTACCCCATGTGACTCTACCCTCCCTAGCATCCGGGCCAATTTGGTTGCTTAGGAGACCTGGCTGGAGTCAATCAGCTCTCGCTGGATTCAAACTCGCGACTCCAGGGGTGGTAGTCAGTGTCATTACTCGCTGAGCTACCCAGGCCCCTCCTGGGTAGCTCAGGGTGAACTTATCCTTTAAGGCTCTCTCACCTTGCTGCTACTGCTGTTAAGGTACCCAACTTGGAGCCTTGCCAGAACACTATGGATCTGACAATCAAGCATGTGTTTTTTCTACACCACTGCAGCCTCTGCCTCTCCTCCTTGCTCTGTTCTTTTCTCTTTTGAGCAGGGAAAGGGGGGGTGGGGGTGGCGGTAGCAGTTTGAAAAGGATCTTAGAGCTTTCAGGAGAGATTAAGTTGGTCACCCACCCACCCAGCTCCTATTTAGGGGCTCACTGCTGCAGTTTTTCATTACTGTAGAAGCAAGTGTAAGTTTCTCTCTCCCCCTCCCCTCTTTTTTTCTATTTTAAATGAACCGTGAAAGACCACTCTGCATTTTTACACATGAGGCTGGTCAGAACTTGTGAAAAGCTTAATGCATATAGATTCCATGCACATAGTAACTAATCAGTGATACTATAAATTACAGCCCTCTGTTCACCATAGCACACACAGATGACACACAGATGGCTTTGATGCATTGACACTGATCCAATATACTGTGTCATATAGAGCATGACAGCAACACAGTATTACAGCATGTCTGCATTTGGATGCCCAGTTTTGTGTATACAGTTAACAGACAGGCTACAATCAACTACAATCCTGAATACAAAACTATTATTTAAGAGTTTTAAAGACTTTAAATAGTTATACAAGAATTTAGAGCAGTGTTAAAGGTTAGTTAGCAAATGATGGACTGATACTGTATATTGGGCAGGACGAATAATTGGCCAATATTTCGAAATGGTACCTGGCATTGTCAGATGCTTAACAGATAATTAACTTTTTTTTAAGTTAAATATTGTGTAAAATGTGTTCATGTCATTTCAGCGATTTTACCTTATTTGTATTTCTGTATATTGTCATTATTTCTGCTACTGGCCTCCCTGCTCTTTAGATATAGGATCAGTATAGGGCATCTAGTTGTAGCTACTTATTGGAGAGTTGCTTTTCTTTCTTACAATACACGGTTAAGGGGCCATTCAAACTAAACACATTTTTCCAGGAGCGTTATGTTTTTTATATGCCATGCCAAGTTAAAAAGAACTTTTAAAAACACGCCTTGAGACACCTGTGTTGTATTCTATTTGTTGTGTGCAGCGTTTACCTTTTTTTTTTTGTGCAAGAATGCCTTCCGTCTGAATGGCCCCTAAGATTGCATTTTATGTTGGGTCAACCTGGCCTAGCTAAAGGGTACATTCATAATGAGAGCTGGGGTACAGCCCCCTAAATATGCCAAAAAGTTTCCGTCTGGCTGATCCTATTGTGTTTAAAAGTTTCCAACACTACCAGTCCTGAAACATACAAAAACTGAAACACACACACACACACACACACACACACTGCAGACCGAGGCCTGTTAGAGCACTTCTCTTCCCTATGTCCCATACAAGACATTAACTAAAGAAGACAAACCTCTCTATGTAAAGCAGCTGGAAGGCCAACATAAATGGCCATTATATAAAAGGCTGAGTAGATGACAACAGCTCAACTAAAGTACCCCCACATAACACAATTTTATGTTTTTAAATCTCCACATTTAATAACATATGGCAAACTGCATACCTACAGTACAGGGAAATAAACAGCTCAGGATTTCAATGCTGCATTCGTGCTGATACAATTGACATTAATAGAGCCATAATGAGACCGACAGGGCATTCTGAGCAAAACTCAAGCAGTCTGTGGACTCCCTCAAAGACTTCTCAGTTATTTTGTGCAGCAGTATAAAAAAGCCAGACAGACAGAAAAACGTTGTATACCACAAAAGACAGGAAGGAAAAAGGAAGAAAGCACTTGAACTTTAATGGGGAATGGGTTCAAAGACAGGCTTTGCTCTGTATGTATGTGAAGGTACAAAAAGCTGTTTTATTTTGTGTTTTTTTTAGAGGGCACCAGTGGCAGTCCTGTACTAGAAAAAAGTACTAGAAAAAGGTTCAACTGTTCTATAACCTTTAATCAAAGAAGCCATCACACTGAAAGCACATCCCCTTTGTAGTGAGCAAAAAAAAAGGTCTTGAGGTCTGCCCACACCTGCACAAAAGCTCTTATCATTTGTCCTGCATCCTGCTGTCCACACAGTGGGCCAACTCAACCCCAGTGTCTGCAGTCATCAGGTTAACAGCCCCTGCTCACATACTGTATCTTTGCTGAAAACAAACATGTAGGACAACTAGAATTATCAGAATACATCTAATGAGCATTGTGTGGGTGGATTGAACAAAGTTTAAAATGCTGCTTATAAACAATAATATGTTTTATCTTTATAAGGGCTGACGATTTAATGCATTAATCATGTCCCCGGACCGTAATAAGGAATATTTCTACCATCTGAGCAATTCAAGCTTGAAGTACCATCTGTTTTCAGCAGGGGGCAGTAAGTGAAACTCCAGCTGGATAGGCAACGCTCAGCTGTGCAAAAAATAAAAAAAATAAAAAAAAATGATTTAGGCTTGCTTGACACTAGTGACAGCACAAGATGAGAATGCGTTCTTGTGCCCAAACACAGATGGATGAAGCACAATTCCAAAGCAAGAATCTCAAAACTTGTCTGTGTTTATGAAGCAACGCAACCAAAGTGAGATGCTCCAAAGAGACGTGCCCTTAGAAAAGCCCTTATAATAAATCTGTTTTAAACAGATTGACAAATTCAGTTGCAAAAATAATTGCTGTGGACTGTAGACCAATGATAGGCTTATGTTTAATTATATGTAAATAAATAATATATTGACTTCTAAAGCCACATTTTGTGTTGTCTCTTCTGCCACAATAATGTAATGCATTTTAATTATCTGAATTATTATATTTATAATATAAATTATATTTATAATTATTTAAATATAACTATTTATAACTATTGAATCATTATATAATTAATTATTGTTATTTGAGTGTCTTTCTCAGCAAATATTTATATATATGATTAATTGTGATAATTTCTATTAATTAATCGGCATATATCGATTGATAACCCTAATCTTAATGGATAACAATATAATAAGGATATCTTAATGCCAAAGGTTTTTGAAACTGGTATTATTGGGCTAAATTAATTTATATGTACTAAGCTATTAGTGCATTATGTCATCTAGTGTCATGTTATGAGGTATAGATGGCCATTAATGAAAAAAATAATAAGAATATACTTTATGCCTGTAATTCCGAATAAATGTTTATTAAAAATGTAGTTTTACAAGTTTGAAATATTAATTAGTTTAGCCATGTTTAAAGCCATTGTAAAATAGCTGATATACACACAACCTTGACCAGACATCAATTACATTTTATATTAATGCAGAAGAATCAATTACATTTCATCATTCTTGGTGAAAGAATTGATTATGATTATTATCATATTGATGTTGCCATTATTTTATAAAAGCAATAAGCCACTTGAGGCAGTGTGGTGCACATCAAATTCTAATTTTGCTTTATTTTCATTTGGGCATTTATGACCATGTTAATAAAACCAACAAGATGAAATGACCACGCACGATACATTATTGTCGACAACAATTCATGATAATTACAATGTACACATGGCAATAAAATCGCTGACATTGATCACATGACATAGGAGATGCTCTAACATAAACATGGACACACAAAAGAATCCAAGGGGACCCTGCAGGATGGCGAAGCTCTTTCTATCCTTATTACACACAACAAAAGCTAATGTGTCTGACTGTTACATGACCTGGCTACTGTTACTAGGGTAGCTGTGAGTGAATTTGGTGATAAAACCCCTGTCAAGGGCCCGCATTAAGTCCACAAAGTTGAAATAAATTTGCAAAGAGAACTGGCTTCTTTTCTACTGAAGACTTTCACTAGATTTACTGCCTATTGTGGTGCTGCATTATCCAGTAGACTAGTTAACAATAACGTTTTTCTTAATAGGCTACACATTTCTATTGTAATAATGTGTAGTCAGAGGTTTGTTTCTTTTCATGTAAAAGAGTACCACCAATCAATTCCACACAGTGAGGTACAGATATTCTAAAATGATTAAGAAAAAAACAACTCTGTTAACGGATCCCGAGAGTTCAGGTATCGGAATCGGATCTCGAGAGAAAGTGTGGTATCTGTGCATCTTTGTTAAACTGTTGTAAAAAAAGCAACATCACACTCTCAATCGTGCTGTTGGTCTGAATATCAGCATGACTGTGATTAACCTGCGACCAGAATGAAGCCATGTTAACCTAAATTAACATGACACTTCTGTGTGCAGGGTAGATGATAAAGCGGTGAGAAAGTGATACTGTATGAAGAGAGAGAAAGAGAGAGAGAATAGCCATTTGTTTAAGTGGGATACAGCAAGATGTGCAGTATTACCTATACCACTGCAGAGACACATGTTCACCTTTAGCTGTAAGCCAGCGGGAGTGCGACACTGCTTTATAATGCACTTGTGTTAGCACAAACAGCAAACCAGCCACAAAAAAAGCCCTAAAGACACACACACCACATGCCCAAAACACATCATCACCGGAATTGAAAAGCAAGACGGACGAATCATTCTCTCAAACTATGAAAAAGTTGTAAGGATCCGCTAGATATTCCATCCATACATGTAACTTAAAGGCACACAGCAAACAGTGCAGAGACAATCAGAAATGTAACTACTGCTAACCCTTGTTTGCATTGATTTAAAAAAAATTACAATTTATATTCAAATGTAAAAATTTGTATATTTTATATTTGTCAAGATTCATGATTGCAGACAGCAGGACATCTTCTGATCATTTTGAATCAAAACAGAAATGTTTGAGTGCTTACTGAAATTCATCTGCTAATGCACTTTCATTACATTTTCAATTATATAAACATATATTTTTAGACAATTTACTTTGTACTACTTCTTGTCTATGTGACACCCTAAACACTTAAAAAGCATAATAAACTACCTGTATATTTGAATACATAATTTTGGATAAATAATTCACACTAAAATTGTAGTGATCAGTATATTCCCCCTCACTACAGAACAGTAGAGAGGAACACACATTTTAATGTCTAAGTGCAGAGTAATGAAATATCAGAGGAGTCCCACCCAGAGACAGCCCTAATAAATAATACAGCAGCTAGCCAAACTCTGCACAGACATATGTGCAATATTGATCTGCAATACGTCTGCCCCAGCACGGGCTCCAAAGTGTGCCAATATCTGTGTCAGAAAAGTGGGCCAGCTCCAGCACAATGAGAAATATGATCCCCTGTAGCACATCAGTAGAGCCTACTGAGCCCATATTGGGATTTGGGATGGTATTTTTACTTTCTGGCATAAAGAAACGAGTATGTCTTTTATACTCGTGTCATTGAGTATGTGGTGATTTATGCACATTTGTATTCTGTGTATTTATTGCATAGATCTGTCATGCCAAGCTTTGTATAGGGCATTTTTATGTGCCAAATTAGAAAAAAACTGTATTACATACATGCAATATTTACAGTTATGCATGCTGGCACCCAAAACTTTGCAAGCAATATTATTTAAACAGTAACTCTTTATTCCTTAACATTAGTTAATGCCTTGGGTATCATGAACTTACAATGAACAATAATTTTTTACAGCATTTATTAATCTTGGTTAATAGTAATTTATAAATAAACTAATGTTCTTGTTTGTATTGTTTTAACTAATGTTAATATATACAACTTTTAATATAAAAAAGTAGTATATGTAGAAATGATCATTAAATACCAAAAGTATTGTAACTATTCTGTTAACGTATGCAACTTTATTGTACATTGTTTACCATTTAAACACTATGCAAAAAAAAAAAAAAATTCACTGCCACATGCTCCACCTATTATTTCATTTTGAATGGGCTCCTCCATACTGAATTCAAGTAAAATCAAGTATTGTAGAAACTATGTGTACAGACTTGAGAGAAACCGTTTTTTGACTTGTTCCCAGACAGCTGGCCTACTGACCGGCATTTTGACATCAGATGTTTCACATTTGGAGTTATGTTTTACAAATGATAAATTCATGTAAACCTAAGAGACACACTCTGAAATGTGTTATGCGCTTCTCAATCAAACTTCTTGAACTAAGCTCTTTGGCTTATCTAACTGGCACTGATTCATAGCAACAGCAAAGACATAGCAGCCAATCAGAGAGTGTCATACATTACAGCCAATCAGAGTGATTGCTCACTGTTACATCTTTATGATGAAAAAAAAGTTATTTAAGCAAATATTAATTCAACAACTAATCAGTAGTTAGAAAGCAAAATTTCCATTTTTTTAATATTACTTTTTGTTTAGTGCAGTTTTTGAGACCATATGCGTTATATCTTTATTTTATCATTCAGCGCATCTGATAAAGAGATGTTCAGGTCTAAACTCATTACAAAATGTTTAAACAACAAATTCAATCACACAAATCAATGTCTGATTTTTTAATTTAATATGATCTTTGAATTCATCTTGAAATATTTCAGATTTTGAAGATTTTTCACAGAACTAAATGTCTCTAGCCAAGTTACATAAAGGTTCCAATCCTCATTTAGACTAATACAGGAAAATGAATGAATATTCTAAAGTTAAATGGATAGTTTATTCAAAAATGAATTTGTTATATATTTTTTTCTATTCAATGAAAGTGAATGATGACTGAGGCCGAAAGGCATACAGATAAAAATAAAATAAAATAAAAAAAAACACGAGGGTGTGTAAATAAAGATTCTTTATAAAGATAAAGATATCCATTTTATGTCTGATCTTTGAATTGTTCTGCATTTTTAATGTCTCTTGGCGAGTTACAGAGAGGGTTCAGTTCTCTCAATTTACAACAGGAAATATTAAATAATATTGTAATTTAACCTGCTAAAACTATGAAATGTAGAAACATCAATATTAAAAAAACTAGTGCCATCTTGTGGCACTATACAGAACCTCAGCGTTTAATAGAATGACATTGGAAAAAGGGGAAGATCTCATGGGTATTAAACCCAGGAACTTGACCATAAGAAAAAATATTATAACAACAGTGTGCAGGTCAAAGAGATGTGATGATACTAGCTGAAGGAGAAAGAGCTGTGTAAGTTTGTGCATGTGATTCCCCAAGCAGCTATGTGTGACACAAAGCCTATTTGAAAGTAATTACAATAATTAGACCACATTAGAAGTGTTTACAACACCATATGGACTGTAGGCCACCTTAGTAAATAATGTGCGAGCTACTGCCTAACACTTCTGAAGAGGAAACTGAATTTCACAGTGCATCTAAAAAAAACACACACACACACACACAAAAACCCAACAACACATGTATGCGTATTTTAATAATTAGTCACACTTAAATGTATCAAAATAAAAAAATATAACAAATAATTTTCACAAAGAATTCAAGACTACGACAGTCACTGATAAAACGGATTAATATAACAGGCAATATGTACACTATTACAGTTACAGGCAATATTTAGTTTAGAATAAGCCTTTTTAAGCATCTGCTGTGGTGACTTTAATCTGAGCAAATTTTCCTAATGGTGCAAAGGCCTCTGGAAAGTCACTTTTGGTTTATGACAATATATATCACTAAAGAACTACCATCAGTGCTGGGTAGTAACAGATGACATGTAATCTGGATTACGTAATCAGATTACAAAAATCAAGTACTTGCACTTGGATTAAATTACATTTTAAAATACTCTTAATCAGAGTACAGTTACTTTTTTATAGATTACACGATTACATATTAACAAGGCAACGGCAGTAAATTGTTAATAAATTATTGATCATTTTCATATCAATATCAACATATTCTTACCCCGAAGCGCAATAGTCGCACAGATTAACATTTTGAGCATGTGCTCCTTTTACACTACAACAGTAAGATATGCACTAGGGCTGAGTATCACCTGGCACCTCACGTTATGATACGAATTGCAATACACGTCACGATTCGATATAATGCGATACATCACAATATCATAATTTGATTCGATTACGAATCACTTCCAATTTCCATTCCAATTCATTTGGGTATATTTCAATTATATACTGATGTCTGATAAAGAGCATGTAGCTTGAATGTTTTTGTCTCTTGGTTAGCTCATTAAATTGATTTGGAAGTAACAGAGTCCCAACATTGTTGTGTGTTTACATGAAATGAATACACAAATAGTTGAATATAAATATCGATACATAGATCTAAAGTATCGATATAAAATCATGAGAAAAAGTACTGTGATACTGATATTTGACCGTATCGACACAGCCCTAATATGCACCTCAGCTAAGGAATAAGTGATGGACTATTAATAAGTAGTAAGGGTTAAAAGTGTGTCAGAGTTTTGAGCTGTTAGCTTTGACCTAGCAATGTCATTGCTGTTGATTTCAGGTTCATTACTGTTTGTTCATGTAATGTTTCTATTGTTTTATGCACTTAAAATGAACTAGATATATTTTTAGTTTTTTTTTCTTCAAACATTATAATTTCTTACTACCTCACGAATGGTGTGCAGCTCACGCATTGAACTTAATTGCTTCAAAAGATCTATTGGATGCCATCTCTAAGGGTCCTGCCCGCAGGGTACACAATATTTAAACTGCAAAATGTGCAGCAATATGGAACAAAGCCCATCGATCTAATGTTGCTACTGATGCAGTGGAGTCCACTGCATAAAACTTGACATAAAACTTAACACAATTGTTCACTGTGTGACTCGGTGGAACTCTGCTGTTTTAAAAAAAAAATATTTAGAATATTCTTGCTGTTCAAAAGATAATATCTTGCACCTCAGATTTGGTATAGGCGATGGGCCATCACTAAGCAGTAAGGGTTTCAGTGTTTTTAGATGAAAAATTTGATGGCAACGTTGTTGCTGTTGATTTTATGGTCATTTATTTTCATTCATTTATGATTATTTTATGTTGATTTTATGGTCATTAATGTTCTTAATTCTGCTATTGTTTTATGAATTATACACTTTGGCCATGCACTGTCATTGGTGTTGGATTTAATGTTTATTACATTAACGCAATGTTTAATGCACTTTTTTAAAATGTCATAAAGAGCTCTTTTGGTGAGGCTCTTTTTGTTAGTAATAAAGAATTGTAATACATTTTCTTCCTCTTTGTACTTTTATGTTTAAATTATTATCCTTCTCAAATGCATGTGACATAAAATAAAATAGAATTAGGTTGAAAGTAATCCAAAAGTAATCAGATTGGATTACCCCAAAAATGTAATCTTTGAGATCATGTTACTGGTTGCAGTTTTTTGTCATGTAATTTGTAATCAGTACCTGATTACAATTCACAAGTAATCCACCCTGCACTGACTATAATTTATATTTACAGTACCTACAATATATTAACATTTAAATTACAGCAATGAAGTTACCACTTATTTTGCAGGTTCTTACTGTATAAAACAAGTGCAACTTTTAAGGAGAGTTGAAAGAACATCTCATTTAACATTCATGTATATTGTTTGCAAACTAGAATATCTAGCACAGAAGCCTTTTTATCTTTTTTAAGATAAAATGTGCATCATGTGGTAACATCTAAATTAACTGGTTTGATTCAAGTAAAAAATATTCTTAATATGTCTGAATCAACCTGACCCTAACCCTACATTAGTGTACACCAACAAAACTTATTTTTAGGGTTAAATCAGGTAGAAATAGCTCCTTACGGTAAGAATTGCATTTTATCACTTTTAACAGTGTCTTCAGTGCAGTAACACTGTGTTCAGCACAGCTGCTTTTATTTTGTGCCCCCAGCACCAGTCTTGTCCTGGCCTGCCTCATGCCAGATATCAAACACAATCCATCAAACTGGACAACACATTAAACTATACTTGAATCAATGCTCTTCAATTGCTCACCATCGTTTCATCCAAAAACCTGTTAAAACTCATCACACTTTCAAGGTCTAGCCCTACCACCAGCCATTCTTTGTTATGCCAACAGATATGATAAAGTAAGAGAAAAAAATCTATTGTTGAGGGCTAGCTTTTGCACTTGATTAAGTTAAGCTTGTGAAGACAATAAAAATGTTCTTCCGATGAGCAAGATCAAACTAGATTTAAAGTGCTACCTCTCCAGTCATGAAAGGATGGACTGTAGGTGTAGTTGGGCTGGCCCTGTAGTGGGACACCCTTTCTTGCTGGTGGCCCTGCCCACGGTTTGGGTGCCCTCAAAGCATTCTGCTGCTGGTGAATTTTGGATGTGAGGAGCCTGCGCCGAAGGCTGCCCTCTGTCTTGGGCTGTAGGTTGTTTAGTTTTTGAGTATTAAGAGGAAGAAGCTCATCTTCATCCTCACAGTAGGTCCGATTCCAGCATTTCGCTGCTGGTTCAGCGGAGAGGCAGTCCACGTAAGCAATCATTTTGTGCTTTGAGAGCAGTACCTCAACTTCAACAGTTCAATTTGCAACATCCAACCATAGGTTCCAACATCAACCCCTGAAACCCTTTTCCTTTTCATCTCCACTAGGCTTCAACATTCAGATAAACATCCACAAGTCCCTGGAAGGTAATTAATCAAGTCAGAGTCAGCTAGTATTCAGCAAGTGCAGATCTGGGTTCTCTACATGTTTATCAATGGATAAAACATAATCAAACAAGCATAGTATTTTGTTGTCCTCTTACTAACTAAAGCTTCTGAATGAGGGAAACCTTTCCTACTCCAGTTTGCTTGTCTTGTTTAATCTGTTAACCAGGATTATCCCTTTGCATTCAAGTTGCTGCTGAGGACAGGCTTTGCACTGCAGATGGTCACTTATAGAAGGTGAATAATATTGCTGAACTAATGATGGTAAAACTTCACTCAGTTGAGAGTTTGTGAGAACTGATTTAGATATATATGCTACAGGGGCTACAAAATGTAGAGTACCATAGATATATAGCAGATACTGTGTCCTTCCTTTTAAATATAAACATGAACATTAACATAGGCTTGTTTTTCCACATTGTATACAAGCTTTTATATTAGCATATCATCTTGAAAGAGCACCATCTATATGTCAGTGGTGATACTATTCTTTTACAGTAGATATACATTCAACCATTTTCAGTGAAAAAAAGCTGATAATTGGATTGCACATTGTATCAATTGAAACAAATATATAATCCTGTTTTTTTATTCAAATTTTATTATTCATTTTTTATTTCACAATATAAACATATGTCTGGTAGATTACAAATTAGTGAATAATCCCATAGATTTACATTGAAAAGGTCCCCACACAATCTAGGGATCATGATATCATAGAGACTTGGGAATTGTTTTATAAAGCAACCACCTATCAACACCCTAGCAATGCCCCAGTAACCACCCAAAACTCCCTGATATTGCAGAAGTATAAACAAGTTGTTTTTTTTTCTTCTTTTCTTATTCATTTATTAATTGTTGTGGTGAATCTAAAGGCATTTTGACCAAATAGAAGATTAGGATTATTTTTTTTATTATTATTATATTTTTTATTTTTTTTATTTTTTACAGTTTTAACTCTTAAACTTGTAACAAATAACTAACATCACAGAAGGGTTAAAATATATTAATGTCATTGCATTAGATAGAATATCAAGCCAAGTAGCACTAATTTTTAAAGAAAGATAGCACAGACACATTTTTAAAGCATTTCACAAAAACACTTTTGTTGGTTCTACTTCATAAAACAATAGATTTACAGTTTAAAATTAAGACTTTGTTGTCAAATGTTAGTGGAACATGTCCATAGTTAGTATGACTAACTACATATGTTAGTATGACTTCATACATCCACTAAAAATGACCTTGGGACCAGCTAGTTATATGTAATTGCAAAAATGGCAAAGAAAAGTTTGTTCTGAGAAAAAGTTTAGCAGCATTTGCTTGCAAATGCCATTTGCTTTGATATTTTGTTGTCTAATGTTATCAATGTTTAATTGTGACTTATGTGTCAAAATACTTTCTGGGGTCACTATGCTGTATATCTTGTGCAGCTGGTTGTGGCAACAGGATGGGTGGAATATGTGAGAATAAGAGAAGGAGACAGAAACATGATATGACCAAAAGATAGTCAGACAGAAAGAGCATTGTACTTGGTTATCTCTAACAAATGTAACTGCATAAGCCCAGATAATTTGTTAAGCCCCAGGATAACTGGCTGAGAAGGATGACATAAATATGTTGCCCATTGAAGGGGTTGTTCACCCAAAAAGAACAACACCACACTCCAAAATTGTATTACAGCACTTTATCTATGCAAAGACAAGCTGGATATAATATAATCGTTCATTTCATCGTGATCAGATAATGTTTAACTTCCATCCGGGGTCTAATCCAAACCCTTGAGCTAAATTTTTTGGACGGCCGCCAAAGGCGAGAATCGCACCAGATGAGAATTCCTGCAACCAGAACCCTTACTCCTTCTGCCAAAAGCTTAAACTTACAGTTCATACAATTGCCCTGGCCTGGTGAGAGCTTTATTTTTTTTGAAAATTTTTTTACAAACACACTATTACATCCACATAAATCTAGGCTTATCATGTAACATGAAAACATAAATCTGTGTTAACCTAAATGAGCAATATGCACATTTTATTGAAGCTTACACTGTGACGTGGCCACTTTGAGGGCTTAATCATAAGGCAGAAAGTGTTTGTCTTCTGAGTCTCTTCCCTAAAAACATCAGCACGGCTTTTTCTTTTTGTCCCAAGCAGCGAAACCTCAGAGAAGCATTTCTGAGAGGAGTGTTCGTGTGGTCATTGTTCACTGGTCTGTAAAGCATCTGGATTCACTTATTGGAATGAACCTTGCAGTTAGGCTTTTGTGAAGATGCAATATAAAATTGTTTAAAGGAAAAGTTTGCCTAAAAATGTCGTTCCAAACCCAAATGACTTTCTTTCTTCCATGGAACACAAGAGGAGACATTTTGGATAATTTTGATACTGCTCTTTCCCTTATCCTCCTGAGACCTGAGCATGACTGCTGTGTGCATTTTCCATTTCCCTTTTTAATTTGTAACTAAAAGCACCTAATAAACATGTAAAATAAAAATTTTTTTTGTTTGTTTGTTTTTGCTACAGCATGCATAGGAGAATAAACTCAGCTTGGTTCTCCCAGGAATCAAACAAACCAGTGGCTCTGAATAGAGATTGTGTGCCCCTACAAGGTGCTAGTCTGCACCAGCGGACCTCCTGCTCGCTACCCTCCTCTTATTGTAACTGGGTGCAATGGGGCAAGCTAACCAAAAGGTTGGAAAGTTTCAACAATAGTTGCCATGGAGTCCATCTAATTCAGCCAGAGACACCTGCTGCACAAGACTGTGTGCTCAGCTCAGTGTGTTCGGTTCCATTGTCATGTCTCTTTGGCTCATTTCTGTGCTTTGTCATTCTTGGCTCAGTGGAAGTGACCTTGATCAAACTGTGCTGTTGGGTGGGATGTTGTTTATGGTTTCATAGCCTGTATACTATGAGTGTATGATAGTTTTATCAGAGTCTGTAGAGTCTTAGAGAGGATTTGCAACATGAATAGCACCTGCATAATACATTCAGTATTTACACTGTAAAAGTGTCAGGCAAACAAACCAAGCAAAGTTTCATAGTGCATAGCCCACAATGTTTTGATAGCCTACTGTGTTTTGGAGGTAATCAACCTATGAACGTTTTACTTATAGTTGTCTCTGCTATTTAAGCTGGGATAAGAGAAAGTATTTGAACATTATAAAAATTACATCACCTTGAAATACTATTCAGATGCTATTAAAAGGTTCTTTATGCCTGGTACCATATAATGGTCGATATTGTGGGTCAACATGACAGCTCAAATAATTACTGCATTAGCAAACACATATTTCAGATACCACTACACTTGTGTATTCAGTATATAGCTTCTGAGGATTACATGCCAATGTTGCCTCCACAATATTTAAGGGGATATGTATGTGTGATAATTCCTACTATAGCTATATAGAATGCCAGTTTAGATCCTTTAGAAGCATTCTCTTAATTCCAGTGTTCAGACCAAAAGCTGCGTCCTTAGCTAAACTTGCATCTCGCATCACTGAGCAAGAGTTATTACCAATGTACCAAAGACAAGATTCAATGGTAGGAGACTAGTTGTACAAATCCTTATGCGAACCTTCAATGTCGGAACCACTAAATAGTAATTCAGAAGTTCTCCATCCAATAAATATCTTGATTTCAAAAGGCAGCTGTACAGTGCAAACAACCAGCCCATAAAAGTAATTTACAGATGCTATTTATCACACACTCCTACAAAGATCCATTTGGAGGAGGAGATCATTCTTTGGCTTGAGGACTCCATTTGGACTCCATGCTTCCAAATACTCCCATCTGCCTATCTTCCTAAGTTTGGTCCCTAATTCCTTTCATAGATTCTCAAAGAATGCAACAACAACCTGAGGCCTTGATTCAACAATAAAATCATTAATTCCCTCAAAAAGTTCCATCTTGGAATCATACCCTCTGTCATTTCTGAAATGAAGAATGGCCTTTCTTATTATCTCCAACCTCAATAATACGTGCTGGCCAAACCCAACAGCACTCTTCACCAATGGCAACAGGGATCACAGTCAGAATTCCACTAATGTGCTAGGGAGGGTCGGATCAGCACACACCCACAACTTCCTTCATGTGAGGCTGTGTGTTTGAGTGGCCACGGCTGGGTTGACATATCTGGAATGGCCATCATTCTTCAGACTAGACGCCGACCCTGGCTAATATCCACAATTCATAACTGTAACAGGAACTGTGATCGTCTTGCACAAAAAGGAGTAAAAGTGCATAAAAAGACATTCATGCTTGCATTAAACTCAAATCCAGGTGTTTTAGCAATAAAGCCTGGATAATGACACAAGGGCTTGAAAATCGATTGTCCTGACATCTGAAATGCCCATAAGATCCCTGATCTTCTGCATCTTCAGTCCAAAGCAAGCACCATCTGAGTGAGAACAACGCAAAATCCTCCTACTTGTGAAAGAACAGATAATGTGGGTTGATTGGTCTATTGGGTTGTTGGATCACAAAATTAGTAAGACAATAACTGGATTACATCCAATCAGCTGCTCTGACTCCTCTGGAAAACAGTGAAATGGAAAGAGTAGGGGGTGGGTACCTTTATCTGGGACATGGAAGCTTAATTTATTAAAAATTCTTACACAGAGAGAGTTTTCAGGCTTTTAAAATGAATTACACCCAAATAAATACCAGTCCCTTCCTCCCACCAAAGTTCTCTCCAGTTCTCACTTAAGTCTTGCCTTTTTTTATTTGATTTAAACCCTGAGAAGCAGCTGACTAACAAAATGCTCTTTTTGCTGCTCATTATGGAGTTGCTCCACCGTCTCTCCAACATGTGACAATTTTAGAGATTCCTGTGGTTTGTGGGCCACTGCACACATTTTCACCCCGTGATTACACCTTTGACAACAGGAGTCAGTCCATAAAGTTTTCTAAATGAGAGCAGGCGATGTGTTGGTGTACAATTAGTTTTAAAAAGAAATCCACAGTTTTTATAGCAGGGAAGGGACCATGCTTGTGTTGATATGAATGATATGAATGCATTTGTTTTGGAGCTTGACTTTAAAGCAGAAGCCTGTCTCAACCTGCATAGAGCACTCAGCTGCAGGCTGATTGTATGCAACTTTTTGGTGCTTGAAGCAATGGACAGCTTTTTGTAAACAACACAAGATCCAGTCATTTAGATCATTTTAGGGAGATTCCACTCACAAAGAGCAATTATTAGCTAACTAAATATTTTTGAGAGCATACCTAGAAAAATGTATATGCACTATAGAAATTTCTATCACTATTTAAGATTTCATTAATTATCATGACTTTTAAAGGCCTGGAAATCCCTATTTTGAAATTACCTGATATTTCCAGATTTTCCATGGGAACCCTGTTTATAAAATAATAAATATATCAGCATGTTAATATTAATTATATGATGTGACATTACCCTTTGGTAAGCAGACACAATGGAAATTGACATGTTGCTTCCAAAAGTATATTTAGCCTGAAGTGAACCCCATAGACCTTATTCACAGCAGCGCCAGGAATGACAACGAGGCAGTGAGGGATAGATGTACAGTCTCTTCAATGGGCCGTACTGCAGTTTAAAAATGTGGATCGTTCCGCGGACAAAACATTGAAAAAACATCTTTCCAAGAACATTCAGGGCCCTATTTTAAGCGTGCAAGCGTTAAGCGCAGCGCAATGACTTAACTCATAAGCGCAAAGTCAATGGGCATGGCCATGAAGTATTGGTATTTTCGTACAAGCGTGCGCTAAGTGTAGGCACAAGTGGGTTTGGTGAAATTGCTGTATGCAATGAATTGGAAGAATAAAAATATGGATTAAAATTTTTTTTGTGCATTTTTGTTAAATGGAACACGTTCCTTTTATACACATAGAATGTGTGGTTCAGGATATGGATGTAGGCTCCGTTAAATTACAGCAAATGTAAGTATTATTAATCATTTTCATCTACTGAACAAATCATGGCTAGTATTAACAGTGATTTTATTGGAACTCACTTCACTCCTACCGGTCGACATTGATTTTGAAAAATTACATGTATTTATTGAAACATGAAAAAATAAACCAAAAATATTTCTAAACTCAAATTACACTTCAAACTAAACAAAAATATAATAAAAATAACGAAGTGGTGAAAAAAAAAAATCACACCAAATCCAAACCTTTTGCAGTGACTTAAACATAACAATAAAAATAATAATAATTGAAAAAATAAACCATGACCCCTAGAAAATGTAACACAAATTTCATAATTTTTTGATTCAACAAACGGCTTCAACTGCGATTGTCAAGGACATTATTTGATGTTCTGTACTTTCAGAATTTGGACATGAACTTTATTACCACCTGCTGGTGAAACCACTAAACTGCAAATGCAGGAACTGAGTTTGGACTTTGCGCTGAGTTAAGAGGTGGTATTGAAACATCTTAGCACAATGACCAGATTCTTAGGAAAATAGCTAATTGTGCTTTGCGGCAGTTGATTTACATACAATACACCCATAGTTTGCGCACCTACACCCACAGTAGCGCAAACACTCCCACTCACGGCCAGTGCGCAAACAAATTCCAAGACACAGGTTCCCATGGGAAACGGGAAGTGACCACATTCACATAAACAATGGTGAACGTGATTTGGCGTTTGCCTTTTCACTCTAAAATTACATTTTAATCCATTGACGATTAGGTTTAGGGTTGGAGGTTGGATTAGGGTGTGGGGTTAGTCAAATATGCATTCCTGTTGACTATTACACTCATAATACAAGCAGTTTGTTTTACCACCTCAAAATGAAGCACGCAAAAGAATGTTAAGAAAGCCAAAAGATGCACTAATTAGGTAAAACACAAATCACACAAGAAGTGTTTATTTTCGTTGGATATTTTTTTACTTACTGTATGCATTATTTTCTTTGTTGCATTTCTTTGAGAAGATATTGAGTTTCTTGTGGAAAGTTTATAATAGGCTGATAATAATAATATTGGTTAACAACATATCAGACTGAAATGTGTCATCATTTAGCATTTTGGTAAGGTTGAGTCTTTTTTTTTTTTTTTTATGTTTGTCAAGTTTTTTATATAAGTAGAAAATTATATAAGTAGAATAGTAGAAGTAGTTTTCATTTTATAAAGTAGCCTATTTCATTCACTGACTGGAGTTTCCAAAAAATAGGCATTACAAAATGGCTATTTCATGTATAAAAATATAAAACAAATTATTGATTTTCCAGAAAACATTTACTATATTGTGATAAATATCGTTATCGGGATATAAAATGACTCATATCATGATATAAGATTTTGGTCATATCCAAAAACCATGTTTCATACAGTTTATTGAGCACAGTCCTTCACACAAATATTTATACAGTTACTGCAGGAGATTTCAACATTGAATCAATCACTAGTCAGCATAAATTATTAGGGTTTTGAAATGTGTTATTTGCTTTGCTTGCAGTGAAGTGTTTGAATTGTGGAATGAATAGCCTATTATCAATTACCAAAGGTCATAAAAAGTACCTAACTTTGAAAATCATTGGCACCAGCCAAGCTTGAAAAGAACAGAAAAAATACAAAGTGGCTATTCAGAAACATGACCTTTGGGTCACTAGTGAATGAAAGAGGTGACTAGTGTAAAAAAAAAAAAAAAAAAATCAGGTCACCATTCTGGACAGATTATTTATGCTTGGCATGAAGAATACACTGGATAACAACAAAGTCACAAGATAACAGACAAGGAAAAGAGAGAGAGGAGAGAGAGCAAGAACAATAGCTATCTGATCATCCATTCAAAACAAACTAGTACATTTCACAAATACACATAGAGCATCACAAAATACAACTGTTTATGTATCATACACTGATAATTCAGCAAAAAAATAAAAATAAAACATTGACCAAATCAGCATATACAAAATATTAAAAGGGCAAGTGAAGAACACAAAATGCCACAGCACAACCATAATCACAAGTAATGACAAGGATGCAGCACTTGCAGTCAAACTTGCATTTCTGAAGAGAAACTTGCCATGTAATCACAGCTTCAAGACATTCTCAGTAGAGCTCACATAAAAGAGAGATCAGAAAGTTTCCTCCTTCCTTAAATATCAACTCCACTCATCACTTTAAAACTCGGCACGGTCACTGTAACTTTTCTGACAGATTCCCACTCGTTCCCCCCGGCAGCCTGCGAGCTGCACTTCCTAGCAGGAAAACAAAGGAACCAGAGGAAAGAGCAGAGGAGCGCTTTGAAACTGTGCAGGACGTTTAACTAACAGCTGAGCTCCGATCTCCTCCCTTTGTCTTGCATCAAGGATTCTGTTCTTAACTTTTTTTATACAGAAACTGCAACAAGAACTTATTGTACATTTCTTAGTCTCTTTCTTCTAGATTTACATTTCTGGCACTTACCTCTCAAGCAAAACATGATCTTCTTCTCTGTATGTGTGTTGGTATTTGTTGGGAAGTTTGTCAAGACTTTTGAGGAGCACTGTCCCCACACTACCCAGTGTCCTAGCCAGAGCGACCCCTTACTCTCATTCCGGAGAAAAACACTCACACAGGTTCATAGGCACTATCTCTAACCCCCTCCCTCTCTCACATTCACACACGTATACACACACTCACGCACAGTGGCTGCTTGCCAGCTCATGTGTTCTGAGAAAATGCTATCCAATCCCGGCATACTACTACCGTTCCACAGGATTGACACTACTCCAGGACAAAGGACAGAAAGGTAGAGAGATTGTGGGAGAGAAAGAGAGAAAGACAAACTCGGTCAGGGAGACCCCCCCCCCACCTCCCTCTCTCTCTATTTCATCCACAGCTGCAGCGTTGCAGTTCTAATGATTGTTCTTTATTTGTCTGTCAGCAGTTCAGCAGTTGCTGGCTTTTGACACACAGAAAGTTAAATATAGCTAAATCCCCCAGTCTCAATTGTTTATTATAAAAACAGTGGAAAATCCTGAGGACATTGTCCTATGTGTCATCAGCTGCTAATGCTTAGCCTAATAGCCAAAAAAATAAACACAAGCCATGCTTTGTCTGAAACATTTTACCTATGTCAAGTCATGTGCAGTCAATTGCTCTGACAACATCAGAGATTTGACTGCAAACAGACCTGAAGCGACCTAGAGTTACACTTGAGGGCAAAACTGTACAGATTTGACTTCCTCATTCAATGAGCCCAGTATATCAAGCACTAAAATAGAGCAACTAAATTTAAGCACACAGCAACCAAAAGGTCATTTCAATCAATTACACCATTTTCCCACTGTGAGTACTGTTGTCCAGTTACCAAAACAATGGTGTGGTGTGGAAATAAAAAGATGGCTTGTCAATAACTTTTCACAAGGAAATCCATTAGTATTGCAAGGTAAATAAAATAGTATTGCTGTGAATGTTTAGTTTTACATCCTGTTAGAGTTCTCCAAAACCTGTTTAAAGGACCTAAAAAAAAACCTTTTGATGAAACCTCTCTCTCTCTCTTTCTCTCTCTCTCTCTCTCTCTCTCTCTCTCTCTCTCTCTCTCTCTCTCTCTATATATATATATATATATACTCAACCAAAAAAAAACAAAAAAACGTGTAAATATTTGTATGAACATAAAAAGATTCGACAACCAAGACATAACCTGAACACGTTTCACAGACATGTGACTAACAGAAATGGAATAATGTGTCCCTGAACAAACGGGGGGTCAAAATCAAAAGTAACAGTCAGTATCTGGTGTGGCCACCAGCTGCATTAAGTACTGCAGTGCATCTCCACCTCATGGACTGCACCAGATCTCTACCAAGGATCTCTACCTTGCAAGTGCCACCAAGGCACTTGCAAGTTCCCAGACATTTCTGGGGGGAATGGCCCTAGCCTTCACCCTCCAATCCAACAGGTCCCAGAAGTGCTAAATGGGATTGAGATCCGGGCTCTTCGCTGGCCATGGCAGAACACTGACATTCCTGTCTTGCAGAAAATCACACACAGAACGAGCAGTGTGGCTGGTGGCATTGTCTTGCCGGAGGGTCATGTCAGAATGAGCCTGCAGGAAGGGTACCACATGAGGGAGGAGACCACGTGTCTTCCCTGTAACGCACAGCTTTGAGATTGACTGCAATGACAACAAGCTCAGTCCGATGATGCTGTGACACACCGCCCAAGACCATGACAGACCCTCCACCTCCAAATCGATCCCCCTCCAGAGTACAGGCCTCGGTGTAATGCTCATTCCTTCGACGATAAATGCGAGTCCAACCATCACCACTGGTGAGACAAAACCATGACTCATCAGCGAAGAACACTTTTTGCCAGTCCTGTCTGGTCCAGCGAAGGTGGGTTTGTGCCCATAGGTGACATTGTTGCCGGTGATGTCTGGTAAGGACCTGCCTTACAACAGGCCTACAAGCCCTCAGTCCAGCCTCTCTCAGCCTATTGCGGACAGTCTGAGCACTGATGGAGGGATTGTGTGTTCCTGGTGTAACTCAGGCAGTTGTTGTTGCCATCCTGTACCTGTCCCACAGGTGTGATATTTGGATGTACCGATCCTGTGTTGTTACACGTGGTCTGCCACTGCGAGGACAATCAGCTGTCCTTCCTGTCTCCCTGTAGCACTGTCTTAGGTGTCTCACAGTACGGACATTGCAATTTATTGCCCTGGCCACATCTGCAGTCCTCATGCCTCCATGCAGCATGCCTAAGGCATTTTCACGCAGATGAGTAGGGACCCTGGGCATCTTTCTTTTGGTGTTTTTCAGAGTCAGTAGAAAGGTCTCTTTAGTGTCCTAAGTTTTTATAACTGTGACCTTAATTGCCTACCGTCTGCAAGTTGCTAGTGTCTTAACGACTGTTCCACAGGTGCATGTTCATTAATTGTTTACTGTTCATTGAACAAGCATGGAAAACATTGTTTAATCATTTTACAATAGAGATCTGTAAAGTTATTTGGATTTTTACAAAATAATATTATTATCTCAAAATTATTAAAATACAGTGTCCTGAAAAAGGGACGTTTCTTCTTTTTTTTTTTTTTTTGGCTGAGTATATATATATATATATATATATATATATATATATATATATATATATATATATATATAAAGTAAAAATTGAAGTCTTAGCTTAGTAAAGATAATTATTTTGTCCTACTCCAAACCATTGTTGAGATCTAACCATTTAACTGTTGGCTGATATGCTTTACTTTTTACTTCATGCATAAGACTCAAAATGTTTTCTGGAACAAAATTATTCCAAATTATGGAGTAGGTCAAATATATAACAGATTTATATAGTTGTAAATCCAAATATATAATTGTAAATCTGAATATATAGTTATTAATCCATATACATACTTGTAATCATCCGATACATATAAATCCTGAATATACAGTTGTATATCCAAATATTCGGATTTATAACAATTCATTCAGATTTACAATTATATATTCATATTTATTACTAGGCTACATATTCGAATCTACAACTATATATTCATAAGTTATAAATATATATTCAGAATTTATAGTATTATTTAAAGGGGTCATGAAGGGCTATTTTTTGTAATTTTATTATCTTCCCTGAGGTCCAATGATAATGTTATAAAAGTTATCTTGCACCAAAACATTCACAGTTTAGTAATATATGATCATCTCCAACCCTTTAAAACTTCATCGTAAACATCCACTGTTATGATTGGCTAACATCATGCAGCCCCTCAAATTCAGCAAACTCAATCAGAAGAGAATGAACAAGCCCCTCAACATTATAAAAACAAATAGCAGGGTATCATCCTGCACTGAGGTGCACATTGCTAGAAACACATCAAAACGGTCAAAGACGTCCATCTTAGTATGTTTACACACACCAACAATTAAAAATAGCGCAGATGCATGAAAGAACGCATCCTTGACACTTTTGTGCTCAAAATAACAAGAGGCAGCAGCTGATAGTAAGAGAATTACTTCTGCCTTTCAGAGTTGTAACTTGACACAGCGTCTTTTAAAAGCGGCAAGATACATGGCAGCAGTCAAAGTGTCTGTGTAGTTCATGTTCATATACAAAATAATTCAAAATAATCCAGACCCACCCCTTTGGTGTTATGTTAGTAATAGTTAGCCACATAAGGCCTCCTCTCACGAACTGTGCGCCAGTGGGCAGGGACAAGGGTGCGATGACACATGTTGTGGGATGTGTAAATACAAATAAGCAATGTTTCATGGCGTCACGAACAGACATATTTAAAAACAAGACATTTCAGCAGAGTGGCAACTATAAATGCTCTTTTTAGACTGGGGAGGAAGTTTTGAGTTCTGAAATTGACAGTATGTTTTATAGTACAGTTACCTCTTATATGTCTAAATATCAAGGAAAATTTCATGACCCCTTTAATGTTTGGCCCCATATATATATATATATATATATATATATATATATATATATATATATATATACAATAAATCCACATTTTAATAATTAATTAATCTGTCAATTATTTCGTCGCTCAATTGATTAATCAGATAACAAAAGCCTCATTTTATTTCCTGCGTTTTATTAGAAAAGCAGGTTCTTCCACATCTTGCCCAGTGCACTCCTTCAAAAATTGTGAAGACTGAAGGCTATTTTAAAAAAATGCAAATGCTATACATATAAATATGTGCAAAAAAATACAAATAAATAAATAATCACAATATAGTGCTGCAATATACAGTATAAAGTGCTGCAACTTGCTCTGGCCAAATCTAAATGGTCTCTGTTAGCTAGTTGTATTATTAGTTTTTATCTCAACTGGTTGTTGATTCCACAGCAAAATGAAATAGGTTGAATTTGTCATCTTTGTTTAATCAGTAAACAAACAAATTCTTTGACATGTCGAGTAACATTGTTGTACAGTATTCTCAATAAGTATTCTGACAAAAAAATAAATAAATAAAAATTACTACCCAATTCTCTATCTTACACACCCTGACCACCTTTCTAACCTTCACTTACTTACTAGGTCCATTATAGGCTCAGTCTAGGATAAAGCCCCCTTTAGTTAGAGTAATATTACAGGATAAACCCCTCAACAACATTTAAACATCTGATATTTTTCGGACAATTTGGAGGTTAGATTTGGGAATGATCCCAAGACAACCAAAATGATGAATTGAAGTTGAGTGTCTTCTGCTTACCTCTGCGATAAAGAGGCGCATACACCCACTCATCAAAGTCATCATCAGCATCCAGCTGCTCCCTATGACAGGGAAAGAACCGTCCACGCTGCTCGGACAGCGAGGAAGGACCCAGTGCACAAAGGGCTCTTGGTACGGGGTTAGTCTCCCCTCTGTTCCTCATAAAGCTCCTCTCTTTCCACATCTCCTAGAACCACAGCCAAAAAATGTCCCAGCAGCCTGATTTGAACTGAAGAGTCAGGCAGCTCTCCAAATGCCCCACATTTTCTTATGGAATACAGACAGCAGCAGATCACTCTAACATGGAAGGATTATAAACATGTTTGCCAAGACAGAGGGCGGGTCCTTCTGTAATGTCCATGTTTCAAAATATTAGGCTGAAATTGTCTTCATATGCTCCACAGGAACCAATGCTGCTCTTCAACATGCCTTCAAAACTACAGTCTTCTTTATCAACAATTGATACTTGGAGTTAGACTCCAAACAAAGCAAAGCGCATTGTCAGGAAGTCCTCCGAAAAATTTGGGCTGAAAGCGGGGAAGTTCCTCTGCTCCCCAGCTGTGACACGTCGGTGCATTGGCATGAGCAAGTGTTTGTGTAAGTGTGTGTGTGTGTAACCATGCTCTTCCAGCAGTGCTGCATCTGCTCTAGCAGGATTTCTGCACACCCTTTCTTTAGGTTGAGGAAGAGCAATATAAACTCCATTGAAATCATACACATCTTATGCTGCTCAGTTAATTAGACAATTTAACTAATTAAGTAATACTAAACTAAACATGTTTCTTATAATCCCTAAAGATTCTCTCACCCCTCCTGTCTAATCTAACTTTTTTTTCTTTGGTCTGCATGCACCCTATAAAGGATAAAGAAGATTAATCTCTTTAGAGTGTATTAATGGTAACAGGGTTAAGGCTCTTAGACCTGGTACATAGTGTGTGTCAGTTAATCTTAAACAATTATGCATCATAATTCATTACCACATGGCATGCCACATAGAGTACAGTAACTAATGTGGGTGTTCATTATTTGCTCTGACAAGGATTTGATTTGATTACACTTCTTTACTAAATGATGCATTGCATCATTAAATAATTTTGGTCATGATTCAGTTAGATTATTTTGGTATCATTCATAATTATCTAAAAAAATATATATATGCTGAAGACACAAATGTAACTGGAGGTTCAGTTGAACATGTCCCTAAATAGGTCAAGAAAATAGGTAAATAATTGTTTTTTGGATAAGAAATTAATGTGGGATACAATGGGTATTATCATAGATATTACACTGTAAAATCTAATTAGTTGACCTTTCTTAGATATTTTAAGGCTGTCGGTTTGCATGCTTTTTTCAAGTAAATGTCCTTATTTGGCTCAAGTAAACTGAACTTAATTTGTTTATGTAACATTAACTACTTACAAGCAAACCTCACTCATCTGTGATTGAAGTATCGTTATTTTTATTTAATTATTTAAATTGAGTTATAGCACGTCTTTTATGACTGGAATCTTGTTTAGCCATATGGCACATTGGATTTTCCTCAGTACTTAATGCACATAAACCTGCACTTTTGTAAAGTACATTTGAGTATAGAAGAATGGCTTAAATTTAACAGGCTCCAAGTTCACCAGAGGTAACACTAATCACCCTAATGGTGACTTCACACAAATCACCACTATCAACCAGCTACAACAAAACAACAACAATAGTCATAAGAATTTAAACTATATACATTTTAAATAACAATTATTCTTTTTTCTACAAATTTCTCTTTTTTTGACCAAGCACACATAATTTAAGTGCAAGGGCTTATGGGTATTCCATACAGCCACAATTTTGTTCTTGATAATTTTTAGTTGGTAGTACTCGAAGCCAAAATTTAAATAATATATATATTTGAGGTTATGATTCCAAAATATGACATTTCATGTACTGTTTAATTTTTATTAATGACAACTTTAGGGTTTAGAAAGTAACGGTAACTTAATTAAAACTAGTAAGAATAGTAAGAAATTCGGCTTAAAGGCATAGTTCACTCAAAAACGAAAATCCAGTCATTGCTTACTCACCCCTGTGTTGTTATAACCCCATATGACTTACTTTCTTTTTCTTAACACAAAGGGAGAAATTCTGGAAAAATGTCATGGTAAATTAGGACCCAGACACAGGAGTAAAAATATAACAATGTTTAATGAATGAAAAGTTCAACACAACGACGGAACAGTCCAGAGATGAGGTGGGTGAAGATGATGGTGGAGGACTCTGACGGCGACAGCTGCAGCAGGGAGAGATAATATATTCCAAGGAGTGGTGTAAGATGGCGGCGACTGGAGCAAAGAGAAACAGAGGTAAGTGATCCGATGAATGGGGGAGATGGTAATGGCTGGAGCACAGGAAAATAGGCAAAAATATCCAGACTAGAAAAATACAAAAGAATAGCGTGAGAAACATGAGTAAACAAAGCACAAAACATGAGAATGATCCGATACTGAACTCACACAAAAGAGCTGCTTATAAGGGGAAGAGCAGATAGTGTGCAGGTGCCGAGCTAATCAAGCAGCGGCTGGTAATGTGCGTTGCTGAGTAACTCCGCCGCGTGATTAACCCCGCACCTGCAACAATATGAGGGAGACACACAGAAACAAACTGGCAGAATGAATCCTCCCATGACAGTACCTCCCCCCTACGCACGCCTCTCTGCATGCTTAGGACGGGTGATCTGCTGCTGATGGAACCTGTCAATGAGAGAATGGTCAAGTATGTCCTGGGCCAGGTCCCAACTCCTCTCCTCTGGACCGTAACCTTCCCAATCCACCAGGTACTAGAAACCACGCCCCCTCTGTCTGGAATCCAGAATACGCTTGACCGAATAAGCGGGTTCCCCGTCTACGAGGCGCGGCGGTGGGGGACAGGTGTAGGCGGATTAATGGGAGAATGAATGACCGGTTTAATTTTGGAAATGTGGAAAGTGGAGTGAATCCTCCTGTACGCTAAGGGTAATTTGAGACGAACAGTAAAAGGGCCAATAAATCTGGGAGTGAGTTTATTAGAAACTGAAAGCATGGGAATATCCTTAGAAGAAAGCCACACTTTTTGACCTACAACCGATCGGCTTGGGCCTTAGTGTGTCATCCCACCTGGATGAGAATCTGTCTGACTCTGTTCCAAGTGCGACGACACCTCTGGATGAACGCATGTGCGGAGGGGACCACGACTTCGGGTTCCAGTGTTGAAAACAAAGGTGGTTGGTAGCCTAAACTAACCTGAAACGGAGAAAGGCCCATGGATGATACTGGCAAAGAGTTGTGTGCATACTCCACCCACATGAGCTGCTGGCTCCAAGACATTGGGTTGTGAGAGGCCACACACTGTAAAGCTCTCTCTAGATCCTGGTTAGCCCGCTCGGCCTGTCCGTTGCTCTGGGGATGAAAACCAGAAGTAAGACTAACTGTAGCCCCCAGCAGTTTACAAAATTCTTTCCAAAATTTGGAAACAAATTTGGGCCCCCTGTCGGAGACCACGTCAGTCAGGAGGCCATGGATTCGAAAGACGTGCTCAACGACAGCAACCGCTGTCTCTCTAGATGAAGGTAATTTGGGTAGAGGGATGATATACGCTGCCTTCGAAAATCTGTCCACCATGGTCAAGACGACTGTGAACCCCTGCGAGGGGGGGAGGGCTGTAACAAAATCAAGGGCTATGTGGGACCAGAGCCTTGAAGGCACCGACAGCGGTTGGAGAAGTCCAGCTGGAGGGGTACAGGAAGACTTGGAAACAGCACAAACAGAGCAGGAACCAACAAATAGGCGAACATCACGGGCCATGGATGGCCACCAAAACCTCTGCTTGACTAGAGCCAGGGTACGCCCGACTCCAAGATGGGAGAACTGATTCCGGCACAAACAACCGACTCGGTGGTGTTTTTGACAGGGGCGTTACCCCTTGTAAGGCCGTGCGGACCTTCGGCTCAATCTCCCAAGAAACCGCCGCTACCTCCATTTCAGTAGGAATGATGGAATCTGGGGAGGTCGGTCGCTCGGAACTATCGAAAATATAAGCAGGGTGTCCGGTTTGATGTGTTGGAACCCGGACGGTAAGAGGTAGTAAAGTCAAAGCGACCAAAAAAAGAGCCCACCGAGCCTGCCTGGAATTCAGACGTTTATCAGAACGGATGTGTTCAAGGTTTTTATGATCGGTCCAGATGAAGAAAGGTACCCCAGACCCCTCTAACCAATGGCACCATTCCTCCAAGGTTAACTTGATAGCCAGCAGCTCACGATTGCCAGTATCATAATTTAATTCAGTGGGAGAAAGGTGCATGGATGCATTTTGTCATCAGAGGGACATTGTTGGGAGAGTACCACACCTATCCCCACATCTGACGCATCCACCTCTACCACAAACTGAAGACAAGGATCAGGGTTGATGAGAATTGGGGCTAATTCGGCCTCCTGAGACCACCAAAACTCAGTTTTGGCAGAGGTAAGACAAGTCAGAGGCGTGGCTTGTTGGTTGTAATTGTGAATAAAATGCCGGTAGAAATTGGCAAAACCCAGGAATCTCTGCAGGGCCTTGCAAGAATCCAGGGTTGGCCAATCCACCACAGCCTTAACCTCAGCTGGATGTACCTGAATTCCCTCCGGTGACACAATGAATCCCAGAAAATTTACAGATCGAGAGTGGAACTCGCACTTCTCAGCCTTGACATACAGCCCATTCTCTAGAACCATTGGAGCACTCACCTGATGTGCTGAACATGTTCCTGGAGAGAATGGGAGAAAATCAAAATGTCATCCAGGTAGTCAAAAATAAACTGATCAACCATATCTCTCAGCACGTCATGAATGAGAGCCTGGAAGACTGCGGGGGCATTGGCTAGACCAAAAGGCATCACCAAATATTCAAAGTGCCCCCTAGGGGTGTTAAAAGCAGTCTTCCACTCATCGCCCTCCCTTATGCAGACCAAATGGTAGGTTTTGCGGAGATCCAATTTCTTGAAAAAGTTCGCTCCCTGCATACGCTCAAATGCCGAGGGCATCAACGGCAAAGGGCAAGTGTTCTTCACCGTGATGTCGTTTATTTTACGATAGTCAATACAGGGATGAAGGGAACCATCCTTCTTTACCACAAAAAGAACCCCGCGCCAGCAGGGGAAGAAGAGGACCTAATGATCTTAGCTGCCAGAGAATCGGAAATGTATTTCTCCATGGCCTCCCTCTCTGGAGCTGAGGGCGAGTAAAAACCACCCTTAAGGGAACACGTACCTGACTTAAGCTCAATAACGCAATCGTAGGGACGATGCGGAGGAAGAGAAGCAGCAAGGGACTTGCTGAACACCTCTCTCAGGTCATGGTACTCCACAGGAACACGGGAAACATCCACCGGTTCATCCTGCAACACAGAACAAGACAAGGAGCAGACAAAAGACAAACAGAATGACAGTAAGTGCTCCAAGCCAATATTTTGTTCTTAGACCAGTTGATGTGGGGATTGTGTGAGGATAACCAGGAGTGACCAAAGACGACTGGAGCCAGGGGAGTGTCTATGAAATAAAATGAGGTGAGGTTACTGGAAACGATGAGTCTGATGGTGGTGGTGATCTGGGTGATTTTGGTGAGTTAGGTGTTACAGAGGGTATTGACCGGAATTTTGTGCTTGAATGTGGAAGAACGAATCTTGAGGGATTTGACCAGGGATGCATCGATGAGATTGGATTCTGCTCCGGAGTCTACCAGGGTGTGACAGGAATGGTGAAGGGTATCCCACTGCAGCCGTACCGGGAGGAGAGTAGATGAAGAGGGTTTACGTAGAAAAGATCCATCCACCAGTAACCTCTGGACTACTGGTGGGCTCTGTCTTTTAACTGGCAGAAACATAACATATGACCAGCAGCTCCACAATACAGGCAGAGACCATGAGTGCATCGTCGATCCCTCTCCTCCCGGGTCAAACGAGCTCTGCCAACCTGCATGGGTTCTCCCTCTGATGACCGGCTGATCGCACCGTGAAAACTGGTACTCCTCGGTGGTGGAGTGATGCTGGGAGTGTGCTCTGGACGAGAAGCTGGTGCCAAGCGTGAGTGATGTTGAAGACGTGAGTCTACTCGAATGGCGAGGTCGAACAACTCATCGAAGGTTTTGGGTAAGTCTAGAGTGTAAATTTCTTCCTTGATGCGATCAGCCAACCCATGCAGGAATAAGTCCCACTGTGCCTCCTTGTTCCAGTTACAGCTGGCTGCCAACATGCAAAACTCTATGGAGTACAGAGTACCTTGTCGTAGTTCCGCTATTACTCGGGCAGCCACTCTGCCATGCGCCGAATGGTTGAAGACCTTCAGTAGCTCACTGGAAAATAACTGGAATGAGGAGCAACAAGGATGTTTCTGATCCCACACCGCCGTACCCCACAGGTATGCTCGGCCCGACAGTAATGAGATAACATAAGCCACCTTGGAACCTTCAGTAGGAAAAGCAAATGGCTGCAAAGCAAAATCTAGAGAACATTGAGACAGAAATGCTCTGCAGTAGTTCGGCTCACCCAAATAGCTCGCTGGTCAATTGATGCGTGGTTCAGATCGAAGAGTGGGCGGCATCGTTGGTTCTGTAAATGTTGATGGTGGTGGTGTGGGTGCAGGGGACTCACTGAGTGCTGGAATCTGCTGGACGAGAGATGAGAGTTCGGTGAATCATGCCGCCAGAGCCTCGATGGCTGTCCTGGTGGTTTTAGCCAGTTCCTCCTGCTGGGTGATGCATGATTCCTGGTTGGTAAGAAATTGTTGTATCTGAGCGAGTCCTGCTGGGTCCATCTTGATCGGATCGTTATGTCGTGGTAAATTAGGACCCAGATGCAGGAGTAAATATATAACAATGTTTAATGAATGAAAAGTTCAGGTAAATTATGAAAATATGAAGTAGCACAACAACGGAACAGTCCAGAGATGAGGTGGGTGAAGATGATGGTGGAGGACTCTGACAGCGACAGCTGCAGCAGGGAGAGAGTAGAGATAATATATTCCAAGGAGTGGTGTGAGATGGCGGCGACTGGAGCAAAGAGAAACAGAGGTGAGTGATCCGGTGAATGGAGGAGATGGTAATGGCTGGAGCACAGGAAAATAGGCAAAAGTATCCAGACTAGAAAAATACAAAAGAATAGTGTGAGAAACATGAGTAAACAAAGCACACAACACGAGAACGATCCGATACTGAACTTAAAAGGGCTGATTATAAGGGGAAGAGCAGATAGTGTGCAGGTGCCGAGCTAATCAAGCAGTGGCTGGTAATGAGCATTGCTGAGCAACGCCGCCGCGTGATTAACCCTGCATCTGCAACAACACGAGGGAGACACACAGAAACAAACCGGCAGAATGAATCCTCCCATGACAGTTTATTCTCAGTGATGTCATAGTTTATGGTGACCACCTCTTCAAGCTTCAAAAGGACACAAAAGTACAATTCAGAAGTGTAATAAATTGACTGACTGTTGATCTCCTGTGTGCGTTCATGAGACAGACTGCACACTAGCTTTAGAGCCCCTTGCACGAGAGCAGTAGTTACTGCACACGCGAGATGGGCCATTCAAGCGAAAAATCATTAGTTTCAATTCGCTTCAACAGGACCACCAGTGATATTAACAACAGAAAACACTAAAGGGAAAATAAATATTTCTGTGATTCATAAAGGCACTATGGAGTCTTACAAAGCATATTTTTTATAAGCAGCCAGTTAAATAAGTTGGACATAGATTAATTACAATGAACCCTTTTTCTTTGTGGGTGGAAAGTTTTCTTGTGTCTTCGTTACAATCACTGACCCATATCAGCACAACCAAGCATGTCTGCCAGTTGGCACAATCGGCTCGCCCTTAGTAAAATGTTTCCAAATGAGCTTTGAAATTACACAGCAATCTAAATGTTCTAGGCTGCTTTCAGCTTTTACATGCCTTTAATCTGGAAGCTACAAGCTGACCCAAAAGCTGGCACCAAGACTCCCAAGTCTTGCATGTCATGATTTTGTACTTAATTCACACTGGCTGCCCAAATTAAAATGTCATATTTTAATTGTAATGAGTTGCATTAGATGTTTTTCATAGATTCAGTGCCATTAGTTATAGCTTCATTGTGCTTTTGGGATGCTGTAGATGGACAACTGATGTCTGGTTTCTATAAAAGCTGAAAAAAGATACATATAAAGTACGATAAAGCAGCTGATTACTGTGATCAGAATTAGAAATTCCTTGTTTGTGCCTTAATATTAAAGCATGCCAGTTCTAGCTACAAATCATATACAGTATGTACCATAGATGAGGACAATGCAGACTGACAGATATCGGATTTAAGCCACAAGAGGGTGCTATGAATCAAAACATATTCTTGAATTTTGAAATCTTAAAGATTTGCCCAAGGGAAACATAGTGAAGCCAGTTATTACATTTATTAATGTCTCTCAAACACTTACTTGTTAATTAATTCAAGACAAGCATTACATTCTTAACATGCAGACATTACACATAGTAAGAGATACTCGAGCCTTAAAAAAAACAGGAAGATAAGGTATGGTTACATAGAGAGAGTGGAACACAAACTATCAAGCCAGAGCTATAACAGATGTCTGATACAGAAGCTTTCCAACATGATTAGCTACCATCCTGTTTACATGAGATTTTCGCTCCTGAATAGTGTTTTTCTTCAAGCTGTTTTGTGCTACATTTACTTCAGGGACACACAGGGAACCCCCTGAATGCACTGTGGTCAGAAGAGATATAGTTATTGTCCTTCACAGGAAACTGACCTTGACCTTATCACTCTTAAGTCTGTAATTTTTAGGCCCTAAGGAGAGAGTTTGCTATAAATTTAATTGATTTCGGTGCAGTTTTATTATAGTTAACAAAAGCTAAAATGAAAATTTTATAAAAAATGTTTCATTAACTGATATAAAAATAAAAATGTACATATTGGGAAACACTAAAACAGAAATAAAATACAAATGATGATAAAATTATTAATTTTAGTTTTTGTTACTGAACATATTAAACACTAATATATATATATATATATATATATATATATATATATATATATATATATATATATATATATATATATATATACACAATTGAAGTCAGAAGTTTACATACACAGAGGTTGAAGTAATTAAACAATTTTTTTAATCACTCCACAGATTTAATATTAGCAAACTATAGTTTTGGCAAGTTGTTTAGGACATCTACTTTGTGCATGACATGAGTAATTTTTCCAACAATTGTTTATAGACAGAATGTTTCACTTTTAACTGACTATATCACAATTCCAGTGGGTCAGAAGTTTACATAAACTAAGCTAACTGTGCCTTTAAACAGCTTGGAAAATTCCAGAAAATAATGTCAAGCCTTTAGACAATTAGCCAATCAGCTTCTGATAGGAGGTGTACTGAATTGGAGGTGTACCTGTGGATGTATTTTAAGGCCTACCTTCAAACTCAGTGCCTCTTTGCTTGACATCATGGGAATATCAGAAGAAATCAGCCAAGACCTCAAAAATAAAAAAATAAAAATAAAAAAATTGTGGAACTCCAAAAGTCTGGTTCATCCTTGGGAGCAATTTCCAATGCCTGAAGGTACCACGTTCATCTGTACAAACAATAGTATGCGAGTATAAACACCATGGGACCACGCAGCCATCATACCACTCAGGAAGGAGACGCATTCTGTCTCCTAGAGATGAACATAAATTGGTGTGAAAAGTGCAAATTAATCCCAGAACATCAGCAAAGGACCTTGTGAAGATGCTGGAGGAAACAGGTAGACAAGTATCTATATCCACAGTAAAACGAGTCATATATCGACATAACCTGAAAGGCTGCTCAGCAGGGAAGAAGCCACTGCTCCAAAACCACCATAAAAAAGCCAGACTACAGTTTGCAAGTGCACATGGGGACAAAGATCTTACTTTTTGGAGAAATGTCCTCTGGTCTAATGAAACAAAAACTGAACTGTTTGGCCTTAATGACCATCGTTATGTTTGGAGGAAAAAGGATGAGGCTTGCAGGCCAAAGAACACCATCCCAACCGTGAAGCATGGGTGTTTACAATTTCTGAGGTCCCAAGCAACCAAACAACCCGGGGCCCCATTTTGAAAAATTTTGCTTAAAAAAATGACATAAAATTTCTTTTAAATCATAATTTTAAATTCATCATATCAGCTGTTGTAGTCAAGTACATTCAAAATATTTAGTGAAATAAAAATCTAGTTAAAGATAATTAATGCATGTTTTCCAGTTTTTCCACAATACAGTGATAAAAAAACAATATTTACCTACATATATTTTACAAAACGTTTTTTTTTTTTTAATAGGGTGTGCAAAACTACTTCAACCAGTAACATTTTGCATTTCTGTTGTTACAGTAATATCATTACCCAACAATTATTTATAGTTGTCCAGTTTGTCATTATAATATGAAACAGTATTATTATAATTACTTTGAGGATTTGTTGTATACAATAGTAATATATTTCTGTCTTATTTACTTTACTTTCACCTGGAGCTTATATTCTAATGCTGCAGTGTATTGTTCACCATGTTGCAAAAGGCTGTATTTTATGCAAGCATTGTAGGCAACATTCATAACAGGAAACATACAAGGCACAGCGGTCCCTCAGCACACTAGAGCAGAAGGAAAAAACATTGCTGCTTATCAAACGCTGAAATTTTGCTTGCTGCAGAACAATCTGGAATAATGTTAAACATTGTAACAGTCACCTCTTTGCAACCTGAACTTGTTCAGAACATAAAATCTTTGTGACACCTGCGCTAAAAACAATCTAGATGCAGCGCAACGACTGAAACAGAACGCAGGTGTCTCGACGTGCGATTTTAAAACCTGAATTCTTTTTAATTTGACAGTGTCAAAAAATGTGCTAGTCCTGTGTGAGACACTGAAGAAACAGCAAGACGTGGTGCAGGAGTCAAGGATGCTCGTCCTGCGTGTGTTTACAAAGGAAAACAATGGAAAACAGAGCAGACGCGTGCAAAACACTTTCGGTGTCAACGGCCCCTAACTCATCCGTTCGCGCGTATCTGTGTGAGTTAAAAGCCTGTATATTTTTTCATAAATTACAGACCCGAACCCAAAGTCCTACTGACCCGAACCTGGCGGCTTTGTGAACCGTTCTGAGACTGCGGACAACAGCGTATCCGCACGTGTACTCAGAACATCATATCACCCCTCAAGCATTTTTTTGCGGAGCTTTCCTAACCGGGGGTGGGGGGCCCCTCGACATCCTGAGCCCCACGCAATTGCATGGGACAACAAAATCAAGGTATTGGAGTGGCCATCACAAAGCCCTGACCTCAATCTGATAGAAAATGTATGAACAGAACTGAAAAAGCGTGTGTGAGCAAGGAGGCCTACAAACTTGATGTCAGGATGTGGCTTCTACCATCTGTGTTTTTTGTCTGTCTGCGTCTCCCCGTTTGTCTGTTAGTTGGTTTGCTCCAGTGGCAGTTTTCCCCACTGATTACTTCTCACCTGCAAGACATCATCTCATCACCAGCCTGTGCTACTTAAACCCGGAGTTCTCAGTCATTCATCTCCAGATTTTTCAGTCTACTTGAGTGGTATTAACGCTAGGCCCACACTGATTTTAGTTTCTTTGTTGTCCTCGTTTAGTGTTTGTTTTTGTGCTCATATGTGTTTCCTTATGCTTCAGATCCACCATCCAACCCACCTATCTGTATTCAACCACTTACCTCTTCAGTCATCTTCAGATCCACTCGCCTTCAAGCCTGCCACGCCAAACCATCCAGCTCACCGCTCTGCCATTAGCCCCTGCCTGCCCAGCCCTCTGCCTCCAGCGGCAGATCAACCACCTGTCTGTTCATCTTCCATCTCATTCCCCAGTTTGTAAATAAATACCATTTTATCATACTCTCTCTTTCCGTGTTTGTGTTCAGCATTTGGTTTCAAACCATTGTTCAGGCATAACACTTACACCAATTATGTCTGGAGGAATGGGCCAAAATTCCAGCAACTTATTGTGAGAAGCTTGTGGAAGGCTACCCAAAACGTTTGACCCAAGTTAAACAATTTAAAGGCAATGCTACCAAATACTAACAAAGCGTATGTAAACTTCTGACCCACTGGCAATGTGATGAAATAAAAGCTGAAATAAATCATTCTCTCTACTATTATTCTCTCATTTCACATTCTTAAAATAAAGTAGTGATCCTAACTGACCAAAGACAGGGAATGTTTTCTGCGATTAAACATCAGGAATTGTGAAAAACTGAGTTTAAATGTATTTGGCTAAGGTGTATATAAACTTCTGACTTCAACTGTGTGTGTATATATATCTATTTTATACAAACCAAATGTACTGAAAATTGAAAACACAAAGACTAAAACGTAGTCAGTGAAAACTAACAAAATGTAAATTAAAAGAACAAATAAAAAATATAATAAAAGAGATAATTATAAACTAATAACCCTGTGTAGCGAGCAGGGCGTGGCTGAGCGAAACCGGTGTGAATCAAGGCTGGGATGGACACCTGGGGTGAATTATCTCTCGCAGCTGTTGGCGATTACGGTGTTAGCAGGTAAGAGATAAAGCGGTAGAGAGAGAGAGAGAGAGAGAGAGAGAGAGAGAGAGACAGACAGACAGACAGACAGACAGACGGACGCACGCACAAAGCAATGTGACTGTGTGTTTAAGAGTATGCCGAAAAGCAGAGTGATTGTGTGATCAGTGAGCTGAAAAGCCATGTGTGAATGTGATGACACTGAAAAGTGTACAAGAAGAGTGTTAAAACGTCTTATGTTTTGCTAACACCGTAATCACCAACAGCTTCGAGAGATAATGCGCCCCAGATGTCGCCACACCCTGTCTCTGGGCAATACATATTTTATGTATGTGTGTGTGTGTGAGTGTGTGTGTGTGTGTGTGTGTGTGTATGTGTATATATATATATATATATATATATATATATATATATATATATATATATATATATATATAATGTATATTAGCTTTAGTGTGTCAATAGAAAATATACATTTAAGACTCTCAAACAATCATTTTGCAAATAGAATAGAGTAGAATAGAAGAACAGGAAGCCCTGCAACAGATGGCATGGCCCCCACAGAACATTGTGTCAGTCTGGGATAACATGAAGACACAGAAGCAATTGAGCCTAAATAGATAGGAGAACTGTGGTGAATTACTGCTACATCATATAGGCCAACAACCAAGAAAAACTGTGTCCAAATGTACCTAGGAGAATTAGTGCTGTTTTGAAGGCAAAGGTTGTTACACCAAATATTGATTTAGCTTTATTATGTTTACTGGATTTTAATTGATGAAAACTATTTATGGCATTATTTTTCAAGAAATCTTCACCATGCAACATTTTCACAAGTGCCTAAAACTTTTGCGCAGTGCTGTATATATATTCACAATAGCTTTTGGCAAAAACCTTTCATTATGATCACATAAAAGCAAATAAAACTTTAGTTTGATCCTGTATTGCAATACTCAGAGAAGGTGCAAACAAAATGTAATACAGTTTTTGGTTTTCTGTGATGTCTACTGGAATCACTGCTCGAACTTTATGCTCACGAGATGCTGAAAAGTAATTAGAAGGACATGGAAATTCGATATCCACCAGAAAGACCACAACTGCGGTTTTACTTATAAGTTTGGTCAACTCCACCCAAATAAACCACTGAATTCAGATCCCTCCTCCACCACATACACATTCCAAAAAATTAATGCTGGAGGTATTTTGATAGGCACACTTTCCTCAGTAAAACCGGGACTGAACAACCCCAGCATCAGATGTTTTCAATTCGGATTAAATTGGAAAAATGAGAGCAGCAACAGTGGTAGAGTCACATATTTTAACCAGAAACTCCAGTCATATGGCCTTGGCAATTTATTACGCAATTGAAACCACATTAAGGGAACTTTCTAAAAACTGTTGAACCACAGCAAATGACCTTAACTGACACATTTACCCCGACTTCCCTGCTTTCACCTGTACCTTTGTGATTTATTTTCTCTGCTAGGTCTGCTTCTGTTTTGTTACTCTGGGTCGATTCTATTTGTTTTTGTACAAAAATGCAAAGGGCCTTGAATCTAGAGTGAAGTTTTGTTCGTTTTCACATGTGACTGCTAGTGACAGACTCGGATAAGGGGCTGTACTATCACGCGCGATAGATTAAAAACCACGTGAGGAAAAAGGAAGAATCCACATGCTCGTTTTAAACCCTGGCGTGTACGAACTATCCTGCGTACTATGCAATACAAGCTCTCACGCATGAAGAAACCTCTGCCACGCAAGCAAAAAAATCCTTCAAACTTTGCTCGCGAACACCTTTTAATTTTGTCAGTCGTGGGGCGGGCTCTTGCTGTTTTGTGTGCAACCTCAAATATTATTCGTTATTCCCTTTTCCCAATATTTAGTTGTGATTGGCTCCCTTTTATGACGAAGAACCATAACAAACTCACCTGTTCTTCGTGAGACATGACTTCATCAAGGGACACTCTGCATGTGAGTCATTATTACTTTATTTGTAATAAATTATTTTAGCCCACCCCATGACTAAGAAAATTAAAAGTTGTTCGCATGAGCAAAGTTTGAAGAATGATTTTGCTCGCGCAGCAGAGGTTTCTTTGCTCGCGAGAGCTTGTATTGCATAGTACACAGGAGATTTTGTGCGCGCGACTTCTTCCTTTTTCCTTGCATCGCTTTAATCTATCGCACGTGCGAGTGTTAATAATGCATGCGGATTACTGATATTGATTTGCCATCATAAATAAGCCACTTTTCACTGAAATTTATGACAATAAGGTAATTTTAGGTGATTCTGACCAACTTTACAGACTTTAAATAATTATTTATATGTTCTGAGTTGTGCAAAGTGTAGTTTTGACTTGATAAAATGATTAAAAAAGACCATCCCAATGACGATGTCTCTGAATGTTGATAAAATGCACTAACCACCCCAGCTCATCAATGGGTTCCATGTAGAGACCATGAATAGCACCAAGATCTGCACATCACAGACAATCTCACTTGGTCCCTCAGAACCTCCTAACCAGCTAAGAAAGCACAGCAGCGTCTTCACTTTCTGCGCCGACTGAGGAAGGCAAACCTCCCCCTTACATCCTCTATACATTCTACAGAGGAACCATTGAAAGCATTCTAACCTTCATCACCATCTGGTTTGGAAATTGCAATACTTCAGACCGCAAGGCCCTGCAATGCACTGTGAAAAACAGCTAAAAGAATCATCGGACGCTCACTCCCATTCATAAAAGACATTTATCATAAACATTTATTAGAAACAAGGTCCACAGCACCATAGCTTACCCCTCCCACAAACTCTTTGCCCTGCTGCCATCTCAAAAGTGATACCGTAGCATACAGGCCAAAATTCAGACTCTGCAACAATTTTCTCCCCCAGGCTGTCAGGCTACCTGACACCTTCTAGATGCTGCATGAGAAAAAAATCTGTTAAATGATGCGCCACTGCCAACCACTTTGCATAACACTAATATATACTGTTTTCTACCACTTGACTATCATTACTTCTGCTGGTACTACCACAACTAGTACTAGAAGGTCCACTGTGTCCCTCCCCCCTCAAAAATTTCCTCTTATTTATTTCTGTTCAGTGCTTATTGTCTAGAGAGCATGTATAATGTTTATATTGTTTACAGTGTGTATTTTTGACATTGCGTGTAAAGTATATATACTGTTTAGTGTGTGTGAATATATATATATATATATATATATATATATATATATATATATATATATATATATATATATATAGTATAACACTATAACTGTGCACTGCAGAACTAGTAGATTGTAATTTCCTTCTGCTGTATACCTGTACATGGCTGAAATTTGACACTATATATGCTTCTTTTCTTTTTAAAATTCATTTATTTTCAATATTAGAAAAGAAAACAAAATAATATGTAGCAATATAATGTTTTATTAAAATTTTCCTTCCACATTATAAAAACAGTGCACTAAAATATCACCAATTCAAGTAACATGAAATGTTTCCCAAAGTCTAAGTGGGAGTTTGACTAATTGAAAAAATAGTCCCCACGTAGGTTGCATATGCATTGCAATGGGCATTAAATCCCTTAAACTGTCATCCTTCACAATATTAGTTTGCCAGTAGATCTGCTTTGTTACAGCAATCGTGAAGCTGCATTCATGATTCGAGTCAAAGCGGCAACGCCAGCGTCGTGTGCCACTTTGAACTCACCATGAAAAGCGCTTTCAAACTCCTATATAGCTCCCAAGGGGAAAGACACCACAGAGGCCACTCCCTGCCCGAAGGGGAGGTAATTGTGCGGAAATATGTCACATGGACTTACCGACCGGCAGTATCGCATGTGGAGAAAATCCCCATGGTAGGTCCTACCCGGAGGGGATGGAGCTCTACAAACATGGCGACCGGTGGCAGAGGGAACTTTGCCCAAGGAAGACGTGGGTTTACCAACGGGGAAACTGTACCATGGAAGATACATCACACGGGGTTACTCAGGGGCAACCAGCGCATGTGGAGCACCTACCCCGGTACAGGGCCTACTAGCACACATACTGGGCCAGCATCTAATTTCTCCACCGAATTCGCCTACCACAGGGCTAAGGAGGAATGACATCCAGGGTCCGCAGTCTCGTGAACTCGGCTGGGGGGAAAAAGTGCACAACTTCCCCTCCAGGAGGGGAAAGGCACTGTACGCAAGCAGTACACCCGGCCAGTTGCCTCGCATACTTACCTGTTCGTACCTGTCAACACATGGGATGAAACCGGCTCAACCCGGAGAATCTCGTGAAGGTATTGGGTGTTGCCCAGCCCACTGCTCTACAGATGTCTGCTAAAGAGGCACCACTGGTCAGGGCCCAGGAGGCTGCCACACTCCTGGTGGAGTGTACTTGAAGCCCTAAGGGGGGCGGCACGTCCTGGGCCTGGTATGCCAAAGGGATGGTGTCAACGACTCAGTGAGCGATCCTCTGTTTGGAGACAGCCCTCCCTTTCTGCTGTCTTCCGAAGCAGACAAAGAGCTGCTCAGAGCGTCTAAAGCTCTGCGTGTGATCCAAGTAGATGCGCAAAGCATGCACCGGACACAGCAACGACAAGGCTGGGTCTGCCTCCTCCTGGAGCAGCGCTTGCAGGTTCACCACCTAATCCCTAAACAGGGTCGTGGGAACCTTGGGCACATAGCCCAGTCGGGGTCTCAGGATCACTTGAGAGTATGCTGGACCGAACTCCAGGAAGGTGTCACTGACAGAGAATGCCTGCAGGTCCCCAACCCTCTTGATGGACGTGAACGCAGTCAGGAGGGCAGTCTTCAATGAGAGCGCCTTTAGCTCAACTGACTCTAGGGGCTCAAACGGGGCTCTCCGTAGGCCCCGCAGGACCCCGGACAGATCCCATGAGGGAATGAGGCACGGCCTGGGAGGATTCAGCCTCCTCGCGCCTCTAAGGAACCTGATGATCAGGTTGTGCTTCCCGAGGGACTTACCGTCTACTGCATCGTGGTGCGCCGCTATAGCGGCCACATACACCTTCAAGGTGGAGGGGGACAGCCGCCTCTCCAGCCTCTCCTGCAGGAAGTAAAGCAACGACCCGACTGTGCATCTCTGGGGGTCTTCACGTTGGGAAGAATACCGCTTAGCGAACAAATGCCACTTCAAGGCATACAGGTGCCTTGTAGAGGGAGCCCTGGACTGAGTGATCATGTCTACCACCGCTGGTGGTAGGCCACTTAGGTCTTCCACGTCCCGTCCAAGGGCCAGACATGGAGATTCCAGAGGTGCCAGATGATGCCCCGTCCTTGAGAGAGGAGGTTCTCCCTCAGGGAAACTTGCCAGGGAGGGGCTGTCGCGAGGAGTGTGAGCTCCGAGAAACAACCCTGGGTGGGCCAGTAGGGCGCCACCAGGACGACCTGCTTCTCGTCCTCCCTGACCTTGCACAAGGTCTGTGCAAGCAGGCTCACTGCGAGAAAAGCATACTTGCGCAGCCCCCGGGGCCAGCTGTGTGCCAGCGCGTCTGTGCTGAGGGGAGCCCCGGTCAGGGCGTAGCAGAGCAGGCAGTGGGAGGATTCCCGGGACGTGAACAGGTGTACCTGCGCTTGGTCGAATCGACTCTAAATCAGCTGGACCAACTGGAGGTGGAGTCTCCACTCTCCCCTGAGCGTGACCTGCCACGACAGCGCATCCACTGTGCCATTGAGGTCGTCCAGAATGTGAGCGGCTCACAACGACTTGAGTCACTGCTGACTCCAGAGGAGGAGACGGCGGGCGATTTGCGACATGCGACAGGAGCGTAAGACGCCTTGGCGGTTTATATACGCTACCGTCGCCATGTTGTCTGTCCAGACCAACATGTGCTTGCCCTGGATCAACAGCCGAAGCCTCCGCAGGGCAAACAATACCACCAGCAACTCGAGGCAGCTGATATGCCAACACAGCCGCAGCCCTGTCCAGGACCACGCGGCTGTGTGCCCATTGCACATGGCATCCCAGCCTCGCTTGGAGGTGTCTGATGTAACAACGACGCACCTGGACACTTGCACTAAGGGGACCCCTGCCTGCATAAATGCAAGGTCTGTCCAAGGGCTGAACAAGTGGCGACAGATCGGCATGATGGCCACGCGATGTGTGCCACGGTGCCATGCCCATCTCAGGACTCGAGTCTGAAGCAAGTGCTGGAGCAGTGCTGTGTCTGCCATGAATGTGCGGTGTCCGGCGATCGTAACAACGACGGCCGTAAGCACTGGGTGTGTGACCCAGGGAATGAGGAAAACCACTCTTTCTTTGAAAATGTGGGTACCACAGCTCCTCGGGCATGCGGCGAAATCAAAATCAATGGAAACAAAGGATTCTCCTCCCGGCCCTCCACCGGGGGATGGAGTGGTCTGTTCACCACCTCCAAACTTGTAGAGGGTCTCCATGTCCCCGGGTCGCCCATCTCAGGGGCACTTTGAAGCCTTTCTAGGGTTCTTGGTGACCGACCGTGAGATGGGGGGGTCAGCTTCCTGCGGGGGGGCTCTACGCTGGGGCCGAGCCACCCCTGGCGATGAGCAGACGGGGTGCAGGACCTTGATCCGCACCGGGGTAGGATGTGTTGGATGGCCTCCGTCTACTTCTTGACCGCCGAGAACTGCTGGGCAAAGTCCTCAACGGTGTCACCAAATAGGCCAACCTGGGAGCACCTTGTTGGCCTCCCTCATCTCGGTCGCCGAGCACAGCTCCTGCATCAATCCTGGGTCAGGACTACCCTCGTGCAGTTCTCTCAGCGCCTTGGCCTGGTGCTCTTGCAGGAGAGCCATGGCGTTCAGGGCGGAGGCGGCCTGCCCAGCGGCACTGAATCCTTGGTCGCCAGGGACGACGTGAGCTTCCAGGCCCTGGATGGGAGTCTCGGACGATTCCGCCACGTGGCGGCGTTTTGTCCACCAGGGGAATCGCCGCGTACCCCCTGGCCATCCCACCATCGAGGGTAGTGAGAACGGAGGAGCTCAGAGATTGGGTCCGGGCAGTAAAAGATGCCTGCCATGATTTTGTGAGCTCCTCGTGCACCTCTGAGAAGAATGGGACTGGGGCGGGGTGTGGCCGTGAGCGGCATTCTGAGCCCAGAAACCAATCGTCAAGCTGCGAGGGTTCAGGGCAGGGTGGAGGGTTCCACCCGGGCAAGCATGGCTGCCAGCTCCGCATCTGCCTCAGACTGGGCAACCACACCCGAAGGTGGGAGCCAATCAAGTCCTCCGCGTCTGACTGGATCAGCCCGTTCTTCAATGCTGCGATCAAGAGCTCATCCTGTTCCCGAGTTCCGAATGAGACATTAAACTTGCCGTGGGGTGAGTCGCCTGTCTTATCCCAGAACTCGACCGGAACAAACGAGCGTACTGGGGACTGGGAGGTCCATGGGGGATTACCTGGCGGAACCACTCCCATTGGGGTCCCGAAATCGGCCCCAGTGCTAAATGACGCGGCCTCATACCCGTAGGTAGAAAGACCTGGGCGGGAAGCTGCTGGAGTGGCTTTCCCTCTGAAGAAGGAAAGCCGTGACCTTAGTGAGAACATGATCCATCCATGAAAGCTGTCTCAGTGTGGGCATGGCCCATGCAGGTGAGACAGCGATTGTGGCTGTCAGAGGCGGAGAGGTAGCGACCGCAACCAGGAACTAAACACAGACGGAAAGGCATCTTTAAAAAGACGCTCTCCGTCAGTGCCACACTTTTAGAGAAAATATACTCTATTTTGTAAGAATATATACTCTTTTAGGCTGTCGAAGCGCCCAGGGGTGTTCTCTGCACTCAATCCGTGCATGAGGGGGAGAAACTGCTGTAATGCGGCGTAAATCCAACAGCATGCAGAGGTGAATGGACCGGCAGTGGAATTCAGCTCTCTGTGAATCAACCGCTCGGCTCCGAAGAAAAAAATTTGAATGAGTGGCGAGCCAGCTCCTTTTATATCCGTGTGTCCAGGGGAGTGGCATGCAAATTCCACTCGCCAATTTCCATTGGCCTTTTCTCAAAGATCAGAGGTGTTTGGGGCTCCCAAGAGCGATCCCTAGTGTCACTACATTGACACAACGTCGAGTGAGTGACAGATAGGGAACTTGCAGATTAGCGCCCCATAGATTTGCACTTATTCCACTAAGAGGAGAATTTGGGTCCATATGGAGGAGGGTGCGAATTGGGACAGACCATAAGAAATAAGAGCAAGATGATCATTTAAAAAAAAAAAACTTTTACTACCTATTTTGTTGGTGCAAGCACTAGTACAGTAGCTCATATACATTACACTGACCTTCACTTACTTTCACTCTGTGGAATAAAGCTTATATGTATATAAACAAAGAGAAAGAAGCTTTTAAAAATATTCCTTATTTTGTACTGTGTGAGACACACAGACTCATACTAGACTAGAGTAATTGGCCTTCAGTGTGGTTTGCTGAATGTTGCAAATACTTTTCTTATATGTGGAAGTGGGAGTATGGGCTAAAAACAATAACTCAAGCTTGACTGTACCGAGGCAGGGGGGTGCTTCTTCAGTTCCAGAATTCCAGGTGTGAATGTGCTGGCTGACCGAGAGATTTAGGAATGTGCTAGATTTTTCCGCCAACCAAAATCATTTTTCTTTTCCAACCCGAATATCCCTCCCACACTGACCTACTTCTCCACATCCCCATGAGATCTTTTAATTAGTCTGAAGTGAAGGGCAAACTGAAGGGGATCTACACAAAAGACACCCACATTCTGGAGAAGATGGATTCACTGATAGTGTTGCTTAGAAAACAATGCAAATAACTGAGCCTTAAATAAATAGACATCAACAGTTATCCAGCAGCAAAAACTTTTGGAATCCCCAAAATAAAATGAGCAATTAGAGCAATTCAGTCATAATGGAAAAAAAAATTAGGAAAAGTTGGGGAAGGAGAAGAGGAAGAGGTAATAAAAGAAACTGAATTCATTCCAGTGTATTTACATTTTAAATTCACAGTAAAAGTGTTTTTATTTATTTATTTATTTTGTCAGAAGCAATGGATGTATGGCACCAGAGGCAGTATTAGGAGGAGGAGATAGACCACTCATAGAAAAATGAATGGGAGAACTTGCAATGCTCAATATTGCGGCTGTAGGAAAAGTGCTGTCTTACAGTTCAAACAGCCAATCATCGTTCTGATAGAAGCATTTAATTACTCTAGAATGTGCCTGGGCATTAGCTGGACCACGCTGAAAAATACAGTTTTTAACCTGATTTGAACTACAAAAATTTTTATGATACCATTATTGTCAGATTTTATTGCTGATTTGACATGAAACATAATCTTTACTCATTACCAATGAAGTAAACTGACTTGACTTATAAAGAATTAAAGGAATAGTTCACTCAAAAATTCTGTCATCATTTGCTCACCCTCATTACGTTCCAAACCCATATGACTTTCTTTCTTCTGCAGAACACAAAAGCAGAAATTTTAAATAATGTTACAGTCACATTTTTTCCATACAATAGCAGTGGACAGTGATTCACTTTAAAGCTTAAAAAGGACCAAAAAGCATCATAAAAGTAGTTCATTTTGCATTATACGACTTGTGCGTCATTCAGTATTGCAAGTCTTCTGAAGGCATATGTCCAGAAAATTACAACCTGAAAATGTAAGTTATTTTACAGTGATAGTTCTAGTATCACTGTACCTTATGTTATATGATCCAGGCATTATAAAAAGAGAAGTTGGGTTCTGGACTCCGTATGGAAGATACTCGTAGATAAATGCATGTGCAAATATAAACAGTACATATATTTATGCAACAGCGCTCTTTACTCATCTCATTCATATCAAAAACACAGATTATATACTCTTCAAAATGCATCAACACCATGGAAAGATAATAATGAAAGAGTTATACCGAATTAGGTAAATAAATGTTTTAACACCGTTCAATATATTAATCTCTAACAGTTGAAGGTTTCGGACAGGAGACTGGTATGACAACATCACCGCCTACTGTACAGGGGTGAAATAGTTTTTCATATCATGTTTTACGGACATGGTGTTAGCATGGAGCTCTTAAAGGGCCAAGGTGGTGGGGAAAAAAATTTGTGGCGTGGGAAAAAAATAAGCAAATGCTTTTGCTTTCTCTCGCAAAATTTTGCGTTCCCCCAAGAAACTTTGCGTGCACTCGCAAATTATTTTGCATTCCCCAGAGAAACTTTGCGTTCTCTCGCAAATTATTTTGCATTCTATTGCAAAACTTGTGCTCTCGTATATGCATTCCCGCTCCTGAATGCTCTGCAGGCTATTGCATTTATGAGAGATAAGTCAGGATGACAGGTGCTGGTGCCTACTTTTTGTGGAAAACTGTATCATGTAAACCTGTAAAGAGTGAGAAGATACAGGGTCTCCTTTCTGTATCGCATCATTACGTCATACATAAATCTACTGAGCCCTTAAAGGGTCAAGGTAGTGGAGAAAAAATTAGTTTGGTAGGGGGAAAAAAATAAGCAAATGCTTTTGCATTCCCCCGATATTTTTTGCATGCTCGCAAATTATTTTGCGTTCTCTCACAAAATGTGCGTCATAATGACAGTCTTCTGTTAGCTCTCTTATGTATATTCCAGCATTATTCCAGCTTTTGAGTTCAACAAGTAGAGAAAGCCAGGGCAATGAAAGAGTGAAGCCCATAAGACAATACTTAGGCAATGTACAAATCATAATCTTCAATTTATGAATGTGTGAAAATAAAGACAACACAGTTCAAATTACATTAAATGCGAGTGATCTAATTGAAATGGAATGCTGTGGCGCACAACTGCATTGCATATTATTATTGTTTTTATTGTTGTTGTGATGGTGTTTCCCTCTCCATAAATAAAGCAATAAATGCTTAATTATGTGTGATGACTGAAGGTTTTGGGCTTTAAAATAATTGCAATTTGGAACTCACTTTTAAATCATTCGTATTTGTGTTTGGAACAACCCTTTTGTTTAGTCACCATGATTGCTCTCCTTCGGAGTGCCCTGTGGAGGCATCATTTATGCGGTTGGTTTGGTAAGTCAGTGTTGAATGATTGACTCACTTATAACACAATTGCCGCCATCTGCTGGCGCATGATAAATGGCCATATAAACCTACATACATACAAAATAATAGTTGATTTGAGCATATGATATTCAAATTCCATTAGGCCTGTAGTTTGTGAAAATAGGCTACATATACATATATTTGTAGCATTCTTTAAATATTTTGTATTTTGAATTGCATTAAAATCATATATTTTCTGTTTTGTTTTTTGTTTTTTGTTGCATATGCCATTTATGAGATTTATGTATGATGTAATGATGCAATACAGAAAGGAGTCACTGTATCTTCTCACTCTTTACATGTTTACAAGATACAGTTTTCCACAAAAAGTAGGCACTGGCACCTGTCATCTTGACTTATCTCTCATAAATGCAATAGCCTGCAGAGCATTCAGGAGCAGGAATGCATATACGAGAGCACAAGTTTTGCAATAGAACGCAAAATAATTTGCGAGAGAATGCAAAGTTTCTCTGGGGAACGCAAAATAATTTGCGAGTGCACGCAAAGTTTCTCGGGGAACACAAAGTTTTGCGAGAGAACACAAAAGCATTTGCTTATTTTTTTCCCACGTCACAAATTTTTTCCCACCACCTTGGCCCTTTAGGGGCTCGGTAGAATAGACCTTCAGTCAGACGTTTGTCTCGCAAAATCGTCACGGATTTGGTGTGAACAGGCCTTAAACCTTGCAAAAGCAAAAACAGCGCAAGTTCTTGCATGAACTCATGAACACAGCAACAAGCTTCTCTCATGCACTCATGAACATGCAATTGTGTTCCACAGAAAAAAGAAAGTCATATGGGCAGGGCCGGCCCGTGGGTTTGTGGGGCCCTAGGCGAAATCATGAAAATGGTTCTGAATTCCTTCCCCAACAGATTATTCTTGAGAAAACGTGAAAAGCCCTAATGATTTGTCAAGCGCTGTTTCTGCTATTATTTACACAAAATAAGCCTCAAAGACTCAAATAGCCACAAAGCAATATTTTTCATAACTTATTTCCTGCGTTTCTGTCAGGCGTGCACAATAGTTAGCAAGGTGTGCAGTCTGTGTTTAATAACACTGTTATAAGAAGCCGCTCTCCAGTTCCCAGCAATGCTTTGCGTTATGAATAAATTATGCAGATTAGTGTGTACTACTTAGCTTTCCTTCTTGCCGATTTTAGATACACTGCTGTTTTTTATTTGTTGTAACTTTTAGTTATTTGTCTTTTTGTGATTATTCAGAGCTCATTTTATACTTAATATTTTAAACGATCAGGTCCACGTGTGTTGCACGCTCTCCTGAGTGTTTGTGCGATAGAAACCATTGGACTGCGGAGAATTTCAAAATAAAAGTCATCAATGTTTCTTAATCTTATGACTTGCTCATTTAATTTGCACATGTTTGCGGGGGCCCCCCCCCAAGCACGTCTGAGACCTAGATGGCCGTCTGTATCGCCTGTAGGACGGGCCGGCCATGCATATGTGTTTGGAACGACACTCAACAGAACGTTGGACTAAGGCCAAATACAGAAGGCAAATGACCTAAAACAAGAAAACCTGGGGGCCTTTCAAACTGAAAATCACAGGGGACCAAAGGCAGACAGGACTAGAATTAAACTTAATGAAAACATCAGAAACTGACCTTAACGATAAATGGGTGAGAGAGTACTGTTGTCGTGAACCATAAGAGTCCTTTACTCCAACTCTGCCATGACTAAATAAACTCCATAAGTGCTTCAATTATACAGAGGCTCTGCACTCAGTGCCAAGCTGAATGTAAGTTCAGCATCCCTGCGTCCAAGCACAAGGCATCTATTGTTGAAGCTGAGCCGCCACAGGGCAGGGAAGAGGACTGCAGCCACTTAATGGCACTGAAGGCACCATGAAGTGCAGGTTTCAGCTTGAAAAGGAAAGTGTTATGGATCATTACGACCTGACATGGTACACTCACATATGCCTTTCCATTAGTATTCTCTGCAAGTGGCCTAAAATCCATTTCACACATCCGCAATGCTGAAGAAAGTGAGAGGAAAAGTATGAGACATAGAGAGGGAGTTATACTGTATATAGAGAGAGATATGGAAGTGCAATCACATCACCTGCTAACTTGAACCATAGCACATTACTGCACTACACTGTCACTCTTCCATATTATTTTTTAATCCATCTCATACATTATAGACCTTAGTAAGGAAAGATGGCATATTTTAGGGACGCACGATATATTGGCGGCCATATTGTTATCAACCGATAAATGCCTTATCAGGATCAGCCAGATAAGAAAATTAGGCTGATATACAAAAGCCATTAGATGCACACGCTACTTGCATGAGGGTTTTGACTGGTGCCTTGACATGTGATGCATCCGCACGGAGCAGACTTTGCTTTAGAAGGTCATTCTGGATTGGAGCAAACACTCCATTTTATTTATCCAAGTCACAAATGCATTTTGTTTCTTTATGTGTGTAAAGCAAATTAGCACATGCCAAATACGGGCACATTTTGTGCAGTTTTGGGTAATTTTGGTCATCTTTCTGCCACTGTGGCGGGCGACCTGTAAGACGTCTCAGAGTGACATATGTGAAGACTCGTGCTTGAAGAAACACACCTGACTGTATTTTGAAGAACAGATGAAAAAAAAGCTGACGGTCTGATTCGCTGTGTATTGAGAGGTTCAGTGGTTCTTTGCCGCTCATGCGCACAAAGGTATATGAGTAATTTTACTATATTGTTTTTTTCAGTCTTCTGAAAACAGTTTCAAAGAATATTGCTGTATATATGAGCACTGCAAATGATCTCTGACCATCTCAGAAGCTGCTCTGAGTTTAGTTTGCTTTATTTTCACAGAGCAAGTCATGTTACATTCATTGTCAAGGCAGGTTCTACAGGTTCACTGTATTTTGACATTATAATTCCAGATATTTGTGGTTGTATGCGTTACTTTAAAAAGTAAAGAGCATGCAGCGACATTGGGACTACAGGTAGGCTAAATTGTCATGTGTAGTCAAAGTAATAGAGAACAGCCCCTTAAATGGTGCTTGAACAAGATGTATTGCTTATCTACACTTTAGCCTATATGTATGTTGCAAATTTACCATTATGATAATAATTATATTATGCAGTGGCATTTTCTCTGAAGAGGCAAGGGAGGCAGTGCCTCCTCCAAAAATTAGGATGAGAAAAAAGAATAGACTGTACATAAATAAAATATTATGAAATGTGATCTCAAATAATGTGTAGTAGTCATATTTCTAAAATTATACTGTCCAACAGCGAGACCAGCGGATAAAGTTTCAGAGGGGGGCATCACCTCTCTCGCTTCCCTTCAGCTCACTGCGATCTCATTGAGCTCCTAAAGCTTGCCGTGATTGTGAGTGGGGTAACCGCGATATATTGGTCGAAAAGCCACATGAGAGGAAGCAATGTCTCAACCTTGCTTTGATTGGTAATTACCATTCATTCGTCAATGCGATAATACCCAGCATGCCTTTAATGCTCGCAGCCAATCCACAGACTGCCTCGAAAGGAGCAAACTGGTGGAAGCAGGTGGATGATTACAGAATAAACAATTAATCAACACTGAAAACACCACTTCTGGTCACGTGATGTCAGAATCAAAATTAACTTGAAATGATTTGAAATAGAACTGGAAATGGTCTTTGAGTGAACCGGTTTTAGTGAGCACTTCTATTCATTTAAAAGTGCACCTTTGTGTTATCATAATATCTGTGGTGCCCACTGAGGAGTACAATGATCCGAAAATAAGGTGACTATTAAAAATAATAGCCGAACAAAAATTAATGGTAATAGATACATGAAATATGCTTGTTGCTGCATAATTGTAAAAAACATTTTTAAGCAATGGAGAAAAAAAAAATTTGAATGCATAAACATATGTGTTTTTTTTTATTTTACTTGGTTTAATAAATCGCCTGATAATATGAGCATACAAAACATTATAGTGCTGAATGCTTGTTAATAATGTAAGGTAAAAGGTATTCCATATCCCTTCCCATACAGAAATCTGATATATGGCCATAAACATTTAAACTATAGTTCATATATTTGCGCATATTCAAATATCACTTCGATTTGTATATTCCCAAATCAAAGTGGTATTTGAATATATATACACTGATAAGCCAAAACATTAAAATCACCTGTCTAATATGCTGTTGGTCCTTCACTTGCCACCAAAACAGCACCGACCTGCTGAGGCATCTACATGACCCCTGTGGTATCTGGCACCAAGACATTAGCAGCAGATCCTTCAAGTCCTGTAAGTTGCGAGGTGGAGCCGCCATGGATCGGACTTGTTGGTCAAGTACATCCCACAGATGCTCAATAGGATTGAGATCTGGGGAATTTGAACTCTTTATCGTGTTCCTCAAACCATTCCCGAACAATGTGTGCAGTGTGGCAGGGCGCATTATCCTGCTGAAAGAGGCCACTGCCATCAGGATATATTATTGCCACGAAGGGGTGTACCTGGTCTGCAACGATGTTTAGTTAGGTGGCACGTGTCAAATTGACGTCCACATGAATGGCCGGACCCAGGGTTTCCCAGCAGAGCATTGCCCTTAGCATCACACTCCCTCCACCGGCTTGTTGTCTTCCCAAAGTGCATCCTGGTGCCTTCACTTCCCCAGGCAAATGGTGAACACATACATGGCCGTCCACATGATGATAAAAGAAAATGGGACTCATCGGACCAGTCGACCTTCTTCCATTGCTCCAAGGTCTAGTTCCGACGCTTGCGTGCCCATTGTAGGCTCATTCGACGGTGGACAGGAGTCATCATGGGTACTCTGAACGGTCTGCGGCTACACAGCCCCATACGCAGCAGGGTGCAATGTTCTGTGTGTTGTGACACATTCCTCCCATAACCATCATTAAAATGTTCTGTGACTTGAGCCATAGTAGACATCTGTCAGTTCGGACCAGACGGGATATCCTTGGGCGCCCAACACCCTGTCGCCAGTTTGGGGTTTGTCCCTCCTCGGACTATTGTCGTAGGTACTCACCACTGCTGACCGGGAGCACCCCACAAGCCTTGCCGTTTCAGAGATGCTCTGACCCAGTCGTCTGGCCATAACAATTTCTAGTCGCTCAGGTCTTTACTCCTGCCCATTTCTCCTGCATTCAACACATTGACCATGAGAACTGATTGTTCGCTTACCATCTAATCTACCTAGACTTTGACATGTGGCCTTGTTAGGAGATGATGTTATTTGCTTCACCTGTGAATGGTCATAATGTTTTGGCTCATCGGTGTACTATATAAAATCTGTCGTAAAAATTAGATGTGACCTAAGACATTAAGACCATTAATGACACTAAGAGGACTGTACCTCTCACCTCTATAACACATATAAACTCTCAGTTTATATGTGTTAAATTAAATATTCTGCCTACCCGGACTGAGGTCAGTTATTCCGCATTCCCATCATTCCATGCTTTTCGTAAGTACCTGTCATTCTCCTTCTTTTACTGTAATTCCATTAGACCTCTTCCTTGTGTTCTATCAAATTAGATTCTGTGAGAAAATTGACAAGTTAAAATCTCACCAGACGTGAGCTACTCGCTGGCTTACAAGAGCCTTTCACATTAAGTATGCTTTCAGACTGGCTATTATTGAAAATCAAACTTTTCAAAGTCATCATGAGAGAAGTTTCTTGATGGAGCAAGAAAGATAATAGGGGTACCTAACTCGTACCCAGTGTATTCATGGACGAATCTCAAAAATAAAAATAATTAATTTAACAATTGTAATAATATACACAGATATATATATATATATATATATACATACACCCTGGAGGCCAAAAGTTTGGAATAATGTACAGATTTTGCTCTTATGGAAAGAAATTGGAACTTTTATTCACCAAAGTGGCATTCAACTGATCACATTGTATAGTCAGGACTATTAATAACGTGAACAATTACTATTATAATTTAAAAAAAACAATTTTTTAGTTCAGAACTTCTTAAACTACTTCAAATAGTTTCAAAAGTGCCATTCTGAAACAACATGTAAACAAGAACACCATTTTCCTTGCACCATTTAAGGGATTAAGAGAAAGTGGTTTAATACACCTGGGTTTCTCCCGGAAAACTTGGCACATATGTCCATGTAAACACATAAGCACCATTCTTACAGGTTTTTGAAGAGTGCACATGTGCGTGGAACAAAATGAATAACAAACATCATAGGAGGGAGCCAAACAGCAAGTCAACACAGCAAAAAGTATTCAACATTTCTGCGAGTACAGTGGTGGGAAAAGCACATACACTATAAACTATACTCATTTATACACACAAATGTAAACTATTGATTGTCCCTCACGTTCGCGAATATGCGCTCATACGTTGAGAGAATACCAGAGTTTTAAGTATGAGGGAAACCCCACTACTGAAGCGCAATTCCGCTGCAGGTCGCAATAGAAAGTTAAGGACACAAACACAGCAACAACTGTAATATCTGGAAATAAAACAAAGCAACAGAGGGTAAAATAGTGAAGTCTTCCCTGGATGCCATGTTTGTTATGCGTCGTGGAGAAATTTGCTTTTCTTATAAAGCAAATACACAGGGATAATCATTATAATTACTGATTGGAGATCTGTAAACTTTCAGATTCACCTATGGTACAAACACACACAAACACACACACACACACACATATATATATATATATATGCTAATGTGTTGGTTGCTAGCTAGCCACAAGGTTTTCGCTACATAAAATATTTGAGTAGAGCCTTCTTTTTTAATTTCATATCAAAGAAACTAATTTTCATTGTGTGGAAACAATGTCCACAACTGAATTAAGTTAAACCAATTTTTTTTTCAACATACATGAAATGTATATTTTGTTTTATTAACAAACGTTACGAAGAACGGTTTCAAAATAAGCTACCTTCAACAAACTATGCTTTTCTTTTAGATCCTGATCCTCGCTCGTTTAGTGAAGGGGCATATTCATTCAGTGGGTCAAACCAATGATATGCTCCATCACACCCACGTGAATGAATGAACGTTAACATTTATATAAATCTCTTCTGACACTACACTCAAAGAGCTATACACAGTGAACAGGGGACTCTCCTCAACCACCACCAGTGTGCAGCATCCACCTGGATGATGCAACAGCAGCCATAGAGCACCAGTACACTCACCACACACCAGCTATTGGTGGAGGAGAGAGTAGGGTTACAGAGCCAATTAATGGATGGGGATTATTAGGAGGTCATGATTGAGAAGGGCCAATGGGGGGAATATGGCCAGGGCCCCTACTCTTTACAAGAAGTGCCCTGGGATTTTTAATGACCACAGAGTGTCAGGACCTCAGCTTAACATCTCATTCAAAGGACAGTGCCTTTTTTTACAGTATAGTTTCCCCATCACTATACTGGGGCATTGGGATCCACACAGACCGCAGGGTGAGCGCCCTCCATTGGACTCCCTAATACCTCTTCCAGCAGCAACTTTAGTTTTCCCCAGGAGGTCTCCCATCCAGGTACTGACCAGGCTCAACCCTGCTTAGCTTCACTGGGCAACCGGTCTTGAGCTACAGGGTGATATGAGTACTGGCTCATGCTATAGTCAGTCTTTACAGGCATGAAAAGCCACCAAAGCTGTCTCATGTTTCAAACTAGAGTTTACTGGCTTTGAAAGAGAGAGACATCGGTGAAAGAGAAATATGAGTCAGTGTATGACGGTGAACAGAAATCATTCGTTCACTTAAAAGATTTGTTCAAAAAGACCTATCCGCAGTGTAGAATGTGCGCAGCTGACTGGGGCTAGCAAGTGTTACGTTCCGTCAATAATATTAATGAACCATGTGAAATTTCAGTACGCTGTGGTGCTGCAGTGTAATTCAGTGTTGCCTACGGCAGGTAAATATGCAAAGGAAAATCAATTTGCGATATTTCAGTAGTGTTTTTAATAGTCGACTTGCTCGTCCAGAACGATGACTTGATTAGTTTATTACTCATGCATATCCCTAGTATAAATATGTTACAATTGAAATTATATATATATATATATATATATATATATATATATATATATATATATATATATATATATATATATATAAAAAAATTTTTTATTTTTTTTTTTTTGCATTACAGTAATCAGAATGACATTTCTTCGGATTACAGTAAGGGGATTCTGTGGGATGGGTTGATGTGCTTTATTGGAGCAGAGGAATCCAGCAACACTTGCAGTGACAAACTTTATTGGACTTTAAAATAAATAACACAAACCAACGTGTTTCGGCTTGTAGGTTTTCATCAGACATACACATTTAAAACAACTTTGACCAATGATAGCACACTTAAACAAGCAATCATATTGGGCTCTGGAACTGAATCCAGTTGATGCCTCCCTACTAATTTTAAAGTTAAGTTGCTGGATTCCTCTGTTCCATTACTATTGTTTCTATACATGCACCTTGTGAGTGGGTAAAGTAGTGCCAGATCTACTTCTACAACTGACATGCTTTATTGTCATGAAAATTATGTCGCAAAGCAAAAAATTATTGGTTCTAAAACAGGCTTCATTGTCTTTTTGCAAAATATATGTTTATTTTGTTTTTCTTTTGATTGTGTGGTGAAATATGCCCCTGACATGTTCTTGATAGGTTTTATGACAGTGAAATAGAAAGGTAGTAAATGGTGTGTAAATACTAAGCCCTCTGCTTCCATTTATAAAACTCACTTATATCCCCTGAATCTGCAAACAGAACCAGTTCCCAACAACAGCTTGCAAAAAGGAAATACAGTAACTCCTAAGGGTCCATACAAATCTGTCATAAAATAAAAACATGCACACCAAGATGAACTTTGCAGCAGTTGCAGTGAGTCATCCATTGTCTGGATGGGAGAGATATGTGGTACAACTGTCTAAACAACATGATGTCACAACAGAGTCAAGAGTGCAAAGCTTTCCCAGATGAGAGAAACAGCACACTGGTCATGAGTTATATTCCATTCATTGGGTGGGAATATTATACATAAAACAAAAACATTTTCAGACCTGAAAGAAATGTAAATGTACATACTTAAAAATACATTTTTCCTTAGTGTTAAAGCTTAAGATGAAAAAGAACAGGAAGGAATAAAGAAAAGGAGCAAGAAGTGATCATGTTATGGTGAAAAGTAGGTAGCATTCTGACTACAATCCTTATACCTGTGTAGTTAACAAGTAACTCCATGTTACATATGTGCAGTTACATCTTTATAACAGTGGCTAGAAACGGTGTAGTTTTCAAATACCTACAATGCATTTACAAAGCAACTATTTTTTTCATTTTGTTTTTTTATATATCTTGCCATTATTGTGGAAAGTATTGTCAGTTTAACAGTGTGTTTACTTGTACAGTTTATTGCTGAGAGCAAAATATTCAAGAAAGTGTTCCTGATCTGAATATGGACCACTTGTGAAATTGGATATATCCAGTATTTTGGTCTGGCCATTTTGAAATTTTAAGCAATCAACCCTCTTCAGGGTAGATTTCATGTCTCAGCATACAACGTTATGTATTTCCTTCAAAATGGACCTCAGAGGATTCTAAACAGATAACAGATTTTCATGGATTTGAATAGAAGGTTCATTCACCAAGGTTGCAGCTTTTAGATCTAAAAAAAAACTCTCTGCTCACATTCCATTATTCCCCATCTAAGCAGAAAATAAATAAAAAATAAAACAATATCAATGTCCATTCCATCTGGAAAAAGAGAGTAGGTAGAAAAGGAAAAACAATTTAAATAGAACTGTGTAGAGAATAAACAAACATTTTTTCCGATGTTAAAATGCTTTCTCCTCTCTCAGGCATAGACAAATTAAAAGTAAGCCATTTGTAGGTTGATTTCGCTATCAACCAAGAAAATCACTTTGTCTCAGAAACATTGTTGTGTATGTTTGAGAATTCTGACCAGTCCAACCAACATGATCACACAGGAACCAACATGCTGCTTCCAAACATTCATGCACCCTGAAATTGACCCCATTCTGCCAAATTACTGACAAACCCCACCCCCATCAGATATTTTTGCATCAATTCAAACATAATCACCTTTCTCTCTGGCGCTACTGATAGAATGTCACGAGAGCAACCTCTTTAGACAAGGGTTCTGGTCCCAAGGAAACAACTAAATAATTGAGTTTACATAAACAATAGTGAGCATGATTTGGAGGTTGCATTTTCGCTCTAATATTTCATTTTTACCCTACTGATGGTTAGGTTAAGAATATGCCTTGCTGTTGACTGTATTACATATTATACAACTTTTGGCAACACTCTGTGGACATTTTCACAACACTTTCAGTTTTGGCCGCTGGGGGCAGTGGTTCGAATTTGGTAAGCACAGACTGATTTCAGCAGCAAAACTTTCGGACTACTATTGCCAAAATCACAGTGCTCTCAGTCTGGCCAGACATAGCAACAATAGCTCAACCAATGGCATGAATTCTGGGTGGGACTATCTGTTTTACTGAGCAATGGCAAATAGGGGGATTGTTTTTGCAATTCTGCTTGGTGTCACTAGTGGCACAAAATGACACACTTCAGCTTTAAAGGAAAAAGAGACTTAAAATGAGGGAAATATCACAAAAACACAAAGAAAGAGGGTGTGTATCCATCTGGCTGTAATAGAAACAGTGTCAAAGAAAGCCTTTGTGATGAGGACGAGGGCGGGGCCAGGCCATGAGTGCGCATGGCCGGACCCCAATTGGGCTAATCAGCTGAGGAGAGGGATGCGGTGCAGCAGTTCAAAAGAGAGAGAGCCACACGCAGCTGCTGTGTGTGTTTATGTTTGTGTCATTTTAAGTTTTCATTAAACATTATTTTGACTGTTCAGCCGGTTCCCGCCTCCTCCTTGCCCATTTTAACCCCTGTTACATTGGTTCCGAAACCCGGAAAGGGGGAGGGATGCACTGTCGTGGAGTCCTCGTCACTGCCGTCCGCCGAAAGGAGCAGCTCCACCACTCCAGGCGGCCGGCAGTGATCACCTCCTCCCCTTGCGGATGGCGGCCATTCCTCCACATCCAGGCGGCCGGCAGCAACTCGGGGGACGGCCACCATCTGCGAGGGGAGGAGGGGATCACTGCCGGCCGCCTGGAGTGGTGAAGCCACTGCCAGGGGTGGAAGGACTCGCTACCGGCCACCAGAATGCGGAGGGGCGTTCCATCTGCCAGGGGTCGGAGGACTCGCTGCTGTCTGCCCAGAAAGGAGTGGCTGTCATCCACCAGAAGGTGGAGGAGTGATTGAGGACCAGGCGAAGGTCTGTCTGGGAACTGGCTCCCCCTCTTTCTCTCACTGTCACTCCGCCTCGCTCTTTCCATCTCTCTTTTTCCCTCCCCTTGTCTCCCTCGCAGGTCTCGAGAGGTGGGGAAAGCCTGCCAGCAGGCGCAGCCAGAAGAGCAACGTGTACGTCATGCCGCGGTTTCCCCGGCCTGAGGCAAAGGAGGGCTGGGCCGGGCTGTGAGTGCACATGGCCAGCCCCCAATCGGGCTAATCAGCCGAGGAGAGGGATAAAGCCGAGCCAGATGCAGCAGTTCGAGAGAGAGAGCCACACGCAGCTGCCGTGTGTGTTTATGTTTGTGTCTCTTTAAGTTCCCTATCTATCACTCACTCGATGTTGTGTCGATGTAGTGACACTAGGGGTCACTCTTGGGAGCCCGAGTCACCTCTGGTCTTTGATAAAAGGCCAATGAAAATTGGCGAGTGGTATTTGCATGCCACTCCCCCGGACATACGGGTATAAAAGGAGCTGGTATGCAACCACTCATTCAGATTTTCTCTTCGGAGCCGAACGATCATGCTCATTGAGCTGAATTCTACTGTTCATTCACCTCTGCTGGATCTCATGGCGCATTTCAGTGGCTTCTCCCTCCTCTGCACTGGTGCACTGCAGAGAACGCCCCTGGGCGCTTCAGCAGAAAACAAGAGAGTATATTTTCTGAAAGAGCTTTTTTCCTCTAAAAGAGTATATATTTCTTTAAAATTGCGGCACACATGGAACGTCTTTTTAATTTGACTTTCCGATTGTGTGTTATTCCTGGTTATGGTCGTTATCTCTCAACTTCGGATGGTCATGATTGCTGTCTTTCGTGTCTGGGTGCGACCCACACGGAGGCAGCGTTTGTGGACGGTTCATGTTCTCATTGCGAGAACATGACCATGGCAACGTTGCGGTCGTGGCTCCCCACCACGGTCCTTCTACCTATGGGTATGAGGCCAGTGCGGCTAGCACTGGGGGCGATTTGGGGACCCCAATGGGCTTGTCTCCGCTGGGTATCCCCCCTCAACCTGGTCGAGATGAGCGAGGCCGACAAGACACGGTTCCTTGCTGCCCCCATTTTCCAGGCTGGCCTATTCGGCGACACCGTCGAGGACTTTGCCCAGCAGTTCTCAGTGGTGAAGCAACAGACGGAGGCAATCCGGAACATCCTGCCCCAGCACGGCTCAAGATCCCGCACCCTGTCTGCTCGTCGCCAAGGGCGTCCCCCTGCGGTGACTGCAGAATTCAGCCCGGACCCGGTGTGGAGCCAACTGCAGGAAGCAGACGCCACCCGTCTCACAGCCAGTGCCTAAGAACCCACAGAGGTCGTCAAAGCGTCCCTGAGACGGGCAACCCAGAGACGAGGTAACCCACTCACCTGGAGCTAGTAAAAAGACCACTCCATCCCCCGGTGGAGGGCCGGGCAGAAAATCTTTTGTTGCCTTTTTGTTTAATTTCGCCGCATGCCCAAGTGGCTGCGGTACCCAACAGTTCAGCAAAAGAGCGATTTCCTTCCTCCCTGGGTCACATACCCAGTGTGTACGGTCGTCACCATGACTACCGTCCACAGGTTATTTCTTGCAGGATTGGCGCTACAGCGGTGGCCTTTCCGCCCCTGAGCGCCCAGCTGTGGCACACAGCCACCCCCGATGTGGCAGTCTCCACGGGTTACGAGGACAGGCCTCTTCCTCCCCCATCCCAGGCTGTTCCGGGGGTGGTCACAAGGAGCCAGGTAAGTGCTTCGATGTCCCTAGACTCAGCACTGCCACGATGTGGTGTGGCACCTCGAGCTCCGCCCCACCACGAGGTCCCACCTGCCACTACGTCCGTTGATGTTGTCCCCTTGGTCCCTCTTGCGCGGAACTTGGACGCGTGGCTCGCGCTTTCCAATCCATCGTGATGGCTGATCTGGAAAAGCCGTCTTTTGTTATACGCTGGAAAGCAGAAAGTGAAGGACGACCCCAGCAGCAGTGAACCCCCATGTGACGCTGGCAAAGACAGGGGCGCAAGATGACCCGGAGGCCTTTCTGGAGCTCTTTGAGTGCACAGCCCAAGCTCTGGAATGGCCGCAGGTGCAATGGGCAGTCGTCTCCTTCCACTGCTGACCAGGGAGGCCCTGTCGACAACCTCCCGTGCTGAAAAAAGCCATCCTGCAGTGGGTCGGCCGTAGTCCTGAAGAGCATCACCAGCAGTTCTGATCCCTGACTCTAAGCTCCGCGACACCTGCCGGCGGTGGGTGCTGGCTTAAGAGCCCAGCGACGTAGAGGGTGTCATCGATCTTGTGGTACTGGAATAATTCATCTCCCAACTACTGAAAGGAACGGCGGAGTGGGTCCAGTGCCACCGACTGGCGTCACTGGATGAAGCAGTACAGTTGGCGGAGGACCATTTAGTGGTGTACCCGGGGGCCGGCACGCCCCGCTCTCCTTCTCTCTGTGGTCCCTCCCCCTCCTTCTTTCCGACCTATCCCGTTCCCCCAGAAACAGGGCACCGGTACTAACACTCCTGTCTCTCTCTGCCCCGGCTCTACCCATTCTTCCTCTCAGGTGAGGGAAGCTGCTGCCACTGGTGTAGGCATGAGGTTTGGGCCGGTCTGTTGGAGTTGTGGTGAACAATGCCTGGTGATGGAGTTGGGGACGTTGATCTGGGTCCCTGACACTCCACAGGCCACCCCTGATCGAGCTAGGATGTACCAAATACACGTGAGTATTGGGGGGTACATACCAAGCCTTGGTGGATTCAGGTTGTAACCAAACCTCCATTCATCAATGCATGGTTCAAAATGGGGCATTGGATACAAATAATCGGATGAAGGTGAGGTGTGTGCATGGGGATATTTACAATTATCCTGCAGTGACCTTCACTATTCTATTTTGCGGGTCAAAAGCATAACATTGAGGCTGTGGATAGTTCCCGCCTCACCCATCCACTAATTTTGGGAACTAATTGGCTGGCTTTTCCCAAATTGTTAAAGGGGTTGTGTATGGATGGGTCCTGTAATACAGTGGGACGGTGTGGGGTGTGAAATGCACTGACAGGGGAGGCGGAGCTGGAACTCTTAAGCACTTGTTTGACCATGTGAAAGTAATTGATGGTCAAAGCCTTCAGCCATGCATAGCACTCACATATCCATATTTTTTAATTATAAACGATCAGTTGTATCGAGTTACGCAGGACGCTCAGACAAAAGAAAATACAACCCAGTTGTTAGTAGCAAGGAGCCGTCGGGAAATGTTGTTCCAGGCAGCTCATCATAGTCCGATGGCAGGTCACTTGGGACAGGGGAAAACACTAAGCTATCTCATGGCCCATTTCTATTGGCCAGGCATTCGTGGGGATGTTGGCCGGACAGCTTGGTCGAACGATTTAATAAGACTTTAAAAAATATGATTTGTAAGTTCGTGCATGAAGATGCTTGGAATTGGGATAAGTGGCTCGAACCCCTGCTATTTGCAGTACGAGAGGTCCCGCAAGCCTTCATGGGGTTTTCCACATTTGAATTGTTATATGGGCGTAAGCCCTGTGGCGTGTTAGATGGTGTGAAGGAAAATTGAGAGGAGGGACCTTCACAAAGCAAAAATAAAATTCAATACATTCTTTTTTCTTTTCTTTTCTTTTCTTTTATCCCCTTTTCCACGACCAATCCGCCAATCTGCGCATCTTATCATGTGGCTCATTGTGCATGACACCGCGGAGACTCCGCATGTGGAGGTTCATGCTACTCTCCGCGATCCACGCACAACTTACCACGTGCCCCATTGAGAGCGTGAACCACTAATCGCGACCACGAGGAGGTTACCCCATGTGACTCCACCCTCCCTAGCAAAAGCCAATTTGGTTGCTTAGGAGACCTGGCTGGAGTCACTCAGCACACCCTGTATTTGAACTCGTGACTCCAGAGGTAGTAGTCAACGTCAATACTCGCCGAGCTACCCAGAAAAAAAAAACATGGAGAGAGGTGGTCTCCAAATCCTTGGCGACGGTAGTTCCGGAGAAAGCGGAGCTCAGTCCGGAGGTGAGTCTAAAAGCCAATCAGTTCACTGCGGTCACTTGTGGAGACCACCTCTCGCCGTCACAATGTACGGAGGTTGTCAGATTGCAAAAAAGTTTCTCTGACATGTTTTCGCCTCTCCCCGGCCGCACTAATCGCATAGAACACCACATCGAGACAACCTGTGGGGTAGTGGTACGTAGTTGGCCCTACCGCTTACCCGAACACAAGAAATAGGTTGTACGGGAAGAATTAAAGGCCATGCTTGATATGAGAATAATAGAAGAATCCGACAGTGATTGGGCCAGCCCAGTGGTTCTGTTGCCTAAGAGCAATGGCTCAGTCCGATTCTGTGTGGATTATAGAAAAGTCAACGCTGTGTCGAAATTTGACACGTATACAATGCCTCATAATTACGAACTGCTCGATCGGTTGGGTGTGGCTCGCTTTTACTCAACACTGGACTTAACAAAGGGCTATTGGCAGATCCTCTTAACGGTGATATCTCATGAGAAAATGGCCTTCTCCACACGGTTTGGATTACACCAATTTGTGACCCTTCCATTCGGTTTGTTTGGGGCCCCAGCTAAGTTTCAGCATCTTATGGACAGAGTCCTCAGACCGCACGCTGCGTATGCCGCTGCTTATTTGGATAATATCATTATTTACAGTAATGATTGGCAGCGGCACATGCAGCATCTGCGGGCAGTTCTGAAGCAATCCCGAAGAAGTGCGCAATTGGACAGGTGGAGGTACAGTATCTGGAGTTCCACTTGGGGCATGGGCAGGCATGACCCCAAATTGATAAAACCGCAGTGATCGCGACCTGCCCGAGACATAAGACCAAAAAGGAGGTGAGACAGTTCTTGGGGCTGGCTGGCTATTATCGGAGGTTTGTGCCTAATTATTCGGATGTCACCAGCCCGCTGACTGATCTCACCAAAAAGCGAGCTCTGCAATACCGTTTCAATGTTCACAGTGAGAGTTGGGGGAGATAAAAGACGGCCCAGTCCACATTAAAGAGGGAGAGAAGAGTGACACACCAGAGACTGTATATTTGTGATCAGAGACTTTTTATGATTATTGCTGAAAAACTGGACTTGGTTTCAATTTATGCTGAAAAGCAGTTTTTGTTTGATATATGCTGGACAGCAATTTCTGTTTTATTTTAATAAAATCTCACTTGGATTGTGGAAACCGGCTCCCGCTTCCTCCTTTATCTGCCCGACAACAAACCTTTGTTACAGTAAATAATACTTGATTTTACTTTAAAGTAGTTATTGTGAGAATAAACAGAATCAGACCAATCTCACTGACCCGTCTACATGCTCTTATGAAGTTTATTCCAGGGTTTTTGCAGTAAGCGACATTCTTAAACATCATGTAAATGAGAATGCCATTTTTCTTAAGCCGTTAAAGGGATTTAGAGAAAGCGATTTAACACAACTAGGTTTCTCCTGGAGAATGTGACCCATATGGCAATATAAACACATAAGCGGCTTTCTGAAAGTGTTGCAGTGAAATTTCATGATGTGGAGAAAGCTACTTTCTGACCGATTCACATGTATACGGGAGTAACGAGTAAACCGCTAACAGCGCATGTAAACGCGAACATTGCTTTTGTGTCGTAAGCAGCTTTCTATCAATAAATGGCTTTCTGGTGTTCATGTAAATGAGCTCACTGTAAATTTGGTGACAGCTGGTTGAAATATCTTCAGCTAAACTTAGTCTGTTCTTACAGAAATTCGATCCACTGCTCCCAGTGGCTGAAGCAGGAAGTATTTTTTAACGTATGGGCATGTATGAGCTCCAGTTTCCAGGTGAAATGTCCACAGATGGGGTGACTAAAGCGAGTTGTAAAATGAGTTGTTTTTAGTTGTAAATGATGTACTACAGTAAAGAAGAATGCATACTTTACTCCCCAAACTCCAACCCTAAACCTAACCGTCAGTGGAGTAAAGATGTAGATGTCTTAGAGTGAAAATGGAACCTCAAAAATCGCACTCATCATTAATTACATAAAAGTGATTGCTTCCTGATTTCAATTCTGGACGAGAACCTGGGTCTCTGAGGCTGCTGACACAACACGCTATCAGTTGCACCACAGAGAAAGGTAGGCTAAACATATTTGAACTGATGCAAAAATGTCTGATAGAAGATGCCGCTTGTCAGTAACTCTGCAGAATGATATTGGAGCATTTGGTAGCAAGATGTCGACTTCCCTTTGTGATCATGTTGACAGATAATACTAGAAAAATTGGACAACATATAATGGATTCCCTTTAGACTTTTCCATATCACACTGTAATGATGATGATTAGGCTGATGTTATTTCTCTGTGGCTTAACGTTAAATTATTCTGATCATTGAGTTTCATCTCCATTCTACTATGAAACTCCACTGTCAATAGGGTTCCATTTAATATACACCAGACAGGGAATCGGCCAGGGCTGGACGTCTGCAGCACACATGTATCCACTTATCGTCTGTTTCCTACACTCCACTCACCTTACTTTGGGCTGAGCTCATTGTTTTCTTTGGAAGTGAAAGCATTGCAGGGAGTTGGTGAACAAAAAGTGCAACATATTGACCACAGAGATATACAAGAATATGTGGACACAGAGAAGGCACTGAGAAAAAGGAGATAAGGAAGGCTCATTATACTGCCAGCGTGGACAAATCCTTAACAAAGCTCTCTTTGACAATGTATCTGGTTTTGAAAATGAATGAAATATGTTCTTGGAAAAAAAAAAAAAAAGTAAATAAAAGTGGCAGGGCTACTTGCCACTTGGTTAATATTAGTATGTTTATCTGATCTGTAAGGACAAAAATTAAGTATATATATCTTTGCATATGTGGTAGCTCAGCGGTTAAGGCTCTAGGTTACTGATCAGAAGGTCAGGGGTTCAAGCCCCAGCACTGCCAAGATGCCACTGTTGGGCCCTTGAGCAAGGCCCTTGACCCTATCTGCTCCAGGGGTGCCATATCATGGCTGACCCTGCACTCTGACCCCAGCCTAGCTGGGATATGTGAAAAAGAAGAATTTCACTGTATATGTGTGATAAATAAAGAAAATTATATAAATTAAATTATAATTATAATAATAATCTTTGCCTTGTGTTCCTTTGCACCTTACAAGCAAAGCCATTATGCTTTGCGATGTATTATTTGCAAGGTTTTTTAAAGGAATATTCTTGGTTCAATACAAGTTAAGCTCAATTAACAGCATTTGTTGCATAATGTTGATTACCACAAAAAATAATTACAACTTTTTTGCCATGATGATGTAATGTAAACAAACCCTAAAACGACTGTAGAAATTACGATTTAAACAACTTTACAGCACAAATAATACATGAGTTTTAACAGAAGAATTAATGTAAGTGCTTTTATAAAATTATAAGCTTCACATTTCTGCTTTTAAACCCTTTCAGAAATTGGCCCCATTCCTTCCATTTTAAATGCCTCACCGTAACCTCATTTACGTAACCAAAAAATTGCATTGTGACAATGGTCTCATAACAAAATCTCTGCACAATCACTCACTGTATCAGGCTTATTACTCTATATGCAAGAGAAATACAATCCAAATAAATCCCAGAATGGCCAAAACACCTTTGCGCTTTCAAATAAACTTGAGACCCCAGAATAGCACATCTCATTTAATGGTGTGCCAACCAACCATTATAGTTGCCACAGTCTGTCCCACTAACCTCTATGGATTCTATCCTAATTGGAGTTGCAATTCAGCCTTTAGGAATGCAAAGTGTTGGGCAATGGGAACAGCATACAAAACTGTATTTTCAACTACAGATAAATGTGCAACCACAGGTGTCATGAGATAAAAGTGCAACATAGCAAAAGTAAATTTACTCCCAAACAATGCCAAGCATCTAGACAGATATGTGGAATTAATTATCTGGAATGATGCATTGCGGTTGAATGAATGCAAGCAAAACAACTCACGGATTCTGATCCTCTTGTGGTTGAGTTGTAGTACAGTCTCCTGCAGAGAATCCAACCTGTCCTGCAGCGCAGAAGCTTTATTGATCACCAGAGCTGCTTCGGTGTGAATCTCCACAAAGATGCTGCTGGCGTGTTGCGACAGATCGGACAGCTGACGGAGTATGTTCGTCAAAGTTTTACAGTTCACAGCATCCAGGGAAGGAAATACATCCCCATTAAAAACACCAGCATCAACGTCTAATCCGTCTCTATTAAACCTGCAGAGGCTCCGTGGCCCCACTATTCTCTTATGAAACGGCATGTTTAGTGAAAAGATCCAGTTTTCTTCGTTCAATCGCAATTAGTCCGCTTGTCCGTTAAAAGTGTGAAGTGTTCTGTATTCAGGTGACTTAACCTGTTCTGCAAACATCTTGACATCCTGCCTCATGATTCAAAGGATCCTGCTTCCAGCATTCTTCTGAAGAGAGCTTTCTTAAACTTTCTTCTAACGGGATCGACAGGGGAAACTTTCAAAAGCTGGATTCTGGAGGAGGACTGTGCGGATCTGGAGTTTGAGCCCAACAGTGGACCTCTGCTTCAGAAATTTAGTAAATAGTTAAATGGCATGAAAAGATGCCTTACACATTCATGCCGAACAATTAAATAAACGGAAATTATAAATGGTCGGTTTTGATACTGATTTTAGATTTCTTAATTTAATTGGCCTGAGTTTCAGGTTTTGTGGCTTTTTGGCACCTCGAAGGTCCACTGAAATCAGGAGAGACTTAAGGATGAAGCCAATCTTTTGACACTCGACCCATTTGTAATAGTGTTTATTTTATGTAGCTTACCTTTGCAGAGATCGTATTAAATAGTTTGCTAAAATTAGGAGGACTGAACATTAAGAAAGATTTTCTATAGTTTATTTCTTTGTTTATTTTGCTTAAACCTAATGGAAAAGATAACATTGTAATGTGCTGGTGAAGTGCGCCCTCGTGTGGTGTTTGACAAATAAATAAATAAATAAATAAATAAATAAATAAATATTGGCCACCTACAGGATGTTTCAATCAATTAAATTACATTTTGTGTGTTTATTCTAAGAATATACTACAACAGAAAACATTATTTTTATTTATGTATTTAAAGACACATTTTATATGATACTCAGGATCGTAACGTATGAAGGACGAATCCTGCAAAAATAATAAAGAAATAAATGCACCAATCAAAAATAATGGTTGGGGAAATGCAAAAGTGTTTAAGGAAATACAGAATTACTACATTTTTTTAATTACTCATTTGTTTCTGTTTGCAGTTCCGTATTTATTTTTCCTTAGAGCAACCTGCTGATGAGATGTCAATCAAACATCAGTAAACGTGCATGCATAGACGAATTAGGGATGTTAGCAGCTACATTTGACATGTAGAATCATTCATTCTCGAAAAATCGTCTGTGCATGCATCCACTCTGAAGAGGTCATAATCAGCAGAAAACGTAGTTCTACTTTCAACCGTGTCGGCGAGCCTTTGTAGGTCTCTGGCTATGTTGCTAGTCTGACTTCTCTCACTGTAGGATCTTAATGCACATGCAAAATTTGTCAACAGCAGCGCTACGATTATCAGCAGTTGTGTTTGATTGACATCATCTCATTAGAATGTTGCGCGAAGGAAAAATAAATACGGAATACCACAAATACAGAAATAAATAAATGATTTAAAAAAAGTAGAAATACATAATTAAAAATCAACTTTCAATTTTGCATTTCCTTTAACATTTTTGCATTTCCACAACCATATTATTTATGTTTTATATTGTATTATGCATTTATTTATTATTTGTGTATTTCTTTAATTATTTGTATATCTCCTTTATTGTCTCTTATTATGTATATATGTATTTATGCACGAATATGTGGATTTATTTATTTATTGCAGGTTTCTTCTTCCATAAAATGTATCATGGCCTGTCTAGTTATCACTTTCCAGTGGCATATTTATTTTGATGAAATAAGTATATGTTAGGTATATGTTTTATAATATACTGTGTATACAATATAAATACTAAAGTTAATTCAAGGGAATTTTATTTTTCATTTAAATTAGTTTTGGAGTCATGAAAACTAATTTTAGTTTAGTTTCTTTTTTCCCTGTGTACCTTTTTCACAGACTGTGATGACGCGTTTCCGCCTTATTTAGAAGCGTAATCTCGCTTTTTTTTTTTATTATTATTATTATTTTTAATGTTATACATTTTTTAAATATTGAGTGTACATTTATAACATTATGCTTTGTGTTATATTACCCTGGAATTAGTTTAAAAAAAATTAATTACCACAGCTGCGAGGGGGTTTCTATTACAGCTGCTGAGAGAGTGACAGTAAATTTGGCATCTTCTCACATCTGACTGCCTTAATCCACCGCTCTCTATTTTTTTTTTCTTCTTCTTCTGGAAAGTCATATTGGATTTTTTATTATTATTATTATTATTATTATTATTATTATTATTATTATTTTATTATTTTATTTTTTGCTCGGAGCAAATAAGTGAAAAAAATATTTGCTGTGATCTCCCATTCACCGCTGTCGAAGTTTACCCTGCAAACGTTTACTTCCGCGTTTAAAAGTGAAGAAGGTCTATTATATTAGATTTTTTAAATTATTATTATTTTTAAAGGGATAGTTCACCCAAAAATTAAAATTCTCTCATCATTTACTCACCCTCATGTCATCCCAGATGTGTATGACTTTCTTTCTTAGGCTGAACACAAATGAAGACTTTTAGAAAAGTATCTCAGCTCTGTAGGTCCATACAATGCAAGTGAATAGTGATCAGGCCTTTGAAGCTTCAAAAAGGAGATAAAGTCAGCATAAAAGTAATCCATACGACTCCAGTGGTTTAATCAATGTCTTCTGAAGCGAACCAGTTGATTTTGGGTAAGAACACACCAGAATATAACTGCTTTTTTCATTGTAGGCTACATCTTGCCAGTACACTGTCTAGGAATGATCATGATTTCAAGCTTTATTACACTTCCTAGTTCTTGACGCATGCGCGGAGCGCTAGATGGCGCTATAGGAACTGTAATCGAGTTGGAAATCATGATCACCAAGGAGACAAGATGGATAAGATGTACAGTGAAAAAAGTGGTGTAGTGGACTAAAGCACTGAACTGATAAGTGGAAGGTTGTTGGTTCAATCCCCACAGCCACCACCATTGTGTCCTTGAGCAAGGCACTTAACTACAGATTGCTCCAGGGGGATTGTCCCTGTAATAAGTGCACTGTAAGTCGCTTTGGATAAAAGTGTCTGCCAAATGCATAAATGAAAAAGGAGTCACATTTTGCTCTGTTCTCACACAAAACCAACTGGATCACTTCAGAAGGCATTGATTAAACCACTGGAGTCATCTTGACGCTCAAGATGGTGCTGAGTATGGCTGCTGCGTTGTGAGCTCTGACACAACATAGTAGTGTTTTGTTTGTTTTGTTCACAATTCTTATGTTTTTTTTGTCTTGGATGTTGTCTGCCTTATTGTCTATGACAGACAAACACTTTTGGACATTGGTTCAGCAATTTCACACCGTAAACCAGACTTCAAATTTCTCAATGCCGACCCGCTGTTTACAAACACGCAAGCGGAGCCCTTTGTCTGGGCAGCATGGCCGCGGAAACGCAAATGGAAAAAGGGAAACAGAGCCGGCGTTCTCATCAGAGTAAGACGCCGTGCAAATCGACCCCCGCTACCCACTATTCTACTGGCAAATGTTCAGTCTCTGGATAACAAGCTCTGCGAGCTGAAAGCGTGGATCTCTTTCCAACGAGAGACGAGGGACTGCTGCATTATCTGCCTTACGGAAACTTGGATGTCTTCGGAGATTCCAGACTCAGCCATTGAACCCGTGGGGTTCTCCGTGCACCGAGCGGACAGAGCGAAAGACCTCTCAGGTAAAAGCAGAGGAGGTGGTGTATGTTTTATGATCAACAAATCCTGGTGTGATCGGAGGAACGTACATTCTATCAAGTCTTTCTGCTCTCCTGATCTGGAATTTCTTATGCTTCTGTGTCGACCATTCTGGCTACCGAGGGAATTCACAGCGGCCATTATCACAGCTGTGTACATTCCCCCACAAGCCGACACAGACCGGGCACTCAAGGAACTGTATGGGAGTATAAGTTCATTGTGACCGAGGACTTTAATAAAGCCAGTTTAAAATCAGTCGCACCAAAATACCACCAGCACATTAGTTTCAACACACGAGGGGACCGGGTTTTGGACCATTGCTACTCTCCCTTCCGGGATGGCTACAAATCCCTCCCCCGCCCACCATTTGGCAAATCGGACCACTCTTCCATTCTGCTTCTGCCCGCTTACAGGCAGAAACTGAAACAGGAAGCACCCACCCTCAGAACGATCCAGTGCTAGTCGGACCAATCAGATTCTACGTTACAAGACTGTTTTGATCACACAGACTGGGAGATGTTCCGGTCCACCTCTGATGACGACATCGAGCTTTACGCTGATAGCGTAATGTGTTTCATCAGAACGTGCGTAGAGGACGTGGTTCCGACCAGAACAATACGGATCTATCCGAATCAGAAACCATGGATAAATAACGATGTTCGCACGGCACTTAATGTGCGGACCTCCGCTTTTAATTCCGGGATTGCGGAGGAGCATAAACAAGCCAGTTATGCCCTCCGAAAAACCATCAGAACCGCAAAACGCCAGTACAGGAGCAAGATTGAAGGACAGTTTAACGCCACCAACTCTAGAAGCATGTGGCAGGGAATTAACATCATCATGGACTTTAAAGGGAATAAAAACTCCGCCATGAACACCGCTGCCTCTCTCCCGGATGAGCTAAATACTTTTTATGCTCGTTTTGAGGGAAATAACACCGCCCTCGCTGAGAGAGCTCTCGCGGCTGAAGCTACAGAGGTTAGTTCACTCTCCGTCTCTGTAGCGGATGTAACCCGATCCTTCCGACGGGTGAATATCCGCAAAGCCGCAGGCCCAAACGGCATTCCGGGCCGCATCATCAGAGTGTGCGCGAACCAGCTGGCTGGTGTTTTTACGGACATTTTCAACCTTTCCCTCTCTTTGTCTGTAGTCCCCACATGCTTTAAAACATCCACCATTGTGCCTGTTCCAAAGCAATCAAAAATAATTTGCTTAAATGACTGGCGTCCTGTTGCTCTGACCCCCATCATCAGCAAATACTTTGAGAGTCTAATCAGAGATTACATCTGCTCTGTGCTGCCTCTCTCTCTAGACCCATTGCAGTTTGCTTACCGCAACAACCGCTCCACTGATGATGCCATTGCATCTACAATACACATTGCTCTCTCCCACTTGGAAAAAAAGAACACTTATGTGAGAATGCTGTTTGTAGACTACAGCTCAGCATTCAACACCATAGTGCCCTCCAAGCTAGATGAGAAACTCAGGGTTCTGGGCTTAAACAGCTCGCTGTGCAGCTGGATCCTGGACTTCCTGTCAAGCAGACGCCAGCTGGTTAGAATAGGCAGCAACATCTCCTCATCACTGACCCTCAACACTGGAGCCCCGCAGGGCTGTGTTCTCAGCCCACTACTGTATTCCTTGTACACACATGACTGTGTGGCAACACATTGCTCCAATGCCATCATTAAGTTTGCTGATGACATGACGATGGTAGGTCTGATCACTGACAATGATGAAACAGCCTACAGAGAGGAGATGCACACTCTGACACACTGGTGTCAGGAGCACAACCTCTCCCTCAACGTCAGTAAGACAAAGGAGCTTTTGGTGGACTTCAGAAGAAAAGACAGAGAACACAGTCCCATCACCATCAATGGAGCACCAGTGGAGAGAGTCAGCAGCTTCAAGTTCCTGGGTGTCCACATCACTGAGGAACTCACATGGTCCATCCACACTGAAGTCGTTGTGAAGAAGGCTCATCAGCGCCTCTTCTTCCTGAGACGGCTGAGGAAGTTTGGAATGAACCGCCACATCCTCACACGGTTCTACACCTGCACTGTAGAGAGCATCCTGACTGGCTGCATCTCCGCCTGGTATGGCAATAGCACCGCTCACAACCGCAAAGCACTGCAAAGGGTGGTGCGAACTGCCAGACATATCATCGGAGGTGAGCTTCCCTCCCTCCAGGAAATATATACAAGGCGGTGTGTGAAAAAAGCTCGGAGGATCATCAGAGACTCCAGCCATCCGAGCCATGGGCTGTTCTCACTGCTACCATCAGGCAGGCGGTATCGCAGCATCAGGACCCGCAGCAGCCGACTTCATGATAGCTTCTTCCCCCAAGCAATCAGACTTCTGAACTTTTGATCTCCCATGATCAAAATACATCAGCACTGCACTTTATTACCCTTACTCTTATATCTCACACCGGACTGTCATAAACTATATTATTATTATATTATATTCTCTCTTAACAACTGACTATCAGCCGACAGCCTGAATGTCAATACAGTACAATACTGTACATTCTATATATACTATATATACTTTTTTATATATTTTTATTTTTTATTTTTATTGAATAATGTGTATCTATATAGTGTGTATTGTATACTGTGTAGTGTATGTTATTATTTGTATATTGTTGAGTGTAATTATGTGTATATTAGACTTTAAATTGTGTTGTGTTAATTTGATGTTATTGTAAATTGGTACTGTCTCATCACTGTCACGACTGCTATGTTGATCGGAACTGCACCCAAGAATTTCACACACCATTGCACTTGTGTATATGGCTGTGTGACAATAAAGTGATTTGATTTTTGATTTGAGTCTGATGGACTATGTTTATGCTGACTTTAAAGACCTGATCACCATTCACTTCCATTGTACAGACACAGAGCCGAGATATTCTTCTAAAAATCTTTGTTTGTGTTCTGCAGAAGACAAAAAGTCATACACATCTGGGATGATATGAGTAAATGATGAGAGAACTCACCTTTTATTGGAAATTATTTTTGAAGCGATTTTACAGCATGACTGTTCTCCCTTCGAAATGCCATTGGGAGGCGAATTTATCTCGTTTGGAACGCAGTCTCTTCAGTGTGATGTGTTTTTCAACAGATAGATGGCAGCAGTGTGTCAGCTACACATTGCACTGAATGGCACTCAGCCCCTCCCATCAACTCTTAAAGCGCCCGTCCCAGTCGTCAGCCATGTTGTTTGTCTGACAGTACTGTATAGCGACAGGTTGTCAAAGATTCTCAATAAAAGCACTACTTAAATACATACAAGACACTCTGAAACCCGTTTATCGTACAACGGATATCTGAGGATAAGGAAAAAGGATATGTTTTCTTCCCAAGAGATGTCGCAAAGTCAGTAATGCCCATTTCTCCAATGATGTGTAATGTGAGTACCTCCTGTAATTCTTCTCTAATGTCTCATCATTTTGTAATGATGTTTAAAAGTCATTATAATAATTAGAATATGTATTATACGTTATATATATATATATATATATATATACACAATACATGATGCATATAATGTTCAATATTTTAAACTCATTATCATTAGGTTTCACAGTTGCTGTGGTATCAGTAGTTTTGTTGAAAATGTGTTCAGTTTCGCACACTTCAAAGTCTTTCAGAGCTTCATGTTACATTAAGACCTCGTTGTTTACCATATATCACGGTTCTTTTTAAAGAACTATTTCAAAGCGCTTTCAAACATACTTGCTTGACTAAAACCTGCAGGGCCAGCCGCAAACTCGTCTGTCTGCCTTTTACCTACAGAATTAAAAACAGTGTATGATGCAGCTGAACAAAACATGTTAAAGTGAGTTCTGTTCGCTTTTATGTTGGTTATTTTAATGCTGAAGTTATTCACATGGATGACCAGTTAATACTGATGGGCTAATAGATGTTTGTCATAAAGAATATGTCTCAGAGGGCGACCGATGTAGGTGTTTTTAATTGCCGATGCCAATATCGACACATCACATAATTTAATATAATAGTAAATGGCATATACATAAATTGGCAAAAAAATAAATAAATAAATAAATAAAAAAAAAGAACTTTTATTTAGATAATATTTACTCAAACTTTAACTTTGTAAAAAAAAAAAAAAAAAAAAAAAATGTGTGTGTTTTAGATGGTAGATAGCAGTTTCTCCTGGTTTCTGTTTAGTCATCCCATTTTAGTAGCCTAGTTGTTTGCACATAAAGAAATTGGAATTGGCCAAACGGGAACATTTATCGGAACTCAGAATATCGGCTGATTTATCGGACTTGACCACCACTCATCTCAGAACCTAGTGAGTTCCCTACCTAGACTGTATCTTTGGGAATCATAGTTGTGCAATATCTCTGGCTTATATCCATGAATCAGGTCAGAGTTTCATGTTCTTTCATTGGTTTTCCTCCATCTGCCTTTCAAAACTATAGAATGGATATCTAATTGAAAATCAGTTTAATTTGAATAGACCTGACTTCACTTAGGCCGGAATGCACTGACAGTAGTAAGCTGCTATGTCCCTGTGCTGAAAATGTATATTTAAGATTATATTAGGCAAATCAAATCTTCAGTGTAAATGCTGACTGGGCCCTAATGAGTCCTTATCTGTCTTGTCCTTGGCCTTGGTTCAGTCAAAGAGAATTACTTGTCAAAGCATAATGGCGTTTAATTTTTTTTTTTTTGTTTGTTTTTTCCTGCTCTTTTAAGGTTAATGGTCAAAGACATGCTCTATGAGGCTACATATGTTAATGTTAAGGCTATGTCTCATCTACCAACTCATATTCTATGTTATTATACTTGTTCTTTTTTTTTCTAAATACTTGTCGAATATCGCATGTATTTTTTTCATAGCTAGGAATCCGTTCTGATCAGACATGCATCACTGTTGCTTAAAACAGATCATAGTAGAATTTGATATGAATTGCTAAGTGGAAAAGACATGTCTCTGGAGATGTTGGACATCTTTAAAAGCCTTTAAGAGGGTCCAGTCCACTGATGTTTATTTGATGTTTATGTAGAGTGTGTTTACTGTCTTGACAGCTGTCTTACTGTTTGTTCAGGCTTTACTGACGTGACCTGCATAACCACCTAGAGATGCAGCCTCAAAGCCTTTTTTTTGTTTGTTTTTTTTTTCAGGGTAAAACATTTCTCAGAATCTAAAAAAGCTTTGGCTAGTTATCCAGAGGAATCTCAAAATATGGATGTAATTCAGTTACATGGACAACATTTCTATTTGACATATTTTGGGAGTAGAGATTTGCTTAGTCTATAGATGTGTTACCTAAATCTTATCTCGTCTATCTAAATTGCTCACAGTATAAAAATAGTAATTTTTATAAAAATGTATCAATTAATGGAGAAGAAATATGAATGGACTGTACTATAGGCAAACAAAACCAGCAGCAATCCCCCTCATCATCTCTGGTAAGATTGTCAGATTCATTTTTGTTTTTAAATGAACAAGGCACTACCCACTCTTCTACAATCAGTGCTTTCATTAATAGAGAATTCAGTGGCAAGCACAGAAGTGAAAGGTCTGACACACAGACAGGGTTTGTTGGTCTTAATGTGGCTTAATGTCCTCTCTGACCACACGGTTGCAGCTCCAAAGCATTCACACAATATATGACCGCTCTATGTCCTGTTTTGTTTTTGCTTGCCTCTCACTTCCTTCATTTCTTTGTGGTTGTTACATCACACACAGGGTGGAGGTAGGAGGTGGTGGAACGGCCCCATTATGACCTCACAGTCTATCTTTGAAACTCTTGCTTCATACACATCATTAATACAAAGTGTGTGAAGGTAGAACCACAGAACTACAGTGTTGGATTGTGCCAACACTGTCTGTGCTGCAGTATTTCAGCAGACTTTCAATACCATTTTTTTTTTTTAAATTGGTCACTGACCATTGAATGAAAATGGATGAGGGAGAGATCTCGATTTGTTGTGTTGATGCCCACTGCTCTGTTTGGATCTAGTTGGATCTTGGATATTCACCATAGACCAGTCGAAGCAATATTTCCCCAGCTGCATAACATGCAAAGCCTCAATAAACAATCATCCCAATCAAACTTTTGACAAGTTAAGTTAACTGGGAGTTCATCACTCCCTTGCTCATTGGATTCTGGATTTTTGCAAAATAGAACACAGGTAGTTAAAATCAATAATAAGTTCTTAGAAACCTGGTCTGTAAGTACGGGTGCTCCACAAAGTTGTGTATTATCACCTTTATTCTATATACACTAACGACTGTACTTCACATTGTGATTCTGTAAAAATATGTATGTTTGCAGATGACACAGTTGCCTGGGTAGCTCAGCGAGTATTGACGCTGACTACCACCCCTGGAGTTGCGAGTTCAAATCCAGGGTGTGCTCAGTGACTCCAGCCAGGTCTCCTAAGCAACCAAATTGGGCCGGTTGCTAGGGAGGGTAGAGTCACATGGGGTAACCTCCTCGTGGTCGTGATTAGTGGTTCTCGCTCTCAATGGGGCATGTGGTAAGTTGTGCGTGGATCGCGGAGAGTAGCATGAGCCTCCACATGCTGGGAGTCTCCGCGGTGTCATGCACGACGAGCCACATGACAAAATGCGCGGATTGACTGTCTCAGAAGCGGAGGCAACTGAGACTTGTCCTCTGCCACCCGGATTGAGGTGAGTAACTGTGCCACCATGAGGTCCTACTAAGTAGTGGGAACTGGGCATTCCAAATTGGGAGAAAAGGGGATAAAAAAATAAAATAAAACAAAACATTTGCAGATGACACAACACTGGTTGGTTTGATCACAGAAAACAATGAATCAGCCTACAGGAATGAGGTGTCCTTCCTGACTGACTGGTGCTGTGCTAATATCCTCACACGGAATGTCTCTAAAACAAAAGAAATTGTGATTGACTTCCGGTGGTGACGGAATGTCCTTCTGCCAATGACCATAAATGGCCTTGAAGTTGAAAGAGTACACTGCTTTAAGTTCCTCCCAGACTACAATTTCTGCATCTCTGAAATGGGGTGACAACTTAACACTTATTATCAAAAAAGCTCACCAAAGGCTCTTTTTCCTAAGACAACTCAAAAAGTTTGGAGTATCAAAGGATGGTATACTTAATTTCTATAGGACAGTAATAGAAAGCATACTTACTTTTTCAATCACAGTGTGATTTGGCAACTCACAGCTCAGCAGAGGAAGCTAATTAGTGTCATTGTACGCTCTGCCTCAAGAATTATTGGATACAATCTCACTGCCATTTCTGACATCGATGTGGCCCCTATGCAGTGCAAAGGGAAGAAAATTCTGCAAGATTCTACACATCCCGCCAGTCACCTCTTAACCCCTCTTCCCTCAGAAAAATGTCTTAAGAGCTATTACATTGAAGTCCACACCTTGATAGTACTTACTGTAATATAATTCACATACTTAATTCTTTTGGCATTCATACAGCCGCATCTAACACTTTACAATGATGGACTGTAAGATTTTGTGTTGTATTGAGTAATACTTCTTAGTATCTTGATCCTTTATGATGATGCTGGTCCTCATGTTGCACTTATGCTGATGCTCTTGCTGCTATTGTTGTTATCAATGTTGCTGATATAATGTCTGTTGTAATTATGTATACCCTATTATCTATATGAGCTCATCAAGAAAAATTCCAGACAACTACTTTGGTATGGCAATATAGTATTGAATTGAATTGAATTGAAATTACCATAGGTCTCTCGAAGCTCTCAGTAATACAGTGGTGGTTTCCCTTTGGCCTATAGCTACTTGCTTGTGTACCTGAAAAGGAGATATGTAAATGAGCAATATATTGTATGTAGTTAATAATTGGAATAATGTTCTTATTAAAAGTCTACAATTTGTCCAGGATAACTCTAGGAGTGTGAAAGTTAGATGAGAGACATTTGAATATATGAACACATTCATAAATGTATCTAATTTATGTAACATAAATTATTTATATTTAGTCTTTAGCTTACCCTGTTTGCTCATGACACCAATCTTTATTTAAATATGCTGTTGTCGATATGAGTTTATGGAATGGCATGCACCTTTTCACCGCAAAGGTTTGTGTCATGAAAATAAATGCAAATAAGTAAATCACTGAATCTGTCCAGCACTGTCTATATAATAAAGGAAAGGTCATGAAACTTCCAACAGCCATTAGCAAGCACTGCCAGCAGGTGAGTGAGTGAGTGAGTGAGTGAGTGAGTGAGTGAGTGAGTGAGTGAGTGAGTGAGTGAGTGAGTGAGTGAGTGAGTGAGTGAGTGAGTGAGTGAGTGAAAGAAAGAAAGAAAGAAAGAAAGAAAGAAAGAAAGAAAGAGTAATATGACACAGATGACAAGAATCCCCCGTCCAGGTCGTCTTTTGGAAGGTTGTCCTGTCTGACTGCATTCTCTTCCTCTGTAGAACTGCTCTTGCAGGCCTGCCACTTTACTGCCACACATCACTTTCTGTCAGCAACTTTCTTGCTGTGTTTAGCATTCATATCTACTGTTGTTTTATATTGCTATCAGCAATAGTTTTGAAGATCAGATCTGACAGCTGTGATATACTTCTGGTCTGTTAAATGAGTGTTGTAATTATAAAGGCCAAAGTTCGTAGCGTAAACTCTAGTAAGTGGGTCGCTGATGAATTAGGAGTTAAGGGCTTTTTAAAAATATAAAAATATTGGATTTTTTTGCACTCAACAATTTTAATTAAAACTTTAATTTAAATTAGTTTGTGATTTTACCAAGTTAATCTGTTCTTGCCCCTTAAAAGTCATGTGGTGTGACCTTAATATTTAAAATAAAATTTTACCTCAACGTAAAGAATATTTTAAGTTATTAGTAGTACATTGAAGTGTTTTGAAAATGAGTTCTTTTTTTTTTTTTTCTGTAAGTAATATATTCATATGTACCTTTTAAGAGCAGTCTCTCAGGTGTTTGGGAAATTTACAGATCCATTTTTTTCTTTAAAACCCATACGATTTTTCATTAAAAAACAACAACATATTAGCATATTTTATCAGTGATTAATATTTCAGAAACAGAAATTAAATATCTAATTTTGAATTTAATATTTGTATTGCCATAATTGGTTACACAGCATGATGTAAGGTTGCACCAAATGATGACAAGACTACATGAGGTTAAATATGAGGGAGGGAAAAAGACATAAAACACAAAATAAAGCACTTAATGAAATCCCCTTTAACAGAAAAATTCTGAATTAACTTTTATGAAACATTTGGCAACAGTTAAATGGACATTACGTATTTCATTCATGTATGTCATTTAATTGTATTTCATTGAACAATACTCATCACGTCATTGATTCTTGCATCATGATGTCATGACGTGCAAGAACCAACATGGTTTGATGTTACTGATGTGTTGCCATATTTGATTTGTGTTCTGTTTACATGAGTTTACAGAGATTTTAATTTTAATTTATTGAGAGAACATTTTGTGTCCTTTTATCATACAGAGTGATTGTGTGCCTTTAGAAGACTTAGAATAAGATGTACAAGTCACATGGACTACTTTAATGTCACTTTTGCACTGTAAAATCTAATTAGTTGACCTTAGATTTTTTTAAGGCAATCGGTTTGCATGTTTTTCTAAGTAAACATACTTAATTGGCTCAAGTAAGCTGAACTTAATTTAAGTAACATTAACTAGTTACAAGTAAGCTTAACTCATCTATGATTAAAGTATTGTTGTTTTGATTTAATTATATGTCTTATACAGTATAAGGGAAATTATGACTAGACTCTAGGTTAGCCATATGGCACACTGGACTCTACTCAGTGCTTATTGCACATAATTCTGCACTCCAATGTAAATTTTTGTAAATTGAGTAAAGAAGAATGGCTTAAACTTAACAGGCTCCAAGTTCACCAGAGGTAACACTAATCACCCTCATGGTGACTTCACAAAAATCTCAATTAACAACAATCTACAACAAAACAACAACAATAGTCATAAGAATTAAAACTAAATAAATTTTTAAATAAACTGTTATTTTACTATACAAGTTCCCTTGTCCGCAGTTTTGTAATTTTGAGTTAGTAGTTCTCGAAGCCAATGTTTCAAGAACTTATGTATTTGTGTTATGATTCCAAATGAAAGTAGTGTTTAATTAGAACCACTTAAATGTTTTTATTAATGACAAATTTAGGATTTAGAGAGTTACAGTAACTTAATTAAAACTAGTAAGAATAGTAAAAACTTAAGATTGAGTAAACAATTTTTTTTTTTAATATCATTTGAGATAACTATTAGTATTTACAGTGTGGGTGCTTATTTAAGCTTTAAAGTGCAGCATTATCAACTGCTATTGTATGGAAATCGGCAACTGCAACAAATTTTACATTCCATGGAAGAAAAGAAAATCATATGGCTTTGGAATGACATGAGGATGAGTAAATAATGACAATTAAAATTTTTGGGTGAACTATCTATTTAAGTTAAGTTTGGGCTGGTACATTTTGAGAAGAATAGACCTCTCAGATAGCAGGGCTTGGATTGAGTGGGCATGTTGAATAGGCCATTTGTAGTGGAATCAGAGGATATGTAAATAATATTTCTAAGCCATACGGGTCAAAAGTTCTAGGCAAAAGAAAAGTGAAAATTTGTGTTTGTGGCGCTGTAACGTTTAAGTGACACACTCCATACTTTTTCTGGGGACATTTTAGATCCTTCACTATCAGTCTGCAAAAATTTATTCTCTCCAAATAGTTCTAGGAACTGCCATAGACTCCCAGCCAGATAAATAATAATAAGAGAAACAGATTATTTGACACTATCTGCACATAACTACCTAATTGATAGTCAACACCCCCGCCCCCCCCCCCCGACCATGCCTGCCCCTACTCCTAAACCTAACCTTCAAATTAAAATGTGAATATTTGTCGAATTTAAGATAAAAATGAACACTCGAGCGCTAAAAGAAGCATGAACATTTTTGGATATGTGCCACACACTGATGGCCGTTAAGACCGATCACATTCTTAGAATAAAACAGACGCAGGACAGTGAATAAAACAGAATGCGTGTGTCTCGAGGCTGAATTTCGTTTTAAAAATGCATCCCTCCTGCACGAGACGCTGAAAAAACAGCGAGACATGGCGCAACAGTCAAAGATGTCCGAATAGCACATGCTTACATAGAAAAAGATGTATGCATCCGTTCAGAGAGAATGGCCCCAGAGGTGGAAGTCTTTGGCAGTTGTGCTTTGACTATACCTTGGCTTGCTCTTATGAGCGTCTTGTTGCATAAGGATTAGGTACATACATTCAACTGTATTTGATGAAAAACACTGTAGTATTTCTGGTATTATGAAGCTTAAGTGTGTGGTAGTACTATGGCACCGGTACAGGCTGATGTGCAACACTAAGTTAACATAGCATCATCTTCTGAAGTGTTTCTCTCGTTTTACTTTTTTACTTAAGATTTGAGAATATGAACTGGCTAAAACTTTTGACTTTCTCATTTTATGCACATTTGTTAACAGCCAGATATATTCTTTGCAATTAACAGTCGTGACAACACGATGCTGATTGGTTTATATTGATTTGTTGCACCCTCTTGTGGATGTAGGAGACAACAACAAGTTATATTGTCTTTAAAATTTGCATAGAATTAGAATTTTGGGAATATTTCAGTAAAAATTTTTAATGTCGTTTCTAAGCACTGTTGCCAGCCCTACACTTAACTCTACACCTACTGTACATACTAAGCATAAAGATTACAAAATGAAAAGTTTGTAAGATTATTACATATACCACAACTTAAAAGTTCTAAAGAATACAATCATACTGCCATATCACTAGGAGAAATGTGGTGAAAATAAAGAGGAGGAGAAGCAGTGACAATGTATAACTAGCAGGCTAATTGGCTAGCGGTATGCTAAGCTAGTAGACTAACCAGTTAGCTAACTGGAGAAAACAGAACAGAGAAATATTTAATTTCACCATTTATATCTAGTGTTTATTAATTTGATATTTGACATTAAAAAGTTATTCTTTGTCAGATTTACATGGTGGAGACAACATTATTCATACAGTGATTGTAAAACTTCTTTTAGCCAATAGAATTGCTTTGTGATCCAAAGGGGGCTTTACTTGGAGTGGGTATGTCATGTAGTGGGTGTTCCTTGTCCTTCTGTGAGATGCAGACAGATACACTTGTCCAGCTGAACTCTAGAGGCTGCTCAAAATTGTGCCATGCCACACTGCGTAGTTTTCCATTAAATTTAATCCAAATTGCCAAGGGACATCTTGAAAAAAAAAAAAGCCTAGTCACATATAGAGAAATGCATAATAAGCTTCACCCTTTTCAATCGTCCAGTTTAGTTTGTGCAGTTGAACTGTTTTTCCATATACAACCTGCAAACTCATCAATGTCACTGTTTATTCTTGAAGAAGTGCAAAAACCTCTGTATGTAACTTGTCTGAACGTTGATTATATTCACTGTTTTGAACAGTCACCTGTATGCAGAGCATAGAGTGTTCTATGTGTAATATCTTTGTTTTGACCTACTTGTGAAGACAAAACAAATTATTTAGGCCTAATAAGATTTGTACAGCCTCTCTGGCTCTAGTCTAAGTGAATGCTTTGAAATCAGTTTCTAATGTCATTAGGAGATAGATGCAGTCAGTCATAAACTGTGTAATAAGAGCTTCATTGTTTATAAGATATTGCACATAGAGCTTTATTCCATTGAAAGCACTAATATAGTAGTGCAGGATGGAGATAGCGACAGCCCTGCACTCCCCGGCCTGCATTATTAATTGGTGGACTTTTCTCCTTTCTGTGTGTGTGTAGTGCAGATGACTGAGCTAGCCAGCTGAGACGAGGAGATCAAGACTGCTCTCCTCATATCCCTGCCACCTGCAGCCATGAATGGTAAGAGCTCCACTTTATATTTATCTCTTTTTGTGTGTGTGTGTGTGTGTGTGTGTGTGTGTGTGTGTGTGTGTGGGCAGGTTTAAGTGTTTTACGAGGACTTTCTTTTAGGTTACAAACTGGTAATTACAAGGGTATTATGCTATAAATGTGGTTTATGAGGACATTTCTAGTGTCCCCATAATTTAAATAGCTTAAAAAACATACTAAACAATCTTTTATTGAAAATGTAAAAATGTGCAGAAAGTTTTTTTGTGAGGGTTAGGTTTAGGGGTAGGGGTAGGGTTAGGGTTAGAGGATAGAATCTATAGTTCGTACAGTATAAAAATAATTATGTCTATGGAGAGTCCTCATAATGATAGCTGCACCAACACATATGGGTGTGCGCGCGCGGGTTTGGGTGAGTTTGGGTGGTTTACGAGGACAATTTTTGAGGTTACAAACTGGTAATTACAAGGGTATTATGCTATAAATGTGGTTTATGAGGACATTTCTAGTTTCCCCATAATTCAAATTGCTTAAAATACTAAACAATATTTTATTGAAAAATGCAGAAAGTTTTTTGTGAGGGTTAGGTTTAGGGTTAGGGGATAGAATCTATAGTTCGTACAGTATAAAAATCATTACGTCTATGGAGAGTCCTCATTATGATAGCCGCACCTGTGTGCGCGTGTGTGTTTGTGTGTGTGTGTTGTTGTTTGCCCACATGTCCAAACCAACAGGAATAGTGTGCACACATAGAAGACTTTTAGCCCCATAATGGCAACAGAACATGAGACTTTCCATATTTGTCATCTCACGTTGCTGTTTGCAGAGTATGTTTTTGTGTGTGCATCAGTATAGCTGGAGCTAAAATACTGCAGCATGCTCGCACAACAGCGGCTCTGCCGTCTGCTCTGATTTCTGTCTGTCAGCAACTGATCTGTCACACCAACACGTCACTATTGATTTAGTTGACCATAACTGACTTCAACTTAATAGATATTTTAAATTGTATTTGTCAGTGTTTATATACTTGTTTGAATTGTAGGAACAAACCATCTTAACTATACTTGTTTTAAGGGACTTTACATGTTCTGAATGTTTATATAGTTGTTTATCCTGTTGATGCTCATTGACCCCACCCATGGGTTTGAATTTACTTTGCTTAAATGAATTCACATTTACTATATAGTGTGCTGTTCAAAATTGTTCATAATGTTGACAAATTATACATCTGTATAATTTGTCAACATTATTAACTCTTTTATTTATTTATTTTTTGAGTAGACTATATAGTAAATATGAACTAGTGTGATGATACTAGTGTGCATAACCTAAATTAAAAAGCTGAATCTGTGATCTGCATCTAGCCATTTCTTATTTGCTGCATGAGTTTAATTCCCTTCTCTCTTTCTAATCCCTTGTCCTCTTTCTGTCCCCCTTTCCTTTAAGGTACTCGAAATATATGGGCTATAACCCCAGAGGAGAGGAACAAACATGATCAGAAGTTTGACACCCTCTCCCCAGTGCAGGGTTTTGTAACAGGTATGTGCTAGGAAACACTTGCTAGTGGTCAAATGTTTATATTTGAAATGGATTTTGTTTTAAGACGGTCTTATTCCTCATTCCTCACCTATTTAATTTCCCTATTGTGTAAAATGTGACCAAACCAAGAGAGAGTAGACTACAATTGCATCTTTCATAGATGTTAATGTTATGTGATGTGATGTGAAGGATTTGTTTGGAAAATGTAAATAAAGCATTATATTGTTACATATTGTTTTGTTTTCTTTCCTAAGAAGGAAATAAATCACAGGAAAAGAAGTATATTTAGTTTCAAATTTCAGCACTTTCAAAATGTGCGAATAATCGCGCTTAACTACGAATAATTATGCAATTCAAAATTTGAATCGACTGATAACACTAGTGTTCATAAATTATACATTTAAAAAAAGTTACAGTTACATTGCATGGACTGATGTGAGGACTGACTACTTTTTAATGTCTGATTCACTCATGGAAGTTTTCATTCTCTCTCATTTTCTATGTTTAGGAGAGAAGGCGCGAAACTTCTTCATTCAGTCTGGGCTCCCCCAGCCTGTGCTAGCTGCGATCTGGTGAGAAATCCTAATCATGCCCAATTTGTAAAAAATAAAACTGGTGTCTAGATGAAGAAGTCTTGCTCTGATGACTTGCCTTTTTGTTTGTGTGTGTGATAGGGCCCTGGCTGATATGAATAAAGATGGTAAGATGGACCGTCTGGAGTTTTCTATAGCCATGAAGCTGATCAAGATGAAACTGCAGGGACAGAGTCTTCCTACAGCTCTGCCCATCATCATGAAGCAGCCACCTGTGCCAGCTCCAACCATGCCAGCAGCACCTCTCGGTATGCTGCTAGCCTGCACAGTAACAAGTAGAGAACATTGGGTATCATCACACAGGGTTGCTTTTGCATTGTGCCAAAAATGCTAATCTCTAGTAATTACAGGTTAATTATGTTAATGGGATAATTATTTTTTTACTGATACTTATTACCACAAAATAAAAATGACATGACAAATTTTCTCTTCTGTTACCACCTATATTTAGGGTTTGCCGGTTTAAAGGTGACATGATCATGAAAAACAGGATTTTGCTTGCACTTTTGAAATAAATGTTTGATCTACAATATAGTAAACACTAATATCCACAATGCAAAGCCGCCACTACAGTCCTCTCAGACCATACAACATATGACCACCCGCAGTCACACACCAATGCTGTTCACACATCAATATTCATTGTTCAGCTATTGGCCTGCTCTGATAAATGACAGTTTGCACTGTTCTGCTAGGAAGAGATTAGCTTATCATAACAGAGGTTAATTTTGAAGAGGTCATTTAAGTCTTAAAGGCACAAAAGCAGAAATGGCATGTTCTATGCTAAGGGTCGGAGATGGGGGGAAAATTATAATGTAAAACTGGTATATGAAGAAACCTGGCTTACATTATACTGTAAGTGGACTTTAGGGGAAAAATAATGCTACAAAAGTGTAGAATTTGGCCCCTTTAAGATACTTCCTCATTTGCTGGGAAAACCTCAATACTCATGGCAGTCTCACACTGGTTTTGGAGTTGGGCAGCATGTGCACAGCTTGACTGCCACAAGTGGTAGTTCAATTGTAAAGGGGAACAGATGGCAACAACCACAATCTTCGAAATGTTCAACAGAGAAATGTCTTATCAAAGGGATAGTTTTCCCAAAAATGATAATTCTGTCATTTACTCACCACTTTTTTGTTCCACAAAATAAATGAAAGCCCCTGAATACAATATTTGTAAAAACGACACTTTGCATAGCATATGAAATAATGGTGTCTTGTTCTTAAAGAAATGTTTTAAAACTACCCCAGCAATCAAATGAAAGAATTCTCAGATGCTCTGTTGTCTTATTGTACAGATATTTACATTAAAGTTGCCCTTGTGCCTTTGCAGGTATGGGAACTATGCCAAACGTACCCATAATGCCCAGTGTGCCCATTCTGACCCCAATACCAATGAATTCCACTCTGGCCCCAATGAGCACCATGCCGGGCCTGACCATGATGGGCACAGGTCTGTCAGTGATGCCCACCATCAGCACTCCAGCTCTGCCTAATGGACCTATTGCCATCCTACAGCCGACCCCCACCTCTTTCACCTCAAGTAAGAGATGCCAACACACCCACACATGACAATGAAGCCTTCGCTGTTGCACCACATAAATGTCCTGGGCATTTAACACTCGCGTTCACAGGACAGCCAATATGTGCTCGTAAAAGTTCCAGTATGGTGTCCTGCTCCCATGAAACACTTGCTCACGGGGACCCCCTGCCCTCCATCTGCTCTAATACAACAGTCCCAAAGTGTGTGTATGTGTGTTTGCACGTGTCTTTGGTCTGCAAAGTTATGAAAAGGAGTGTAGCTAATAAACGGCTAAGTCTGGTGGAAGTTCCAGAACGGCTATGCGTTGATGCATTTTTTATGTATTTAGTTGGACATTACAGATGTAACCTTCCTTTAAATCTCTGTTTAAAGTTAATTTAAATATTTTTTTCAGCGTTAAAATATTTTCTCCTATCCAAGATTAATATGCTTAATATTCTCATATTCCAGCTTATATGGCAACTATAAGTAAGGCATCTGGAGGTTGATTTCTTAAATCTGAAAAAAGAGCTGCTCTGCAAGAAAAAATTAAACAGTGAGATGGGACACAATGGTCAAAGATGTCTTAAAAAATGCATCATTCTTGCATGAGACACTGAAAAAGCAGCGAGACACTGGACAACAGTCAAAGATGTCTGTCTAGCACATGTTTGCATAGAAAAAGATGGACGCGTTTGGAGTGAATGGCCCCCAGAGGTGGAGGTCTTTGGCAGTCGTGCCTTTACTATGCCTTGACTTGCCCTTATGTGTGTCTCATTGCATAAGAATTACATACGTACATACAACTGTATTTAATTAAAAATACTGTGGTACCGCCGGTATTATCAAGCTTGAGTCTGTGGTAGTACTATGGCACCGGTCTAGGCTGCCGTGCAACACTAGAATATGAAATGGCTAAATGTTTTGACTTTATCATTGTACGCACATTTGTTAACAGCCAGGTATATTGTTTGCAATAAACGATCGCTACAACATGGTGCTGATTGATTTGTTGCACCCTCTTGTAGACTTAAGAGACAAAGTTTATTTAAAAATCTTATATTTTCTCCTACCTGAAATTGTCTTATTTTTTTAGCTTTTTATTTTTATTGCCTTTTCTCCGCAATTTGGAATGCCCAATTCCCACTACTTAGTAGGTCCTCGTGATGGTGTGGTTACTCACTTCAATCCGGTGAGTCTCAGTTGCCTCCGCTTCTGAGACAGTAAATCCGCGCATCTTATCACATGGCTTGTTGTGTATGACACCGTGGAGACTCCCAGCATGTGGAGATTAATGCTACTCTCTGCGATTCACGCACAATTGTTTTTTTTGTTTTTTTTTCAATTTGGAATGCCCAATTTCCAACGCAATGATTCATTTTTTTTCAATCTGGGTGGCTGAGAACGAATCTCAGTTGCCTCCGCGTCTGAGACCGTCAATCCATGCATGTTATCACGTGGCTTGTTAAGCACGTTACCGCGGAGACATAGCGCGTGTGGAGGCTTCACGCTATTCTCCACGGCATCCACGCACAATTCACCACGCGCCCCACCGAGAGCGAGAACCACATTATAGTGACCATGAGGAGGTTACCCCATGTGACTCTACCCTCCCTAGCAACCGGGCCAATTTGGTTGCTTAGGAGACCTGGCTGGAGTCACTCAGCACGCCCTGGATTTGAACTCGTGACTCCAAGGGTGGTAGTCAGCGTCTTTACTCGCTGAGCTACCCAGGCCCCCGAAATTATGTCTTTTGAATTTGAATATCATATGAATTTTGGAAATATTTCAGTGAGAATTTTGAATTTAGTTTCTCAGCCCTATTGACAGCTCTATCGTCCATTTAACGCATGATTATATAGAAAAACAACGGTGTTCGCAAAAACGCATCCTGTGAATGGCACCTTTAAAATAAGCAGCTGTTTTTTGATGATGTGACTTCTCACAGATTCAATGAAAAACACTTTTCAGGATTAATTCTGGTGCCCTAGATTCTAGAGAATGCTACATAGTGTGACAATATAGGCCAGAATGACACAACATATATCTGGATATATTTAAAAGCCAAGAGCCTCCTGTAAGTACACAGTGCGCTGGAGGTGAAATGACACTGATCTCTTTAGTTCTTCCTGAAGTCAGCATTTCCTCTGCTTCTGTCTTCCTGTGTTAGCACTAACTCAGCTCATACCTTTTGGAGTGAGCTGTATGTGGATATAATGAGCAGATCTTTATGCATAAACTGTCTCGAGTAGGTCTGTTGATCCACAACAGATGCCACTGCACTTTATATTGTGTTTGCTCACAAAATATATGATATATGACTGATATGTACAATCTCACTTGTACTCTGTTCTGGAAGTTTTCAAAGTGTGTCACTGGCTACATTTTCTTTTTTCAGTTGTGTTTGTTTGTGTTTTTCCGCAGCTCTCCCGCTGTCAAGTTCGTTTTCCTCTTCTCCACTGGGCTTCTATGCCACTCCCATCAACAAAACGCCATCCCTGCTGGATGTGGGCTCGAGCAGGTCAGGAACCCTGTGCTGTACCTCCACATATACAATGCATAGTCTGTAATTAAAGTATAAACTGTATTCGCCACACATAAAAGTGACTGACCAATGTGCTTTTTCTTTTCTACAGTTCAAACTCCTCCCCCACCCTCTCTTTTGCCAGCAACTCTCCTAAGGCCAGCCCCTCTGATTGGGCCGTGCCACAGGCTTCACGACTCAAATACAGGCAGCAATTTAACAGCCTAGACAAACAGATGAGTGGTTATCTAACAGGTACTTTAAATAATTGTTGTGAAATCAAACCATTAACAGGCAAATAAGACAAACGCACACTACAAGACTCAAGACTCAAGCGACGACGAGTTGGGCAGTAGCTGTTTTAAGTTTCGCAATGTAGTGAGGCTGTTACAAAGAGTTTTTGCAAAGGTGTGTGCATGTTTGTCGACATGTCAAGAATAAACTCTTGCACTGTTATGTGCGTTTGTGTGTGATTTTCGGGATTGTAGCTTTGTAATCGACACCTCTACTCTGTGATATGTCATGTAGTGTGCGCACTAGCACGACAGACAATGAGATTGTGAATCCTGTAGTGTGCACAAGGTGATGAAGTCTTGCACTGTGTTCTTAGCTTTACTGATATTAAAAAAAATCGTCAAATGGATAGTTGTCTGTTGTGGCCTGAAACTAGTACTGAGTTGGTTTGGTTTCTCTGCCTAGGGACAAAACTTTCGAAATGCCACAGTGATTATTGTAATCCTCCACTTAACTTATAATCTTAGAGTATATATGGAATCTATAGACTTTAGCTGAAGGCTAGTAGTGGAGGAAGTTGGCAATTCACGGCCATGTGGCTCATCTCTCAAATAATTCTGCATTGCAGTTGACCTATATCATTTGCATACCTCATGACAAAGACATATCTACTAGAGAATTTCAGGAATGAGGAAGTGGGTAAAGAGATAGTGTGGGGTATTATAGTTTAGTTTTTTTATTTATAAAAATCTACAAGCTGTTTGGTCAATCTTGCTTTGAGAAGGTTGTTCATTCTTCTGTGTAAGTATGGTGTCTAAGTGTCGTAATATGTTGACTGTTTTCCAGTGTCAGCAAATTCTGTCATTGTCACTGACATTGTGAGTACCAACCAGCTCCAGTCGAACCAGTTGTGTTAGTACAGCAAAATTTATATAGCATTGTAGGGAGATGTGTGCTTATAAAGATGGTCATTAGGATCCATGTATTTCTTTTAATTTGTCATTTTACTTCTGCAGGCCTTCAAGTGAGAAATGCAATGGCTACAACATTGCTTACTCAGACCCAGCTAGCTACCATCTGGTAGGTGTTTGCCTTATCTGAACATTTGCATGAAGCACATTTGAAACTAAATCTTACTCAGGGGAGGTTTAAATTAGTTTTTTAGATTTGCTGATTTTTAAGAATAGCTGCACTTAAATGAATGCATATGATTTACCAATATATGACAGGCCTAAAATTGTCAAGAAAACACATTGGTGTCTAAAAGTGTGAGACATATGGAAAATGCCTCTGTTTTGCATTATTTTTTAATACAAATAGATTTCTTTAGAAATAATATTTTCCACATGACAGTTTGAGAGAAAAATATACATGAATTTCATTGTGTAAAACCTGATGATCCATGTTATCACTACATGATTTGGGAATGTTACAAAGAGCATCTTAGATCTAGGTTCAAAATTATTGTTTATTTATTTATTTGTTTATTTATTTATTTTCTGTGGTCTCAGACCCCACTCTGTGTCAAATTATAAAACATGTATCACTTGTGTCTAGGAGTACTGGTCACCTCACACAACCAGTAGTTCTACTTTGAAGTGCCATAAATTGGCGTTTTGCTTGTTTTTGTCAGGAATCTGGCTGATGTGGATAAGGATGGTAAACTAAGGGCTGAAGAGTTTATTCTTGCCATGCATCTGGTAGACATGTCTAAAATGGGACAGCCGCTGCCTCTGGTGCTCCCTTTAGACTTGGTGCCCCCATCACTAAGGTACCACTGACTGGTATATAACCTGAGCTCTGATTGGTTGAAAACTTCAAATCCAATTTTTTTTTTTTAAATTTATTTGAATCCGTATCTGAATTACTTAAAAGTTGGTTTATGAATTCTCTTTTTCCATTTATGAATCTTTAGGGGGATGGTTGGTGATTCTGTGAATGGAACCACTCCCTCTATCTATGCAAGACTGGCTGATGACCTCTGTGAGGTTGAACCTCCGCAAAAATCAAGAAACAACTGTACGGCTTTACACCACACCTGCCATTACACAGTACAAACATCTATGACTCGCTTCTTTTACAAAAATCTGTCCCACCCCAACACTGCTCATCAAACAGACTAAGCTTTCTTCTATTTAGAGACACTGAGCTAGTAAAATTGTTTGAAATGGGGATTGACAATTAAACAATTGGTAAATTAATTTAGTAAATATTGAATTACTCTTATTTTGGTAAGCATACTGTGTTTGCATTCTCTTGGCTTTAAGAATGTATGTATACTGCATGTATACTGCATGTGTGTGTGTGTGTGTGTGTATATATATACACACACATACTGTCAAGACATTAAAGGGGTCATTACATACTTTTTTTTATTATTATTATCATTTATATATTATTTTATTATCTTCCTTGAGGTCCATTGATAATGATAGTAAAGTTTTTTTTTTTTTTGCTCAAAAACTGTCATAATTTAGTAATTTTCCATCATTTTATTAAGATCATTTTCCACCCTGTCTCTGGCCTTCTGTCTGAAACACTTGGTTTTGGCCTAAGCACCTCCTTAAAACTTCAACGTAAATGCCCACTTTTATGACTGGCTAACATGGTGCAGCCCCTCGAATACAGGCATATTTGAAACTCAATCGGAAGAGATTGAACCAGCTCCACAACATTATAAAGCTACATTTCAGGGTTTACACACAACGCACCGCCAACACATTGCATCCTAATATATAAAACTGTTCACTCCAGCACAGCAGCACCATAAAATATCTAACAGTCATGACATTTGAAACATTCAGGAATAAAATGGTTACTTTCAGTTTTTGGGATCAGGTCCAGTGGTGTTTTTAACTGCCCCATCCTTCAATAAAAGTTCCTGTGCAAAGCTTGAATGGTATTATGATGTGGTTCACAAGCAACCCATGTTGATATGAGCTGAAAAAACATATAATCCACACTGAAATACGCTGAAGACACATCCACGTGACGCATTCACATAGTCCAAAGCACAGTGAAACAAGACGCACACACAGAGTATCATTCTGCAATGATGCACACATTGCCGGAAACGCATCAAAATGGTCAAATACGCTATCTAGCGCATGTTTACATACACCAACAATTAAAAATAGCGCAGATGGGCGCAAGAATGTGTCCAGGACACGTTTGTGCTCAAAACAACAAGAAGCAGAGCAGCTAAATGAAACTGAATGAGGTCTCCTTTTCAGAGTTGTAACTTGACACCACATCTTTTAAAAGAGGCGCGAGATACATGACAACGGTCAAAGACATCTGTCTAGTGCATGTTTATATACAAAAATACAAAACTAATTAAAAATAGTCCAGATGGTTCCCCTTTGGTGTTCAGGAATAGTTAATAGGCCACACTAGGCCTTTGATGTTGTCGCTGTAAAGGCGGTCATGAATTAATTGGCCGTTTTTGCAGCTTGGTTTCAATAAATGCTTTGATTGCATTGGGGATTAAGTTTTGAGTTCTGAAATGTATGTTTTTATAGTTGAAAGACCTCATATATCTCAAAATATCAAGGAAAATTTGATTCCTCATGACATGACCCCTTTAAGCACCATTAGGATTTGTCTTCACATTGTCCTCATTTCTTGCTCTTATACCTATTGATAATTATCTTCAATTCAATGTAATGGAATTATTTGAAGTTTTAAACACTGCATGCACTACTCGTATGGACACACTTGGCTGAATTTATGATTCATGACCTTAAAAACCTTTTGATCTAAGAGTGTATTCTTAGTGCTTGAATTAGTTTTGTAGGCAAATACAAATTGTGCCTACATATGAATTTCTATACAAAACTACATTTTGGAAGTTGGACCAGATAGGAAAAGTAATAAACAAGTGTCCATTATAAATGGGAGTCATATATATATATACAGGTGCATCTCAATAAATTAGAATGTCGTGGAAAAGTTAATTTATTTCAGTAATTCAACTCAAATTGTGAAACTCGTGTATTAAATAAATTCAATGCACACAGACTGAAGTAGTTTAAGTCTTTGGTTCTTTTAATTGTGATGATTTTGGCTCACATTTAACAAAAACCCACCAATTCACTATCTCAAAAAATTAGAATACATCATAAGACCAATAAAAAAAACATTTTTAGTGAATTGTTGGCCTTCTGGAAAGTATGTTCATTTACTGTATATGTACTCAATACTTGGTAGGGGCTCCTTTTGCTTTAATTACTGCCTCAATTCGGCGTGGCATGGAGGTGATCAGTTTGTGGCACTGCTGAGGTGGTATGGAAGCCCGGGTTTCTTTGACAGTGGCCTTCAGCTCATCTGCATTTTTTGGTCTCTTGTTTCTCATTTTCCTCTTGACAATACCCCATAGATTCTCTATGGGGTTCAGGTCTGGTGAGTTTGCTGGCCAGTCAAGCACACCAACACCATGGTCATTTAACCAACTTTTGGTGCTTTTGGCAGTGTGGGCAGGTGCCAAATCCTGCTGGAAAATGAAATCAGCATCTTTAAAAAGCTGGTCAGCAGAAGGAAGCATGAAGTGCTCCAAAATTTCTTGGTAAACGGGTGCAGTGACTTTGGTTTTCAAAAAACACAATGGACCAACACCAGCAGATGACATTGCACCCCAAATCATCACAGACTGTGGAAACTTAACACTGGACTTCAAGCAACTTGGGCTATGAGCTTCTCCACCCTTCCTCCAGACTCTAGGACCTTGGTTTCCAAATGAAATACAAAACTTGCTCTCATCTGAAAAGAGGACTTTGGAACACTGGGCAACAGTCCAGTTCTTCTTCTCCTTAGCCCAGGTAAGACGCCTCTGACGTTGTCTGTGGTTCAGGAGTGGCTTAACAAGAGGAATACGACAACTGTAGCCAAATTCCTTGACATGTCTGTGTGTGGTGGCTCTTGATGCCTTGACCCCAGCCTCAGTCCATTCCTTGTGAAGTTCACCCAAATTCTTGAATCGATTTTGCTTGACAATCATAAGGCTGCGGTTCTCTCGGTTGGTTGTGCATCTTTTTCTTCCACACTTTTTCCTTCCACTCAACTTTCTGTTAACATGCTTGGATACAGCACTCTGTGAACAGCCAGCTTCTTTGGCAATGAATGTTTGTGGCTTACCCTCCTTGTGAAGGGTGTCAATGATTGTCTTCTGGACAACTGTCAGATCAGCAGTCTTCCCCATGATTGTGTAGCCTAGTGAACCAAACTGAGAGACCATTTTGAAGGCTCAGGAAACCTTTGCAGGTGTTTTGAGTTGATTAGCTGATTGGCATGTCACCATATTCTAATTTTTTGAGATAGTGAATTGGTGGTTTTTTGTTAAATGTGAGCCAAAATCATCACAATTAAAAGAACCAAAGACTTAAACTACTTCAGTCTGTGTGCATTGAATTTATTTAATACACGAGTTTCACAATTTGAGTTGAATTACTGAAATAAATGAACTTTTCCACGACATTCTAATTTATTGAGATGCACCTGTGTATATATATATATATATATATATATATAAAAATAATAAAGAATGAGTAAGTGTTTCAAAACTTAGTAGACCGGGTGTGTGTGTGTGTGTGTGTGTGTGTGTGTGTATACTCCAATACTTCTTAAAAAACATTACAGGTTGGTACCACATGGAATTGGTTGGGAATACACCATGTAATCTAGGCAAAGGGTGTCTACTTTAATGAATCTAAAAAAGCAGAGTTTTGTTTAAAAGATTTTGTTTACTATGTAATTCCCATATTTCCATTTGTGTTATTTCATAGTTTTGATAACTTTACTATTATTCTAAAATGTAGAAAGTAGTAATAATATAGAATGTGTAGGTTTATCCAAACTTTTTACTGGTAGTGTCTCTAAAATCTCTAAAATTGTTGATTTGAATATGTGTCTGTCCATCCAGTGACTTTTGAGGATAGGTTTAAGCAGAATATGGAGCTGGGAAATGCTGAGCTGGAGAAACGTCGACAGGCCCTGCTGGAGCAGCAGCGTAGGGAGGAGGAGAGGAGGGCACAAAAGGCTAGAGAAGAGCAGGAGAGAAGAGAGAGGGAGGCTCGAGAGCTGGAGCTGAAGAGAAAGAGAGAGGAGGAGCAGAGACTAGAACGACAGAGAGAGTTGGAGAGACAGAGAGATGAGGAGAGACTCAGAGAGTTGGAGAGAAAAGAGGTGAGGATAACCTTGTGATCATTTTTCACATTCCCATCAAAATGTCAGATTTCCCAAAAATCCCTATCCTAACCCTAACTTATTTTGGTGATCTCAAAACTGGTAAAAGAATGGTTTATATATGCCAGGGTGATCAATTGGCCTATATATGGCCTTTTTAACAGTGATAACTGTTTCTTTCCTGATAACTGTGCCTTTTACAGGGTTTGTATAAGGTGCTTGAAGTACTTTAATTAGTTTTTTTGGTTTTTATTATTTTTTATTTAAGTCCTTAAACCCTTGAATATAGCCATTTTTAATAAGAGGTGCATAAAAAGTTCTTGAATTATAGAAAATCTTAAAATACATTGCTTAAATCATTTAATAAATGAAATGTATTTATTTTCAGAAAAACACAACGACTGACCACTAGACCACTGCTGAAAAAGGCAGCACATAGTCATGTCACGTGGCACCTGTTACTTTTGGCAGCGTTGTTCAGAATGGGCCAATCACAATCAATTGTTACTGGAGGATTTAAAAAATATATTTTATAGATAATGCTGTGGTGGATTTAGCCAGTATGAATCCTTGCAACTATCAGTTTTAATTAAAAATTACTCTCCAGAGTGGAAAAATTGGATGAGATGTAAAACATTCTGAGATTTGAATACAGATCAGTGGAGGATTCAGTTTTGTGAGCCGTCTAGTGCCCCCTTATGTAAAGACAGCTTTGTGTCTTACAAAATAGGTTATTTCTGACAACATTTGGGTCAATCTCAAAATATGTTGACAAACATGTCACTTTACTTTTTTAGTAATGAAAAAGCTTTCAAATTGCTATTTATTTTTTATTTTTTTTAAAGGTATCTATAACCTAACCTTTAATGTTATGAAATGGCTTGACATGGCAAATCCTTGTCCCCTTCATCTGGTACACCACTTCTATGACATGTAAAGTTATTTATGTGTTTATTTTGTACTTATTTTTAATACAAGCATTAGTGCAAGTGTACAAAAAAGCAAAACAAAATTATTATTAAAAATTTTAATAATTTAAAAAGAATGTTTGTCCTTTGATTTCATGGTGTTATCAATGTAAAGCCTTTTATGTTTTACATTTTTTGAAATACAAAACATTGTGGAAAATAATTTTTAAGGCCAAAGTTCAGAGGATGCTTAAATATGCATATAGTGATTTCCCCAGCATGTTAAAAAGTTATTAATTCACATTTTAACTGATATTTTCACACAAAAATATTTGGTTTTGTACCCCAAAATGTGGTGGTGTAACCTATTTAACCTATTTTAGTGTTAACTTGCTTCATTTGTTAAACAAAATTAAACAATAAAAGAACAACAGCCAAGTTGTCCTTTATGAATAAAAATGTCAACATGTTACAAAATGTTTACCCTCAGCATTTATAGGCAAAAACTGAATTGAATGGAAAATTTCAATATTTTGTAAGAAAGTAAATATTTTTTGAGAATGACCCATTTGCAATTTTGGTCAGTTCCTCACATAAATCTGTTGTGTGACTTTAGAAAACATGGAACATAGCTCAAGTCATGTGGACATCTGTTTACGGACCCAGTTATTCACTTTTGTTGGAAAGCAAAGTGCTTTTTAAGGGAGCACTACAACTGCCCATCAAGTTCGTCATGAATAAACCGAGAATTGTTACTGTGAAAATATGTAGTTAAAGATGCTCATTGAGATATGTTGTACTTGTAATAAGTGTTTTTTATTTATTTATTTTTTTAACATTTTTTTTATAAAAAAATAAATTAACTGGATGAATAAAATGGTTTTACTTAAAATGAACAAATAAAGAATTCATTACTTAATGACATCTCGAGCATAGTCCTTGAAAACAAATAGAAATGTGCTTAAAAGTCCTTGAAAGTCCTTGAATTTAACTTTGAAGCATCTGTACGAACCCTGCTTTTATGAAAGGCAAGAATTTAATATTTTATAAATTGTATTATATGTTTTACCATTATATTAGCATTCGACCACATCGCTTTGAGGATATCTGCATTGGCCATTGAAGAAAACCCTTTGTGTTTAACCATAAACTAACCACTTTTGAAACTTGCAATTCTACCATTAATAATCTTCATTTTGAAAAATAAAATTATTTAAACTGCCACTATTACTACAACTGCCTACTAATACAAATAGTAAGAGAGACAAAAAGTAAAGCAGAAAAATGTGGAAATACTTTTGTGTTTCAAAAAAGCATGAAGGCTTTTACTAACCATAGCTATGATGATCCTCACAGGCAGCGAAGAAGGAGCTAGAGCGCCAGCGGCAGCTTGAATGGGAGAGGAGGAGAAAAGAGGAACTTCAGAACCAGAAGAGTGATGAACAGGAGGAGATCATCAAACTCCGAGCCAAGAAGAGGAGTCTGGAGTTGGAACTGGATGCTGTGGTAAGGTTTTAGGGATGAGGGCATCATGATTTCAACCAGTAGATTGCCATATAGACTCATTATGTTTTCCAGTTCATTTGGGTTTGAAAATATTTAGACACAAAATCTAGAATAAATGCGTAATTTGTGTGAAACCAATGTTATGACCCTGGGTCATAAAATCACGGACTTTACAAATTTAACTGTGCAAGAGTTTTCTAAATAACATAAAACGTACAAGTTTTATTTTTCTTAGTAATATTCACGTTACCAGTTCAACTACTTAAATCATATTTCAACTATGTACTATGTAACTACTTAATAAATCATTTTCACACTTCTACAAACTGATTGAATGATGGCTGTTTTATCTCTCTGCCTTTTAGGGGAACAAGCAGAAACAAATCTCTGACAAGCTTCGAGATGCTCAAGGCAAAAAGAGAATCCATAAAAATGACCTGGAAATGATCAACCAGAAAAGAGACACCTGCATCACAGAAAACAACTCACTGCAGAAGCAGTTAGAGGTCTGACTGCCGTGTCCATAACTACACACACAGACTTCACAAAGAAAAACTCAGACTGAAAATTTAAGCAAGTAATCTTCTATTTAGCCTCCAAGGAATAAAACTCAATTTTAGATTTAGCGAGCCCTCCCTAGCAAGAGCATAGAGGTGATCATTGTATCCAACAAGTCAGAAGGATTTGTATTTATTTGGTTTTTGCAGGAGTTTAAGAGAAAGTTGGAACAGTCAGCCACAGAGCAGGCGAAACTCAAGGAGAGACTCCGCAATCTGAGTCTGAACAACCTCCCTTGTAAGATACTAATCATATATTGCCTTGAGTGCCTGTTTATGCATTGCTATGTTAAACATTTATTCATTTGGGATAATTAAATGTCTGAATTTGTGCAACAACAACAAAAATGCTTATGCATGCATGATGTGCTTTGGGTGAATTGTGAAAAAATAAACCTCATTATCTTATGAATGCATGAACAAATGGATGTTTTTGCCATTTTTCCCCGATATAGCTGCAACAGTAACCACTTTAAAGAGAAATGTGGAAGAGAAGGATCTTTCCTGTCGAAAACTTAAAGAACAGCTAAATGCTTTAGAGTCAGAGACTGCAGCAAAACTAGCAGACATGGACCAATATAAGAAAGAAATCCAGGTAAACTATTAATATTATTCAACCATGTCTGATAAATTCATGCACACCAATCAAAACTGACATGCATGTTTAAAGCTAGACCAGTTAGTCTTTATAGGATGCAGATTTAACCATAGGGCATTTTAACTTGGTGATATGAAAATAAAGAATTTTTTTTTTTTGTAGCAAATCTTTGTCTTTGTACCAATTAGTGCTAACAGCATATAGATTGCTACTGATGCTACTAATGCGAATAACCCCTATGCTTTTGTCCCTGTGTCTTTATCACTAGCTGTAGAGCTTTTCTGTCTGTCTGTCTACTTGTCTGTCTCTCCCTGGCTTTCGCTGCAGTTTGAGGAAATGGATGACTGCATGCTTAAAGGCCTGCTTTCTTTACCGAGTTGCCTCCGCAATCTCTTCTTCCTTCTGAAGGTTGCATATCTCTTTTTCCCTCCTCCTGTTTATCCTCACTCTCTCAGCTTCACTCTCAGATCACTACTAAATCACTACTAATCATCATCACTACTGCATGTAAGCATGGCTTCATAGACAGTCGCTTCCTTGTCCCTTTCATCTGATAATAAAATTTGATATAACTTTTTACAGACATGGTTGTTAAGCGATTAAAACACAACAGTTTGATTTATGGTATACTTTAAAATAATAGTTGGATATTTTCAACATTTATCTGCAGGGCTGCCCGCTTGCCTGCTAGATTTCTAAATGTATTACAAAAATCTATTTAACATATGTTTATACAAATTTAGGGATGAGTTGAATTTATTGTCTTTGGGAAACGACAGCATGCCATAGATGCTCTCCATAGACATGACATTTAAAATAACTTGTAATATACCTTGAAGGGTTTTTCTTTTTTTTTTTTTGGGGTCTCAGTTGCACGAGTTACATTGTGTTTGAATTGAGGTTATCCTGAGTTCAATGTGTTGATTATATTCTTGTGGTTTGTTTATCAGGATCTCAGAGAGAGCCAGAGGATGCAGCAGTCTGCTTTGGAAAAACTGTGCACCATAAAGGAAGACAAAATTCGAGAGCTAAAGAAACGCAAGCAGGAGGAATTGGAAAAGAAGAGGAGGGAAGAAGAAGAGCAAAAGTAAGACATTCTTATTTAAAATATACTTACAGAGACAGTGCAGTACTTCAAAACCATGCAGGATTTATTCAAGCAAATTTCTTCAAAGCTGCAGTGTTAGGGGGCATTCACATAGGATGCGCTCTTGCTTTTTTTAATTGTTGGTCTATGTAAACATAGGCTAGACGTATGCCTTTGGCCATTATGGCTTTTTTCCCTTATTTTCAGCATCAAACGTCTGGGGGTTGCATTTTTAAGATGCTGTGTTAAGTTAAACTTAGTAACACTTTGATCATGCTGCACATTTAATCAATGTCAGTTTTAAAACAACAGAACAATCAAATGAATTTCAGTTTTTGTTGAATTCCTTTGTGCTCCATCTAGCTGTTTGTAACGGTGGAATGCATCCTGTGTGAATGGCTCCTTGGTTAAATTTTAATTGCTGATTGCTTCTCAATTCAGGTGCATCAAACTGGAGAAGGAACGGCAGTGGCAGGAGAAACTGCAGCGAGATGAAGAAGAGAAACTGAGGAAAATACAGGAGGAGAGAGAGGCCAAACTTCGTGAGGAGGAGGAGAGAGAGAGACAAGCTCGTTTACAGGCTGCTAAAGAACAGGCGGAGCGAGAGCACAAAGCCCGAGAGGAGGAGGAGAGGAGATGCAGAGAGGAGGAGGAGCGGAGAAGGCAAGAGGATGAGAAAAAGAGAGAGCAAGAAAGAAGGAAACATGAGGAGAAAAGAAGGCAGGAGGAGGAAGAGGAGCGCAGACAACGAGATGAAGAGAGGAGGAAACTGGAGGAAGAGAGGAGGAAATTGGAGGAGGAAAGGAGAAAACTGGAGGAGGAGAGAAAGCGACAGGAGATGAGATTAGAGGAGGAGAGGAAACACGAGGAGTGGAGAAGAGCAGAGGAGGAGCGGAAGAGAAAAGAGGAGGAGAGACGAGAAGAGGAGAGAAGAAGGGAGCGGGAGGAGGAGGAAAGGAGGCGACAGCGGGCCCAAGAAGCAGCCAAGAGAGATGCAGAAGAGAGGAAGAGACTCGAAGAGGAGAGAAAAAGAAAGGAGGAGCAGAGGAAAAAGCAGGAAGAGGAGGAAAGGAGGCATCGGGAGGAGGAGCAAAGGAAACAGGAGGAAAGGAGGCATCGGGAGGAGGAGCAAAGGCAACAGGAGGAAAGGAGGCATTGGGAGGAGGAGCAAAGGAAACAGGATGAGGAGAGGAAGAGGAAACAGCTGGAGGAGGCCACAGCCGTGAGGCTCAAAGATGATCAACTGAACAAGAAGAACACTGTTAAATCAGACATTGTTGCTGCTCTTCTCCGTGGCCTTGAGGAAAGGAAAGGTAAAGAAAGAAAAAGTTTGCCAAGATTTAAAAAAATGAGCTGGCATGGCTAGTCCAGTCATCTCTGACATGATTAGAATTTACTTGTTGTTTACCTGAATGTGCTTGTGATTTCAGGCAACAGACAGCCACTTGGCACACAGCACAGAAGATCAGCTGCACTGACTGCGTTTAAAGCCCTCTATCCCTTCACAGCCAGAAATGAAGATGAGCTCTCCTTTGAAGCTGATGACTTGATTGAGGTCAGTTTTAGGGTGAATTTCACAAAACTCATCAAGAACATGTCCATGTCATTTTTTAACCCCCAAATCAAAATAAATAAATAAGACAATGTATTTTGCTTGGAGAAAATGAAGTTTATTTTTAGGACCATTACTCTTCAACAGTGCTGTCTTGCCGGCGGGCCCAGAAGGGGGCACTATGTCGTGAAAAAAGTTTACGCTTAAAATGTTCAAGTCTTCGAATACATAAGTCAGGCATATGGGGTATCGTTTGAAAGCTTAGAGTCTGAACTTTCAAATATAACCATCACTTCTGCATTAATGTTACATAAAATAACAAAATAAGGCCCGAAATCATTCATGTCGCAAATCAACGCCACCTAGAGGTCATGTGGTAGAAATATTAATATGAATATAAAAGTAATTTAAATAGCACTTAAATAGACAAATTATATATTAAATGAAAGCTCTCATTCTCAGGAATGCAACTGATTTTTGTTGCCCTAATTCCACAGTTTGAAAGATTTTCAAAAGAATCACAAAGTAAAATATGAATTCTGTAAGACGTCAAATACAAACGTCATTTTTTATGTGCTGATCACTGCTGCTATAAGCCCCAAATAGCTAAAAACTTTATATCTGCTTTTACCTTAGGCAGTTTTCTAAAAAACATAGCCATTATTTTACTTGTCTGTGAGCTTATGTGAATAATCCAATGTTATATCTCCAATGTCCAGAACAAAATATGCGGTCCAGCAGAAAAGTATGCTAAACAAATAATCGGTAATGCATGTTATCGACTGTTGATGATAACATTTTATACATCATTGCAAAGGGGAGATCTCAGTTTTCCAATGACATCTAGATTGAGCTACTAGTCTACTACTAGGCCGAGATATTCGATGAAACAATGGGGGTGGTGCATGAACTGAAAATTAGTCTGAATGTCTATGGACGAGCACATCTTTGAGGGCTAAAATGCGTTGGAGCGCCACCTACAGTTCAGATCGGCATTTTGTGATGGAAGGTGATAGAGGAAAAAAAAAATTTTTTCTAGTACTTGCTTTTACTTTAGTACTTCCTTGCTTTTAAATTTGAGTGTGAAAAATTGCAGGCGACAGCCCAAAAATGCCCAAGAGTTGAACAGGTTAAGATTGTTTGCATTGTGGCATTATTTTCATGACAGTTAGAACTGTTTATGCTAATATAATTTATTTAAATGTAATTACAGTAACAAACTTGAACGTTAAACGCATTACGTTAATGAGATTTTTGAGGGAATAGTTGTCTTGAAAATAGTGAAAAAGCAAAATCTTGGTGTTACTAAAAAGGCTTTATTTTCATAATTCTCTTTTTTTCTTCTTCTGTTTAATAGGGGAAATGTGACCTAGATATGTTTTGATGAGATTCCCCCTTTTTTTTTTTGGTTTCTTTTTCAAGCCTTATAGTTTGGCATTCGCTACACAGCCAAATTTTACTACCCTGTTAACAGCAGTGAGAATGTAACATGTTAGATGTGCTTGTGGGACCTTGCAACATGCAACGGCTTAATTTTTCATACAGTACTTTTTGTAGTTTGCTCAGCGGGATTTGTGTTTGTTTAGGTGGATGAGAGTATGGAGAGAGAGCAGGGCTGGCTGTACGGCAGTCGGCAAGGGAAGATGGGCTGGTTACCTGAGAGCTATGTGGAAAAGCAGGCCAAATCTGAGGCGGTGCCCACAGCCAAACAAGCCCTAAAGCCACAGGTCTCCATCTCCACCAGGTGCAGTCTCCAAACTTAATACAGATTTATTTTTTATTCACACCTGTTTCACAATCATTTGTACAAAATTTTCTCAATGAACACTCACAGACAAAGTGCATGTGGCTACAGAACCCTCAAAGAAAACATCCACAGCTACAGATAGCCAAACCCAGAACACTGCACCTACAATATTGCCTACTTTAATCACTACAGCTAACCTTCTTTTGTAGGAAAGAAGTGACCTGTTCAAGTCTAATACAACTAAACAACACTGAAGTGTAAAATATTTGCAAACAATATTTCACTTCAAAACTATTTACACTGAATCTGATGTTGTTCGGATGACTTACATTTTTCACAGGCTGAAAAATTTAAGACGCTATGAAATGTCTATGTTTGGTTTTAAAACAACGATTTTAAACTATGTATCAACCGAAAGTTTATTTTGCCCACTTTTAGGAGTATGCAAGCATATAGATGGCCTCAAAGCTAACATACATGGACTAAATTGATTTGATTTCATGGGGTCTTCAAACCTAGTTTCCGTATAAAAACTGATATTATTAAAAAATATCTGATATTTCAGTTCTTAGAGATACATTTTATAATTTTAAGATCTTTGTCCTGCATGATCGTAGAATATGTGGAATATTCTAAAAACCCTTCTTCACTAGCAAAATGAGTTACTGCTCTGTGCCAAGTGGATCACGGCTGAACTCCGCCTTCACCCCCACCCATGCCACAAGCTCCAACTCTTCCAACCATAGTCAGGTATGCAGGATCCTGAAAAGCTCAGGGTTTCAGTAACCATGTCATGTTTTACATAAGGTATGACATCCTTGTATTTAAATATAACAATGTTGCTGTATGTTGTGTCTCAGGTGGTGGGAAATGTGCAAGCTCAAGCTTTGTGCTCTTGGACTGCAAAGACAGACAACCATCTCAACTTCTCCATAGATGATGTCATCACAGTTGTGGAGCAGCAGGAGAACTGGTGGCTGGGAGAACTCAGTGGGGTTCAGGGGTGGTTCCCCAAAACCTACGTCACAGTGCTGAGCAGCAGTGACAGAAAAGCATAGTAAAAGCACACTCCATGCAGTAAAGAATGGCCACAATAAGTGGCTGAGATATTGCAACTTGCTTTTTGTGATGTAATAGATTGAGTTTGGAACTGCGAGTGTTACATGCACTTTGTCTGTGGAAAGTATTAATGTGAAATGGTATTTTCAGACTTAAACAAGTGATTCTTTGCATACTAAAACTTCAAGGTGTCAGCATTCCCCTAAAGACATCAACTAATTCAGATGTTGCTTTACTTTCTCTGTTTGGAATTGTCATAATACATCTGCCACAATTGATTGATTTATCTTTAACTGCTGTTTTCTAATTCTAAAGCCATTGTTGCATTGGTTGTAAATTTGCTGCAGTATCTTTTTGTAGGAAACGTTAAAACATTTTTCGGTCATTTTGTTTTGATGCTTGACATGTTTAATTTTTTTCCATAGTTCTGCTGATGGATATGATGCAACAGATGGATCAAACTATGAAGGTAAGAGAAAATGGATTCTCTTTTTTCCACCAGAAAACGTGAATAATTTTGCAATCAAGGAAACATTTTATTTTATTTTTTTCAGGATTTTACTGAATTTCATACAGTATAATACCGTTTGCTGGCATTGTAACGTCAGCGTTACAATGTGTTCTTTGTGCTTATAATGTGCATTAAAACATTCTTTTCCAGTATCTGTGGGAAATCAGCTGTCTGTTAGTGTTGTACCTCTGTTATGACACATCACAGACAGGGTTCCCACCTGTCCTGGAAAATCTGGAATTTTTCAATGCAGTTTTCCAGTCATGGAAAAGTCATGGAAAATTAGAAAAATACCTAAATGTCCTTGAAAATAATAATTTGTCCTGGAAAATATTTTTGTACAATAGAACTGTTTGACTGTGTTGCTAACAAGGTTTTTGTTACATGCACTAAACATGGTAACGATTGGGACTTGAAATAGTCAAATACACATTCTTATCGTTTTGTCACTGCCGGCAGCTGTGCATTGTGAAACAATGAACGAATCCCTATCACATACTTTCTCTGTCATCTGCTGTCATCTCTGTTTTGCTTCGATGAAATTGTTTAAGGATTGATATATTTCAAAATACGATTTTTTTTCAACCACAGTAAACTTTAGACAACAATGACGGTCGGACCACTGATTTTGTTTTTTTATTAAACAAATTTACACCCCAAGTTGATAGCGTGGTGATTCTGCCTTTACACCTCGGGATGTGAATTAATTTTCAATAATTAAATGATCGGAGTCCGCTTATACTGCAGTTACCACATGTGGTATGTGGAAAACACAGATGGAATCACAAAATCTAGTCATAAACAATAAATAAATAAATAAATAAATAAATAAATATATAAATTATCTGCAAGTGATACGTGCTTCAAAATGAATGTGTGAACCCGGCCGCTCATACACCGAAAACACCTCATGATCATTACGCGCATTCTTGCGTGTGTGAGATGACAGAAATCAAAACACTCTGAACTGCGCAGCACATACAGTCTATGTATTTATTTAAATTATATCTTTGCAGGGATTAATATTCACACTTGTCCATGTAGCAAACTCCTTATCTGGAGGTGAGAATCTAACATCAAAAACACACAGAAACGCCAAAATAAAAGCTCGATTTAAATGGACGCATGTATTTTGGCTTAAATATCACACTCATTGGGCACATAAAAAGTCCTGGAAATGTTCTGGAAAATTGTACCTTGAGAAGAGTGGGAACCCTGACTAAATAATCTCTGGACATCAGAACTGTCCTTCAGTTAATACTCTCCACAGCTGAGTCTGTCTGTAATGTGTTTTTCACCAGAGTATGTGGCACTCTACACTTATGAGAGCCCAGAGCCTGGAGACCTGACCTTCACTGAGGGAGACACCATCCTGGTGACGGAGAGAGAGGGGGAGTGGTGGAGAGGGAGCATAGGAGACCGATCGGGAGTCTTCCCCTCCAATTACGTCAAGCCAAAGGAGACTGATGTAATTAATTTGATATATTTACAGATTTTTACATTTATGGATATAGACACTTATAATATTGTCTGTGTGGTTTCATTTGAGGTGTTAGAACTTGTCTGTTTTCTCATTAGAATTTAAGTCTCTCTGGTAAACCTGGAACTCCCGGGAAGAAGCCAGGTAAGGAACGGTGTCATGAAGCTGTTTGACAAGATTAAATAATTGGAATAATTAGAGCCGTCAAAATTAACACGTTAACACATGCGATTAATTAAAGTTTAACACACATTTTCCATTAATTCAGCATTAACCAGCATAAACACTTGATGCAAGGGCGAAACCTTTGCAATGTGTCCGCCCGGAGTCATTACACTGACGCACACACCACAAATACACACAGCAGTGATTCAGTGTCAGTGATAAAGTGATGGGAAAAGGAGCTCTTAATGCTATTTGTTGTACAAAACAAGCCTATATGGAAGTTGTGACAGAAATCAAGTATTTATTAGCCTAAGTAAGGCACATTTTATAAACCACAGAGGCACGGCAAGTCTTAACTATAACCAAAACGCAGAATGAGACGCTTTTGTCTGAAAGTGCTTTTCATGTGGATTTCAAAGCAGCTCTTGACACTGGCGCTGACACCCTGATGTGAATCATGACCGCGGCTTCACGATTGTTGTAACAAAGTGGATAGCCACAGTCTGCCGGCTAAATAACATTGTGGAGGATGAGTTTGAACAGATTTAATGCCTGTTGCAATGAATTTGGAACCTATGTGGGAAACTTGTTCTTTCAATTAGTCAGCCTCCCACTTAGACTTTGGGAAACGTTTAATGTTACTTGAATTGGTGATATTTTACTACATTTCTGTTTTTATTAACATTTTCCAAACAACGCCTTCCACATTATAAAGCATTATATTGTTACATATTGTTTTGTTGTCTTTCATAAGAAGGAAATAAATGCATTTTGACAGGAAACGTATATTTACAGTCAAATTTAAGCACTTTCAAAATCTGTGATTTAATCGCAATTAACTACAAACAATTATGCGATTTAATCACGATTAAAAAATTTAATCAACTGACAGCACTAGTAATATTACACAACTTCAATTTGCATTTAACTATAAAATTATTTAGGAAATTAGATTTTTCATTATAGATATCTCAATACAGATGTAAAGTGTTATATTGTGTGCATATTATCTTGTTTGTAGAAGTGGCTCAGGTGAGCACTGAGTACACAGCTGCAGGTGCAGAGCAGTTGAATCTGGCCCCAGGCCAGCTCATCCTCATTCTCAACAAGAACCCCTCTGGCTGGTGGCTTGGTGAGCTGCAGGTGAGTGAGCTGTTAAACAACCCTCATGTCGTTCCAAACCCGTATGACTTTCTATCTTATGCAGAACACAAACATTTCTGGTTGTTTTTCAGGCCAGGGGGAAGAAGCGTCAGAAGGGCTGGTTCCCTGCATCGCACGTCAAGCTGTTAGGCTCAAACAGCGGCAAATCCACACCTGCGCCTGCGGCCGGTAACAAACGGAACACATACCCAGGGTTTATTATTTCTCTGTTAATCTCTCCTCATTGGTTTCTCCGTCCTTCCTCACCCTAGTTGGCCAAGTCATCGCCATATACGATTACACAGCAGCGAACGAGGATGAGCTGAGCTTCTCCAAGAGTCAAGTTATCAATGTGCTGGACAAAAGTAATCCTGATTGGTGGAAAGGAGAACTCAATGGAGTCACGGGATTAATACCGACCAACTATGTGAAAATGACCACCTCAGATTTTGACCCCAGTCAACAGTGTAAGTAGAGCCCCATGAACACACCTGTCTATTTTTGCTATTTTCTCTTTAAGTTTTTGATTTGCCTTGGCAACAGTAACTTATATAAGACTCTTGTTTGGCTTCTAATCATGAACTATGCACAGACTAGTTTATTATGAAAGTTAACTTAGTTTGAGATTATTCTTAAAATCCTTTGTTACACTTAATGGTGCTTATGAGCTTGTTTTCTTTTGATGTGAAATTAGTATATGACAAGGGTTTATGTATTTATGACATAGTGTATTACAATTTCATTATTAAAGATGTTTTTATCCAGCTTTAAATATTTTAGTGTAATTATCAACATGAAGTATTTGCCCTTTTGGTTTTATTTTTTTTATTTTTATTTTTTTATTGTTTTGTTTTTTTGTGGGTTTTCATAGAAAAGAGATTTTTTTTTCCAGTGTTGATCAGGATATAATCCTAATGTTAGACTATTCCCTTCCTCCATATTGAGCCACACTTTCAGCTCTCTTTCTCTCATTTGTGTTTCTCCGTAGGGTGTTAACACCTTCCCTTCGACCCATGAGAGACCCACTATCCCCCTCTCACAGGGGAGGTGCTACCGCTGAAACTAGCATTTACTTACCCAATCCCCCTCCTCTAACTCTCCTTATCAATTAATGCTGTTTTTCAGTAGTTTCAAACTACAACAAGGTTTATTTTGGTTGACTGGTAATATAGATCTTAAAGGGATAGTTCACTCAAAAATGATTTCTGTCATCATTTACTTACCCTCATGTTGTTCCAAACCCATATGACTTGCTTTCTGATGTTAGCCAGAATGCCAGCCTCAGTCAAAGGAAAAAGAAGCAATGAAAGTGAATGGCTACCTCTCCTTTTGTGGTCCACTGAAGAAAGAAAGTCATATTTTCATTTTTGGGTGAACTAACCTTCTTTGACTAATTATTGCAGGGGGGTAGTGAGTCTTTCTGTGGTTTTCCATTTGGGCCCTGTCTTACTAGTGTTTCACTTGCTTAAAGTTGCTTAATGAAGGATAACATTTTTTAATATTGTCATTTTGGAAAGGTGGGACTGCAGAGTAAAATTGTTGGCCCTCATTTGAGTCATTTTAAGGAATGTGCTGCTCTGTGCTTACTAAGTGTGAAACTGCCTCAGAAAGGTAGTGTAGGCCATCACAATTAGAAAGTTAATTCATGTGGCTGTGATTGTTATAATGCAGCTTCAAGGTGTGCATTTCTAGTCTTTGGTTGTTGAAAGCACTTTTAACCTTTTAAAGAACAAATAATTGTCATTTATATTAAGGTAGTTTTACCCCAAATCTTTAGATGGTTTTAAATCCCACTTTAAATCTGGGGTTTTGCTTCCATTTATATTTGATTGTATTCGGTTTGTTTGTTCAGTAGTTTCAATTTGAATAAAAATGTATCAACAACAAAATGGACAGACGGCTTGTTTTACCAATTCCTGTCTGTGGTGTATTTAGAAATATGGTTCATGACTTCCTTAAGCTAAAATGCTGCTATTTTAAACACAAAGCTTTGCCTTAGGTGGTATTGTTACATATTTACTGCGTTTTATGCCTTGTTTGTGCATGACTCGCTTCTGTATTAACAGATTTGTTAATATTATATGGGAAACTATGTGAAAAGTTGTTGAAGTTGTGGATGTTGTTAATAATCCTAAAATATCTCAAATACTTTTAATCCTGTACATTCAGTATATATTTGATGGAAGAAATCAAGACATTAAAGTCTTTTTGAAAAAACAAACTTCAGCTCAGTTTTGATTTTTTTTTTATGCAACAGTGTCAATATTTTAATATTTTCACAACATTAAAGGAATATTCCAGGTTCAATACAAGTTAAGTTCAATCAACAGCATTTATTTTGATTAGCACAGAAATACATTTTGACTCATCTCTCCTTTTCTTTTACAAAGCACAAATCTGTGTTCCAGTGAGGCACTTACAATGGAAGTGAATGGGGCCAATCCGTAAATGTTAAAATATTCACTATTTCAAAAGTATAGCCACAAGACATAAACAATATGCATGTTGTCATGATTTTAATGTGGAAAAAATTGCTTACTGACCTTTTCTGAATAAAATTAGTCAATTTTACATTTCGTTGCCATGACAATGAAATGTCAACAAACCCTAAAATAACTGTAAAAATGACGATTTAAACAACTTTACAGCTCAAATAATACGAGTTTTAACAGAAGAATTAATGTAAGTGCTTTTATAAAATTATAAGCTTCACATTTCTGCCATTAAACCCTCCAAAAATTGGCCCCATTCACTTCCATTGTAAGTGCCTCACTGTTACCTTAATTTTTTTGATTTTTTTAAAAAAAAGAAAAGGAGTGACGAGTCGAAATTTATTTTTGTTGTAATAGATTTTATGCCACAAACGCTGTTGATTGAGCTTTGATTGAGAATATTCCTTTAAAACGTACTTCCAGATACATAATTGTAAAACATATAGCCCAGAAATATGTCCCATTTAATAAGATACAATAAAAAATAGCTTCTTTTTTTTTATTGTGATTATTATTATTACAACTTAAGTTAAAGGTAGAAAATTTGCCTTTCTATAGTATCTCATAAATTAAACGTCAGTACTGACAGTATTATTCTAGCTAATCTTTTGTCATCTAGTTACTGATATCCTGTTGCCGTGTTATGGGTGAAAACAGATTGAATAATCTTACTAGCATGCTTGCAGTGTACATCACAGTAATTAAGTGGACACAGTTTACAAAGCGAAAATGAGCGATCATTCAGGGGGTAAACTGCTGTTTTTATGGCTATGGGAAATGGAGTGATGAAGGCACCACCAAAGACTCTGGATCCCCGGATGGTCAAATTGGCAGGCCATCGGCAGGTAAGGCTTCACGTCGGAGCGTATTGGAGTGCCCTCAACACACTGCAACTAACATATTCCTGCTTGGTTTTAATGTGTTTTGAGTGTGATTGAAGTAAGATTAATTGTGCACAAAGGTGTGCAGGAGTAAACTGAGGGATCTCACTGAGCCATGAATCTGTGCGTGTTTAAAGCGGGTGTGTTGTGTTTATGGGCTTCATGTGGCTGGGTGAGTTCACCTGTACCGTCTTCTTATAGGGTGTGCTGACCTGAGCACTCTGGATTCAATGAGCCCTCAGGAGAGAAAACGGCAAGGTTACATCCATGAGCTCATTGAGACAGAGGAGAAATACATGGAAGACCTGCAGCTGGTCCTGGAGGTACACAAGCAAAGATCACCTATTTCACATATACATTTATTCATTTAGCCGACACATTTTTTTTAAAGTAACTTAGAAATGAGCAAAAACACAAGCAAGTCATTGTAAACGAGTCAATGTTAGTGGTGCCGCAATTCTAAAAAGAGTAAAACAAAATAGTACTAAGCAAGAGCAGTGTAATTGGGTAATTGACAAATACAGGTGCATCTCAATAAATTAGAATGTCGTGGAAAAGTTCATTTATTTCAGTAATTCAACTCAAATTGTGAAACTCGTGTATTAAATAAATTCAATGCACACAGACTGAAGTAGTTTAAGTCTTTGGTTCTTTTAATTGTGATGATTTTGGCTCACATTTAACAAAAACCCACCAATTCACTATCTCAAAAAATTTGAATATGGTGAAATGCCAATCAGCTAATCAACTCAAAACACCTGCAAAGGTTTCCTGAGCCTTCAAAATGGTCTCTCAGTTTGGTTCACTAGGCTACACAATCATGGGGAAGACTGCTGATCTGACAGTTGTCCAGAAGACAATCATTGACACCCTTCACAAGGAGGGTAAGCCACAAACATTCATTGCCAAAGAAGCTGGCTGTTCACAGAGTGCTGTATCCAAGCATGTTAACAGAAAGTTGAGTGGAAGGAAAAAGTGTGGAAGAAAAAGATGCACAACCAACCGAGAGAACCGCAGCCTTATGATTGTCAAGCAAAATCGATTCAAGAATTTGGGTGAACTTCACAAGGAATTGACTGAGGCTGGGGTCAAGGTATTAAGAGCCACCACACACAGACGTGTCAAGGAATTTGGCTACAGTTGTCGTATTCCTCTTGTTAAGCCACTCCTGAACCACAGACAATGTCAGAGGCGTCTTACCTGGGCTAAGGAGAAGAAGAACTGGACTGTTGCCCAGTGTTCCAAAGTCCTCTTTTCGGATGAGAGCAAGTTTTGTATTTCATTTGGAAACCAAGGTCCTAGAGTCTGGAGGAAGGGTGGATAAGCTCATAGCCCAAGTTGCTTGAAGTCCAGTGTTAAGTTTCCACAGTCTGTGATGATTTGGGGTGCAATGTCATCTGCTGGTGTTGGTCATTATGTTTTTTGAAAACCAAAGTCACTGCACCCGTTTACCAAGAAATTTTGGAGCACTTCATGCTTCCTTCTGCTGACCAGCTTTTTAAAGATGCTGATTTCATTTTCCAGCAGGATTTGGCACCTGCCCACACTGCCAAAAGCACCAAAATTTGGTTAAATGACCATGGTGTTGGTGTGCTTGACTGGCCAGCAAACTCACCAGACCTGAACCCCATAGAGAATCTATGGGGTATTGTCAAGAGGAAAATGAGAAACAAGAGACCAAAAAATGCAGATGAGCTGAAGGCCACTGTCAAAGAAACCTGGGCTTCCATACCACCTCAGCAGTGCCACAAACTGATCACCTCCATGCCACGCCGAATTGAGGCAGTAATTAAAGCAAAAGGAGCCCCTACCAAGTATTGAGTACATATACAGTAAATGAACATACTTTCGAGAAGGCCAACAATTCACTAAAAAAAATTTTTTTATTGGTCTTATGATGTATTCTAATTTTTTGAGATAGTGAATTGGTGGGTTTTTGTTAAATGTGAGCCAAAATCATCACAATTAAAAGAATCAAAGACTTAAACTACTTAAGTCTGTGTGCACTGAATTTATTTAATACACGAGTTTCACAATTTGAGTTGAATTACTGAAATAAATGAACTTTTCCACAACATTCTAATTTATTGAGATGCACCTGTATTGTTAGTTCTCCCACGGTCATTTTTAAATAAGGATTTTCAGTGCTGGAAAAGTCATGGAAATCGGTATAATCTTAAAAAGTCATGGAAGTTCCTATATTGAATATTTATTTCCGTCCAGAGTTGCATTCATTTTTGGCCGAGATCTTGTATTGATGACAGGAGAGTAGAATCACTCTGTAAAGTCTTCTCCAGCACATCCCAAAGACTTTCAATGGTGTTAAGTTCAGGACTCTGTGGTGGCCAATTCATGTGTGAAAATAATTCCTCATGTTTTCTGAACCAATCTTTCACAATTTGAGCCCGATGAATCTTGGCATTGTCGTCATGGAATATGCCCGTACCATCAGGGAAGAAAAAATCCATTGATGGGATAACCTGGTCATTCAGTACATTCAGGTACTCAGCTGATTTCATTTTATTGCCGCATAACTTTGCTGAGCTTAGACCTGACCAATTGAAGCAACCCCAGATCATAACACTGCCTCCAGAGGCTTGTACAGTGGGCACTATGCATGACGGGTGCATCGCTTCATGAGCTTCCCTTCTTACCCTGACGTGCCCATCACTTTGGAATAGGGTAAATCAGGACTCATCAGACCACATTACCTTTTTCCATTGCTCCACAGTCCAATCTTTATGCTCCCTAGCAAACTGAAGTCATTTTTTCAAATTAGCCTCACTAACAAGTGGCTTTCTTGTGGCCACACAGGTGTTTAGTCCCAATCCTGTAAATTCTCGTCACATTGTGCATGTGGAAATGCTTTTACTTTCACTATTAAACATAGCCGTGAGTTCTACTGTTGACTTTTTATGATGTGACTTGAAGCATTTAGTGATCTCTGATCACGATCATTCAAGATTTTTTTCTTCTGCGAAGCTGACAGTTCACCACTATCCTTCCAGGTTTTAATAATGTGTTGGACAGTTCTTAACCCAATTCCAGTGATTTCAGTAATCTGCTTAGTAGTTTTCTTTGCTTGATCCGAGTCAATAATTTGCCCCTTCTGAAACACAGTAACATCTTTTCCATGACCATGGTATACGTCTTCCGACATGGTTGTTTAAGAAATGAGAAGCTACACACTGCATCAGTTAGGGTTAAAAGAATTGTTGTCAGCTAAAACATATTAATCACTGCAATAATGATCCAATCATAGACTCTGCTTATTTAAATCCAAATGGCAACTTTTTTTGTTTGGGCGAGGCAGTGTATAACCTAACCTTTTATTAAATAATATGAAATGGTTTGACACTATATTGTTTTAAAAAAAAATCATATATATATATATATATATATATATATATATATACAGTTGCAATAAAAATTATTCAACCCCCCTGACCAGCAATACGTTCTGGTGATGTGAATTAAAACATATCAACTAAAACCTCAGTAAACAGTCAAAGTAAGTTTTTAATATATTTGAGTGATTTTGAGAACAAAGAGTTCAGTTTACCCAAATTTTAAAATAAAAAATAACTAATTCTCTCCACAAATGTTATGTCAAAATTATTCAACCCCCAAAGTCAATCATTTGTGGAGCATCCTTCATCCTTAATAACAGCAAATAAATGTTTCAGGTAAGTGTTCTCGGGTTTCAGACACCTCTCTATTAGAATTTTTACACATTTCTCATGAGCAAAAGCTTCCAGCTCATTGACATTTTTGGTTTCTGTGCTGCCACTGCTTCCTTGAAATCCCAACACTACCAGTCAAACGTTTTGGAACACTTGACTGAAATGTTTCTCATGATCTTAAAAATATTTTGATCTGAAGGCGTATGCTTAAATGTTTGAAATTAGTTTTGTAGACAAAAATATAATTGTGCCAACATATTAATTTATTTCATTATAAAACTAAAATATAATAAAAAAATAAATAAAAAATGTTTTGAAATTGATGACTTGGACCAAATAATAAAGAAAAACAGCCAGTAAGTGCCCAACATAGATGGGAACTCCTTCAATACTGTTTAAAATGTATCCCAGGGTGATACCTCAAGAAGTTGGTTGAGAAAATGTCAAGAGTACTTGTCTGCAAATTCTAGGCAAAGGGTGACTACTTTGAAGATGCTAAAATATAACACAGTTTTGATTTATTTTGGATTTTGTTTCGTCACAACACAATTCCCATAGTTCCATTTATGTTATTCCATCGTTTTAATGACTTTACTATTATTCTAGAATGTGAAAAAAAATATAAAAATAAAATAAAATAAATATATATATATATATATATATATATATATATATATATATATATATATATATATATATATATATATATATAATAAAGAATGAGTAAGTGACCCCAAACTTTTGATCGGTTTTGTGTGTGTGTATATATATATATATATATATATATATATATATATATATATATATATATATATATATATATATATATATATATATATATACATACACACACACACACACACACACACACACACACACAGATGTATCACCCCCTACATCTGTACACCACTTCTATGACATTTACAGTTATTTATGTGTTAATTGTGTTTTCTCAGGTCAAACATTAGTGCAAGGCCTAACAAGTGTGCAAAAAAGCTAAGCAAAATAAATGTCAAGAATTTAAATAATTTTTAAAGATTGTTTGTCACTTGGCATTAGTGTTAAAAACTTTCAGAGTTCAGAGGAAGAAGATACTGCTCAAATAAGCATATAGTCATTTTCCCACAATGTTGAAAAAGTCATTAATTTACATTTTAATTGTCATTTTCATTTAAATATGTAATTGGTGTTACATTGTTTAATGTTCATGTGAAAGATTTAATGGTAGGATTTATTTATTTTAGTCTGATCAGTGGTGTGTTTTTGTTATGCTATTGACACATCTTAAAAAATATATATATTTTAAGAGAGTTTGTCACTGGTGTTACATTTATCACTGGTGTTTATTCAACAATAAAATGAATAACAGCAGTCAAGTTGTTCTTTTTTAATAAAAATATTCAAATGAGCTCATAAAAACTGAAAAAGGAATAATAATTTTATAAAATGATAATTATACGAGATATGTTGTTTAACATGGTTTTAGATAAAGTATATCATGTCACACTGCAGGACACTGCTTGATATTTTATGCCAACTACCCAATGGACCCACGTCGCAAACTGAGGCATTTCCGCCTTATTTAGCAGCATAAATCTAGCACAAATATATATAAACAGTTGTGCTCAAAATTTTGCATACCCTTGGAGAATTGGTAATATATGTACCATTTTTAAAGACAACATGAGTGAGCAGGCAAAACACATTTCTTTTATTTCTTATGGGATTCATATTCAACTGTAGGTTATAACAGAATGGCACAATCATAAAACAAAACATGGCAACAAAGAAAAAAATTAAATGACCCCTGTTCAAAAGTCTGCATACCCTTAGTTCTTAACACTGTGTATTGCCCCCTTTAGCATCAATGACAGCGTGCAGTCTTTTGTAATAGTTGTCTATGTGGCCCCAAATTCTTGCAGGTGGTATAGCTGCCCATTCGCCTTGGCAAAATGCCTCCAGGTCATGCAAAGTCTTTGGTCGTCTTGCATGAACTGCACGTTTGAGATCTCCCCAGAGTGGCTCGATGATATTAAGGTCAGGAGACTGTGATGGCCACTCCAGATCCTTCACCTTTTTCTGCTGTAACCACTGGAGGGTCAACTTGGCCTTGTGCTTAGGGTCATTGTCGTGCTGGAAAGTCCCATGTGCAGCTTTCGTGCAGAAGAATGCAAATTGTCTGCCAGTATTTTCTAATAATATGCTGCATTCATCTTGCCATCAATTTTCATAAGATTCCCCATGCCTTTAGAGCTCACACCCCCCCAAAACATCAGTGAGCCACCACCATGCTTCACAGAGGGGATGGTATTCTTTTCACTATAGGCCTTGTTGACCCCTCTCCAAACATAGCGCTTATGGTTGTGACCATAAAGCTCTATTTTGGTCTCGTCACTCCAAATTACCGTGTGCCAGAAGCTGTGAGGCGTGACAAGGTGTCGTTGGGCATATTGTAACCGGGCTTTTTTGTGGCATTGGTGCAGTAAAAGCTTCTTTCTGGCAACATGACCATGCAGCTCATTTTTATTCAAGTATCGTCATATTGTGCTCCTTGAAACAACCACACCGTCTTTTTCCAGAGCAGCCTGTATTTCTCCTGAGGTTACCTGTGGGTTTTTCTTTGTATCCCGAACAATTCTTCTGGCAGTTGTGGCTGAAATCTTTTTTGGTCTACCTGACCGTGGCTTGGTATCAAGAGATCCCTGAATTTTCCACTTCTTAATAAGTGATTGAACAGTACTGACTGGCATTTTCAAGGCTTTGGATATCTTTTTATATCCTTTTCCATCTTTATAAAGTTCCATTACCTTGTTACGCAGGTCTTTTGACAGTTCTTTTCTGCTCCCCATGGCGCAGTATCTAGCCTGCTCAGTACATCCAAGTAAGAGCTAACAAACTCATTGGCTATTAATACACAGACACTAATTGCAATTTAAAAAGCCACAGGTGTGTGAAATTAGTCTTTAATTGCCATTTAAACCTGTGTGTGTGTCACCTTGTGTGTCTGTAACAAGGCCAAACATTCAAGGGTATGCAAACTTTTGATCAGGGCCATTTGGGTGATTTCTGTTATCATTATGATTTAAAAAGGAACCAAACAACAATGTGATAATAAATGGCTTCATATGATCACTATCCTTAAATAAAAGACACTATCCTTTTTTGGCATGATCAGTCATATTTTCAAAATCAATGCCAAAATTTCACAATTTCTGCCAGGGTATGCAAACTTTTGAGCACAACTGTATATATTGTAGTGTAAAATTATAACATTATTCTTGTGTTATATTACCCTGGCATTAATTAAAAAAAACAAACAAACAAACTAATCAACACTGCTGTAATGGGGTTTCAAATATAGCTGTAGAGATAGTGACAGGAAATTTGTCATTTTCTCTTTTGGCTGCTGTAATTCACAACTCTCTATTTTTGCCTAATTTGGAAAGTCGTGGAAACATAATAGAGGATAACATTCTAACATTTTTGACCATATCTGATTAAACAAATTGTTCTGACGTGAAAAATGAGATTTACTTCCTTATTGTCTCCTTTAAGGTCTTTCACAAGCCCATGTCTGAGTCAGGTCATCTCACTGACGCTGAAATGAATATGATTTTCGTCAACTGGAGGGAACTTATCCAGTGCAACACCAAGATACTGAAGTACATGAAGTTTACATTGAAAATATTTTACTTTTTCCAGTGGGCACAAGTAATTAAGTATCTGCAACAAACTTATGGATGATGTGTATATTATCAGAGCCCTGAAGGCAAGGAAGAAGTCTGGGGGAGAGAAAATGCCCGTTCACATGATTGGGGACATCCTGGCTTCTGAGCTCTCACACATGCAGGCCTACATCCGCTTCTGCAGCTGCCAGCTGAATGGTGCCACACTGCTGCAGCAGAGAACCGATCAGGAGCCAGACTTCAAAACCTTCCTAAAGGTAGCAGCACATACACCAGTCTTTGTAAAAAAAAATAAAATAAAAACACACACACACAAAAACTACCTAAAGTAAAAAGTGCACTAAGTAATTCTGAATTTGTTTAACTTGCCCTGTCCATTATGTCAGTGGAAATGTGCTATTTGCATTCAATAATTATTGGAAAAGTATGATAACAGCTGATTACCCAGAAACAATAAGCATAATTTAGTAGTATGCTGCTGGTTATGTTATCTTAAACTGTCTGCCTCTTTGAGGCAGCCCATTTCCATCCAAAATAAATCAGCTTGTATCAGGCTACTTATATGACTGGACTTTTATTCTGATGTACTGTAAGTGTGAGTGTTTGTGTTTTTAGACATTTAAAACACTCTGCTATTAATTTAACAATATCCTATTCATTTATTTAGGAATACAACTTTTTTTACTACAGAAAAAAAAAAAAAAAATACTGAGTGCCCCTTTATAATGGGCATTGTCCTAAAAATTTTGCTTAATTTAGATAACTTTGGAAAGAATGTAAGCAGGAAGCAAAATTTCAGAGGAAGTGTCAGTTCTTGGTCAAAATGTTAATCTGACTATTATAATATATTTTCAGAAAATTGCCACAGACTACCGTTGTAAAGGAATGCCTTTGTCCAGCTTTTTGCTTAAACCTATGCAAAGGATCACCCGCTACCCTCTTCATATTAAAAATGTGAGTGTTGTAAAAAATAACTGGATGATTGACTTGCTTTCTTAATTTCAAGTTTGCAATAACCAGTTTTTGTTCACCTGTATGCATGTGTGTATGTGTCCAGATCCTGGAAAGTACTCCAGAGAGTCATGTGGATAATGTTCAGCTGCAAGAGGCTTTGGAGAAGGCAGAGTTGCTGTGCTCTCAGGTGAATGAGGGAGTCAGGGAGAAGGAGAACTCTGACAGATTGGAGTGGATCCAATCCCATGTGCAGTGTGAAGGCATCTCTGAGGTAAGAAATGACTTATGTGGCACGCATGAAATGTACTGCTCAAAAAATGCTTCACAAGATCAATCATGTGCTTTTGCTTTTATTTTTTTTAAAAATGCACAAAGAAGGAAAGTTTTGTACTTTAAAGGTGCAGTATGTAAGATTCAGAAACCCTTGTTATTAATGACACCTGTGGCCGTTAAATGAACTGCAGCCAGCTACCTGTTGCTCGTGCTCGTGCACACACTCCATAGGGACTCGAGCATCGGCCAAAACAATGACGTAACGTACAAAGAGACTGAACATGATTCATTGACATTATGCTGACAGATGATGTAGCATAATTAAAATTACACAGTTATGATTGTTTTATTACAAACTTTGAAACTGTATATTGTATTTGACTCTCCAGTGCTGGAACAGGGCTAAAACAAAGTGTGGATATAGGTCTGAATATGTGAGACTGTAGTTTGAAGTAATCACTTTTCTTTGCATGATACATTGACTGCATTTATACAATAGCCTATGTCGGCGGTAGCTAGCTAGCCAGCTTTATCAGTAGCTGTTAGCTAAATTTGGAGGATGATGACAGTAGCTGTTTATAAAATAGGCTGTACATTATAAATATGTTGACACAATTCAATATTGATGTGATTCCATCACAATTGTCATTTTGATATATCGATGCGCTGTTGTTTTATAATATATATAGCATATATTTTCTGTTTAACCAAGTTACGTTACACTAATGAATGGGTATTTTTGCATTATCTTGAACATTGTCTAGCATTCATTTCATGTGTTATTGTAGTTTACCTTGCTGAATAATTACAGATTAACATTGATTATGACAGTTACTGTGCAGGCAAGATTAAGTTAGCTACAATTACACAGATCAATCCTTATGGCACTATATTTCACATGCTTTGCGGTTATGTAAGCTTACCTGTCCAATAAGAAAATGCCAATTCAGGGTCGGTTTTGATCCCCAAAACTGAACGAAGGTCCCTCCAGGAATCAAATGCCCTGCCAATGTTCACTCTAGTTTTCGCTCGACCACGATCACGTTCACGCTTAGCCAGATGGGATTCAGTAGATAAATGTTTTTGTTTTTTGTTTGTTTTTTTGTTTGTTTGTTTGTTTGTTTTTTGGCTTACTCTGAGTTTGTGTAGGAGTCGGTGATGTGCTGGGAGCCGGACGTTTGCTGGATTCCATCTATAAGATAACGTTAAGTAGTGTTGCATTTTGTCGTCGCTGTTGAATAGCGGAAGAGAAGCACTGAGGCAAGTCTTACGTGAGCGTGCATAAACGTCACATCCTTTGGATTTTCCCAGCAAAAGCGACCCGCTCCCTTCACATGAAAATCAGTCTACAGACTTTAATAGGCAACCTAGGAAGTCCGGGATGGGCTAATTTTTTAAGTTGCGTTACAAGCCGTTCACACATTGGCAAAAAAAGGCGACTATTACATGAAAATTGTTACATATTGCACCTTTAATAATTGCGTATCTGATTTAATACTCAGCTGATATTGCAGTCAGTCTGTCATCAGTGTCTTTTTCTTCCACATATAATACTGTGAAGGTAAAAATAAACAAATTACTCTTTCACTTGACTAGAATCTAACCTTCAACTCTCTGACCAACTGCATGGGTCCTCGTAAATTGCTGCACAGTGGGAAGCTGTTCAAGACCAAGAGCAATAAGGAGTTATACGCTTTTCTGTTTAACGACTTTATGCTGTTCACCCAAGCTGTCAGGCAGTTCACCTCCTCAGGAACGGACAAGCTCTTCAACACCAAGTCCAATACTCAATACAAGATGTACAAGATGGTAGGTTTCAACACCTCTCTATATAGGGAGTATTAATTTTTCTAATGTTAAACCTTTGCTCCTAACTACCTTTAGTTGGGAAAATAATGCTCAGTAGAGGAAATTGTATAATGATATATTTGGTTATTGTTTCCAGCCTGTGTTTCTTAATGAAGTTCTGGTGAAGCTTCCGTCTGATCCATCCAGTGATGAGCCTGTCTTCCACATTTCCCACATAGATCGTGTCTACACCCTAAAAACCGAGAATATTAATGAGAGGTCAGTATCAGCTGTTGTTCTTTATCAGCTTTATCAGGAAGGTACTGTTTTTACTAGATACATTGGATGTTATCTGAACCGCTAATGGAATGTTATCAGCACGTTGTAATGTAAGGGACAAACCGGCAGCCTTTCATACTGCTGAAATGCCACTGCAATTGGAACTGACAGATGGAATTGTATTACAGTGGCAAGAAAAATTATGTGAACCCTTTGGAATTAGCTGGTTTTCTGCATTAATTGGTCATAAAATGTGATCTCATTTTCATCAAAGTCACAAGTATAGACAAACACAATGTGCTTAAGCTAATAACACAGCTTAAGTTCTTCCCAAACAATTCAACCTTAGTTTCATCAGTCAACAAAACATTTTCCCAGTAACGTTGTGGAGTTTCAAGGTGGTCTTTGGTAAACTTCAGGAGCGCAGCAATGTTTTTGTTGGAAAGCAGCGGCTTCTTGGTGACCTGCCATGTTTTCCATATTGTAGTCTCATGAACAGAAATGTTCAATTCAAATTCAAATGATTCAGTTCAAATGATTCCTTCAAGTCTTTAATTGTCACTCTAGGGTTCTTTTTTACCTCTTTGAGCATTCTGCGGTGTGCCTTTTGAGTCACCTTTGCTGGATGGCCACTTCTAGGGAGAGTAGCCACAGTACTAAATTGCCTCCATTTATTGACAGTTTGTCAAATGGGCAATTTGTAACTCTTTCCAGATTTATGCAAAGCAAAAATTCTTGATTTTAGGTCTGCTGACTTCTGAGATCTCTTTTTTTACGAGGCATGGTCCACATCAGCGGATGCTTCTTGTAAATAGCAAACTCAAAATGTTTGAGTGCTTTTTATAAGTCAAAGTTGCTCTGACCCACACCTCCGATCTCGTTTCATTAATTGGATGCCAGGTTTGCCAACCTCTGACTCTAATTAGCTTTGTTGAGGCTGTTAGCCTAGGGGTTCACATACTTTTTTCCAACCTACACTGTGAATTTTTGAATGATGTACAAGAACAATACAATAATTTGTGTTATTAGTTTAAAAAGATTGTGTTTGTTCATTATTGAAACTTTGAATGATCAAAAAAATATATACATAAATGCAGGTAATTCCAAAGGGGTCACATACTTTTCTTGCCACTGTATATGTAAATGTACCATACCCATACAAATAAATTTGCCTCGACAGGCATCACATGCTTATTATGGGTTTCATTATGTAACAAAATGTTTAACGTGTGTCTGATGTCCTGCTAGGACTGCATGGATTCACAAGATCAAAGCAGCATCAGAAGAATTCTTAGAGACGGAGAAGAAGAAGCGGGACAGGGCCTATCTATGTAATTCCCTTCTGCCACTAAATATTACTGACACCTTCCCTATCTACTTTTAATTAATTTCTAATTAATTGACTCTATTTAGGCTCCTGATGAGACTACTGTACATACAATGTCTTGTCATGCTGTTTTAAAACATCTATGGACAAATATTGGCTAATCTGTCTTTTCTGCTCCCTTGTACAGCTCGCTCAATGAAGGCAAGTGGAATTGGTCGCCTGCTTGTCACCATCTTGGAGGCAACAGAGCTGAAGTCCTCCAAACCAAATGGTGAGTGGTTTAAAAAAAAAAAAAACATATCCAGAATTATTCACCCGTTCTTGTATAATTAATACTTTTCCTTTCTTTAGGGAAGAGTAATCCATACTGTGAAGTGACCATGGGCTCTCAGTGCTACACCTCCCGAACCATCAATGACACAGTCAACCCCAAATGGAACTTTAATTGTCAGTTTCACATTAAGGACTTGTATCAAGATGTCCTCTGCATCACCATTTGTGAGCGGGAGCAATTTTCACCAGACGGTCAGTATAATAATAACATTTTGGAGTATATGTATGGGTTTATCCTGCTTATACCATGGTCACTTGCCAGAATTGATTTGTTACAACTGTCATACATTTTTTGCAGCACAAATTTTGTCTGGAAAAACAAAAAAATAATGGTTAATTTTATCTAAGGGTCGTTAGATCTACAGCTCTGCCTGTTGAGACACAGAGAAAAAGTAGTGTGACAACAAACTTGGTCAAAACTGTGAATTTAAAAGCACAATTCAGAAATAATAATATCCACAGAATGTAGAGGGGTTGGCTCTCCAGAAAAAAATTATTATTTAATTTTTATTCATTGTCATTTTCACATAAATGTGGAAAAACTTACGTTACAAATGTGGCAGTGACAGTACAAGTAACACTTACTGTATAATAAGGGGAAAACCATTCAAAACACTCTGCAGCCTGCAGATTTAGGGCTCTGAGACATTGGTATGTTGTCCATCAAGGCTGCACAATTGACTGAATTAAGAATGAAATTGCAATTTTTCCATGAACAGTAGCGCTTCACAAAATGCTGCATGCATTTTGTAAACAAACAGCGCTTCTCCTTCAGCGTTTGAGCAAGAGATTTGTGAGCGCATGGGTCCTCTAGTGGCTATAGGCGACACTTCAGCACATAACATACAAAACACATTACAGTTTAAATCATCTTGTGTCGCCTTGCCGGACAGCGAAAGATGCATTTAATAGGTCCTGATTTCCTTCTCTCACCCTCCGTGCAAAACAAGCTGAATTCCATTATCTATACTGTTGAAAGTGGTTAGGAAATGTTTTCAGTTGCTGTAGTTCACTCTGCTTGCTCTGTAATGTTATGTTGCTACGGTTACAAACAGCGCATTAATATTGAACTGTGTTTAAAACTGACCGGAACTACCTGTGCATTCAACGGTTTGAACCGCACACATTCCAGCCAATCAGAATCGAGTATTCGAACAGACCATGGTATTATAATGCAATAAGCCACGAGAGGCTGTGCGTTACAGTGATTTTACCACAGGTAAGGACTATTCTTAGGCATACCTAAAACTCCCTTAAAAGAATCAAATACAAAAATAAAAATACTGCTATTATTTACTCACCCTCGTGTGATTCCAAATGCAGACTTACTTTCTTCTGCGGAACATAAAATATATTTTAAAGAATGATGTGATCGCTGATTTCCATGCAACAGCGGTTGATAGTAATTCACTTTAAAGCCTAAAAACCCAAAAGTGTCATAAAAGTAGTCCATGCGACGTGTCATATTCTAAGTCTTCTGAAGGCATACAATCACTCCGTATGATGACAGAATGAAATTTAAGTTATTATTCACTCTCAAATCCAATTATTGATTTAACTTATGTATACAGAACCCAAATCAAATAGTATGCAGAAATGCCATTAACATCAAACCTTATTGGTTTTTGCTTGTCTCTTGACTAAACGTCATGACATCATGACACGAGAAATGAAGCCAATATGACACACAAGGCACATGAACTACTTTATAATACTTTTGGGTAATTTTTTAAGCTTCAAATTCTTTTACTTTTAACTGCAATTGTATGGAAATTGGCGATCACAACTCTCTTTAAAATATATACTTTTGTGTTCCACAGAAGAAAGAAAACCATATGGGTTTGGAACAATATACGATTAAGTAAATAATGTCAAAATAAAAACAAAATTGTCATTTATGGGTGAACTAGTCATTTAACCAGGTTAAAATGACTGCAAAGCTCAGCCTCTTATGGCTTATTCCTTTTATAAAATGGTGGCAACGGAAAAGTAGTCCATTAGCCTAACTGTAGGCTATATACAGATGCTCTTGGTGCATTAATATAGAATGTGCAGTCACAGGTGTGCATTCAAACATGCTTCAAACGAGGCTTATCCAATCAAAATTTCAAGTCAGAACTGTCAGTTTTATAATACTATTTCTGAGTCGTAGACAAAAAAAAAAATAGTTTTTTTATCATGGAGAGCTGGAAATGAAAATGAATAGTATTAAACAAAGCAATAAATATAATCAGCACTCTCTCTGTCACTTTATAGAGTTCTTAGGTCGCACTGAAGTTCCTGTGGCCACCATTAAGAAAGAGCTTGAGAATAAAGGTCCGTCCACCAGGAGGCTGCTGCTTCATGAAGTCCCCACCGGGGAGGTTTGGGTTCGGCTTGACCTGCAGCTGTTTGACCACAAAGGCCACAAATGAGAAGAGATTCCCTTAAAACTGCACCAAGCACATGGACTCACTACTAACCCTCAAGTTCTTCCCCTCTTGCTCTTGCCTTAAAATGCTCTCAGTTACTGTGGAACATACTATTGAATGTGTGACCATTGGGAAGACGAGTTAGCATTCACATCTTTGCCAAGTTTTGCTTTAACACGTGACATTGGGAGGAAAAGGGAGAATTTTGGAACATTTGTGGTTTTCTTGCCTAAATAATTTACCACTGGATATAGAGAATATCTCAGGGCTTTTATTTTCCTTTTCTTTCAACTATAATGTCTTTATTGCTGTACTGAAATCTATATTTGTTAAAGGGATAGTTTTTCCAAAAATGAACATTTTGTCATTTGCTCACCCTCATGTTGGTCCAAACTATTATCACTTCTTTCTGTGGGAATGTTTGACAGAATGACAGGCTCAGTCACCATTCACTTGGAAACAAGATGCAATGAACATAAATAGTGACTGAGACCAACATACTGCCTAATCTCTCCTTTTGTGTTTGTCAGAAGAGAGAAAGTCAAACGGGTTTAGAACAGAATGAGTTGCGAGTAAATGATTACAGAACTGTCAATTTTGTGTGAAGTATCCCTTTAATCATAACTTGCCTAGATTTGAAGTTAATAAACTCTTTTGCACTTGAACATCTTTACCAGGAATACTAAAAGTTTTTTAAATAGAACTATCCTGTCTGCCTTACATGCCAATTCTTTTATTAAATTCAACATCGCAGAATTAATTTGCACCAGCCAGTTTCTTCTCTTAAAATCTTTAAAGCTCATCTGTGTAACACAAAGGCTATTTTTTCTAGTTTTATTTACAAAGGTACAAATGAGGTGATTAACCAGGGATGATTTGTTAAAGGTCTAAATTACTGATTATTTTGTGTGCTTGACTGAATTTTATTTGTTAATTTATGCGTCTTGGACTATCTGCATATTTTACGCTGCCCAGTATATCTGGACTGCCATAATAAAGCATTCAGATAAGGCCTTAATATTGTATATTTTTGCAGAGCTGGTGAAGAATGGACGTTTACTCAAGTGACTGAGTTACTGAGTTTGTTTTTAGGTTTCATTTGTTTTAGTTTGAATTATGAATGTAATAAAGTTTGAATGTTCTACAAATATTTGTTCCCACCATTTTCCCTTTACTCTCTTTTTGTTTCATTCTTATTGCATCCAATTTTTATTTTGAGGGGAGGGGGAGGGGTTCTATTATTGCATTGTAAGAAAAGTCTCTTAATAAGCACAGAAATGCAGCAAAATCAGGTTTCAGATGTAAATAATATTTATTTCAAATGTTTACAAAATATATTGCTATTTACTTCCTTGACATATTAGCAAATAGCACGTTATGAAGAAGGAAATGCAAAAGTAAGAAAATTGATATTTTCAAAAAGGGTCCTTCCATACGATTGTTATTGAAGGGTATATCCATACAGTAATGCCATGTTCCCTTCAGAGGTCCCTGTTCAAGGGCTCTGCCCTTCGAAGTGAGTAGGGCATAGGGAGGATCTCTTTCGATTGGAATTCGTCATGAGTCAAGCTTTTATCTAGGTTTGGCGGTTGTTAAGGGCAACTACGGGCCCAGCCGTCAGCACGTCAAGTTTTAACTTAGCCTGTCTCATACCTCCGGCGGTTTCAATGCAATTTCATAAATATGAATCCATTTCCAAACTTATTAGATAACTGTCTCATTGACACCAAGCATGTAGAGTGTGCCGCAATACTCGTGTCCAGAAGTGGCGACATAACGGCTGCATCCAAAAACTTTACAGTGAGTTCACTGCAACTCTGTGCATTTCAACAACCATTTAGACACGAAGTTTTATCGCAAATATTTATTATTTTTACGATAGGTATGTCTATTTGTCTTGTTACAATTGTATTTCTCTTCCAACAGCTCTCTCCAGAAGAAGCAGAAATGTTTGTAGACGCGTTTAAACATGTGAATGTAACTAGGCAGAGAGGATTGAACTTCCAGAACAAACTCTACACCTGTGTGCGGGCTGACAAACTCTCAATATACTCCAAATGTGTAAGTACACCCTCTCAATTTACTCCATATGTGTAAGTAAAATCAATATACTTCAAATGTGTACTGTAAATGCACTCAATCTGCATAAAATGCCCATGTAAACCTCCTCAATACTCCATATGTGTAAGTAAAGTCAATATACTTAAAATGTGTACTGTAACACACTCAGTATTTTTTTTAAAAGTCCATGTAAACCTCCTCAATACTCCATATGTGTAAGTCAATATACTTCAAATGTGTACTGTAACACACTCAGTATTTTTTTAAATGTCCATGTAAACCTCCTCAATACTCCATATGTGTAAGTAAAGTCAATATACTTCAAATGTGTACTGTAACACACTCAATATTCTTAAATTTCCAAGTAAACCTCCTCAATACTCTGTATGTTTAAGTAAAGTCAATATACTTCAAATGTGTATGTGTACTGTAACACACTCAATATACTTCAAATGTGTACTGTAACACACTCAATCTGCTAAAAATGTCCAAGTAAACTTCCTCAATACTCCATATGTGTAAGTAAAGTCAATATACTTCAAATGTGTACTGTAACACACTCAATATTCTTAAAATGTCCAAGTAAACCTCCTCAATACTCCATATGTGTAAGTAAAGTCAATATACTTCAAATGTGTACTGTAACACACTCAATATTCTTAAAATGTCCAAGTAAACCTCCTCAATACTCCATATGTGTAAGTAAAGTCAATATACTTCAAATGTGTACTGTAACACACTCAATATTCTTAAATTTCCAAGTAAACCTCCTCAATACTCTGTATGTTTAAGTAAAGTCAATATACTTCAAATGTGTATGTGTACTGTAACACACTCAATATACTTCAAATGTGTACTGTAACACACTCAATCTGCTAAAAATGTCCAAGTAAACTTCCTCAATACTCCATATGTGTAAGTAAAGTCAATATACTTCAAATGTGTACTGTAAATGCACTCAATATGCTTAAAATGTCTAAGAAAAACCCCTCAATACTCCACATGTGTGAGTAAAGCCACTAATGCCAGTGGATTGTATATACAGTAGCCATGAATGAGTACTCATCACTTATTTCAAATATAGCAAAAGCAAGATATCTTTTCTCGGATAATAATCAGAGCATCATTGCCAAATAAAATAGCCTCTTTCATTCACTAATATTACTTCATCCTCTTTGTTTAGGAAGGACATGGCTTGATATTGGTGAGAACGTCACTGTATGTGATAATTGCCACGTACTCAAAGAGTATGTATCCAAGTATCTGCGTGGAAGCAGTTGAGAAACTAGGTAGGCTATTTTGAGCCAAATGTTCATTTGACTTTCTGCTATGCAGTTTTTTGTTACTTTTCTGGTAATAGTGATTGCATGTATTTTAGCGGACTATCTGCGTGAAAAGGGAAAATGAAGCTCATCGTATCAAACCTGAAGAGATGAAAGACTTGCAAAGAAGCTTTTTATTGTAATTACAGTTTTATTGATGAGAAACTTTGAACAATACTCAAACTGCTTATAGCCACAAGAACACCAAGTATAGGCTTTGTTTCAGAATGACAATGCACACGTTTAGAGTGACATTGTTAATGTAAATTAAATTTATTTAACAATACTGCTCAGACAAAAAAGGAAGCATTGTTTTTTTTATTATTCATTATAAGATTTTAATTTACAGAGATTTGGCAGTTTAAAATATACACACAACAGAGATGTAAAAACTACTACAATGAAAATAATGAAATACAAACTCAACTGCCACAACTTAGGCAACAAGATCTTTCATAGAAAGAATAAAGAAATTCCATATAGACTGCTGACAAAACAAAAGTTTTTATAACTTAACATTATGGGTTATCATTTCTATTAACAGGAAACCTGTTGAGATCAATAGGGATGAGTATCACATTCTTGTAGTATTCAGCTTTCACAGAATTTGTTAGAATAAGAAATCTCAATGAGCTGGAGAAGAAGTTAAAAGTGTAAGACAAATCTAGAGAGAGAGACTAGAATGTTTGATCTGATCATTCACAGTGTTGGAAGTTTGAAGCAATCCTTTGTCAAAATAATATGAAAACAGTTCTGTATCGCTGACCGAACCAATTAGAGATCGGTACAAATTGCGTTTTCAAGTTGCACACACCTATACCACATGCGCTATATTTTCCTTGCAAAAATAATGAGACGATTTATGCTAAAATACACAGTTCTTTTATTTCAGCTACTCCCTAGCCTAGAGAGCACTGCTTTAACAGTAGGCCCTTAATGCATTCACATCAGTGCTTGTTTAATGTGCTCATTTTTAACCGTGAAAAACCACAATAGAATACTAAATTTCACTTAGCATGTTAAATAAACCGTAGGAGCAACAACTAGCCAGAGCATGTCTTAAATTTCTAGACATATCACACAAAACCCTTATTCATTCACTAAAGACATACTGTATAATATATTCCTATATACAGTGCTTTCAAAACACTATCCATTTCACCCTTTAATCAGACACATAATGAAAACAAGACACACTATTGGGGAGAGGTCTTGTGTTGGTGTTGGCAATAGATTATTTTTTAAATAAACATATCCTTCTGTTTAACATAATGTGCACCTTGTAATCTGAAATAAGCTTCACTTGACTAAAATGTATAGAATTGTTTTTTTGTTTTTTTCTCTGATGTATTTGTATGAAAAATATTTTTAAGATAAATATGGTATTAATGTGTAGAAATTAGTACAGGCAGGGAATACTTCATGACCTGAGTGTTCTTTTCATTGCTACTGTATTTTAAGTCTTGAACATGCTTTATGACTGGTATGATGTATGACGTAATACATTTTTGCATGATTCACACTGTATATGCTGGTTAGAGTTGTGTATCTGACATAAAATACACAAAAATAACAAAAGAATGCAAAGTTACCATATAATAATAATAAGCATTTGGCAAAATGTAAAGTGTAGATTACATGATAAAAAATTAAAGATGATTCACAATTTAAGGGATAGTTCACCCAAAATGAAAATTCTCTCATAATTTATTCACCCTCATGCCATCCCAGATGTGTTTGACTTTCTTTCTCCTGCTAAACACAAACAATGAATTTAGAAGAATATCTAATCTCTATAGGTCCATACAATGCAAGTGAATGTTGACCAAAACTTTGAAGCTCCAAAAAGCACATAAAAGCAGCATAAAATTAATCCATATGACTCCAGTGGTTTAATCCATGTCTTCTGAAGCAATCTAATCAATTTTGGGTAAGAACAGACCAAAATATAACACCTTTTTTACTGTACATCTTGCCATTGCAGTCTCTAGGCACCATCATGATTTCAAGCTCAGTTACACTTCCTAGTGCTTGATGCATGCACAGAGCCTCTTTGAAATCATGATCGCCAAGGAAAATGCTGATGTCAAGATTTATTGTGAAAAGGTGTTATATTTTGGTCTGTTCTAACCCAAACTCTATTAGATCGCTTCAGAAGATGTGCATTAAACCACTGGAGTTTTATGGATTACTTTTATGCTACCTTTATGTGCTTTTGGGAGCTTCAAAGTTTTAGTCACCTTTCACTTGCATTGTATGGACCTACAGAGCTGAGATGTTTTTCTAAAAATCTTTCTTTGTGTTCTGCAGAGAATTTAAACTATTCCCTTAAGTAATATCCTCTCATGTTTGTTGTGTTTTGTTCTTAAGGAAATTGAAAGACTAGTAAAATAATTTAGATTTCAAAGAAAAATTTAAACTGACAGAGTTAATACTTTGATTTTATGAAAGGTCACTTAAGTTTCAAATGATTATCTGACTATAAATTCTGTAACACCTGAGAAATGCTAGTGCTGGCTTTATACCTACATCTGAGTTTGTTTTTAAATTTAAAATAAAAAATATATATTTTAAATTAATATGTTGAAGCTTTTAAATTTCTCTGAGTTTGCTTTATGATAAATGCTAAAGAACACTGTTGTACTAACTGTATTCCCTCATATACTGTAAGAACATCCTTAGGCAAAGCCATTAAACAATTTTATATGACAGCATAATGTAATTGTCTGCTTGGTAATGAATAATGCATTTACACTTTAAAATAATTGTATAGTCATCAAAAAAAAACAAATTCCCTAATATGAGCTGCATAATATGCTAGTAAATTTGGGCTCTTGCCAGTAGAACACACCAAAATGATAATGTACTGTACGAACAGGCAGGGGGCGGCATGCAGTTTTTTTTGCAAAGTGCTATGTTGCTTGTGCGTAACCTTATGGCAGTGCAGCATTCGAGCTGAGTTTGTAGGTGAGGAATACTTAGACATGATAGCTTTTGTGACTATGTTTTCAGCTGCTTTCAGTTTGTTCAGATTGATCCTGCTTGGCCACCTCTGGTAACTGCTCTCTCCAGAAGGTAAACTGACTGAAAGTGTCTGAACAGGGAAAGTCGGTGGTGTTTCCTCTGATCAAAAGAGGGAAGACATGGTCCACAACCTCACACAGACGACCATACCTGTAAAACATACCAGAATGTCCACTTAAACTGTCAAATTGTTCAAACTCAAAGCTAGGGAGTTTCCGCATTCTGGGCTGGTAACAAAGTTTGATATGGGTAAGGAGGATATCAAACACATGTTTCAGCTGGAAAAATCAACATAATGCCCTTAATCCTATATTGTTTCAGGGAACTTGCCCCAGTACCTAATGTGATGTAAATTGCTTGTCTTGGTGAGCAAATTAAAACTTCTAAACTTCTGGAGTCAACATGAAATTAATGTTGGCTCTCTTTACTTTCTTAATTCTCATTTCTGGTCTTATTGTGCATTATATAATCTTTTATCAAAATGTAGTCTAATAATTGCTCGGTTCTGAAACGTCTTTCCTTTTCTATAGCCGTCACCAAACAATGGATTACCAACTAAAAAATAAAATAATCAAGTCCCGCCCTTCTCTTTTTTTCTTGTTAAATATCTTGTTGCACTTGAACATTACTTTTATGGCCATGTCCACACTAATACATTTTAGTTTAAAAATTCATCTTTTTCTCTGCGTTTTATCCTTCCATCCACACTGAGAAGGCATTTTTGACAGCAAAAACTAAGCTTTTTGAATATGCTCTCCCAAGTGGATAAATTTGAAAACATTTGCAAATGTATCCGGATTAATGTGGACATAGCCTATGTCACATGACGGAAGTAAAATGGGTTGCGAATGGTGTTTTATATTGACTTTAACCTTGTGCGACCCCGCATCCACATGCGTGGAGGTTTTATTTTGACTTCGCTATATGCAACGCAAAATTTAAATGAATAAAACCTGACTGCATACTGTTCACAATACTCTAGACTGTCATTTAAAGGGTTAACTTCAGCCACACTGAGTCATGTGACACACCAACATGACGTTGATTTCCTTGAAGCGCTCCTACAGGCACAGCACCAACAAAAGTGCCTCTGGTAAGAAATATCTTTAAGTTTTTTCATTGAAACCTGTTTGGATGTAAAGAGGAGAGTCTCTAGTTTCATTTGATATGCCGCATTAAAGAATCTGTTCATTTTTTGTGCATCAGCGCCCTGATAAACATATGTCCACATATGTGGAAACTCGTACCGCATTTCCTCAAAAGTAGAAAAAATCTTGTTAGTTATTTTGAATAACTTTCAACTCTAACATATCTGTGGGTCATTTCACTTCATTTTAATATACATTTTGTTATATTTTATTTTGTTATCTCTGTGCAATACGATTCTATTCATTAACATTAGTTAATGCATTCCTATATATTTATTATGCATTTTCACATTGAGAATCATTGGGTTCATCCAAAAGCTGAAACATTTTGCTTTCAGAGGCTTTATATGGACTTAGGATGAAAATAGGGTGCATTTCAAACTGTTCTGAGACCAGTGTAGACAGACAGCACATTGGAGGTTAAGTCATTCACTAAATAGCTTCCTATGCAGCTAAGTACATTCAATCCAAAAATCCAACCAAAAGTTCAGTTTTAGGCAGCAGATTATGTTTGGACCACTCAACATGTTTGGCAGATATGGGACAATGGTAATCAATACATAGATTCAGACTTTTATAATGCAACATTTTATTTTAACATGGTTGGCAGTGATTGGATGATGCTGGACATTACTTTGAATAAGAATTATTTATTCAGCTTTACAGAAAATCAGCTGTAGTGTCTGTAACGTCTCAAAAACATGAATGACCAACACTCCTGGAAACATAAACAGTTTGTTGAAAAAAATCTGACTTTCTATAGCTTAGTGTTAGCATAGTCTCACTGTCCACATATATGCTTGTTTATTAGGTGCTACTTGTTACAAATCAAAAAGGAAACCAAAAATGCACAGAGCAGTCATGTGGGGGTCTCAGGAGGTTAATAAGAGATCCTTTGCAATTACTTACGATGATATGTTGGTCTTTGCATGTTCTTGTATGAGCTCTCCCTTAGGATTCACAGTGAATATTCGGTTCAAAGGCACTCCCACCTCTTTATATGAATAAACATCCTGGGGAAAAAACTGTTTATTAGAGACTGTATTGGATAAGGTTAATATTAGCAATTATTGCTGCTAGTACTTACTGTTGCCCTGTTTCCAAAAGCAGCATAGAAGGGCTCCATGTTTGGATGGAACAAGTTTTTAATGTCTGTCAGACATTCGACTTTAAACTTCTCTGGCTTCTTCTCAATGACCTCCCTGAAATTGCATAGGAGTTATATACTTTTTTTTAAGCATATAAAGTTACTTTTAGGGCTATTGTCAGGGTCCCATACTTTTTGACAAATAATTTCCACAGAATCCCTTTCAACTGGATAGGTATTTTTAAAAATCATATTGATTTAGACTGATTTGAGAACTGGAATTAATTGAAAGGAAACAACTCTAAAGAACTATGCCCTCACAAATCGGAAATCACTTACTTAGACTCAACCCAAGAGCATTATATAGCCAATGAAAGATTTTAGAGCAGAGCATAAGAACAAAGGTATAATCACAAAATACATTTTCATGACTTTTTGCAGTCAAATTTACCATGATTTAAATTCTTTTCATGAATTTTCCAAGCCTAGAAAACAATGTTAAAATTCCTTGATATTCCCTGATGGTTTTCCATGACCGTGGAAACCCTGTGTTGTGTTTTGTGTAAATCTCTTTGGACATGAGTGTGTTCAAACCTGTGAAATGCAGAGAAAAGACTGCTGGGACTAAGCAGCACAGGTCCCATAGGTAACATGGTGCCTCTTTCATTAACCCAGTGCAAGTAACCCCTGGTCATATCAGCCATCCCAATTGCCCGTGCTGAACAGTACATAAACTTGTAGCCATTCCTGTTGGACAATAAGTTAAATATTAGGTATTTTAAAATGGCCCAAAAAACGTATCTTATTTGACAGATGTGATTTGTGCTGTGTGTTGGATGTGACTCACTGGCTAACTTTGTGGTAGAGTCGGGCAATGCCCTGATGGGTCCAGTCTTTGCCCAGAGTTGGCAAAATGTGTCCCAGGGTGTCAGATCTGAAGGAAATAAGAGGTAACAATTTAGACTTTGTAGCTGTGTACTTTCAACATAACTACATTCAATTTAGGGGTCATTTTTGCATGCATCTGCTCTGGTTTCCTGCTAGTTTTTAGACAGTGTCAGGTTAAAAAGGACTTTTAAACTTGCATCTTGAGACTTCTGCGTTTAGTTCTATTTGTCATGCTGCGTCTAGCTTTTGCAATCACAAGAACACATTCGGTCTAAATGGCCCCTTAACCCTTTAAGCTCTGAGGGTGTTTTTAAAGATTTCCTGTTTTAGTAGCATACCCAAATTAAAATTAACTAACAAAAAAAAAACTTTTCAAATTTTTTAATGATATAGATTATGATAAATTCTGATTCTCAACCTAAGAAACTGCTGAACAATCACAAAAAACTTGAACTCTTTTTTTCTTATTTTTCTGATTTGACATTACATATCTCGGGGTGGAAATAAGATGGCTATGCTTTTGTTTTGTTCCCGATCATGTCAACTTTAACTGAGTAAAATTTTGTGTTGATTCAATAAAGCAATCAAGTTATAGCATTACAAAAAATATTTATCCAAATGTCCAAAAGCCTCTCCAAACAAATAAAACATAATAATTGTAAATAAGAACTAATTACACTCTCAAACACAACAATGACTAAAAGTTTGCATAGCATGCAGACATGATTTCAGTAATGAGATTTCACAGAATGAGTGCCAATTTAGTCGTCACTGAATCTGTGTCATGTACTTGGCGCCATCTTCTGGTGGCCATATGTAACAGTCACCAATCACATGTCTCTCTGCCCAAATATGAATTACTTTTTGCACCGATCTGAGCTCAATCCGATTGGTTTAGCATTCCATGATGCTACATAATTTCTGATGACGTCATCTGATCCAGGGAAGCTAACGTGTTTTCAGCCAGATTGCAAGATGCCAGATAGCCTGATGCTGTGTGCACATTGAGCTTCGTGTCAATTATCTAATGATCTATGCATCCGATTACCTTGTGTGTGGGCTCATTTGAAAGATAATTGCCTCCTCTAAGTAATATTTAATATATAAGTATATTTTATGTTTGTTTATTTTTCGTGAAGTTACAGTATAAGTGAAAACGCAGCATATGAGCAACACCTGTTCACATGAAACATAACTGTCAAAGACATATACTTAGCTATAACTTGCTATATGTTTGTTTGTTAGTAAAACAAATAGGCTGGTTTTATTCTACTTTTTGAGAGCTTTCCAACAACATATGACACTATTTGATGAGTTTGATGTTTTTACTGATTACAATAATATGTTCAGTGAAAAATAATTAATAAATTATCAAAACGGAACACTTCGGATTTGTCTTCAAATTTCAAAGCACTTATTCAGTTTTGGTCATAATGCCTACATACATTGTAAAGTAAAGCTTCTAAGCTTTAAAACGATACCTATTTTGTTTTGGTCAAGACTGTAGTTATTAATATTTTTACAATATTTTCTCGCGGGCCTGCTGGCGGGTTAAACAGCAAAGTATTTAGCACGTGCATGGTATTCTAATACTACCCAGGACGTTCTCTTTGCTTAGTCTCACCTTGTGATAGTGCCATCAATGTCTGAAATCACTATCTTGTCATCCCAGCTCCACAAATAAATTATGCCCTCACAGCGGCAGGTGCCCTGGTACTGGGTGGTGACACTGAAGACCACATCATTAGGGCCATCTTTTAGATTCAGACTGGTCTGAGAACAGAAGAACATGGTTCTAGCATGTGTTTCCATAACATAGTCTCATAGAGAAGTTTACATACACCTTAGCCAAATACATTTAAACTTTTTCACAATTCCTAACATTTAATCATAGAAAACATTCCCTGTCTTAGGTCAATTAGGATCACTATATTTTAGAATGTGAAATGTCAGAATAATAGTAAATAAATTATTTATTTTAGCTTTTATATCTTTCAGCACATTCCCAGTGGGTCAGTAGTTTACATACACTTTGTTAGTATTTGGTAGCATTGCCTTTAAATTGTTTAACTTGGGTCAAATGATTTGGGTAGCCTTGCACAAGCTTTTCACAATAAGTTGCTGGAATTTTGGCCCATTCCTCCAGACAGAACTGGTGTAACTGAGTTTTTAGTCCTCCTTGGACGCACACGCTTTTTCAGTTCTGCCCACAAATTTTCTATCAGATTTAGGTCAGGGCCTGTTGTCCTTAAGCCATTTTGCCACAACTTTGGAGGTATGCTTGGGGCCATTGTCCATTTGCAAGACCCATTAGCGACCGAGCTTTAACTTCATGGCTGATGTCTTGAGAAGTTGCTTCAGTATATCCACATAATGTTCCTTCCTCATGATGCCATCTATTTTGTGAAGTGCACCAGTTCCTCCTGCAGCAAAGCACCCACACAACATGATGCTGCCACCCCCATGCTTCACGGTTAGGAAGGTGTTCTTCGGCTTGCAAGCCTCACCCTTTTTCCTCCAAACATAACAATGGTCATTATGGCCAAAAAGTTCACATTTTGTTTCATCAGACCAGAGGACATTTCTCCAAAAAGTAAGATCTTTGTCCCCATGTGCACTTGCAAACTGTAATCTGGCTTTTTAAGTTGGTTTTGGAGCATTGGCTTCTTCCTTGCTGAGTAACCTTTCAGGTTATGTTGATGTAGGACTCGTTTTACTGTGGATATAGATACTTGTCTACCTGTTTCCTCCAGCATCTTCACAAAGTCCTTTGCTGTTGTTCTGGGATTGATTTGCACTTTTCACTCCAAACTACATTCATCTCTAGGAGACAGAATGCGTCTCCTTCCTGAGCGGTATGATGGCTTCGTGGTCCCATGGTGTTTATACTTGCATACTACTGTTTGTACAGATGATCGTGGTACCTTCAGGCATTTGGAAATTGCTCCCAAGGATGAACCAGACTTGTGGAGGTCCACAATTCTTTTCCTTAGGTCTTGGCTGATTTCTTTTGATTTTCCCATGATGTCAAGCAAAGAGGCACTGAGTTTGAAGGTAGGCCTTAAAATACATCAAGAGGTACACCTCCAATTCAGTACACCTCCTATCAGAAGCTAAATGTCTAATTGTCTAAAAGCTTGATGTCATTTTCTGGAATTTTCCAAGCTGCTTAAAGGCACAGTTAACTTAGTGCTTAGTAAAAATTACTCATGTCATGCACAAAGTAATGTCCTAAACGACTTGCCAAAACTATAGTTTGCTAATATGAAATCTGTGGAGTGGTAAAAAAAATTATTTTTAATGACTTCAACCTAAGTGTATGTAAATTTCTGACTTCAACTGTAGATTCTCATAGATAGATTGACTGATCAAGCATGTTACCAAAACAGTGTTTAACTCCAACAGTTCAACCTTTGAAAGTAATGATCTTTAGCACATTCATGTTAAACACTGCTCTGTGTCAGTGTCTATTTTCAAGTGTGAGTTGTATGGAAATCTGAGATTCTCACTAGCTGTTCTGATGACAAACGTAGAGTCTTCCTGTAGTAGTGGCCTCCAGAGCTGAGAAGAGCTTCAGGCTGGTTGTTCACAGGATTCTGCTTAGAAGCTTCGCAGTCATCTTCACTGGATGATGATTCATCCTTTAACCTGTTAAAATACCAACAGCCAGTCCACATTTAAACAAAATACTGGATTCTCTTTACATCTACATACTTAACAAGAACAATGAAAATACGTTACACTGGGTTTGGTTTTTACCTGCCCACAGAGCCTGTTCTTATAGCCTGCTCTCCACCCTCAATCTGGTCTGATGCTGATTCCTGTTGCAGTAAGTGTAACTCAGCAACCTGATTTGCTTGTGTATGTACATAAAACGCTATTGTATTTGCATGCTGTAAGCAAAGAAAGTCTGTGGCTAAATCAAAGTTTTTATCTCTAAATCAATTCACAATGATTCCCCACACATAACAAAGCAAACATACCGACTTGGAGCTACTGTTTCTGCCCCGCCATGAAAACCACCAGCGTCCTCCTTTCTTGGGCATCTTCTCCTTCATTATGTTCTCCACCGTGGCCTGGAGGAAATGCACAGAGCCCCTGATACTCAAAACTCAAAAACTAAATGACAGGATGACTGTGACTGAAAACATGCAGAGTCATGGAGCTAATAAATCAACAGAAATTCAAAAAAACACGTACAGGACTAGAGCCAAAAACGCTAGGAAAACAGTATGTGAAGAAACCAAGAGCAGAGTAGACATAACTCAGACAGGAATACTTGCAATGGCGCACAATGGGATGGGATGAGGGGAGATCAATTAAAAAAACAAAAAAGAAGAAGAAAAACAAGGAGGAGGGAAGAGACAAATTTAAATGCCCTGGAGTGTCATGAGAGCCGGGGTGCAGTATACACAAGGACTTTCAAAAGCCATGAAACACTCGCTGGGAGAAGACAAACGATACGGAAACAAAACAGCATCTTCCAGCACTTTGATGTATTTCATCATTTACCTATTTAAAACTAATCTGTAGTATTGCAAAAACAGTATGGACTAAATGTTGAACAAAAACTTTGCCAGCAAAAATAGTCCAAAATTGAGACATCAAGTGGATGATACACTGTGAACACTGAGGATGATGCTTAAACATGATTTGAAGAACTGTTATGGTGCAGTTGTGTTTTTTTGATAATTTGATTACAGTATGTTAGATAATGCCATTTTAAATATGTGCTGTGTTGTAACCCACCAGCAGGTGGCACGATTCCTGTCCATACAGAAAAAAAAAATCTATTGCTATATGGCTCCCCTCTTATGGTAACGGTCTGCATTATCTAAAAGATGGCATTTAATGTATCTCTGATTTTAACAGAACTAAGCACGAGAAATTTGTACAATACTAAATGTTGTTTACTGACAGAACCAACACGTAAGTCACCTCACGAGAAAGTCTTATAACTTTGTATTATTTTTATTTTTATTTTTTTTACATAGGTTTATATTAAATAGATAGATAAATGAGCAAACAATGTTTGAGCTTGTTATTAGTTAATCTACTCTAAGGACACAATAACAATGTTGGTCGAATAACTAAAGACTACTATGTATGTTTGTTGTTTATGCAGTCCTTACCTTTGGCAAAGGCTTCTGGAAAACCTGCATGGCCAGTACGATAGGAGCAGCTGTAGTCCAGTTATAATACCTTGATTTAAAAAAAAAAAAAAAAAAGGGGAAGCACCAATAGCTGTATTAATTACAATTTATTTAACAAATGTATTCATTTCCATTTCTAAGAATAATATTTCTAAATTAGTGCTGTCAGACAATTAAATTTTTTAATTGCATCATTTTTCGTAGTTAACCATTAATTGCAGATTTTGAAAGTGCTGAAATTCGACTCTAAATATACTTCTTTTCCTGTCAAAATGCATTTATTTCATTCTTATGAAAGAAAATAAAACAATATGTAACAATACAATGCTTTATTAACATTTTCCAAACAAAGTCTTCCACTGTATAAAGATAAAAATGCACTAAAATAGCACCAATTCAAGTAACATTAAACATTTCCCAAAGTCTAAGTGGAAGTTTGACTAATTGAAAGAACTAGTCCCCACATAGGTGGCTACTGTATCTGCTTTGTTACAGCAATCGTGAAGCCGTTTTCATGATTTGCATCAGCGCTAGCATCAAGCGCCACTTTGAACTCCACATGACACAAACAGTGTTTATGCTGTAATAACAGTAAATGCGTTAATCGCGATTAAGAAAAATTAACGTTAAACTTTTTTAATTAATCGCATGCGTTAATGCATTAATTTTGACAGCTCTATTCGAAATAGTAAAATTCTAAACTGGGGGTTCTTTGAAAATAATTTTGAGAATAACATGCCATATGTTTTATGGAAGAATTCCATCACATACTTGGTTCCAATTTTTACGACCAGGTTGGGATCATCAATAATAGATGGGTTATCTGCAAACTCCTGATAGGATATTGCTCGTTCCTCGAATTCGTCTGTAAAAAAAATATTAAGACTTAAAAAAAAATCTAATTGTGTTAAAATTGAGTGTAGACTAAAAAAAAGCCACTGAAAATAAAAAATACTTCACCTACATAATCTTATTTTACCTCTAGTGATCTCTCTGTTTTCTGACAGTCCTCCGCACAGAGAGATGGCAATATTAGGCAAGTCTCCTAACTGATCAGAAAAGCTGTCCACACCGCTGTCCATTCCACTGCTGCCCACTGACTGAGGGGATTGATTGGCACTCCTCGGATCAGCCCCGCCCCCCAATGCAGTTGCTCCATCACTGAACAACAAAAGTGAAATTGAAAATCTAAACTTTTAAACTACAAGCACTACATCTTGATAATAAATTAATTAACCCTTGTGCGTCAATAAAAAAAAGTTACTCAGAGGTCCTTCTAGGACAAAAATGTCCACGTCAAAAAACTGCCATAATAATATTATATATTAATATTATTTTCCACTTTTTTTTTTTCTCCCCTTTTCTCCCCAATTTGAAATGCCCAATTCCCAATGCACTCTAAGTCCTCGTGGTGGCGTAGTGACTCACCTCAATCCGGGTGGCAGAGGACAAATCTCAGTTGCCTCCGCATCTGAGACTGTCAGTCCGTGCATCTTATCACGTGGTTTGTTGAGCGTGTTGCCGCAGAGACATAGCGCATGTGGAGGCTTCACGCTATTCTCCACAGCATCCATGCACAACTCACCACGTGCCCCACCGAGAGCAAGAACCACATTATAGCGACCACGAGGGGGTTACCCCATGTGACTCTACCCACCCTAGCAACCGGGCTAGTTTGGCTGCTTAGGAGACCTGGCTGGAGTCACTTAGCACGCCCTGGATTCTAACTTGCGACTCCAGTGGTGGTAGTCAGTGTCTTTACTCACTGAGCTACCCAGGCCCCCTATTTTCCACTTTCAATTAGTTAATTTTTTTAACTAACATCAGTCCTGATCATAATTACCAAATATTCATTCATTTTCAGGATTTTTACCCTTTAAATGCCAGTTTGTTTTATTAGGGCTGCCCCCTAATAGTCGACCAAACATTAGTCGATGAAAAGAGTCTTGGTCGACCAAGTTTTGATTGGTCGGTTGGTCGCAGAAAAAAAAAAAAATCCACAGGAAGTGGCGAAGTCACGCAATCATTGACGGATAGACATGATCGTTTATACAGCTGGTCCATGCTGTAATTAATTATGTCAGGCAGGAAATCCAAAGTGTGGGACCATTTCGAGAGGGTAAAGGATGACCTCAAGAAGGTGACATACAAACTCTGCAGGCAAACGTACGCCTATCATTCATCAACCTCAAACATTGCTTATCATTTGAAACATGTAAGTAGCCACTTAGCATGGCCGCTCGCTCTAACATTAGATAACCTAGATAAATATGTGCTGTTAGGCTTATCCAAGTGTTCGTGAGGAGTGGGGAAGCAAAATTAGTACCTCACTTACTGCATGTTTAACTTAATGTGCATTTCTCTCTATAAATTAACAAAATGTTCAGACAATCTCCTTGCTGGTTTTTCCGACACATTCAGAATCATTACCGCTTTTGCCGATGTCGCTGTGGCTCGCTTCGTGCGTGCACTTGTAAAATTTATATTTTAAAGGCTCATTATTACGGTTTAGTATTTCTCTGTAATGTAATGTCTTGGCAATGTTACTTATAACATTATTTCTCAGCCCTGGAACTCAAACCATTTTCTGATGCCCCCCCAAAAATATATATTTAAGTAATTAAATTAAAATCATAAATGTGTGACTAGTCAACTAATGGCTTAAACTAATGACTACTAGTCGACTAAGAAAATCTTTGGTTGGGGGCAGCCCTATTGTTTATATAATGCCACTGTTGTTTTTTTATGAAAACAAACAAAAAACACAAAAAATTAATTATTTTCCATGTACTACATTTTTATTTTGATTATCACAGTCTGGGATATGTCAATGATTAGCAACAACATTGATTTTGATGCATTATTATTTTTTGTGCAGTGTCAGATAAAAAAAAAAAAAACATACACACTCAGGACCTTAGAGGACAAAAAAGTCAAAAAACTGCCACAGAAATATTCTATATTCATATTACTTTCCACTTTCACTGACTTAGAGTTTTTAACCAACATCAGTCCTGATCATAACTACCAAATATTCATTCATTTTCAGGATTTAACCCTTTAAATGCCAGTTTGTTTACATAATGCCACTGTTGTTTTTTGCACACACACACACACACACACACATATCTCAATACACACATACAAAACACCAACACACCCACACAATTTTAGCTGCATAATTTATTCAATTGGCCTGCAGTGCTCTATAATACTGCAAACAGAAAATAGGGAAAAAGCATGTATATGCTCCATAGGTTAAACATGAGAAAAATGGCACCATCTGGTGGAAAATATAAAAAAAATACACTTTTGAAGCCAGGGCTCCGGAATGAAAGCGTAATATCATAGAATTCATGATTTTATGCTTTAATGGCATTGGGATCAAATATTGCAGTTTTAATGGGTTTCAATGGGGACATTTTTGTCCTGAAGGTCCAGAGTGTAACTATTTTGTGTACACAGTGTATTATAGATGTATTTTATGAACTGAGGTTGAAATATCAAAATTCCCCCAAAAACAAACACCTTTGGCAAAATATATGCCGTTGGCGTTAACACAGCCAAAATGATCGAAAAAACAAAAATGAAAAAGACATGAAAAATGTCCTGAAGGTAGCACAAGGGTTAAGTGAATGGCTTAAGACTATGATTACATTTGTGAATAAACAAGAAAGATGAGATTTAAGTTGTTAATCAGCATGTTCACAGGCATGTTACACTTGTAAGCAGTGCAATTTACCTTTTAGGAAAGTACAGGGCTGCCACCTCAGGTTCCAACTCTGTGATTTCATCGAGGTATACCCCATCTGATCCAAGATGCTGGCTCTTTTTGTCTAGGAATTAATTATTATTACTCAAAATGTTGCTCAACAGTCCAAAAAAGTATTAAACAGTTTTAAAATAAATGTTTATATTATTAATCTATAAACATAACATTTAGCATTACATTTTATCAAAGTGTGACTGTCAACTAGATTTTCAAATTTGTATGTTTTAAATACAGTATACAAATATTAAATATAATTTAAAAGCATTCAAGCAGCACTATAAATTCTAAAGTAACTTTCCGTTTAAATGGCAACCATCTATGTCTATATTAACAAAACCCTCACTTTCTACCTTTTCTCTTGGATGGAGAGTCAGTCTTGCTAATGGCATGAGCTCCAGGACTGTGGCGGCCCTCCTCTAGATCTGTGGTTAGATGAGTGGCTGCGCTGATGGCCTCCACCTCTACAACAGGTGCTGATGCCCGCTCTCCAGCCCTGAGATCTGGCACATACACATGGAGATCACAATCCTGAGACTCCACCATTCCAACTCCAGTAATGGCTCTAAAGTGTGTGCTGGCAGGTGGTGGGATTGACGCTGGAGTCACCACCATGGGCTGTGACATGGGCTGCAGGAATGAAGGCTGAGGAAAGAGAAAGACCTAGAATGATATTTCTATAAAACAAATTTGTGTTTTTGGCCTTTTACATTCTTCAATACAGCTCTTTTTCTGTTAGACTATTTCAGATTTGTTAGGGGCCGTTCACACATGATGCATTTTTGCATTCATCTGCAATGAACAACAAAGTTTTTTACTGCAACAAAGTTTATTGTTTTTCTATGTAAACATTTACTAAACTGTTTTTGACAGGTGTCACATGTTTTGAGCTGCAATGACAAGTAAAAAAAAAAAAAAGTCCTTTCTGTTGTGCACCGTCTAGCTTTAAAAAAAAAAAAAAAAAAGCTATCTGTGTATCCTTTTAGGATACGCAGAACATGTGGTTATATGGCATGGCTGGTGGTTTCTGTACCTTGGCAGCATGAGGCAGCTCTCCCCATGTCCACAGCATCTCAGGATTGTTTGGTTTCCCTTTGGCCAGTAGCTCCGAATCACTCTTGGGTGTTGAGGGCAAGGAGCCATTTGGACTGAAAGAAGAATGAGGAGGAAGACATTGAGAAGTATTTGGATTAATACTAGTATTGTAATTATACGGCTGTTATGAAATTACAGTGTCTTTTTCAACTTTTCATTCCTTATCCAGCTTGGCAAATAGCTTGTCATTAAGTTAGAAAATACCTGAAAATTGGGTAATACTCTAGAGATCCCAGAAAGCAAATAAGCATTGAAACAACGCTGGCATTGAAGTGACGTTACAATCTGATGTTAATTCTACATCTCTTTTGCACTCTTGAGTTAATGTTGAAACAACATTGAAATTTCAACAACAAAAAATTAAGACATTGAATCAATGTTAGAATCTGGTGACGATTCGACATCAAATTTGTTGAAACAACATTGAAATTTAACAAATAAAAATCCATATTATTGATTCTACATTAAATTTGCACCCTGTGCTAATCTTGAAACAACATTGAAATAAAAAAATTAAAAAACTTACGTTTTTGAATCAGTTTTAGAATCTGATTTTGATTCTACATCACTTTTGTTAAAAAAAAAACATCATCACTGAATCAATGTTAGAATCTAATATTGATTCTACATCACTTTTGTTGAAACAGTGTTAAAATATTCAAAGATTCAAGAAATTTGGTGAAAAACAATGATATAAATAAAAACAACTGTCACGTAGTTTCTAGAGTTTATTTATATTTATCACAAAAATAATAACTGTAAGAAAAATATAAAAAGTTGTAGCTGGAGGCACCGGAGGAACTGCTCCCACATTCATTTGCATCTAAAACAGAACAGATCAAAAAACAGTAGGATATAAACCAATGGGACAGAATAATAATCTTAATTGTGGAAAATTAGTTTGTAAAGTACATCAGTTTCATTTTTGACAAATCGATCATGTGGATTAGTCCATTCCTGGGACCCAAAGTCCTGTAGATTTTGAATGTCTCCCTTACCACACATACCTGATTCCAATCATCAGTTATTAGAGGCACCATGAAATGAAATGGATGTCAGATAAGAAAACCATCAAAAATGTGCAGTCTGTGGGAACAGACAATGGACTTTTCACCGACTGTGATAAAGCGTTTCAGCCTTATTTAGCATTGTACATAAATCTAGCAAACTTTTTTTATATTTGCAATTTTTTTATTATGTAGTGCTAATTTTTAACATTATACTTTGCATTATATTACCATGGAAAAAGTTTTAATAAACGAGTTACCACAGCTGTGATGAGGATGCTAATACAGCTTCTGAGGTAGTGATGAAAAGATTTGTACTATTTACTGACTGCTGTAATCCATCACTCCCTGGATATGAGAAATTGGGTTCATTATGACAATATATAGTTTATTTTGATTCTTTAAGCGGTCTCTGGTATTTTTACAAGAATATTGTTACACCAATATATTTTCCGCCTCATTCTGTTAAAGAATCTACATAAGATTGAAAAAGTTGTTTTATAAACTTGATGATGTTACAAGCAGATGCATTACAGTTTGTGAAGTTTGTCATGTAAGAGTAAGATCGCCTATGTTTTTGTAATAGCTGTTGGTTAAAAGTTACATTAATCGCCCAATAGCTGATTGTCCATTCTAATAATTACTAGATTACTCAGTTATCAAAATAATCATTAGTTGCAGCCCTACATGAAGGTCTGGTTGTTGAAATATTGGGATTAAAATAAGGGACACTGGAATTCACCTAGCAACACCTAGTCACCACATAATTCTGGTTATTTAACAGTAAATCACACAAAGCAGGGCATATACTGTATAAACTGTTTTAAAACTATTCAATAATAATCAGTTTACAACAATCCATCACTGGATGCACATCAAATTTTGCATTTTACAAAAATATTAATACATTTTAATCCTTTCCTTACCTGATATAATTGCAAGGATGTGAGGTGCTGGTTGGTCCATTCCAGATCCCAGCTGATCACACGTTCGACTACAGATCAATGTGTATTCAATGTCACTCCATAAAGTGGTGCTTCTCATTTCTTTAATTGTGCATCCTTATTTTTTCTTTGTCTTTTCTTTTTCTATCTTTTTCGTAACTCCTCCCTATTAAGACGCAAGGAAAGAATACAAGGATGCTCTGCAAGTGCAGAATCAAAGAATTAAATCAAAGCACTACATGTGTAAAATGGCATATCCTTGCTTACTCAAGTGTCACTTCCATGTGCCATCAATCAATGATGATTATGCACAGAATGTATTACCACTGCGCTTAAAGGGATCTGCCATAAATGTTCTTTGAACTTTTTAAATGAAGACTTTAATAATAAATCTTGATAAAGCAAGATGCACTTTTGAAGTGTGGAAATGTTTCTTCAAAGACTTTTTAAAATTAATATATTTAATTACTATCATAAAGAGGGGGAAAAAAGCCAGTAAAAAAAGGGACAGAGAAATAATAAGGTACATGAACACCATTGTTATGCTAGAGAATGTGAGTACATAAGATGTTTCAACAAACAAGACTTCTGTATAGGATGCACCTGTGTTTCCTCACTAACGAGGAACCATCAGTTAAAGTATTGAGAAGTACACATGATCTCGTGGTCATCAACTATAAATTAATGTTAGTTCGGACCCACTTTATTTAGGTGTCTATAGCTACTATGGAGCATTTGATACAGTTTACCTATTATGTACATAAGTGTTGTTGCATTGTACTTACATTTAAAGTACCTGCTTGTTATTACATCTTTAGTTACACTCTTTACCTTTCCCCTAAATCTAACACAACCCTTACCCCTAACCCTAATCTAAACCCTATCCCTTAACCTACCCGTACCTCAACTTCAGTAGCAGCAAATGAGAATTTTGCAGAACAACATGTAGTTACACAATAATTAGATTGTATTGTATGTATTTTAATGTTAGTACATAGTAGTTAAACGCAACTGATATAAAGTGGGACGGTTAGTTCACTGTCACCACCCAAATATGCTGTTGAATTACATCAAAATTTCAACGTTGATGCAACAAACTTTTAACATTGAAATTTCGATCTCAAACAAAATGATGATTTGGGTAAAAACATCAACACTGTATCAACGTCACTTTGCTATCTGGGATGTAAGGCTTTTTAAAAGCTTAAATTAAGCCTTGTGCCTTTGTTGCAAGTGTAAATACATTTTGATGGAAAATGTTTCATTGTTTAAAAAAAAAGCTTGTGAAGAACATAGGTACATGTACAGCAATGATGAAAGCAGTAATTACCTGTGTGTTGACTGGAACATAGCTGTCTGTTGGGGACAGGAGATGGATAATCCTGCATTGGTGGGAATTGGCAAGGAGCATGTCTTCTCCAGCCCTGCACTGTTGGTCAATAAACAAACTTTAGATTCAAATGTCCATTATTTTAATCTCATATCTCAATTTGAATGGCATGGGGGGCAATATATGGCATAAAGTATTTGCGGTAAAAAAATAATGATGGCAACTTTCATTTCTTTCCGATAGTTAAGAGTTAGCCATGTGCCGCATTTTGGGGCTTTGGTTTATTGTGTTGCAAAAAATACTGTTAGATCAAATGTATCTCGCCTGTAATAAAATCTGCTATATAAAGTCTGCTGCAAACATACAGACGGTTATGAAGCTTCACATCATTTTCCCAGTTAAAATGAACCCTTGTATTGTGTTCGTTTGTGCTAACAACTTTTATGTTGTGTTGTCACGTATTTCTCATTACTTCCTGAAACATACATACAGTATAACATATACAATGACATATCGTAACTTACAGCAGACTATCCCGTTTCAAACGAGCCCAAACACAACATAATAAGTAGATCTCGAAATATTCCTCAAAGAGTGTACATTGAAAGACGATGCACAAAGGGGTGCTCAGCACACCTTGTGTGTGTGTGTGTGTGTGTGTGTGTGTGTATTTATGTGTGCACATGTCCGAGGACTTTGTGTGTGCTCCTGAACACTTAATATTTCTGTATTCTGAGGTAAAATCCATTCATTTCCAATGGCTGGTCACTTTAGACCGGGAACACCACAGGTGTAACACAGTGAAATAAAACCAATAACATTTTTTGAAAATTAGCACAAAAACAAAATAAAAAAATAAAATAAAATGTGTGTTCAGATGCCCTGTGTGAACTAAGTCATGGAATACTTCCAACTAGATGAAATAAACTACAGTTTTCAGAAAAAAAAAAGTTAATTGCCTGCTTTGACCTGAACACAATATAAGGGTTAATGGGTAACTATGCTCCCCTACAAAGCCTAGGGGTCTTGGCCCCCTCTACGCCCCCATAATTTGAACACTGGTGGTGTACCTCTTAACACCGGTCCACATCCCTTCAGACTTTGTGTATGTGGTGGTTGTGGAGCTTCTTTTCATCTGCTCAGCAAATAGCTCATGTGACATGGCTCTGTAAACAGATATATGCACACATATACAGTAAGTATATACTGTACACATGCAAAACGGAAGAGTAAGAAAGACTATGCATTTAAAGTACATTTGACATTCCAGAAGCATAGATATAACCAGTGATAATCTGCAGCGCTTGTTTTCAACAACCTCATTCTCCCAGAAAAGCTAGAACACATTGTGGGGGTTTCTGGATTCTTGTCCAACTTCTGCTTTATAGAACAACACACTACTGAGTTCACATTCATCCCCAGTTGACCCTTTTTGGCCTTGTGAACAGTTTTCCCACTGGCTTCTACTGTCAATTTTAAAATGTATTACTGATACCTGGGAAACAAATACTTGGTAACGCAAAGCATTATGTATGAATGTATGAATTTGAATTAATTTGTTATCCACTGGGAATGAAAGTAGGAAAAAGGATATTTTTGTTGTTTAGGCAGTTTATATTGCAAAACATTTATTTTCTTGGAAATGTGGGGAATATACTAGATTTCCCCCCATTACAAAGGACTCCTCTTGAGCCGGAGCAAAACTTGGCACGGTTTCAACAGATTTCGTGGAAAAACATTGGAGAGGCTGTTTGAGCTACTTGTTTGCTTGAGCAGTAGGACTGCTGATCTCTTTTTCTCCACTCTGCCTCTCTCTCTCTCTCTCTCTCTCTCTCTCTCTCCATTGCAGAGCTTATTCAAAGAGTGAACAACAAGCCCACATTAAAAGGCTGCTGCAAATAATTCCAGAAAACTGGAAATAAACAAATTATGCCACTGAAATCTCTTTTATTTATTGCATTGATTGCCGTTTTGGAGCAGTTAAGAGAAGGAGGGTATCTTTTGGCATTACCAGAGCAATCTGTTTTGTCTTAAATGTTGTATGTGGCAGCCTCTATACCGCAGTGTTTGCTTCAGTCCAACAGGAAATAAGTTGAGCTCTGTATCTGCTGCCAAGCCGAGCTCCCAGAAAAGTGATATTTAGATTCAATGTGAAATCTTGGCAATGCCACTGTACCCATTTACTTGTGTTACATTTTTAGTACAAAAATCATGAGCAACAGTGAGGACTTATATTGTAGTTTACTGTAGTTGTATTTAGCTATTAGTCCCCCTTTACAATTGGTATTAACATGTGTTTTTTCATTGATCAGATCACAATCGGATAACACTTGATGACACATTGCAATCAGATATTGATCGGACCATTGAAACCACATTTGGAGGTGGTCAAGAATGGATTCACACCATATTAGATGAAGGTGTAATTAACATGTGATTTGTTACAATGCTCAACCACTGCAAAAAACAAGTTTTACATACCGGAAGTAGACCTCAATGGAATGCTGTAATTTACACTTTTCACTTTACACTAAGTTAAAGCTGAAGTATGTAATTTTTGCGCCACTAGCTCCACCAAACGGAATTGCAAAAAGAAACTTTGTTTTCAAAACAGCTTTCTGAATACATTGCTGTTGGTCAAACAAAGAGATAGTCCTGCCCCCAACTCATGCCATTGGTTGAGTAACATTGTTGGGGTGGGTCTAAGTGGGTCCCTCAAAACAAAAAGTGCAATATTCATAGTGCCACAGAAAGACAGTGCCTGCAGTTTTCAAGAAAATTTACATATAAATGACTTACTAATAGTTGTCTCTGCATATTAAGCTGGGATAGGAGAAAGTATTTTAACACTGAAAAAGTTACATACTTAAGCTTTAATTGCGATATAATTATATAATCTTGATTATTTTTTGCCTAATTGTGCAGCCCTAATCAGGTTATAAAACTGATTAGGGGTAAAGAGAAATGATTCTGCTGTTTGTTCTGACCTACTGCATGTAGCCTCTGTTTCTTCATCAGAACTCAAATCGATGGGAAACATGTCCTCATCTTCTGAGAATTCTCCATTATCCTCTCGCTTCATGTCCACTTTAGATTTCCTCCTCCTTTTTCTCCTCTTCTTCATCATAGAGCTCTCTCCAAAGGCTTGCGTGGGGCCCAGGGTTTGAATGGAGGTTCCGGTTCCAGACTCAGAAAGATGGGACGTGCCTTTTCCCATTTGGGCCTGCATTAGAGCTGAGCCTTCTGAAATGATGGGAGATGTGGCCAAGTGGGATGGCATCTCCTGTGAAGAGAGCAGTAATTATTATACATGCTTTAGTGAGAATAAATGCAATTGTGAAGAGAAACATTAAAGGGATAATTCACCCAAAAATGAAAGTGATGTCATCATTTATTCACCCTCATGTCATCCCAAACTTGTATGACTTTATTTCTTATGTTTAAAACTAAAAGGAGTTTAAGGGGAGGTCACACTACACTTCGTGTTCCATTCACTCCCATTCAAACGCATCTGAACACGGGAAACCAGAAACGCAACCTCATACAAAGAAATTTCATACTATGCTGCGTATCAAAAGTAAACCAGAAACGCAACCTCATACGAAGAAATGTTGTACTATGCTGCGTATCGAAAGTTCAAGTTTGGTGAACTCTGACCTGCAAATCAAATGTTGGTTTGGAAAAACTTTCAGTTCAGTCAAGACCACTTCTGTCAAATAAATACTAACTTGAATACTTGAATGAATACTTTATTGACTTGTAAACAATTTAATCATCTGTTGGTGTTGGCGGTATGGTTCTGTTCTGGGCAAACACCCCCCACATCCATGCAGCCATGCATGGATGGATGGAGCAGGGCGAGCAACAGACTAGATCTCAGACTAATAGGGTGTGTTGTAAGCAAACAATGCAAAACATATTGTATCTGCGAACCCATATTCATATAAACATAGCTGTAGACTGTAACCATAGATTTGGTTTCACTGTGTCAGCTTAAATCTTAGCTGTACAACAATGTGACCTTAATGCCATGTGACAGATCTCTGCATCTTTCATTACAACTAAACTCATGCACGTGCACAAAAGCACTCAACTGTCCTCAAGCCATGGCTTTATAAGAGTGTGCATGGCTGCTAAAGACAGACAGATAACCAAATCAATATAAAATGACACAGAATGTCCAGTTGTTTACATGTACAGTTGCCCTTAAGAACTAGACTGTCAGCACAAGTTCAGACTAGGCCCAAACAGAATCTGTGGATTGTTTTGACATTTCCTGTGCTGATTCTTCGGAATCTATTTATTTTAAACGCGTAACAATCTGTTAAACTGAGTTGAGTACTACAGTCCTAATGGCTGCTGAAATCACTTATAAATTGGCTAAAATATTTAATACACATATATGCATGGGCCAGAGGATGTGTGGAAATTTGTAAATGATGCATGTACCAAATCTGCAGTTTTCTGCAGAATTCTACATGCACACATTCCATATGGGACCAAACGCGTTCTTGTGTTTAAAAAAAAAAAAAAAAAAAAAAAAAGCTGGATTCCAACGAATGGAACAATTCTGTCGAGACGTGTTTCAAAAAGTGAAGTTCCTTTAAATTAGAATGGTGTCTTAAAAATGCGGAGCCCGTGCTGCTTACTCTAAAAAAATAAATAAAAAAACAGCTAGATGCAGTGCAATGGTTAAAGATGTCATTCTAGCACGTTTACATACTGTAGAAAAACTATTAAAAATCGGCACAGGCGAAAGCAAAAACATGTTTGGTGTGAACGGCCTCTTGAGCATATTTTTGCACTACTAGCAGCACAAAACGGAACTGCAAAAATAATTAATGTAGTATCACCCTAAGCTCTCTTCTCCAATACACGCAACTTTCTAACTGGCTAACACACAAAAAAATATATATAGTCAAAAAGTACAAAGCCAAAATAATTATCTGTAAGTACATTCCAGTAGGTCCAAACATAAAACTTTTAAAACTCTTCATGTTAATCTTCACTCTTCAAAACAAAACAATTCATGTTAGAAATTGAAAACTGTTGTCAGAAACAGGGACTGAAAATGTTCTAAGGAACAAAAACAAAAACAGAAAATGAACAATTTTTTTTTTTTTTTTTGCAGAGTGTAACCAAAATGGTAACGAAGTCCCTTTCATTTGTTCAAGAGTGAAAATATTTTTCAATATTGGTAACCGTTTAATTTCTTTCTAATATTTTTTTTTTCTTTCATGAAACTTAAGTCTAAATGGTTTGTTACTGTATTTTTGGAATTTTCCGAATTACACCACTTCCTGTTGCCCAAACAATTAGGCTTCTCTCTTTTTAGCTTTGATGCTGCATCACGCATTTCTTTGCCTTAATGAATGTTGTAGATGTAGCCTTCTGTGACATGCTGAAGACATTTAGACAACTATATACTGTATAATTAGTACATAGAAATGCACGGTTAATCCAGATACAAGGAAAAATATTGAGGTAAAAAGTACATTTCTCCGTTTTTTTCAAGTCTTCAATGAATTATTGTTAGATATGATAAATTAATACAGATTTAATGCGGCCGGGCTCTGACTGAGAAGCAGATTGGTAATTAAAACAAAATAATTAAAAATAAAATAATTTGTTTAAAACTGCATAAGATGACGTTTAGTCCAAACACGCCCAAACAGTAGGTGTATGCTTACAAGAGAGGGATATTTTTTTATAATTATAATTTTTTTTTATAATTTTCTTTATTTATCACACATTATACATTTGCACATATACAGTGAAATTCTTCTTTTTCACATATCCCAGCTAGGCTGGGGTCAGAGTGCAGGGTCAGCCATGATACGGCGCCCCTGGAGCAGAGAGGGTCAAGGGCCTTGCTCAAGGGCCCAACAGTGGCATCTTGGCGGTGCTGGGGCTTGAACCCCCGACCTTCTGATCAGTAACCCAGAGCCTTAACCGCTGAGCTACCACTGCCCCTACTTAATAGCCTAGATTTAGGCTATTAATTGATTTTAAGTAGCTAGATGTATTTTTGAAAAAGAACATTATTAACCATTCTTTAATTTCATTCTAACCCATTACCAATTGGAAAAGTGGCAACGGAACACTGTAACCATATGAAAAAATACAGTATCTGCAGAGAACAAACCGAAATGAAAAAAAACTTTCGTTTTAGTACCTGGTCAGAATTTAATCTATAAATATATAAATAACTTTATGTTGGTGTGTAGCAATTACATTTTCCTGCGCTAGTAAGGCAGTGATAGGTCTCTGCTTGCTACTGACTATATTTTGTCAAATTAATCACATACATCTAAGCAGGTTTAGGCAAACTGATGCTGAACCAATGCCATGGTGAATTACATAATTTGGCAAGCACATAATATTGTTATATACTGTAGCTCAGTTGTGCAAAAAAGGGGTTGCAACATATGCAACGCATGGGCTGCCAAATCAACTGCTCAGATGGTGAAACATTTAAGGGGGATCTGGAAGGTAGCACAAACGTTGAAATGGGTAGCCCTTGTAAATGGTAGCTGTGCCCCTGCTGTAGTTTTATGTAGATGGAAAGATTCTGTAAGGTTCATCATAAGGTTATGTCTTAAATCTTGAGTACATATGTTGACAATGTTCTCCTTTTAAAAGAGCTATAAAAGAGAGCAACATTATTTCAATAAGTGAATTCACTTATACTTCTACGACAATAGCAGGACAGTTACTTTCTGTTCTGTAAGAGGGAGCACAGGGCAAGGGTAACTCTTTTCAGCCAATGTCAGAAACCGTCAAGTGCCAACCTTCCACATGAGTGCTAACCAAGGCAACAATTTTAGCATGTACCGAACGCAATGTACCCCAGCAGATACTCATCTCATGCATTCATGGCCATGATTAGCAAGACGACATCTGTGGTCTGAATGTAATAAGGAAGGTTTGGAAGACTTAGCCAGGGGGATAACCAACATTATGAGGGCAGTGCTTTTTTTATCTCAGGGGCCGGGCTGATTTCAGGGCTTTCTCCTCATCCGGTCTTACTTTGCCCTTTAAATTGGCTCGCTTTTTCTGTCAGGCCTGGGAAGGGGGAAGATGGGCTGGCAGTGGCCTTGGCAAACAGTGTCTGTTCTAGAGCAAAGTGTTCAAGCTCGAGTAACAGAATGCGTGCAGCATGATTGTTTCCAGTAAACAAGTTCAAATTTCAAGCTATGGTACTTAAAGAAGACTTCCATACTTCATGTTACATTCCTCAGAGTAAAATTAACCTTGGATGCTAAAAAAAAAACCAACGCTAGACGATTTATTTTTTTGTACAGGACGCCACTACTCACCTCATCGTTTTCTGTTTCTTTAACAAAGAACGCCTCTCCATTTTCACCCAGTTTCATGTGTAAACCGACCGGCTCCCCATTTATCTCAATGTCAACCTGAGGAGAGATGGAAGACAGAATGCTGTCACTGTAATAAAGACAATTTACAACAGTAAGCCATGTGCAACACAGAGGCATTGACAATATTAATTGTATCGCCTCTTCAAAGAAGTGTTTTACCCTTACCTAATTCTAAGTATTAAACCTTTTAGTATAACATAAATTACTTTATGTTCTTATTTGACTCCAAACCATTATAGATGTTTCCAGAATTGAATATGATTTCCATGAATTAAAGGTGAAGTGTGTAATTTCTGCGCCACTAGTGTCACTAAACTTAATTGCAAAAATAATGAATTGGTTTCCCAAACATCTGCCATCTACCATTGGTCAGCCAAACAGATAGTCCATCCACATACTCATGTCATGTTGCTGTGTTGGGTTGGTCGGTATGCTCAAACAAACAGAGCAATGTTATGATAGTGCCACAGTATCAACCTACAAGTGTCTTACTTTATAGTTGTCTACCCACATTAAGTTAGGATAGGAGAACACAGACAACAAGACCAGTGAATTGGTAAATTGGAAAAATATGCATTATATACACAATACTTTACCACCCTAAAACATGCCTACGCTAGCACTTACCACTTTCTCCCGGGAGCGCAGTACTCCCATCTTGCCGAAGCGGACGTGAAAAGGCGAGCACTGTAGTGTGCCATCGGGCTGACGCACCACAATTACATCAATACAGCCAGACAGGGTTGCAGGGTTCAGGCCTCTGTATAGCTCCTTCACCTGCACGAACACCTGACCGGCCAGCTGACCCACGTAGTTCATGGTCTGACTCTGGAATAGAGAGAAATTATTTTAAGGCATAATCTACAATCACGATTTCACCAAACCGCACAATGATGACTCTAAGACAATACAGGCATTACAGCTTCATTTTCTGTTACAGCATAATTTTCTGTAAAGCTGCTTTGAAACAATGTTGTGAAATGGCACCTTTAAGGTGGGTAAGCACAACTTAAATCTACAGCATCTTAAAAAAGATTATTTTCTCTTGTTTTTATGCACCAATGTACCAAAATAGTGTCTATAATGTCTATTATTGTGCTCTGGGACATAGAAATTGTGTGGCATTTTTTCCTAAACACATTTTGAAACTTGTCTTAATATACAAGTATTTAACAATTTAATCATAACAAATAATCTTTGTTATGAAGTCAAGCATTATACATCTCTGTACACTTTTGCACAAATATTAATATCTTTTTGTGTTAAAGTGCATAGCCAAGTGTGCAAAGCCAGCTGTCATGTTGATGTGATTTTAATGACCCAGCTGTGTTTACAGAGAGTTAAGAAAGAGGAATTTTGGTGATTGAAATCAACAAAATACTCAACATCTTTACAATAAACAGGTCTCGACAATTGTGCAACATTTTGCAACTGCAGGTTTCACGTAAAAGAAAGGGACTGTGGAGCAGAGCCAAGACCTCTTTGGCATATTTAGGTGAAAGGTGAAATGAATGCCATTGAACACCATGACGAATTTAAGTGGTGCAGACAATGAAACTACTCAAAATAGGACTACAACTGATGTTCCAACAGCATTGTCAAGGGTTTAGTAATGCCAGGCTCAAGCATATATACTAAACAAAATAATTAAGTTAAAAAAAAAATGTTTAAGTAATGTGATAAGTGTCTGCATGACTGCAGTTAAAAACATATTTTGTGTTGGTATTACTGTACTATTACAATATGCATGCAGGGGATTGTGTAAATCAGACATGGCAGGAGAAGTTTTCCTGACATCAAGAGGAGGGGAAAATCAGTATGTACAGTATGCTCTCATAGGAGAACCAGGCAATCTACAATGTATTCCTTTTGATGTAACCCTGGAGTTGTGTAGAAATCTTTAAACAAGTCTTCATTGTTCAGCATCACAATATATATATATATCTGGTCTTCTGCTGTTGTAGCCCATCTACCTCAAGGTTTGACGTGTTGGGCATTTTGAGATGCTATTCTGCTCTCTACAATTGTACAGAGTGGTTATCTGAGTTACTGTAGCCTTTCTGTCAGCTTGAACTAGTCTGGCCGTTCTCCGTTGACCTCTCTCATCAACAAGGCATTTCCGTTCGCAGAACTGCCACTCACTGGATGTTTTTTGTTTTTGGCACCATTCTGAGTAAACTCTAGAGATTGTTGTGCGTGCAAATACCAGGAGATCGACAGTTACAGAAATACTCAAACCAGCCCGTCCGGCACCAACAATCATGCAACAGTGGAAATCACTGAGATAAAAAAAATTTTCCCCATTCTGATGGTTGATGTGAACATTAACTGAAGCTCCTGACCTGTATCTGCATGAGTTTATGCATTGCACTGCTGCCACATGATTGGCTGATTAAATAATGGCATGAATAAGTAAGTGCACAGGTGTTCCTAATAAAGTGCTCAGTGAATGTATATACTGCTTAATTGTGGACATAATCATACATAGTCACATGGGACTTAACATGACTCTAATGGTTCTAATGCTAATAATTGCACAAGCATAATTTGCCCATACTCACAAACACTATAGAATAATATAATATCTTACAGGGCAAGCAAGACACTCCATTATTAATGAATTATTTTTTTACACTTAATATTGCACAGTGATGTTCATAATCATAGATGTCAATTTGTAAGCTTTATCATTAGTTTAGAGAGATTTTTCTGTAATCGCTACTAAATCAGTAATGGATCATATTTTTAACAAACGTATAAATTGCTGTACATAAAATTAAAATTCTTATTTGGGACATAACATTTCAAATTACTGTATATGATTGCTATAGAAACCATAGGTCACGGATCATTACAGTCAGTGGCTACGTGATCCATCGAATTGTAACCAATCATCATATCACACAAATGTGCACATAAATTGACCAACCCTCAAGAATATGCAGTTTGATTATGAAAAATACAGAATGCAAATGAGAGGCCAGAGAGCGATGAAATTCAGCGTTATACATACGTGGGATGCGACAAACGCGTTAGGATGTCATTGCATTTAAGAGCATTAGTCGATCCTCATCTGTGTGCTGCTGAACTGATGTTGGCTGATCTTGAGTCATGTAATCTTCCCTCTCCCGATCAAGACTCTGTCTGTTCAGCGACTATCTGTGTCGCTACTGTATATAAAGCAGGGTGGAACTGCTTGCAGTGAGTAGCAGTCCTGCCTCTGCAGCTGACATCAAAATTAACCCTTTACACGCTTAGGGGCCGTTCAGACCGAACACGCCGTCGCGCTTAAAAAGCTAGACGCAGCCTCGAATAGAACTGAACGCAGGTGTCTCGAGACGGGGTTATAGAATTTGACGCTCTTTTCAACGTGACACAGCGGCAAGGCGCACTGCACGAGACGCTGAAAATAACAGGGGGACGCGGCGCAATGGTCAAAGACGACCGTCTAGGGCATGTTGTCATAGAAAAACAAGTAGAAAAACAGCGCAGACGCATGAAAAACACTTTCGGTGTGAACAGCCCCTTATACACTGCGAATGACCATGAGAACGCACCCGTTAGTAAACAGAAGCCACGCTGCTCGCGTACAACGCGTCTTTCACGGTTGCGTATAGAATCCTGACGTCGGCATCCTATCGACCAATAAAACATTTTGTTTATGCGAGCGGTGCGACGCAACGCGACAAACTACAATGCTCATTTTAGCTGTCTATATCGCATGCGAGCATCGGTTCAAAATACAAGTCATTATACATTTATTGTTTTTACATTTTCTCAGATTTTTATCCCTTAAACGCATACCTCGTGTCTTTAGTGACCTCGGACCTCATTCCACCCCCTTGTACTGTACCTCAACCATTTTTTGGCGTTGTGCCAACACCTCTTTAGTATTGCTCAATCTCTCTGTCTTATGAATAGTGTAACACACACACATATACACAAACGGCAAAATTGCAAATAATAATAATAATAATAATTTTATAATAGTTTAAGTATCAAAAGTGTATAGGATTATTAGAGACCCTAGGTTTTTAAGTGTTTTATTATTATTATTATTATTATTATTATTATTATTTATTAATTATGTAGGCTACTTTCTGTCCATTTTATTATAATGAATAAATCAAGTTGTAGTTTATTGCATGTGAAAAATATATCAGTCAATAGGCAATGCATTGGCTGAAATCTACATATATTAAATTACAGGTAGGCTACTTAATATTTAATTATAATTCCTTCCTGTTTCTGGAATTAAAGTGGTGAAATAATAACAACCATGCCTTGCACTGAATGCAAGCTAGATTACACAAACACACACACTGACTCCTATGCTTACATGGCAGAGCAGCCGGACCCACTGGCAATCAAATGTTTACAATAGCATTTGTCTGACTGTGGCTGTAAGACATGTGGGTGCTTGGTTTAGTCATTATTATTACTCCATCATCACATGCGCTCAAAATGTCAAGGTATGTTATGTTTTAACACCTGCCTAACAAAGTCTGTGCATCACTGAAAAGCGAGAAAAAAAAAGCAAACTAATTTTGAAATGATTCGACACGCACGGTCATTTAATTTTGTATTGAATTTAAAATGAAAGTGATTGCTAGAGGCTGGATTTGGTGGATTTGCACTGCTGAGGAACAAAAACTCAGCTATATATTTTTGGTTCCCATTTTACAAAAAAAATAAAGAAAATAAATAACCATTAGAAAACATTCTCTATAGGTTTTTATCAGGTTGCCACACAAAATAGAAGAGACATTAGGGGACATTAGGTGTTTCCTGGGAATGATACAGTTTCCCTTGCAAAAACATACTGTGGCAGTACCATGGTACAGTGATGGTTTTAGATGGTAATACCATGGTACTTTGTGCTATTGAACTACATGATTACCCAATTCATGTACCATGGTATTTACATTGTATTTGCATGGTATTTAAGTCCAAAGTACTATAACAAATAACATGGTACTACTACTATTTTGTACATGTCCAAAAAAAAAAAAAAAAAAAAAAAAAAAACAACAAAAAAAACATGGTAGCGCAATGGTACCAAACAAAATCTAAATCAACTTTCTTATTTATAAGTCACTTTGGATAAAAGCAGATTGATTGATGTTATGTAAATTATACTACAATTCAAATGCAGTAATGCAAAAAACAGAAACTTTCCAATAACCGTTTTTATTAACAGTTGTTATAACATACAATGTATGTTAAGACAAACATGCATCTTTTCTGATTATATCAGTTCAAATATAATCTGGATGATCTATATTAGATGTAATTTGTACATGTTAGTAAAAGCATACATTCCTCTATTTCTAACATACAGGAGCAGCTATTGTAGTGTAATGTACTGTGGTAACCCCAGGGTCCTAAAGAGGAATTTCAGACCTTGTGTTTGTTTGAGTTGTTCAGTGGGTATGTGTTTGTATGTTGGAACTGCCTCCTTTCTCTGATAAGGGCGACTAAAGAAGATATGTGGATAGATGGGGCGAGAGGGTGTATACTGTATGTTGAAGGACTACCCAGGCAATGAACAACCTAAAAGAATTTTCCCCAGATTAAACTTTGCAAGGACTGCCCAGCTCTCTAAACGCAGAACATGCCCTCAACATGCTTTCATTTCATGATTTGTTGATTTCTCTACAGGATACACCAGCACACTAGAGTACGTTCCAGATACACTTCCTAGTTTCTACACTGTAAAAAATGTCTGTAATTTTAACAGTAAAAGACTGTAAAAATGCTACGGGGGAAAAAAGTTAATTGATTAACAAGTATTAACTGTAAAATATACAGTAAAAATGTGTAATATATTTTAAAAGACAATAGTTTTAAAATGTTGTAAAAATTAAATTTTTTAGATGTAAAAGGTATGATTTTCCTGTATAATTAATGGTAAAAAATGGACATTACGTTTAACAAGAGAGTACATGTACTTGTTACAGTAAATTATTGTTAAAATTACAGTAAAAAACAATAATCGGGCATTCCCACAATTCCCTGCATGACCCATTATATTTCATTATATTTTATGGGAATAGTTATGTTTCTTCTTATTTTTAATATCAGTTATGTACATTGGGGTGTTCTGTGTTATATTTGATGTAGTTTAGTTAATGTTTACTGCATTATTTACATTTCATATGTGTTACTCTGATGGTGTTTAGTGTTTGTGTGTCTCTACATGTTTATTGGTCATTGCTCCTAGAAGAGCCACTGTTGGGGAACTTCATGTCATCATGTGCTCTTCTGTCATTTTTACGGTGATTAACAATACATTATAAAGTAAAAAGCAGATTTTTACAGTTTCAGAAGGTTAATATCAAGTTTATGATTTTTTTTTTTTACTGTAAATTTAACAGTATTTTATTTTTTTATTTTTTTTACAGTGCCAGCGTGGTCATGTAAATTACAACAGTTTTAAACTGTAAAATTTACAGGTTGCTCTGTAAAGTTGTTTACATTTTTACTGTATTTTTACATAATTATTCTGGCAACCACAGCTGCCAGTTTTTTTTTTTTGTTGTTGTTGTTTTTTTTGGTATCTCATGTCAGTCAAAATAATCTGCTATGGCAATGAATAGATAAAATATGTCTATGCATTATTTAGTTGTGAATATTATCTACCATAGATAGCATGTCCATATGACTCTTTACAGTCAGTTATCTAAGCATGTGACTCGTATATCACTCTTTACATTTCAGTCAGTAAGCTAAGCACGTGACTCATCATGGAAATACATTCCCAAGAAAACGCACACATTCACGTGGAGGAAGGGGGAGTCACCGGGGATGGGCTTTCTCCACCAATCAGAGGCCAGAGGGGGCAGTGACAGAAGGCTTGTGGGGTCATGCGTTGCCTAAACTGCTGACCTTACTATTGTAGGAGGGAAGAGATTGACACCGAGACTCTTCAGGGAAGTGGGGCCTCTGTTTTTCTGCATCACTCCATTGTATTTTAGACATGTCAGAACAGCACAGCATGTACCATTGGCAGTAATGAGATCCTGCTCAGTTAGTGTGAGGGACTGGGCTGTAAACATGTTGAGGAAGTGTGTTTGAGACTATATATATCAAAATTTGTGAACATGTGCAAATTCATTAGACCAGTGGTTCTAAACTGGTTTCGCGGTAACACTTCACAATAAGGTTCCATTTGTTAACATTAGTTAAGAACATTAGTTAACATGAACTAACAATGAACAATACTTTAACAGCATTTATTAATCTTGGTTCATGTTAATTTCAACATATAGTAATACATTTTTAAAATCAAATGTTGTACATGTTAACATTAGTAATGCACTATGAACTAACAGAAACTAACAATGAACATTTTTATTTTTATTAACTAACATTAACAAAGATTAATAAATGATGAAAAAATATATTGTTCATTGTTCATTCATGATACCTAATGCATTAACTAATGTTAATGAATGGAACCTTATTGTAAAGTGTTCCCAGTTTAGGAACCAGCTGCAAACCAATACAGGGCCAAAATTGTTTATAGTACAAAATTAAACAAAAATGCTTAATCAGACTTTGGAATTGAACTTTGTAGGCCCAACATTATGCAAAAATGTTAACATGACACAAGGCTGAATAGGAAAATTGACCATTTTGTAAATGCATAAAGTGTGGTTCTTGAATTTTGATGGTTTAATGCTCTTGGCAGCCAACAATTCACCGCACAAAACACACAGTGGTCCACACTAATCATTTATCCTCATTGAAACTATATTTAATGTAGGTTGTATTTTCTTTTACCTTGCAAAGCATAGTTTATGGTTTTCAAGTATAAGGACATCTCCTGAAACCTGTTCTTGTTGGCATATGCCTAATTTGCCTATTTTCCTCCAAATGGCTGATACATTTGCACCAAAATACCATAATAGAGATTGGATGCACTGCCTTTGACATCAAAAACAAAAGATATGAAAAGTGTTTGTCCTTCTTTTTAATGGCTGATAAGCCTATTTATTTTGCTATCCTATATGCACAATCATATGCTTAGTTACATTTTATCATTTGCATTTAGCATTGTTTTTCCCTGGTGTCTGTGACCCTATCAGAACAGAGTTTTGGATCACAACTGACCTGATGATCACCCACCAACCACTGCAATCACGCCACCACAACTATCGATCAAAAACACTGTTTGAAAGTAAGGAATGTTTAGCTAATTTCACAGTTGTTCTTGAAAAAAGCTATTGCGCAATTTTAGTTAAATTAAAGGAATATTGCGGATTCAATACAAGTTATGCTTAATCAAAAGTATGTGTGGCATAATGTTGATAATCACAAAAAATAATTTTGACTCGTCCCTCCTTTTCTTTAAAAAAAACAAAAGCACAAATCTAATTTATAATGTGGCACTTACAATGGAAGTGAATGGGGCCAATTTTGGAGGATTTTAAGGCAGAAATGTGAATCTTATAATTTTATAAAAGCACTTACATTAATTCTTCTGTTAAAATTCATGTATTATTTGAGCTGTAAAGTTGTTTAAACATCTTAGTATTATATTTTATATGTTAGTCATTTTTTTACAGTCATTTTAGTGTTTTAGGATTTGTTGACATTACATCGTCATGGCAATGAAGTTGTAAAATTGACTATAACTTTACACAAAAAAAAGGTTAGTAAGCAATTTTATCACTTTAAAATCATGTTTACACACATATTGCTAAGTCTTGTGGCTATACTTTTGAAACAGTGAGTATTTTAATGTTTACGGATCAGACCCATTCACTTCCATTGTAAGTGCCTCACTATAAACCAGATATTTGCTTTTATTTTAAAGAAAAGGAAGGGCAAGTAAAAATTAATTTTTGTGGTAATCAATATTATGCCACAAATGCTATCGATTTACCTTAACTTATATTGAACCCAGAATATTCCTTTAAGAATTAAATTAAATAAGAGTGTTTGGTCTAAAAGAAGAGGGAGACATATAAAAGACTTCAAAATATTTTCTTACCACTATTTCTCTCCACTCAACCCCTCACACCAGACAAAGAGCAGCAGTGCTCTGGAAATTAAAGAACAGGCTTACAGTAGCTGGAAGATCATGCTGATGACTGTTAACAGTCAATCAAGCTAAAGACCCTTTTCCCAATAAAACAGCAAAACTGTTTCCCTCCTCTCAGCACAAAAGGACACTGCTGCAGAGGTGCAGCACAGTATAAGTGATTTTGTATTAGTATTACAACATCAGTCTTTCTTTAGCCTACTCAATACTGGCCATATGCAGATCTCAAAAAAGAGTTTGATGGAATTAACTTTATAAGCAGTATAGTGCGTAAATTATTATTCAGGCTTGTTCACTGCTTTATTTAGCTAATATCCATAATATTGTTCTAAACCTACATCTGTTATGTTGCATCTTTATAGTCAATTGAACTTTCATTTACTCTAAGTAATCAGACTGTAATTATTAGTGGTTATTTTTGGTTAATATTAGGTATGGGCATTTTGGTCATTTTGTCTACTCAAGTAGCCTACTCGAGGGGCAATGTCATGTACATAATTGTATATATAATAACTGACAAACGTCTTTGTCTGTTGCACTGCGTCTTGTTCCAGTGTATCGTCTATTTATTATTATAGGCTGTTATAAAATAATCTGTTACAAAATTTACAAAAGATTGCATAATCAAAATATAATTCATCGTATTTTGTCATTATGTGAAGATTCGCTGCCAACTCAAATGTGCAAAAAGAATGTGCACAACGTGCATCTGTCTGTTCTTCCTTCAGGTTACCGTAGTAATCTTAGTAAGTGTATACCAGTTTTTTTAGTGACTGTCTGAACCGTCTATTTTCAAATATTTAACAGGAGACGCCATAACCATCGCGTTTTTAATATGCGTGTTATGTTGAAGTTCAGTTTTGAAGACGCTGCATTCTGTTCCATTTAGCTGCGCTCTGTCTAGCTGTTTGAAACACTCGTCTGCTGTATATGTGCTGCTTCAGCGCGTTGAGTCCACTGCCACATGCCTGGAGTGTGTGTGTTTCCCCAAGTGTTTGCTCCTGTGGGGAAAGCCGCAATGCTCCATATTCCAAAATTGCAACGGAATGACACATTAGTCGGACTTCTAACTAGGAAATGCGGAAATCTTCAACTCCCATTTTGTCGAGATGCAGGTGTGTGTTACATCACGCGAACATATTGGCACCCAGGGCAGGGAGGTTTACTGACAGTGACAAACATTCACTTTTATTAAATAATATCCATTAATGAGTCAAAGTTCTTACATTAAAGTATAATAAAACGTGTTTAGCAAACGTTTTGCAGAGACACGGTTAATTACACTCTCTTTTGATTATTGAACGATAGCATTGCAGCGTCGTATATCAGTTTGGTTGCTATGAGACGTCGCTGACAATCAATGTACCCCTCAAAAACACAACGTAAGCAATCTCAATTTTACAAATAAGCTCCCACTTTCAAGGGCGTAGATTTGGCTTGAACATTGGGGGGTTGCAGTGTGAAGCATTTACATATTTCCATTGATCATGGTATAAATCTTGGGGAGGGGGGTTGTACTTGCTTGTTTTGATTATTGGGGTGGTTACCTCCCCCCCATGCCCCCTGGAATCTACGCCCCTGCCCACTTTGACACGTTTGTGTTTAGTTGTCAGGTAATTGTCACTGAATTTCGAATTAAGTGAAAAGTCACATTATGCATGATCGATCATTGCTGCCACTTCCAAGTACCCAAGTACTCGAGTACTCGTGCCCATCCCTAGTTAGTATTATTATTAAAGCAACATGATCTCGTCAGAAATCAGTGTGTTGGTTCAGAATTGTTTTCCACCTAAATTCAGACCCGGTTAGGTTAAGGGTTTGGGTTAGGATTAGGAGTATATTAATGTAATTACATCTCATATGTTTTATTTGGATAATGTTAGCTGATATCTTGCGCAGTGCATTGTGTGAATGGTTCAACTGTAGTTCCGGCTTCGGCCACCAAGGACCAGCTCCAAAATTCGGAAAGCACAGACAATTTTAGCCAACAAAACATTCGTCATTCTGTCACCGATTTCCGACAAGATCAGTCTGATTCAAGTAATGGGGTTTTCAAAGCTATGGTGGGCAACTTGTCCGGCATTGTTTGTGCTATGGACATGAATGAAATATGAAATCATGCAGCCTGGTGGAGAGAGGTGTGCTAATACATTTCTAAGCAATCGGAATTACGACTTTAGCCTAGTGCCTGATAAAACAGGCTAAATAAATAAACAAAATAAATCCATAGCCTTGCATTGAAGGAGAGACCTGAGCCATATAGGATCCATCATTTTAAAGAGACTTGGGAGTGGATTTTTTTTTATTAGCAGCCACCCAAAACACCCTAGCATTGTAGTAGCAAGTTTTGCATGAGCAAATGTAAGCATCTAGATTGACATATACTGTACTTCACTTAGAACATACTGTAACAGGGGCTTCTAAGCTTCAACCAAACTATAAATGACAGTACTGAGAAGAATGGCTTTACTCTTAAAATATGAATTACTTTAAATGCTAAACAAGGTGGATTACTTCTTAACCATTAATGGGCTGTTTTAAGACCACAGCATTGATTACATAACAACTTCGAGTACACAACCTTGACTGACTCCTTTTGCACCCCTATGACTTCAGCTATTGCCTGACCATTAAATCTTCTGCCTTACCTTTCATTAAAAATACTCTGACCAGTTAAAGTCAGGAAACCAATCCACTGTAGCTGGATGTAATAAATAAAAGTCAAATATTGTACAGGCACCATTTTCACACAAATTGTGGATGACAGCAAGTCTACACTGTAAAAAAAAAAAAAAAAATCCTGTTGTTTAAAAAAGAAAATTAAAAAAAAAAAAAAAAAAACTGGCAGCTGTGGTTGCCAGAATAATTTTGGAAAAATTCAGTAAAAAGTTTAACAACTTTACAGAACAACCTGTAAATTTTACAGTTTAAAACTGTTTTTGTTACAGTATATTTTACGGTGCAGTGCTGTCGTTTATATTATTAAATGATAAACTTAATATATTAACCTACTGAAACTATAAAATTCTGCTTTTCACTTTATAATGTATTGTTAATCACCGTAAAAATGACAGAAGAGCACATGATGACATGAAGTTCATCAATAATGGCCTTTCTAGGAGCAATGACCAATAAACATGTAGAGACACACAAACACTAAACACCATCAGAGTAACACATGTGAGATAAAAATTATGCAGTAAACATTAACTAAACTACATCAAATATAACACAGAACACCCCAATGTACGTAACTGATATTAAAAATAAGAAGAAACACAACTATTACCACAAAATATAATGAAATGTAATTGGTCACGCAGGGAATTCTGGGAACACTCGATTACCGTAATTTTAACAATAATTTACCGTAAAAAGTATTTGTACTTTCTTATTAAAATTTATATACATTTTTATCATACTTTTTACATCTTAAAAAGTTACTTTTTTTACATAATTTTACCGTAAAACTACATGTATTGTCTTTTCAAATATATTATAATTTATTTACGTATATTTTACGGTAACTACTCGTTAACCAATTTACGTTTTTTTACTGTAGCATTTTTATAGTCTTTTACCGTTAAAATCATGGACATTTTTTTACAGTGTAGTTGGTAAATGCCCATGTAACCTGATACAATGACGCACTCAATGCTCTTTGGTTCTAGGTCACATAACTCAGGCTCTAGAAGCAGCTAAGACACACGCTCATAATGTTCCTGCCAAATTACTCTCCCCTAGTCGTGCTAGTGACTCATATATCACATAGACATTTGACACTGTACATCAGAAGCCAAAGACAAATCACATTTCGCAGACTAATTCATAATTATTATTATATAATAAATATTCAAATGATACAGCAAGTTCTAGTCGTACACATTGGACCATTAAGTCTAAAATGCATGAGTATTATGCACTTTTGTCATGTAATTAACAAATTGTAACTGACGATTCATTCTTCTAATGAACACCTCATTTGAAAATAAAAATTCAACAAAACAGTATCTTAGAGACACACATCGAAAAATCATGACATTAAGTCTGAGAGTAAGCAAGAAAGCCATACCAAAGTTTTTTTTTAAACTACTAGACAACATATATTCTATAGCTCAAACTATTTTCAAATTTATTTCAAATAAATCTTTTATCCCAAGAATAATATCAAGTCCAGATACACATTTCAACGGCAGTGCATTTGAGAACAGAGAAAAATAGACAAATCAATTGCATTTACCCATGTCCAGCTCGTCTCATTTGGGCTGAATATCTCATCATATCCTTCCACTTCATCCTCTGCTATCATGGTTCCATTATCCGTCAAGAGCTGAATGTTCATTAATGCAAAACAGTATAAAGCTGAAACTACTCCTTACAAAATGCTTGTGCTAACGACCGAGTGGCCATGCTAGCAGTGGACTATATACAGGGCTCGAAGGTGTTTTTGTACTAATTTTAAAAGTGTGTTCTCGGAATGGTGTCCACAGGCGAAACTTGAGAGGACCTGGTATGATGAACTTCAAGCAGCCAGGCCTGGGCCCTCCCCGAGAGCCACACTTAGAAGATATGACTGCAGCTTTCTATCAATTGGCATATAGTATACTGTATACTGTATACACAAACAAAAACATCTACACAGAAACACACACATGACGCCTCGATCTCTTAACCAGTCCCACCCTCTTGCACATGCACAATCAACCAAATGAAGTGATAATAATTATAAATGTTTAGGATTGATTTCAGTGTTGAAGGCCAGTGCAAAACACAAACAGCAAGCTGGATGTTCTGGTAGCTCAACTGATAGAGCATGGCGCTAGCAATGCCAATGCCAAGGAAATGCATGTACTGACAAAATGCACAGCTTGTTTGCACTGTAAGTCGCTTTGAATAAAAGTGTCTGTTAAATGAATAAATGTGGCTAAAAGCAGTATTTCTCACTGGAGAATTTTGTTCCTACATATTTCACCCATAAAATTAACCTGCAGTTTCTATCATTTTTTTTTCTTCCCTTTTCTCCCCAATTTGGAATGCCCAATCCCCAATGCGCTCTAAGTCCTCGTGGTGGTGTAGTGACACGCTTCAATCCAGGTGGCAGAGGACGAATCTCTGCCTCCACATCTGAGACCATCAATCTGTGCATCTTATTACGTGGCTTGTTGAGCGCATTACCACGGAGACATAGCGCATGTGGAGGCTTCACGCTATTCTCTGGAACATCCACGCACAACTCACCATGCGCCCCACCGAAAGCGAGAACCACATTATAGTGACCATGACTGTAGCAACTGGGCCAATTTGGTTCCTTAGGAGACCTGGCTGGAGTCACCCAGCACGCCCTGGATTCGAACTTGCGACTCCAGGGGTGGTAGTCAGTGTCTTTGCTCTGAGCTACCCAGGCTACCACCCCCCCCCCTCCCCCCCTGCAGTTTCTATCTTAAACAAATGTATGCAACCTCAAATTTCCTATATCAGCCAATATCTTTGTCAGCATGTACTGACAAATTTTTAACCTAAAATGTTTTTTCATATGGTGACTTTTAAATTAGCTGATTATATTCAACATAAAATATTATTTAATATAATTGAATAAAACAGAAAACATTAGGTTATACCAACAAAACTAATTTTAAGGGTTAGACCAGCTTCTTAACCTCTTCAACTCTGGTGCATTATTTTGGCTGCCTGCCATTTTCCACACCCATATTTAAAAGCTCACCTGAAACAGTGGACTAATGCAAAAAAGTGGTCTCAATTTTACAGAAACCCCTCAAATAATAATAAAATAAAAAAGTTACAATAATTCATGAATAATACTGTATATGTTTATAATCTTATGATGAACATTATAATAAAATATTTTGTTATTTTAAATTTGTAAGCATGTAATTCTGTGTAATTCTGACAAAATATGTGAAAAGACTTTAACTGTGAAGTTAAAGAAAATAAATTAAATCACATTGAGCCTGCAACAACTGTGAGTCTTTTAATAGGTTACATTATACATGTTACATTTCCAGGGACCAACTAGATATGTCACATAGGATTTCAGGAGGGGCCTTATTCCACTGTTGCTGTGGCTCTCTCTCTCTCTCTCTCTCTCTCTCTCTCTCTCTCTCTCTTTCTCTGAGACTGACCCTTACCCCAGACGAGCTTCACAGAATGTGCACTTGCAACACGAGCCACCATTTACACATGCTTCAAAGAAGACGCCATAAACATCCACATCAGGTGACAGTGACATCTATGTATGTACTTTGTCAATTGCGTATCTAGTAAGTGCGAGTGTGTGTTTGTGCATAAGAGAGAGGTGATTAAATTGCATAAAAGTTATATCCCTGCAAGGCTTTCCTTTTGTTAAGCATATACATATTCATTCAACAGGGCTCACACTGATCTGACTGCAAATGTTCAATGTCATTCGGACGTATTCGTCCAGTATTTGCAAACCTTGTACTTTTTATGCTATTGGCCTGATTGTAATATTGGTCATATTCCTGAAAAAAAAAAAAAAAAAAATTGGGATTACACTTACAGCTCAGCAAAGGCAAAAGTTGCTTTTAATCAGTAATCTGTGTATTCAGATCAAAACCTGATACATTTATGATTAAAAGATGTTAGTGGGTGAAACTGATGTCGATATAGTTTTGAAATGAATTGCTTGAGGCTGCATGTTTGTAGGCAGCCCTATGTACCACCAGGATCTGTATAAATATGCCACATGCTATAATTACTGTTAACATTTTGAGTGACATATAGATACTCCCCAGGGAAAGGTAACCCAAAAATGAAAATTCTCTCATCATTTACTCACCCTCATGCCATCCAAGATGTGTATGACTTTCTTTCTTCTGCAGAACACACACACACACACACACACACACAAAAAGATTTTTAGAAGAATATCTCAGCTCTGTAGGTCCATACAGTGGTGGCCAGAACTTTAAATTTCCATAAAGCACATAAAGGCAGCATAAAAGTAATCCATAAAACTCCAGTGGTTTAATCCATGTCTTCTGAAGCGATCTAATCAGTTAACTCCTTTTTCACGAGATGACGCTAGGAAGCATAATACAGCTTGAAATCATGACCGCCAAGGAAACTGCTAATGTTAAGGTTTATAGTGAGAAGGGAGTTAAATTTTGGTCTGTTCTCACAGACATGGATTTAACCACTGGAGTCTTGTGGATTACTTTTATGCTGACTTTATGTGCTTTTTGGAGCTTCAATGTTTTGGTCACCATTCACTTGCATTGTATTGAGAACAGATCATATTCTTCAAAAAATCTTCGTTTGAGTTTGGCAGAAGAAAGAAATGTATACACATCTGGGATGGCATGAGGGTGAGTAAATGATGAGAGACTTTTCATTTTTGGGTGAACTATCTCTTTAACTGTTACATAACGTAATGTTCAGAGATGGTTAGTGTAGTAGCAGGTACCCAAAACCCCATCTTGCTGTACTTGCCAGTTGAATTGCCATTGAAATGTGTGTCTAAATTTGTCTGACTGTGGCTATTAATGAAATATTTTTTAAATGCATGAAAAAATAAAAATAAAAAATAAATTCCCCAAGTCTTAAGAAGAAACTCCAGAAAAGACAAGTTGCAGCTTTTACAGTACAATGCATTAAAGAGACTATAAGTCTATCCTTTGTATTCAGTCCAGTCAAAAATGTAATATGGCGCTACTCTGAATAAGGTCTTTTCAACATTTTGCTTGATAGTAATGGTTAATTTTCAAATATGTTTTTGACCACAAAAACTTATAATTTAAGAAATGTTTGGCTGATACTTTGTGATACAATGTAAAAGAGATGTAGGCTTACTTCATATTTAAACCATGTCAGTAATGTAAAAGAAAATGTAACTGCTATGCCCTCTAGTGTTTGTACAGTGGTATAGCAATAAAAGCATTTAAAGCAGAAAAGGAATGATGCACCTAGTATGAAATATATGACATAAGTACTTTAATGACATCACGCTCTCATCCACACACATCACAGAACAAGCCAAACACAGCTACAAAAATACTCTTTTCTACAAAATACTTGAATATTATATTGTGTATTAAGCCAACTATATGACAGAAAAAACAACAATAAACACCAAACAATAAAACATAGAAAGATTAAAAACATAGAAAGGTCACAGTAAATAAATACATTTTAAACAATGATAAAGATGTAAGTATGTTTTGAGGGTGTGTCATTGTGCAATGTATAATAATTTTCAAGGACGAGTTCACCCAAAAATGACAATTCTGTCATCATTTACTCACCCTCATATTGTTCCAAACCATTATCGAAACAAAAATTTCAGCTTTTTTTTTTTCATAAAGTGAAAGTGAATGGTGACTGAGGCTAACATTCTTCCTAAAATGTCCTTTTGTGTTCCACAGAAAAAAGTAATATGGGTTTTGAAATGACATGAGAGTGAGTAAATTATGACAGGATTCTCATTTTGGTGTGAACTATACCTTTAAGAAGATTAAGATTTAAGAAAACAAAACCAAAAACAACAACAACAAAGCATGAAGCAAAATGTACAGCACATCCTGTGCATTATATACAGAGCTAATATTATTTACAGACAGGACAGTTAATAAGACCAAAGTGATTGAGTCTTCGGGCTTGCAGAGTCATATGTGTTTTCCTGTGAGGAAAAAGAGAGGTTGGTCCTCTTTGGCATTGGCTGTCTGAAACTCATCACTGAGACGAAACCTCCACTCATCTTCCAGTTCCAGCCGAACTAGCGTCTGACGCAAAGAGCTCCGGTTGGGACAGATCACACACAGAGTTGCCCCTGGACCAGCAAAGAGGAAATACTTATGAAAGAGTGGATCAATTCAAGTATTTTTGGCCATTTTTTAATAGTTTGTCACATGGGAATGAAAGGCTATAAAATTAACTGTATAGACATTGAAAAGTACTATGTAATTATTACATATCTTTCTGGTCTTTACCTTTTAGAAACTGGAACTTTTTGAGAAATCCAGGAGTTACAAAGGAGTCACAGAAGTATAAGAGCAGGCCACTGAAGAGCAGTCCAGTAGTGCTAATGTTAATGGAGTGAGGTCTGGAGCTAACAAAACAAACTGTCACCTGGGAAGTAGTCACACACACAAACAAAAGTATTATTTGGAATCACAGTGCTAAGTGGAAGTATGCAGAGTGAAGGTACAAACAATTGTAAGTAGATAATGACATATGGATGAATATAATTAATATAAGTAACACCATGGTATATTTAGAAGTTCCTTTAAGTGCCATGTAAATACCATGGTAAATTAATGTGGTTATCATTCCATACCACTGTATTTATCAAAGTGTCATGGTATTACAATCTGATAAAATTACTGTATCATGGTACTAGCACAGTACTTTTTTGTAAGGGTATTAACACAGTCTCTGAGCATCACTGACATGCTGAAGTACCTCTGGGCCGAGATTAAGGTAACAGTCAACAGAGAGGACGGGGTGGCTGTAGTTTCGGGCACTGAGGGGAAACAGGCGATGGCTGGTGTGCTGAAGGTATTTCTCCAACAGCAGCTGAGCTGGTGTGGCCAGGAAGAGGTGCTTGCTGTCTGGGGCACAGATGTACTGAGATGGCTGGATTGTGGTGGGTACGTCTGTCATCTGAGGAAAATTCAGAAGAACAATTGTTTGATGCATGTTATAGGATTTTTCATACTGATCACTTACAGTTTATGTTAGAGTTTCAAAAGCACTGGGTAGCATATCCTTGACAAAATGAATGCAGTTTCAACTGCTTTTGACAGTGGTTTTTCTTATTCTGGGCTAAAAGTGTCCTAAATTAAATATTAATGACAAAATGACTCTAAAGTTCAGTCATGAAACTCTACATGGTCCAATCTGATAGGTTCTTTGTCATGTTTACATTCTGCATTTATGGCACTGATGCACCATATGCGGCCATAATATGTGCCGGTTAAACTCTGTTATTGTAATTTACAATAACACTGATACTACTGCAAAGATGAGTGTATAAAAGAGTGTTAATGGCCAGAATACAGACAAAAGAATGATAATAAGAGGCATATCTCACTTTGGGCAGATGTGTGAATGGCTTTCAGCTTTAGAAGGCACGTGAGTGAAGCAGCATATCAAATAACAGAGTGAATGGGTACTTAAGATTATTTGAGTAGATTTGATTCCTTTTGTAAACTAATTAAACAAATCACATGGCATGGTCTTGGAAAATGAAGGTATGTCTCTATGCGAACAACAGATAATTTTGGTAGTTTGCACCAGATGACTGATCTTAACTGTCAGCCTCAAAGTAGGTGGAGCTCCAGGTCAAGTCATTTTTATTTGTATAGCGCCCTTCACAACACACATCGTTTCAAAGCAGCTTTACAGAAAATCGTGCATTAATAGAAAATGAAACCGTAATATCTATAAAGTCTTAGAGTCATCACTGTGTAGGTCACACCTACCGATGAAAAAGACCAATGGCAGTAAGGTGTTTAGCAACCAGTTCTAAATTTTCCTAAAAGTTTGCACTGGCGTGGTCTTACGAACCACTGAAGCAGACTAAAAATACCTTCATTTTGGCCATATTTTGATCAAAGTGATGTCACATCCTTCGTCTCTTTCATCACTAGGAACACATAGGTTCCTGTAACTCAACTGGTAGAGCGTGACATTAGCACCGCCAAAACCATGGGTTCGATTCCCAGGAAACAAACTGAATAAAATATATACACTGAATAAGTCACTTTGGATAAAAGTGTTTGCCAAATGCATAAATGTAAATGTAAACATCTGTTCGTTCTTGTATTTTGTATGAACAAAACCAGGGCCTTAAAACCCTCCTCCTCCTCACCATCACATATCTAGATCTGCTTCACAGGGATTGTACAATGTACATTATGTATGTCTAATTGGCCAGTAGAAGCGTTATATCGGCCATTAGCTAGTCTGCTCTCTAAGTATTTGCAATAGTATCAGCCAAAGCTCGTATAGGTCAACAACTACTAAATATGAATGTGTTAGATAGATACAGTAAATTGGTTTTGGATTATGGCTAAATGCCTACCTTTGTCTTGATGATGAAGGTACCATATCCACCAATGGCAATCTGCTTCTTCATCACACTAAAGTTGTTAAACCTGCAAATGAGGAGACCTGCGCTGTGGGCTCGCAGGTTGAAGTCCACATCATCACATGTGAAACTAGTGTCGAAAGAGAGGGAGAAAAACAGTGAATATTTGGACAGAAATGGATGAAAAACCAACCAAATTCATGGTATTTGAAATATTAGATGGAATTAAAGTACATGGAAGTTGTAGGAACTCACCGGTTCTGATTGTACTGCACGTTTTGGGTGAGGTCCACATTGAGCAACAGAAAGTCATGTAGGTGTCCGCGTGAGAAGGGCTCTTTCTGCCCTGCGACCCCACCCCCCCGACTGGACCACTTCCTCATCCCACATAAGCCATATTGAGTGATGTCTGGAGAAGACTCCATGCGCTGAAGAACTTGTTTTAAAGACACATTTCTTTCTGTCCCTTCAGTACCACTGAAAACACAAACACACATCAGGTCAGACAAATGATCAAAAAACAAATGACTCAAACTCTATTTTTGGTAAGACAAATGAGTTTAAAAACACTCTACAGCTGCAACCTTTTGTGTAAATCTCTGATTCTTGAGGCTATTAGTTTTGAAGAGAAACTTTTCACTTTGATATTAATCAAAAATGATCACTAGAATGTTTTTTCATCTTATTTACTTATAAGATGACATAAGATTTCAGCTTTGTAAGTGTTGTAAGTGTCACCATACTATATATATTTTGTAATCAACATGGTGTTGATTTATGGTGTGAGGATGTGGTTTATATATATATATATATATATATATATATATATATATATATATATATATATATATATATATATTACATTATGAACTAACAATGATTACATTTTTACACATTACCATTAACCAAGATTAATAAATGCTGTAGAAATGTATTGTTAATTGTTAGTTTATGATGCCAGATTTATTTACTTGTGCTGTTAGTTGATGAAAATTTTTAATTGCAATTAATCGCATATTTTGAAAGTGCTGAAATTTGACACTATATAAACTTCTCCTGTCAAAATGCATTTATTTCCATCTTAGGAAAGAAAACAAAACAAAATGTAACAATATAATGCTTTCTTAAAATTTTCCAAACAAAGCCTTCCACAATATAAAGATAGAAATACACTAAAATAGCACCAATTCAAGTAACATAAAAAGTTTCACAAAAGTCTAACTGGGAGGTTGACTAATTGAAAGAACTTTGCAATGGGCATTAAATCTCTTAAACTCTTATCCTCCACAATATTAATCTGCTGGTAGACTGTGACTATCTCCTTTCCTACAGCAATCACGAAGCCGCATTCATGATTCGTGTCAGGGCATTAACGGCAGTGCCGCTTTGAACTCCACATGAAGACAAAAACGTCTCATTCTGCGTTTTGGTGAAAGTTAAGACTTGACGTGCTTCTGTGGTAATTAAAATGTGCCTTACATAGAAATCAAGTATTGTTCAGCCTATCACAAGTTCCATCTGGGCTTTTGTACATTTTGTACACCTTTTTCCATAATTTTATCATGGAAGCGCTGTTGTGTGTGTGCGGAGATTCTTTTATTTACTGAGATAACAACCTACATGGCTCTATCATAACAGAGAGCATAACGGTCAACTAGCGTGTTACGACATTATGCTATTTTATGCTAAGTTTGTAGGCTCACCTTGGTAGAAGTGTGTGTGTGTGTTTGTGGTGTGTGCATCAGTGTAATGACTCCAGGTGGACACATTACAAAGGTTCCACCCTTTCAACAAGTGTTTATGATGGTTTATGTTGAATTAACAGTAAATTAGTTAATCGCGATTAAGAAAAATGAACGTGTTAAACATTTTAAATTAATCACATGCGTTAACGTGTTAATTCTGACAGCTCTAGTACTGTATTAACTTATGTTAACCAATAAAACAGATTGTTTTGTATAATTGTAAGTAACTGTAAAGAAAATACAAACACAAAATCAAGCACCTTTTTGGGTCAACATCTACACAGTTCCACATGACACAGCAGTCGTCTGCAAGGATGATGAAGGGCCAGACATCTTGTGGCCGACTACCGTGCTCCACTCTCCGGCTCCGCTCTAACTCTAGATTATGATAGGACAGCTCTTTAATCAGGAAATGAGCTGCTCCTGAGAGAGAGAGACAGACACAAAGAGAAAAAGAAAGAGAAACAAAGATTTAAAATTTTGCTTTAGAAGATCGACACATAAATTAAACAGTACTATATTTTATAAACTCATATCTACTACAGACAGTTTACGAGATGACTGTTACCTATTCCAGCTCCGTTGAAGATAGTGGGCAGGACAAGCATTATATGGTTGGGCCAATATTTCTTGTAGACAGCCATCTCATACTCTTTAATGACGAGAATGTGCAGGTGGGCGGCTCCTTCCATGGCATGATATAGATTGAACAGGCCGTGTTCGTGGCGACCCGTGGTGGGTGTGAATATTGGACTTTTGATAGCATCGGGATTCTGTAAACATCAAAGTCAACTGGTGTTATTATTTTCATTCAATTACATTTTAGTCATTTAATAGTCTTTGGTCTTAGTTTTTGGACATTTAGACAAGCTTTTAGAAACATTATGTACCAATTCCTGTAATACGATGTTTACCAGTTTGTATATCGAAACATATGTTTGAAAGTTATAGAATGAAAATATTTCTGCATACATTCTTATAATAATTAGTCTTAAAGGTATAGTTCATTAAAAAATATGTTTTTCTGTCACCATTTATTTTTATTGCATCTGACTAAGATTGCCATTCTGCCTAACATAACATCTCCTTTTGTTTTCCACAGAAGAAGGAAAGTCATACAGGTTCGTAACGACATGAGGGTGAGTAAATGATGACAGAATTTTTATTTTGAGGTGAACTATCCATTTAACAGCACTGAAATCTTACCCAATCAGAGGTAAGGGGCAGTCGCATGCTCTCTAACTGTCCTCCTGATTGGCTGAAGGAGAAGTGATGCTCTTTGGATTTGGGAATGATGAAGTACAGTTGAATTGCCTCACCAAGTAGAAGGTGAGAAAAGGTAAAGGCATGTAGGGTGGACTCATACAGCTGGAAATACAGACAGACAGCATTTTCAATAGTCAAATAAAAAAAATATCCAATATACAAACATATGTCAGCAACACTTTACAATAAGGTTCCATTTGTTAACACTAATTAACAACATTAGTTAACATGAACTACCAATAAACAATACAGCATTTATTAAACTTGATTAATGTTAATTTCAACATAGAATTCATTTTTAAATCAAAAGCTGTATGTGTTAACATTACTTAAAGTACTAACATGAACTAACAATGAACAATTGTATTTTTATTAACTAACATTAAAAAAGATTAATAAATGCAGTAAAAAAAGATATTGTTCATTGTAAGTTCATGATACCTGATGTATTAACTAATGTTATTGTATGGAACCTCATTGTAAAGTGTTGTAAACCCATATGTCTTATTACAGATTGAATTAAGCATGGTATTTATTGCAAAATACATTATAAATGATTTACCTGGTACTGTGGATTGAACCCCATATACTTGTGACACTGTTCACAATGATGGTACGTGTTGTACGCTGCATATTTGGAAAGTTTAATCCGTGCTGTACGCCTGCGTAGATATACATCCTCTAGACGCCTGGAGTTTCCATCTAGAATAGTAATACAATTTAAACTACTTTGATTCAAGAAATTATTTAAGTGGTAGCTCAATTGAACCACACTGTAACTGCAAATATGATTTTATTGATGGTCTTACCATCTGCATTTGGAGTGAAGTCTGGTGAGTAGATCGTGCTGATGTCATCATATTTTGGATCATGGATGGTGTAATCGAAGGGCATCCCTCTAACCGTATCTGTGTTGGGCCACATTGCAATGGCTTGATGATATGGTACCAAATCCGTTTCACAATCTGAAGAAAAAATATAAAACATAATTTTACTGATACTTTCAGGACACCAAGACAGTCTTGGATTAAAAGGTTTTTAAAAATGGGACTTTGATGAAAGTGTATGGGGCCCAGGACAGCTATGGTCACCATTCCTTTTATTTTATGCAAAAGATCAGTTGGCTAGACAACTCCTTTTGTGTTCTATGTAATAAATAAAGTAAAATGGGTTTGGAATGACGAGTGTGATGAGGTGAGTAAATGATAACAGAATTTTCATTTTTTCTGTTTATGCTTTAAATGGACCCAAAAGTATAATAAATAAATACACAAACTTGTTCACAGCATCAATCACATTCACGCGAGAACATGCGTTGTTTTAGCGCTAAACAACAGAAGTTCTCGTATGAACATGCATGCCTCTGTGAATTCTCTTATGCACTCATGAACATGCAACAGACATTAAGATTGAAACATTAAGAAAATGTTTTTCCAAATGCCTTCAGAATTGGAATATAATGAAAAAAAACGCATGGACTACTTTTATGATACTTTTGGGTCATTGTTTAAAGGAACAGTTGACCCAAAAATGAAAATTCTCTCATCATTTACTCACCCTGGACCTACAGAGCTGAGATATTCTTCTAAAAATCTTTGTTTGTGTCCTGTAGAAGAAAGAAAGTCATACACATCTGAGATGGCATGAGGGTGAGTAAATGATGGGAGAATTTTCATTTTTGGGTGAAATATTACTTAATGATTTGAACCAATATACTTACTACAGTTGATGTCCTCCTCATCATAGATGTCCACTTCCATGAGTCTGATCAGCATGCGAGACAGAATTCCCAGGAACTGCAGATATGCCCCAGTCTTCCCCACCTGAACACACAGACATTGCCATTTTATTTCCCAATCAAATATTGACACTGCAATCTAATATTCAGTTTTCCAGGCACTCCCTTACCTGTGGTGGCCCACTGAGAAGCAGCCTCCTTGGGTGGAAGTTGTCTGTGCGTCCTTCAATCCGGTTACTGCTGTCCATGTGGTGGGGCTTGGGGATGGTCCATTGCCGATAGTATAGTGACTGCTCTGTGCAGGTCATCATCTTGCTAAGAAGGGGTCTAAAGGAGCTGGCCCACTCGACAGAGGAATGAGGGAGGAAGGAGGTGGATTTGGGCAAACCACTGGAATCCACAGTGGTGATGAGGTCATAGGCAGCCTTAGGGAGCAGAACCACAGGTGGGCGGCTCAGATTGCGAGCCCAGGAGCAGCTCTGCCGTAGAGGAGAGGCCTGAGAGGACAACGTGCCGGAAGAGGTGGATTTTGACTGCTGCCTCTGGTTGGGCTGCTTTTCTGGGTCCAGAGGATTCCAGTCTGACTGGGGTTGCTGGGAACCAGTTGGGGAGGTGTTACCCAGGCTAGGGAGATGATCGTTGTTTACTACAGACCACCAGAGAGAGGTAAGGTCAGTGTGAGAGAATCTCATACAAACCATATGCTGCAAGTAAAAACCATTAGGCTTTGTTCACACTGGGCATTTTGAATGTTACATATGCACTGCGCCCCAAGTGATGAAAAAAACTACTTGAAATCTGATCTGACCATTCAGATGGAGGCCGATTCCATTGTCAGATTTCAAACAACATATAGATGTGGTTTGGATTGGATCAGGGTTTTTTTTTTTTTTGCTGTTGAAATTTCAAACAACTAAATGGATTTGAGTTGGATATACCAAAAGTTTGGCTAACTACCTGAACAAAGCCTTATATTCTACGAATTCACCAGTTTGAAGAACCTTTCCAAAAGCATTCCTCACTTTATAGGACCCAACACACCATTCCCAAATCACTCACAATGCCAAGACCCATTTCATGTCACCCATTTCCCAATATTTATTAGTATTAAAGTGAAGTAAGGCATTCCACTCAGGGAACACATTTATTGTATCAGTTATGTTTAATCAGAAAAAAGAAAGAAAAAAAAAGTTTTTCAGGAGACATTTTTGGAACTGATTTTACTTGGAAGAGTGATACAGAAACTTACAGACATTTGCAAAGAATCAAGCACCTTTGTTAGTCAGGTTTTCAGCTAACAGCCCAGATACCAAGTGTTAAAGTTGTTAATGCAGATTTTATATAATGATTGGTTGATCAATTACATTCAGTTTGAGTCATTAAATGTCCTGGATTATTGGAAATGACCCTAAGGGAAAAAACAGGTCTACCTATGTGGACATTCAGTCATTGATGTGGTAAATCTCCATTTCCTCTATCTTACATGAAGTGTTGGAGGACAGAGAGGAGATGTTGGAGTCTTTGTAGAGAATCCTCTTCCTCCCAAAAGCTCTGCTGAAGATTGTGTTAAAAACACAGACGGCATGAAGGTGAGCCATTCACCCAAATCGCAGTCTAACAGCCTAATATTCTGTCTCGCTGGCTACCAGAAGTTTTCAAGGAAAGTTTGGAGCAGGTGGGTGTGTGGTGTAAAATAGTTCTGTTTGATCCAGAATTTCGAATGTGGTTTGATCATGGTACTGACAACATAATCTTAACTCATATAAAGTGAATTCACCAATAGGGAATTGATGGTGCACATACCTTCTTCATTTCAAACATATTCACATCAGAATGGTCTATGCTCAGAGTTTAGTTAATTTAAGCAATACCAAACAAGCTATTTGGATTGTCAAGTAACTTACATTTTAGACACAATGTGGCCAGTTATTTTGTTTATTTTTGCTCAACCAATGAAAATAGTTACATTAAATGTTGCGTTTAGAGTAAAGCGTCCCAGCGCAGTTATACAAAATATTGGCACTCTTGGAATGCCTTTTTCCCAATCAAATTAGTGGAAAGGCACTAACTGTTATAAGAGTAATATACAATTCAGGTTTTCTGAGTTTTGAATACTGACCATCCCCCACAACCTCCTCCTCCTCGTTGTCAGTGCTGCTGTGTTTTTCAGGGTCACTCTCAGACAGGTCACTGGAAACATGGGCCCCATGTTGGGTGTCTTGTTTTGCCTTCAGTAAGTATGCAGCCAGTCCCAGCTCCTGCTCTAGAGTGGTGCGCTGTAGAGACCAGCAGCTGATAACACGCAGATCACAGTACTTCAGAGACCTGTGGACAGAGGTAAACATAAGTGAGGGCTAAACTTACCTGTTTTAAATCTAAATGAACAATGCTTAATGCTGAAGTGTGCAATTTCTGCTACACTAGCATCGCCAAATAGAATTGCAAAAATAATGATTGTTTTCAAACAGGTTTTTCAAAAAATCCATCCCTGTTTTCCATTGACTTGTCAAATAGTCCCGCCCCAAACTCAGTCCATGAGTTGAACCAATGTTTAAACATTTGAGAAAATCCACCTACAAGTTACAGTTGTCTCTGCATATTAAACTTGTATAGGGGAAAGTACTTTAACATAGAAGAAATTGGTTACTTCAGCTTTAAGTTTTACAAAGTATAAGCCATTAACTTAAAGGTATTTTGGATGGCAGGGATATGCTTAAATTAACAGTGATATATAAATTTGGGCTAAATACCAATAGCTAAATGAGGATTAACCACTGTTATGCAGCATTAGTGTGCTGAATTAAAATATTATGTGGTGGATTTACAATGAACACATTTAAATTAGTGCTGTCAGTAGATTAAATTATGAAGTGATTAATCGTATAATTTTTTTTTTTTTTTTAAGTAAATCGCGATTAATCGCAGATTTTGAAAATGCTGAAATTTAACCCTATATATACTTCTTTTTCAGTCAAAATGTATTTATTTCCATCTTAGGAAAGAAAACAAAACAATATGCAACAATATAATGGTTTATTAACATTTTCCAAACAAAACCTTCCACAGGATAAAGATAGAAATGCAATAAAATAGCACCAATTCAAGAAATATTAAACATTTCCCAAAGTCTAAGTGGGAGGTTGACTTCTTGAAAGAACTAGTCCCCACATAGGTTGCATATGCATTGCAATGGGCATTAAATCCCTTAGACTGCCATCCTCCACAATATTAATCTGCCAGAAGACTGCGGCTATCCGCTTTGTTACAGTAATCTTGAAACTGCATTCATGATTCGCACCAGAGCGTCAACGCCAGCGTCATATGCCGCTTTGAACCCCACGCTTGCAGACAAATACGTCTCATTCTATGTTTTGGAGATAGTTAAGGCTTTACGTGCTTCTGTGGTAATTAAAATGCATCTTACATAGGTTCCATCCTGGCTTTTTTATACATTAAATAGCGTTAAGAGTTCTTTCTCCATCATCTTATTACTGACAGGGAAGCACTGTTCTGTTATTGTGGTACGTCCTTCAGGATAATGTCTCCGGGCGGACACATTAAAGAGGTCCCGCCCTTCCAAGAAGTGTTTATACTGGTTAATGCTGTATTAACGGTAAATGTGTTAATCGCGATTAAGAAATATGAACATGCTAAACTTTTTTAAATAATCGCATGCGTTAACTCGTTAATTCTGACAGCACTAATTTAGATATTTTTTTAATAATAATTTTTTTAAGTAATAATTTTCATCCAAACTGAGTAGTGGCTGATGCCAGTAGAAAATGGGACAAAACCACAAATAATTTTTCGGAGTGACTTTTTGCATTAGGTGTAAATAGCACCTGCCACACAGCCTGGCTCTTTGCACTCAAATAGTCTGGTGGAAAAATTGAAATTAAAGACAAACTGCTCCCTCTATTATTGCTGGTGTGGAAATTCTTTTTTTGGGGCATTTAATACAGTAAATAAAAATAACTATAAAGGTTGATTTCCTTACAGTGATTTGGTCAAGGTGACTCCGGGGAGTTGAGAGAAATGTTTGATCCAGGTAAAATTAACCTTAGTTTTACTATAGTAATATTGTAGTAACCATGTTTTTTGGCGGAAGGGTTAGGGTTAGGTTAGGGTTAGTTTTATGCAATTTACCATGGCGTTACTACAGTAATATGGTGTTAATATAGTGACCATGTTTGATTTTTTGGTTACTATGATTTTACTACAAAATACTAGGGTGATCCTATGGTTACTGTAGTAAAACTATGGTTAATTTTTGTAAGGGAAGGTTAGGTTTAGGGGTAATAGGGTTCCTGTGTGACTTTAAATAAACATGCTGCAGTAATGCCCCTATACTGTATGTTAGTATTTCATTAGGGGTGCAAATAGCATCTAACACTATTTGCACTTAGTGCGAGGAAGATGCTTTTTGTTGCTATTTACACTTAGTGCAAATAGCCGCTGCCATCATTCTGTTATTTTTCTAAGCTCTTGCTGACCTCTTTACAAATTCACCAAACCATTATTTGGAGGGACTGACAACAACACATTAGCAAGGTTAAAAAAAGGCCAGTTTCTATTTAAATGATTAATTATGCAGTTTCGGAATTTTGAATAAGAGAGCTGGTTTCCATCATCTGAAATACAATACCAAAGAAGATATTTCATAGCTGACCATTCTGTGAAATAAAAATAGTTTGCTTCATGAAACTGGGTATATGCCTATAATTTCCTGCAGTTTTTGCAGTTCAGCAAGTTATTCTTTGTGTTGTTTACCTAGGTAGAGATTCACCAAGCGGATCCATGCCAGTTAGGATAAGGATACAGGGTAAGGCCTCCAGCTCTAGAAATGTGCGAGGAGCCCAGTCTGGATCCAGGATCTTAAGCCAGACCTACAGACATATAAAGACCTTCAGGATCAATGTTGAGAGGTATATCAAGAAGAATATGACAAGAGTGACACTTCTGATATATATTTAATAATTTCAGTGCTGTTCGCTCAGTTGTTACCTGAATTATGCTACCTGAAGACCTTGTTGTATATCTAAACATATGATGTGACTAACATCTACTAGATTAGTTATGCTCTGGAATTAAAACCTAAGCACTGGCACATTCCAGTTAACATCAAACATGGTAAATACCCTCAGCTGGTCCAGGAAGTGTTTTCCCACAGTGATAGCAGAGCATGGATCTCCCAGGATGATCTCAAATTGCTTGTGGAGGCCGAGTCTGTTGCGAACATGACAAAGGCGCTGGTGAGCGAGGGCAGCGAGGGCGGGCGAGGGGATCCTCAGAAGCAGCATGTGACCGTGGCGGCTGGGGCACCGTTGGGATGTGTTGAGGAGGCACTGTACCATCTCCAGTGTCTCCACTGAGATGTGCTTCTGCAGAGCTTGTAAGGCCTGACCGCCCGTTGTGGCCATCAGTGCCAGAGAGTAATGCTGGATAAGCACATGGGTGCGAATCACTGCACTGTGCAGCTTTGGGAACCTGATGAGAAATAAGTAGAGTTCTCAGTGGGAGTTTATACAATCTGCAAAAACTTTATACTTTTAGGTCCCAAAATTCTGGGACCACAAGTGAAAATGCTTCTATTTTGTATTTCTCTAAATTAAAGGGATAGTTCACCCAAAAATGAAAATTCTCTCATCATTTACTCATGACTTTCTTTCTTCTACTGATCACTAACAAAATTTTTTAGAAAAATATCTCAGCTCTGTAGGTCCATACAATGCAAGTGAATAGTGAACAGAACTTTGAAGGTCCAAAAAGCATATAAAGGCAGCATAAAAGTAATCCATATGACTTCAGTGGTTAAATCAATATCTTCAGAAGCGATATGATAGGTGTGGGTGAAAAGTCCTTATTTAAGTCCTTTTTACTTCAAATCTCCACTTTCACACTCTTCTTTTGTTTTTGACAATATGCATTCTTTGTGCATATCGCCACCTACTGGGCAGGGAGGAGGATTAATAGTAAAAAAGGATTCATTGATCAGTTTCTCACCCACACATATCATATCGCTTCTGAAGATATACATTTAACAACTGGAGTCGTATGGATCACTTTTATGCTGCCTTTATGTGCTTTTTGGAGCTTCAAAGTTCTGGCCACCATTCACTTGCATTGTATGGACCTTTAGAGCTAAAATATTCTTCTAAAAATTTTCATTTGTGTTCAGCAGAAGAAAGAAAGTCATGAACATCTGGGATGGCATGAGGGTGAGTAAATGAGAGAATGTTCATTTTTCATGTAACAATTTGATTGAAAGTTGAATTGAAAAAATAACATGAATTTCAGAATTTCTTAGTATTTAGTATGTCCACTTCTGCTTTAATGGCAGCATGCACTCGAGCTGGCATGGACTCCACAAGTTTGTACAAAACCTGATTATTCATGTTATTCCATGGTAATTCATGTTAGTTGATTAGAGACTTTGAAATAGTGCTGAATCTTAAATATTATATTTCTTTTTAATTTTACATCATAATGTTTTGTTTTGTTTTAAATTCCTCAAAACCCTACAACTCTGTTTATTTCCAGATTTCAGTTAGATTCTGAATCTCAGATTCATATAAACTCAGCAAAAAAAGAAATGTCCCTTTTTCAGGACACTGTATATTAAAGAGAATTTTGTAAAAATCAAAATAACTTTACAGATCTATATTGTAAAGGGTTTAAACAATGTTTTCCATGCTTGTTCAATGAACCATAAACAATTAATGAACATGCACCTGTGGAACGGTCGTAACAACTTACAGACGGTAGGCAATTAAGGTCACAGTTACAAAAACTTAGGACACTAAAGAGACCTTTCTACTGACTCTGAAAAACACCAAAAGAAAGATGCCCAGGGTCCCTGCTCATCTGCGTGAACATGCCTTAGGCATGCTGCATGGAGGCATGAGGACTGCAGATGTGGCCAGGGCAATAAATTGCAATGTCCGTACTGTGAGACACCTAAGACAGCGCTACAGGGAGACAGGAAGGACAGCTGATCGTCCTCGCAGTGGCAGACCATGTGTAACAACATCTGCATAGGATTGGTACATCCGAATATCACACCTGTGGGACAGGTACAGGATGGCAACAACAACTGCCCGAGTTACAGCAGGAATGCACAATCCCTCCATCAGTGCTCAGACTGTCCGCAATAGGCTGAAAGAGGCTGGACTGTGGACTTGTAGGCCTGTTGTAAGGCAGGTCCTTACCAGACATCACCGGCAACAACGTCGTCTATGGGCACCAACCCACCCTCGCTGGACCAGACAGGACTGGCAAAAAGTGCTCTTCACTGACGAGTCGCGGTTTTGTCTCACCAGGAATGATGGTTGGACTTGCATTTATTGTCGAAAGAATGAGCGTTACACCGAGGCCTGTACTCTGGAGTGGGATCGATTGGAGGTGGAGGGTCCGTCATGGTCTGGGGCAGTGTGTCACAGCATCATCGGACTGAGCTTGTTGTCATTGCAGGCAATCTCAATGCTGTGCGTTACAGGGAAGACGTCCTCCTCCCTCATGTGGTACCCTTCCTGCAGGCTCATCCTGACATGACCCTCCAGCATGACAATGCACCAGCCGTACTGCTCATTCTGTGCGTGATTTCCTGCAAGACAGGAATGTCAGTGTTCTGCCATGGCCAGCGAAGAGCCCGGATCTCAATCCCATTGAGCAAGTCTGGGACCTGTTGGATTAGAGGGTGAGGGCTAGGGCCATTCCCCCAGAAATGTCCGGGAACTTGCATGTGCCTTGGTGGAAGAGTGGGGTAACATCTCACAGCAAGAACTGGCAAATCTGGTGCAGTCCATGAGGTGGAGATGCACTGCAGTACTTAATGCAGCTGGTGGCCACACCAGATACTGACTGTTACTTTTGATTTTGACCCCCCTTTGATCAGGGACACATTATTCCATTTCTGTTAGTCACATGTCTGTGAAACTTGTTCAGTTTATGTCTTGGTTGTTGAATCTTTTTATGTTCATGCAAATATTTACACATGTTAAATTTGCTGGAAATAAAAGCAGTTGAAAGTGAGAGGATGTTTCTTTTTTTGCTGAGTTTATATCTATCTACTATATAAGATTTGGATAATATTGTATTATATGCAATAAATACAATAAATATCAGTTAAGAGCTTCACCAGGGATGCAAACTCATGAGAGGTGAAAAAGGTGGCACAGAAAACATACCTCTCCTCCAGGGCAGTAGCCATGCTCTCAAACGAGCTGTCATATCTCAGCAGAGGAAGGCCGCTGCCAGAGCGTGTCGTCTCCAACAACTCTGATACACCAAAATACTTTGTCTTTTCATGATAGAGATCCACATCCTAGATAAAAATAAACAGATAGGCTATATGTAAAATCATAAGGAACTAGCAAAAAGCTGGGGTACTTGATGGCCAACAGGGTTTTTTCAATGGCTAATATTGATACCAATATCTAGAAGGCAGGTTGGTCAAAGGCCAGTATTTATAATATAAAACAATTTAACAATAACAAAATTAGACATACATTAAACCTACACAAAAGGTGCCATTATGTCTCGCGCACATTACGTAGGGCGTTCAATCCTTTCAGATTATACCACAAGCCCATGTGGATGCATTCGATGCATGTGCACTATGACTACTCTGTGATACTGTTTAGTAATTCCAGACGATCTCACAAAGTTACAAACACGGGTTGCATGTGGACAGTCAGCACTAACTGTGCTGATTATGGCACGCGGAAAACCAAAGTATACTTAACCTTAGTATGGTCATTATGTGGTATTCTTACATTATTAAAGGCAGATGGCCAGTGGATCTCATTGTAAGGGCTGATACGTGTGTACTGAGTCTGCAAAGCGAAGGGGAACGAGGTCACGTGGAGAGTCAGGATGTTGGGCGCATCTCTAATCTGCCTGCAGTTCAGCAGACTGTCCACTAGTCCTAAGTCTCCTCCACTGTACTGTCCACTGTATTAAAAATAAAGATTAAGAAACAGTTACACCAACAGCCAAGCATAGAGGTGGGTTCAATGACAATCAGGTGTGGTCTGATACCTGCTGATGTCCCAGTGTGCATGGTCATGCACCAGTATAAAAAGTGTGTAGGGGCTCATCTTGGACTTCTGAATCAGGCTGTTGATCTTTCCCACTGCGCTTTGGTTCAGCTTGACCACGTACTGCTCAGCCTCCTTCAGTGATAAGCAGTTTTGGTCAAGCCCCAGTTCCCGTAACACACCTGCAAATACAACAGCAGGCAGTGAGAAATGTTGTGCCTGGAGATCCAGGTTTCTAGATGATCCAGGTTTGTAGAGATTTCTCTCTCTGAGGTCTACACTCTTTAGATCCATACAATGTCAATGAGACAGGAGATATGCATGTCTTAAAAAATACAGTTTTAACATTTTAGTGTATTTTTTAACCCTTGCATAGTCTTAACAATCAAGTCCCTGCTTCAAACCTGCAGGGTCAAATTAACCAGTTTTTTATCTTCAATTTCAAAAGCTTGTAAAAAAATAAAAATACAGATCATTAAGGCAGGGGGTGCCCCAACGTGTTTGTGACTGCCCGTAGACATCCAATCTTTTTTTTGGGAGGTCAATGAGTGTTTGTGTTTGTATGTGTGCGTGAGCGTGTTTGTATGGATGAATGTATGTATGCATTTAAAATGTTGAACTTTTCTACCATTTTTCAGATTTCTTGTAAGTTTTTAAATGATCTGGGTCAATTTGACCCAGAGGAAAAAAGTTTTTTTGTAGCTTTTTTTTAAAAATACATGAAATGTAAAAATATATATATATATTGCCAGGTTCAGATCACATCTGTGGAGGATGTCATGAAGTATCAGGCCAAAAACTTAAAGTTGATGTAAATCAGTGTTAGAAGTTCAAATGGGTCAAATTGACCTGTGAGTCCATCCAAGGCTTAAAGGAATAGTACACAAAAGTATGTTCACAGTGGCTCGCGTGAGAACTTTTAGTGTTAAAAACTAGTTCTCATGTGAACATGCATACCACTGTGAACAAGCTTCTCTCATAGCGCTCATGAACGTGCAACGAATGTCAAGATTTTCACAGAAAAATTACTTAAATCAAATGCCTTCAGAAGACTTGGAATATGACGCACAAGTTGCATGCACACCTTTTATGATACATTTGAGTCCTTTTTTAAGCTTTATAGTCAGTCGCTATCACCTGCCAATGGTTTTGCCAAGCTGTGATGTAAGCTTAAGGCTAATGGCTATTTAAGAAAATATGGATATTGTATATGTCCCACCTCATATTCCTGTTTAAATAGGAAATACGTGAAAACAAATTGTGCTTGTAGGATCACTTCATGAGGTCTTTAAACTCCTCCTCCTGGTATCTGTGCAGTACAGACTGATGGGTACTGATTGGTGGTACTCTACCTGAGTTCCACAGGTGAAGGACGACTTGATGAAAGGTGACCTCTGAAGGTGGAACGCAGATTAAAAACTCAACCTTGTCAAAGGAACCCAGATCCAGGTTCTGTGTGCTGGAATCAGCGATGGCACAAACGTGGGAGAGCAACTTCCGTGCCACAGCGAGCTGAATGGGCCGAATCTCATGCCACTCAACACAATATTCTATAAAGAGACAAAACTCTTAAGCATTAATGCTGCATGATTCATGCTGCAGTTATATAATGCAAAAAGGCATCAACTTGAACACACAAAATAACTGACCAGCACACGTTGGTGTAGGGCTGTCTGATGATTCTAGACCACAATACTGAAAAGAGTTCTCAGGACTGGCTTTCTCCAGCAAAGCCTCCACATCTCCATCTGATAAGCATTGCAAGGAAATCAGGTATACTGTACAGAGAAAAGAGCTGAACTAAGAAACGTGTGGTCTTACCTTGACCCAGAGAACTTAAAAAGGGCCCAAGCTCTGCTGCCATTCCAGAAGACAGCTCATGGGTGATCTCTCTCACACAATCTCTTGGAGAAAGAAAGCTCTCAACTAGAACACGTGCCTGGTGCTTCCCTGTGTGAAAAATAAAATGATATGATATGATGTGATGTATAACAAAATAACATTTTAAGGAAGAAACAAATCCAGTCTTGTTCTATGGTGCAGTACAGGTCATAAATTAAGGGAAACAAAATGAGTTGTTAGGCATAATCAAAGACATGCAAATCCATTTACAAAAGAAAACATGTCTCTACTGTTTTTTAACAACTTTTTCTTTGATGGAAAATTTCCAATCAAAGGTGTATGCATAAATGTTTCTTCTTCAGATCACCATGTGGTGGTGACAAATCTGAATTATGCATAACATTAAGCTACCTTAACAACAATATGAGGAACAAAATCACAATGTTTTTTCACACTTATGTGACCGATGCAGTTTCACTGTAACAATCGAGTATATGATGCTGCAAGTGAGAAAATGACCTGCACTGTTTGCCACAAATATACATTTGGCACATAATATCTAAATGGCAGGTTAGAAATATTAATGACTGGTAATTTTTCTCAATTTGCCCACCTTTGGCAGGTGTGTCAAAAAGTTAATTTTGGACCCTGAATGTACAGTTTGTACAGAATGTAAGCATGTCAAGTGTATGCTGCAAATTTGCTTGTGTTAAAATTCAACAAAGACCAAAAACATATCTATACATTACCATTCACTGTTTGGAAATTAAGTGACCCACATACCTGTCACCACGACACATGACTCTATCTCCTGACTCCTGTTCATGCAGATGATCACTACATAACTAGTCTGGCTCAATCTCCCATCCACCAGCTTGTGAAAGGTTTCCTCAAGCCCTTCGGCCAGAGAGGGCGCTGTGTCCAGCACCAGGACTCCTTCCCCACATGAGCTGGTGGCGAGTTTGGCCAGCCAGGGGAGCTGAGAGGGGGTGAGGGGCTGGGCCAAACAGGGAAGAGGAGGAGGAAACTGTGCATGGGTCTGCTGGTATTGCCGAATCTCCGTCAGATGTGACTCGCGCCAGGAGCGCATTAAGATCTGCTCCAGGTCTTCCATCAGAGGAACCTGGTCAGGTGCTGTTGTAACATGATACACAAGTACACTCTATGTAATCCATGTACATCCATGTAAACCATGATCGCTCGGATTACTACTACACTACAGCTGAGAAACCGAGTTAAACTAACAGCTTCAGCTTTACTGCAGATCACAGCTGAGAGTTACAACAGACAGAGTAAATAAACACGCTCAGGATGCCTACCTGATACCCAAGTTTCCGAGTAAGGATGAGAAACGTACCGTGTCCAAAATCGCGTACTGTCAGAATATGTACTGTATTAGATGAAGGACGCACTCAGCTGGTAAAACAGTATGTTCTTTAGGTATGCATGCAAGTAGTATAATTAGATTCAGGACATACTTTTTCTGGGGACGTGGGTATTGACCCATGACCCAAATATATGAAGTAATAACAACAACCACAGTATAATCTACTCTGGTTTTGTTAAACAAGCACCATTTAAGCACAAGGAACAATTTCCTTTATATGCAGTATATTGTCTTCACTTACAGTTGAGAAGAGCCATCTAACTCACAGTTCACTGCCATTCTTTTAAATCCATCATTTTGAATGTGATGCCACCTTAGCTCCCGACCACTTTATTAGGTACACTTGAACACCTACTTATTTATGTGATTATCTAATCAGCCAATTGTGTGGCAGCAGTGCAATGTATAAAATCATGCAGATATGAGTCAGGACCTTCAGTGGGCAGCGGCTCATCAAAACTGGACAGTTAAAGACTGGAAAAACATAGCCTGGAGCTGGTATACAACCACTAATTCAGATTTTCTCTTCGGAGCCGAGCGGTTGCATTCAGTGCACTGAATTCAATTTCTCCCTACCGTTCACCTCAAACTGCTGGATTTACAGCGCATTTCAGCGGCTTCTCCCTCTCTGCATCCGTGGAGTGCAGAGAACGCCCCTGGGCGCTTCGGCAGAACAAACAAAGAGTATATTCTAAAAGAGTATATTTTCAACTCTAAAAGAGTGGCACACACGGAACATCTTTTTAAAGATGCCTTTCCATTTGTGTGTTATTCCTGGTTGTGGTCGCTATCTCTCCGCTTTTGATGGCCACGATCGCTGTCTTACGTGTCTGGGTGCTGCCCACGCGAAGACATCGTTCGTGGATGGGTCTTGTCCTCGTTGCGAGAACATGACCATGGCAACGTTGCGTTACATGGCCAGCAGTTCTCGGCGTTGAGCAGACGGAGGCTATTCAACACAACCTGCCCCAGCGCGGCTCAAGACCCCACACCCCGTCTACTGAACGTTTCTTGTTCAGACAGAAGACAGCGGTTCCACTGAAACTTTTTCAGAGACTACTGGGGCATATGGCATCCTCAGCGGTGGCCACTCGGGTTGATGCAACACCGCTCGGGTTGATGCATATGAGACCGCTTTAGCACTGGCTTCAGTCCCGAGATGGGCATGGTGCTGCGGGATATATCGCGTGGTCGTCACGCCATCTGTCACCGCCTCTTCAGCCCTTGGACTGACCTTGCATTTCTACGGGCAGGGGTTCCCCTAGAGCAGGTCTCCAGGCGCGTCGTGGTTTCGACGGACGCATCCAAGACGGGCTGGGGCGCCGTATGCAACGGGCACACAGCCGCCGGCTCCAGGACTGGCCCGCGGCTGCGTTGGCACATCAACTGCCGCGAGTTGTTGGCAGTATTGCTCGCCCTGCGGAGGTTCTGGCCATTGATCCAGGGCAAGCATGTGTTGGTCCGGACAGACAACACAGCGACGGTAGCGTACATCAACCGTCAAGGCCGTCTACGCTCCCGTTACATGTCATAACTCGCCCGCTGTCTCCTCCTCTGGAGTCAGCAGCACCTCAAGTCACTGCGAGCCACTCACACCCCAGGCGACCTCAACACCGTGGCGGATACGCTGTCACGACAGGCTACACTCAGGGGAGAGTGGAGACTCCACCCCCAGGTGGTGCAGCTGATTTGGAGTCGATTCGGTCAAGCACAGTTAGACCTGTTTGCTTCCCGGGAATCCTCCCACTGCCCGCTTTGGTACGCCCTGACTGAGGCACCCCTTGGTATAGATGCGCTGGCACACAGCTGGCCCCCAGGATTATGCAAATATGCGTTCCCCCCAGTGAGCCTACTTGCACAGACCCTTGTGCAAGGTCAGGGAGGACGAGGAGCAGGTCATCCTAGTAGCACCCTACTGGCCCAACCATACGTGGTTCTCGGACCTCACGCTCCTCACGACAGCGCCCCCCCCCCCCTCCCCGGTGAATTCCCCTGAGGAAGGACCTTCTTTCTCAGGGACGGGGCACCATCTGGCACCTGTGACCAGACATCTGGAATCTCCATGTCTGGCCCTTGGACGGGACGTGGAAGACCTAAGTGGCCTACCACCCGCGGTGGTAGACACAATCACTCAGGCCAGGGCTCCCTCTACGAGGCGCCTGTATGCCTTGAAGTTGCATCTGTTTGCTAAATGGTGTTCTTCCCGACGCGAAGACCCCCAGAGATGCGCAGTCGGATCGGTGCTTTCCTTCCTGCAGCAGGGCGGCTGTCCCCCTCCACCTTGAAGGTGTATGTAGCCGCCATTTTGGCACATCACGATGCAGTGGATGGTAAGTATTTGGGGAAGCACGACTTGATCATCATGTTCCTGAGAGGTGCTAGGAGGTTGAATCCGTCAAGACCGCGCCTCATCCCCTCGTGGGACCTCTCTGTAGTCCTTCGGGGTCTACGGGGAGCTCCCTTTGAGCCCCTGGAGTCAGTTGAGCTTAAGGCACTCTCTTTGAAGACCGCCCTCCTATCTGAGCTCACTTCCATCAAGAGGGTAGGGGACCTGCAGGCGTTCTCTGTCAGCGAACCGTGCCTGGAGTTCGGTCCGGGTTTCTCTCACGTGATCCTGAGACCCTGACTGGGCAATGTGCCCAAGGTTCCCACGACCCCTTTTAGGGATCAGGTGGTGAACCGGCAAGCGCTGCCCCAGGAGGAGGCAGACCCAGCCTTGGTGTTGCTGTGTCTGGTGTGTGCTTTACGCATCTATTTGGATCACACACAGAGCATAAGAAGCTCCCAGCAGCTCTTTGTCTGCTTTGGTGGACAGCGGAAAGGAAGCGCTGTCTCCAAACAGAGGATCGCCCACTGGGTCGTTGACGCCATCGTGATGGCATATCACGCTCAGGACGTGCCGCCCCCCAGGGGGTTACGAGCCCACTCAACTAGGAGTGTAGCGGCCTTCTGGGCCCTGACCAGTGGCGCCTCTTTGGCAGACATCTGCAGAGCAGTGGGCTGGGTAACACCCAACACCTTTGTGAGGTTCTACAATCTCCGGGTTGAGCCGGTTTCGTCCAGTGTATTGTTAGGTATGAACAGGTAAGTTCTGGGACAGCTGGCTGGGTGTACCGCTTGCGCATAGCGCCCTTCCCCTCCCTTGAGGTGAAGACGTGTGCTTTTGACCCCCAGTCATGTTCACAAGCTGTGATCCCTGGATGACTTTTCTCCTTAGCCCTGTGGCAGACGAGTTTGCGGAGAAACTCGCTGCCAGCCCAGTACGTGTGCTAATTAGGCTCTGTACTGGGGTAGGTGCTCCACATGTGCTGGTTCCCCGTAGGTGACCCCATGTGATATCTTCCGCTAAATCGTTTCCCTGTTGGTAAACTGCGTCTTCCATGGGCAGAGGCCCCTCTGCCCCCGGTCATCATGTTTGTAGAAACTCCTCCCCCCTCAGGTAGGGCCTACCATGCGACTTCTCCACATGACATACTTCCGACGAGACTCGGTAAGACCATGTGACGTATTTCCACTCAAAATACCCCCCCCTCCGTGGTCTCCGTGGTGTCTTCCCCTTGGGAGTGACACCCCCATGACGTAGACATTTATGGCCCCCAGTCGGTTAACAAATTCCACTCTTTTTGGGGTGAAAGAGGAAAAAAGCCACGGCTAGGCTAGCCTGTCCCTATTTGTTGGGAAGTTGACTTGTTCCCAAAGGACTGTTCAATGCTCATAATAGCGTTGGGGGAAGTTACGTGACGGCCTAGTGCGCTGGCTACGAGGCACACAGCGGTCTGCCCGTCTCGCAACGCCAGTCCACGTAACACAGTTCAGCTAGTTGTAGCATTTTGTATAGGGACCCCTAGTGTCACTACATCGACACGTCGAGTGAGTGACAGATAGGGAACGTCCTGGTTACTTTTCGTAACCTCCGTTTCCTGATGGAGGGAACGAGACGTTGTGTCCCTCTTGCCACAACACTGAACTACCCGCTGAAATGGCCGGGACCTTGTCTCGGCTCCTCAGCACAAAACCTGAATGAGTGGTTGCATACCAGCTCCTTTTATACCTGTGTGTCCAGGGGAGTGGCATGCAAATTCCACTCGCCAATTCCCATTGGCCTTTTTTCAAAAAGCAGAGGTGTTTGGGGCTCCCAAGAGTGACCCCTAGTGTCACTACATCGACACAACATCTCGTTCCCTCCATCAGGGAACGGAGGTTATGAAAGTAACCAGGACGTTCTTGGCTGACAGAAGTGGAACCCAACGTGGTCTACTGCTGTTATAGCCCTTCCACCTCAAGGTTTGACATGCTGTGCATTCTGAGATGCTGTTCTGCTCACTATAATTGTATAGAGGGGTTATCTGAGTTACCGTTGCCTTTCTGTAAGCTCGAACCAGCATGGCCATTTTCCGTTTGACCTCTCTCATCAACAATACGTTTCCATCCACAGAACTGCCACTCACTGGATGTTTTTTGTTTTTGGCATCATTCTGAGTAAATTCTAGAGACTGCTGTGTGTGAAAATCCCAGGTGACCTGCAGTTACAGAAATACTCAAACCAGCCCGTCTGGCACCAAAATTCATGCCACGGTCAAAATGACTGAGATCAAATTTTTTCCCCATTCTTATGGTTGATGTGAACATTAACTGAAGCTCCTGGCCCATATCATTTATTAAAGGTTAGATTCAATAAATGAAAATAATTTTTGGGCTAAAGGAGTAAGTTTTGAGTCCTGAATGTTACAGTATGTTTTTAAAGTACAATTAAAGGCCAAAACATACTCTGCACAAGTACATGAACATAGGCGCTTTTAGCTACGCAAGCTCAATTTCCTGAATTGTTGCATTCCAAAATGTGTCAGACCACAGTTCATAACACAACGCAAGTAAGCACTGCATTCTCAATTGGCATGGTCATATAAATTCTAATACAAACACTGGGATATACAGACTGTGTGGAACGTGCATGTACTTTAAGTATGCACACTGAAACACTGCGGTTCTCACCGAGCTGCACTAGATAGTAGACAGTCAGCAGGATCTGCATCTCAGTGGAGATGGCCTGAATGGGAGCAGCTCCATATTGCTCGTAGACGCGTGGGAGGTTCTGAGAGCTGTGGTAGCACTTCTGCAGCAGGCCACTCACCAGCACATCCCCGAGATTCCCACATAAATGTGGCAGTGTCCCATGCCCTGCAGACAAACACAAATACACACACACACAGTGTAATTTAACAGCTGGCCCAGGATAAAGTGGTGGGAACTGCTATTAGATACTGTTCGCAGAAATAAAAAGTGACCAGACTGAAGAGACGGCAAATGGATTGCTTTAGAGGGACAGTTCACCCAAAAATGAAAAATCTGTCATTTACTTACCCTCATGTTGTTCCAATTACAAATCTACAGTTTATGACTTGTGGAACAGAAGATGATGTTAGGCAGAATGTTAGCCTCGGTCACCATTTACTTTCATTGTACTGAAAAAAAGATGCAATGAAAGTAAATGGAGACTGTGACTAAAATACTGTCTAATATCTCCTTTTGTGTTATTTGGAGTAAAATCAGTCATATAGGTTTGGATGAGGGTGTGTAAATGATGACAGAATTAAAAAAGAATTGGGTGAACTATACCTTTAATATCTGATAATAACAATTATCACATTACAGCCAAATCATTTGAAAAACTAAGAAAAACTATTTTCCTGATTATTCTGTTTATTATGAGCTTTATTCCAAGTTTTTATATTCTTTTGGATGCCACTTTGTACACTCAGAGATGTCACCAATATATCCATGCATATGTAAAAGCATATTCATACAGTATATTCCTGTATATAAATATGTACATAAATATAAAAATCAATATAAAACTAATTCTTGTCAAAACTTTTATTCTTAAATCCATACATTTCTTTGGGATAAAAGTAAGCAATTTCCTTCTATTCATTTATAACAGCAAAATCAAGCCTCATTCATGACACAAATACAGACTTTTTTTCTTCCAAAAATACATCTTTCTGTTGATTTACAGAAAAAGTTATCTTTTCCATCATGTAAATCTCTATGGTCACATCTATCCAATTATCTTATGTTGGTCTCTCCTGTTGTAACTATTTACGTGTTAATGCTTTCTTGCTGGCTGCCAAAAGTATACCCATCAAATATATATATATATATATATATTGATGCTAGGTCAGGGTATATATAGCCAAAATAGAGTATTTTACTTTGCAGAGGAATGTCTACTCTTAAAATATGTTTAAGGACCTCTTGTATTTCTTTCCAGTATTTTTGAATATATTTGAAGACTCCCAGAAAATATGATAATCATTTGCTTCTCAGATTATTTTTTCATGTCATAGACAAAGGTGAAAAAAAAAACAAGAATGCAAGAATGAAAAAGTGTGGTAAGTTTCACCTTTAAAAATTACTGGACGCAGTCCACAGGTCTGGAGCAGGTGATCAGGCACTGTAACAGACTCCCCTGGGGCAAGAGGTGGCGAGGAGCCCAGAGACCCTGATGCCACACTGTCACCTGAGAACAAGCACATACACACTTGATAAAGTCTCATTAACACTCACTTGAATTAAGTGGTCCGAGCACACACACCCATGCACACATTCTTTAATCATTCTTATAATTATCATCCAATCCAATCACAATACATCTCTTAGGTATTACGTAATATCAAATATCATCTTGAAATTTTAAAGTCCTTCTAATTCAAAACATCTGTTTACTGTCAGTACTCTATTGAGAGAATCACATAAGAATATTCTGTTCTGATTCGATTAAAAGGCAAACATATCTAATTAAAATGCTCTCTTTGGCAGAACCTTTGCTGCTGTCAAATCACATCAGAGGTACACTTAAGTTCATAACACATAAGGAGGTAATTAAAGAGTGCAATTGAGTTTGAGCCAGTGAAGCTACAACGATGGACATATGAATGTTTCTACCTGATTTAGTGCCGTTGGCCGTGCTGGTGGCAACAGGTCTGGGGGTGGCTTCTGTCAGAGCAGAGGATTCTGGGGACCATCCCTTATGTCTCTTCTTGGGAGGCCCAGAATTTACCATGGAGCCTTGAAAAATGGCACAATTGGTCAATATGATTTAAAATAAATATATCTATTTTTCTGTTTGTCTGTCAAGCAACTGCATAACAACACCCTAACAATGCCCTAGCAACAACCTAGAACACCTTGATAGGTATTCTAGATATTTTATTTTAATTCATGAGCAAAGAACAATACAATTAAATTAGCTCTCAAGAGGGTTTTGGTGTCATAGGAAGTAATTATTATGTTACATATTAAACAGATTGTAAACACGGGCACATGTGCCCCTTTATATGCAATGAGAAGCCGAAAAGATGGGCCGATGTGTTAAATCCTAATGAAAACCAAAGCATCAGGAAGGAAGTCTCATGTTTTACAACACAGAGAGAGTGAGAGAGAAGGAAAGAGAGAACAAAAAAAGTAAGTGAGAGGGAGAGACTTTAGAGGAGCACTTTATAGAGGTGATAGTATGAGAGTGTTGAAAGAAAAGAGAAGGCTTTTTTACAACCCTAAATGCTGAATAATAACAGACACTAACAACAAAAGAGGAGGAAAAGGCCTAGACAATACAGCTGGCTCTTTTTTCAAAGCATTTTTAACATTTCAAAAGGGGGGCAGCCTTTCATTGGAGGTGTGAAGTCTAGGGTGGGTGGAGGGGGGTGGGTAGTTTAGGGACCGCCATGTAAAATGGATGTTTCCCTTTTCTCTGCTCTGGCACAACTACAAGCTAAAGGTACAAACACTGGCCATGATTACACCTGGTATTGAAGCTGATCTTTTTAGGGTTTTTTTTTTTATGTTCAAATTCTCTCTTGTATCCCAGTTAAATATGCAGGGTCAACTATAACCTCAGCGAGACCCCAGGGTGACTGCTGAGTGCATTTTACATTTCCTTTTTTGATTTGTAACTAGTAGCACCTAATAACCAAGCAAAAAAAAAAAAAATTCTAGAACAAAAAATTTCCTAAAAAATGATGTCCACATATGTGGACAGTGGGACTAAGTTGCAATACTTTAAATAATACCAAGCTATAGAAAGTCCTATTTGTTTTTTTTTGTTTTTATTGAATTGTTTATTATGTTTCCAGGAGTGTTGGTTATTCATATTTTTGACTTTAAGACATTACAGCTGATTTTTTGTAAGTGATGTCCAGCATCATCCAAATCACTGCCAACCATGTTAAAATAAAATTATACATTATAAATTTTGAATCTAAGTACTGATTACCATTGTTCCATGTCTGCCAAACATGTTGAGTGGTCAAAACAACATCTGCAGCCTGAAACTGAACTTTTGGTCTGATGTTAGGAGTGATTGCACTTAGCTGCATAAAGAGCTATAGGATACTCCCTTGCTTAACTTCCAGTTTGCTGTCTGTCTACACTGGTCTCACAACAGTTGCACCTTATTTTCATCCTTACTCCATATAAAGCCTCTGAAAGCAACATTTTTCAGCTTTTGGATGAACCCAATGATTCTCATGTGATAATGCACAGCAAATATAGAATATCGAAGGAAAAAATTTGCTGAAGTACACATTAGTGTGCATTGTGTTTAGCAGTGTGGCGTTTCCCGATAAATCGCTCAAAAAAAAATAAACAAAATAAATAAATAAATATTAGATGAAACAACAGACTAATCTTTTGACTCAAACAGGTTTCAGTGTAAAAACTTGATTCATTTTTTTTACCAGATGTAGTTTTGGTGGCATTTCTCCCAAAGACAAACTCCACTGTGGTCGGCACCATGTTGTTTTGTCACATGACTCAGTGGGTCGAAGGTTTAACCCTTTACTGACACCCCAGATTCTCCTGAACTGAGATCAGTCGGTTTAAATGAATTTAAATAAGGTGTTGCATATTGAAGCCAAAATACAATGTCCATGCATGTGCACGCGGGGTCACACGAGGATAAGTACTACATTTTTTTGGTTGATTTCACCTTAAAGTGGAACACTGTGGTTCTGTGGAGCTTTCAAAACATTGTTCTGTTTTTTTGAGAAGCCCGTCCAGCCCGATAGAGCAAAATTGACCAATACAGCGTTTGGGGCGGGACTATCTGTTTGTACAACCAATGAAAGACAGGGGAGTTTTCTGGAATCTGTTTGAAAACAGTGATTATTTTTGCAATTTTGTTTGCCGACGCTAGTGGCCCAGAAATTACACACTACAGCTTCAAGATCTGTGTCAGATGATCCAATCACAAGTTGCCAGGTGATCTGAGAACAAACATAATGTTTTGAGCAGAATTCTCTTTTATTTTAGTGTTGTAGCTCCATAAGCTTCAGATGTGCTTCACATGCTCTTACTGAAGGCATACTGAAGAAGTGACATGAAGTATTGTGCATGTACTGTATGCTTTTTACATATTTTCTGATCAAAATGTTTTGGACCCCATTTACACTTGTATTTAGTGTTGTCAGCATGTTCCACATTTAAATCAAGTTTACCTTAATCAACAGCATTTGTGGCATTATGCTGATTACCACAAAATAACTTTGATTCACATCTTGTTTATTTACAAAATAATAATAATAAAAAAATTGTGGTTACAGTAAGGCACTAACAATAGAAGTGAATGAAGCCAGTCAATAAATGTTAAAATACACACTTAGTATGGGGTAATGTTGTCTAGTGACGGCTGAAGGGCAAGATTACCTGTTACTGTGGGCCTTCCAGGGCCATTGGCAACTATTCCAGGCTGTGGCTGACGCTGCTGGGGTCCAGGAACATGACTGCCATTGGTTATGGTAGAAGAACCCTCAGATATGTGAAGATGGGAATTCAGATCTGTGTGATAATAACGGAAGAACCACACATAGCCATTGGCCATTCTGACTTTAGTAACAAGGCAGGCAGTTAAATAACATGCAACTCCATTCTATCTGAACACTCTACGTGTGTTTCAGTACCTGTGTGGTTAATTGTGTTCAAGACCGTGTGCCCTGAATTGGGAAGCAGGTCAGTGGGTCCATGACCTGATTGATCTTCTGGTCCACCAGCAATGTTAGAGACAGCATGTCTCATTCTGCTGTCTGTAAGCAACATGAGTAATAGCCTTTTCAGTAAACACTGTAACACAATGAGTAGCTGGTCAACACTGAATAATTATGAAAAGGTATGCCTCTCTGGAATACAGTGGGCTACATGTAAATAGGCATGATGTTTCCAGCAATATTTCCACACTGAATGTGAAACTGCGGTGCGACATGACATCATCCTAGCCAACCAGAAGATATTTTAGATTTAATGTACAATCATGTGGAGTGGGATTTTGGACAAATGAGATTGGTCACAGTGGGCGACTCTTCACACAAAATGTCCTGCTGCTGCTTCTACTGTAGCTGCTGCTATTTACAACAAAAGCTAAGATTAACATGAAAGAGATCGCTTTTAAGGACGAACCTGGTTAGAACACGGTGTCCTATTTTTAGATATTGACTACTAATCTATATAATTTAAACAGAAAATACAGTTCAAAATATCAATATCAATTCAAATTAATATGTCCTTTTATTTGTGTGATGTGTAAAATGTGATATTGTCAGCTGGTAATTATCGCAAATAAACCCCTTCAGGGTTTGATGTATCACCATGTTCGGGTTTATTTTAACCCATTCTTATATATACTGTATATATATAGGCACTCACTGTTGTCTGGTATGCATCATGACACATTAGCATTTACCCTACAAATGCACTGTGTTTACATGCGTTTCTGTCTAACTCTGAATGTGGTTTGAATGATCCAGTCACAAAAATGCTTTGGACCACATTTACAACTGTTTTTAGCGCTGTCCACTTAGCTGCTGATGCTGCTATTGTAACATTAGATACCAGCACAGGTTGGTAACTTAACTGCCTAAAATTCTTTGATTGAAGAGCTAATGGCTCTTACCTATGCCCTTCCAGCAGATCGGTGGACCCTTGACCACTATGCCCTGTGCGTTCCTGAGCAAGTGGTACTTCAAGTGCTTCTGCTTTTTAGGTTGGGTGGTGAGTTTCAGGTTGATGTGGTTGGCAAACTCAGTGAAGTACCGGAAGCCCTTCTCACCACAGCCCATGCAGTTCCCTGAGAATCCTACGAGGATAGAACAGACAAGTCATCCTGTGAATATCTGCTTTCAAGACAAACAGTCTTTGAGTGTAAAGATGCTGTCTACCTGCCTTGAGGACTGACATCAGTTATCTGAAATAGAGACACAGTTTAGACCGTAGCCAGCTGAGCGCCCAGTTTCCATAGCCACCAACCATCACTAGGGACGAGGGTGCTGAGCTGATGTGGGGGCCATAGAAACCTAAATTAAAGACCTAAAAATGTCTCTCTGACAAATGGAAATGTGGTTCCACCAGGTTGGGGTACCCTGACCTAGGTACAGGCTCTGTGCTCAGGCTTTTCCCCCACTCTCTCTCTCTCTGCCTTTTTTTTGGTTTTGGTTAGGTTATTCAAATTCAGGTGCATGAGTTTGAGTGTGTCTTACCTAAAAGTGCATTGTGTCCACATTCATCTGGGAGAAAGCGCAGATCCACCGCACACACCAGAATGTGATCAGGTACGCTGGGAGATTTTGCTCCGACTAGCAGAAACCCAGGTGGGACTTCCAAAGACTCGGTGGCCATGGACGATAGCCGCAGGTCTTTGCCTGCCTGGCAGAACCCTGAAATGCAGAGACAGTGTAATGTGAGTGATTGAAACACTGTCTAATCAGAATTAACTGTATCGAGTGAATGTACACTGTGGTTATGTTTGAAATAGCATACAAACATACTACTCTTACTTATTCTTCAGAATATATGTACAGGGTTCCCACAGCTTTTGACCAATAAATTCCATGATTTTCCATGACCAGGCATGTGTGATTACTGAATACAGAATTTAAAAAATCATTTTGATTGAGACAAGATTGCTAATATAAACTGATTTATAAGCTGTTTTTACCCATCATTAACCCATAAGAAAGATTCTCTCACAAATCGGACATCACTATGGCTTGCTAGCAAGTTTTAGGGGCCATTTACAACTAACGTGCTATTCCATCCATCTGTGCTGTTTTGGAATAATTTTTCTATGAAATGCGGCAGATGTAAGTTTTGACTGTCGCGGTGCGCCTCGTTGTTTTTTAGCATTTTGTGTGGGTGCACCTAGTTTTTTATGCGTATGTGTCTCGAGACACAGCCGTTCTGTTATATTTGTAGCAGTGCATCTAGCTTTTATTTAATGCAAGATTGTGTTTGCTCTGAACGGGCACTTTCTGTACACACAAGCAATATCTAGCTGATGAGTTAATTTAGAGCAGAGGAAAGCTAGAAAAATGGACATTCACTAAAGAAATTTCCATCAATTGCATGATTTTTCCAGACTTGGAAAATTGTAAAAACCCCTGGTTCTCAATTCTCAGGTTTTCCATGACAGTGGGAACCCTGTATTAATTATAAGCAATGCGCTAAACTTGATCTTCCATTTTCAGTTTGATTATTTGGAAATAATTAAAGCCACAATTGTTTTTCACTCATTATTTGATTGGACTGCTAGAAGATAAGTCAGTCTGATGAAGAGCATGTGGCTCAAAACTAATGCTTTTTTGGTGAGAATATTACTAAAAATCTCTTTGGGAACAACAGTGTGCCGACTTTATGTTTTGATATTGGTACATATTTTTTTGTTGTGCATCTGAATCAGTTGTTTTTGGATGTGTGTGTTTTCTAGTATTTGTAACTGCCAAAAGTTTAGTCATTTATACTTACAATTTATTTGAAAAGTTGAAATAACCATTTTTACTTCAAAGATGATAACTGGATGCCACTTACATGCAACATGATGAGGTCGCGTGACAATAATGTGTAACTACTGTTTAACAACTACTGTTTAAATGGTTTATCATTGCTTAATGTCTACATAGCCAGTGACTTTATGAAAATATTGGATCTCTGACCATCCATCAATGTATATACAGTATGTACTGACCAACTGTTATATACAGTAGTTAATCACGATTGGTCTGAACCTTATAAAACTGTCTCATTTAGGACTGCACGATTTGGACAAAAAGTCATATTGCGATTATTTTGAAAAATATTGCTTTTGCGATTTGAACTACAATATGAAAATTAAAAAACTAGCAAGTGATTCTTTTGACCACTTTGTGATAGTCTCAGCCCACTATTCATCATTATTATTTTTCGAAACTCAGTCAAATAATATTATATCGATTTTTAATTATTATTATACTATAGGAATATATTTTATTTTGGTCGACAACTGCATGAAGAATTTCAGTGTGTAGCTGAATTCACAACAGCTGTATAATGTGCTCCTCATTTTAATATCTCCTCATCTGTCCAAAAAATACCCATGCCATGAGGTTATTATTTGCATTTGTACAATCACCTGTAGTGGCCAAACATATTTGGAAATACACAAAAGTGAAATTAAAGTGAATCTGGAGTAACTAAACTCGGAGGACATCTGTTACTCTGAGTACGAGATGGAGATGTGAAGTACAGAACCATTCTGAAAACACTATAATGCACTAACACAATACAGACAAGACAGAGCAGTGCGAACTTTGAAGCGAGCAGACTATTTATTTATTTAATTAAATGGCAGCCCTTTGCGGTTTAATAATAGCACAAGGTCCTATCACAATTTTATTTTGATTAATTATGCAGCCCTATAGAGCTATTCAGGTTGTAGTCCAAAAACCCAGAAGAGAATTCACCATGGGTTCCATCTGTATTTTTTTCTATGGGTTTTTATAATGGCAATTTTGGATTTATAAGTAAAATAAGGTCTGTGGTAAACATTACTTGACACTATGTGTACGTTTTGTTCTACAACATAAATTAAACATGAATTTTGAAGCTGAATTGAATTGCATACTTTTTTAAATAAACACACAGTGGCTTCAAAATTCACGTTAGAAGTATGAAAGTGTGTAATTAATTTTGTAGAACAAAATGTCCACGTATCGTAAAGTAATGTTTACCAGAGACCTTATTTTACTCATAAGTTGAAAAACCTATTATAAAAGCCCATAGGAATATCCAGCGGGAGCCCATGACGAATCAGACTTCCAGGTTTCGCCTAAAAATTTACATCATGGCTGAACAGCTCTATTCTCATGTGATCTCACCATCAGTGGTACAGGAGCCATCTGGCGGAGGCTTCATCTGATATGGGATCGGAGGGCTGTTTGAATCTGAGCCATCCTCTTCATCATCTTCTTCATCTATTCGACCTGTTGGGTAAATTCAGTTATGCTAAAGAAGCAAGATAATAATTTGCAAACAACATCAAAACAGTACCCTTTCTTCTCAGAAACCTAAATCTTTGTGCCTATGTAGCAAGAGATGCACTACAAATGTGTAGTGTAATAGATCAGAAGGCAGAGTAAAAGACAGTAAATGCTCACCATTTTGAGAGTAAGGCCTGTGCTCTGCCTCCAGGTACAGCTGGGAGAACACAGGTCTGGGCACTACAGTGTTGGAGCGCAGTGACGCTTCTATAGAGCTGTGCAGCACTTCCTCGAATCGTGTGCTCTGAAGGTGCCCTGTATATGAGTTCCCCATGACCTTTAACAGAATGGAGAGAATGTGTAAAATATTATAATATTAAAATTTTTAAGTAAAAAATAGGAATAAGTCTTCATCAGCAAAGAAGTCTTCTTTAACACTTTATCATTGTGTTTCAAATGTGGTAAAAAAGCAATAAGACAACTGAAAGAACACATCTCAAGCAACACAATCCAAATACATCAGTACTTTAGTTAGTAATACTTAGCTACTACATAGTATATTAATAACTGAAGTCATTAGTACACTATAAAAAAAATGAAATTGTGCCATTGTTACTTTAAGGAGCTATTTCAACCTGATTTGACCTTTAAAATAGCTTTTGTTGGTGTAACATAACATATTAAAGGTGCATGCTGTAAAATTTTTTTTTTGTCCACAGTATGTTGTCTTGGACTTACACTGACACCTAGCAGAAGTTAGTAAGGCCTTATGAAATCCGTAAATTTCATTATATTTTTTCCCAAATTCTGTGATTTCCATTTTATTTTCTCTGAATTCCAGGTTTTAAAGTTTAATTACATTTCATCATTAAAAAACTTTCTAATCAAATTAATTCAAATAATTTTAATCAAATGAAAACAGAAAAATTACTTTTCAACATACCATTGCATTATTTTTTATTAAATGAAGTGTCTATAAAACATTGATGCTCACACAATCCAAAACCCAACATTGGATTTTTAAAATTGTATTATTATTATTAATTTGGTCAAATACAGTGCTGCACAGTAGAGCATCACAGTATTAATGAAAGCAGTGATTAAACTCTTCCTTGAGATATTGCTTAAATATAATGTAATTATTATTGATATATTATTATTAACATTATTATTACTACTTTTACAGTGAATATTACATTTTACTATACAGAAGTAATACATTTCTGTCTAGTTCAATTATTTATTTATTTTGGCGTTAAAATTTATGTTTTTGATGGTTTCACTTCTCACCTCTAGAAAAGCAGTTCGCTATACGGGCTAATATGCTTATTAAACCGCAAAAGGCTATGATTTAATTATCTAAATATATAGTCTGCATGTGCTACACACTTCACAGTGAATAAAGTGCTCTGCTCTTTGTCATTATTACACACACAGAGCACATGTGATGTTAATGATGCGGTTAGTGTATAAGCAGTGGCTTCTCACATTTCTTTACTGTTGAAGCGTGCACCTCATGCAAACCATATATTTGTTTAATTAAATCTTTTGTGGTTTAAGCATCACACTAGGACATATTGCGATTTTAATTTGATTAATTTTGCATTTATACATTAATTTAATCCCAAATATGTCAAATTCCGTGATATTCCGCGTATTATAGTTAATTCAGTTTTTATGACTGGATTCCGCAATTCCATCCGTGTTTTACGCAGTGCGAAAATCATAGGGCCCTAAAGCTTAGTGGACATTACATGACTCAAGCTCGTCTCCTTTGATGTTTTGAGTCAGTGACTGCTCTGTGATGAGAAGCCTTGGATCTCATGACGAAAGGTCTTGTTGTGTGCGCACTCCTGCGACAGGCCGAGATGAGTCACAGAAACTGTGACAGTTTTCAAAACTGCTTGATATCTAGACGCCTTGTCATCATGTGTGTGCATTGTCCTGATGAGCGAAAGACTGACAATGAGCAACAGCCAATGAAATACAGAGAGAGCGCAAGAGGAGGGCAAAGTATTAGGAAGCAGAAGACAAAAAATAATTTGAATATAATAAAATGAAACTTCACCCACATCTCCCTATACACTCTGTCTTTATTATTTTAATCTGTTTTTCTTAACAGCTGTTTTTATTTTATTTTTCCTTTGCAAATGATGCCAATAAAGCATGAAAATGAGCGAGAGACACTCTTTCATGTTTTTTGATATGTATAAAGAATAAACTGTGCGAGTTTGTGAATTAATTTCGATATCTTAATTTTAAGATGCATTTTTGGTGATCTGTTTGAAATGGGACGTGCTAAGGGCAGCTGATACGACCGGTTTTTTGCCGTTTCCATGCGGATTTCAAGGGAATAAGCATACGACTGGAAATTTTAAAAAAGCGAATGCATGAACGTACAATAGGGACACACATATGAGCAGCACGCATGCTGGAAGCTCAGTTACAGGTACTGCACTAAAATAACTCAGAATTCTGCTCTAAACGTCATTTTTGGGAATATTAAGAGAAAATGTGCTTCGGTTTTCAGCGCTTTCTTTCTTGTCTTTTACTTTTTTATGCTTTTTTATCATTCAGTAAAACACAAACATAATGATTAATGTATGTCCTCATGAAATCAAAGACTCTCTCTACTCGAAATCCAAACACAAGTGGTCAAAAGAGACGACCAGGTGTAACGGTGATGTCTCTCTTGTACATTTGTGATCGGATCACCCAAAACTCATCTTAATACCAGGTGTACATATGGTCTCAGTCGGGGATGAATGGTCATGTAGTTGATACACTACAGTCCTGAAGTGACTCCAGCCAGGTCTCCTAAGCAACCAAATTGGCCCAGTTGCTAGGGAGGGTAGAATCACATGGGGTAACCTCCTAGTGGTCGCTATAATGTGGTTCACTCTCAGTGGGGCGCATGGTGAGTTGTGCGTGGATGCCGCGGAGAATAGTGTGAAGCCTCCACATGCGCTATGTCTCCGCGGTAATGCGCTCAACAAACCACGTGATAAGATGCACAGATTGACGGTCTCAGACACGGAGGCAACTGAGATTCGTCCTCTGCCACCTGGATTGAGGCCACTATGCCACCATGAGGATCTAGAGCGCATTGGGTATTGGGCATTCCAAATTGTGGAAAAAATAAAATAAATGTCATATAAGCAGATTTAAATTCACTGATTCACTACACAATCAAACCCTCTCCACAGTCAGTAAATATGATTAGCACAGAATAAGACTGAACTCAAATCATCTGCTGTGTAAAACTAATGGCTGTTTGATTAGTGTTATTTTTATGACAGTGCCTGAAGTGAGCCAGCTTCCTCTCAGGAAGTTAAAAGAAATATAGTGGATTTTTCCAGGGTATCCAATTTGCAACCTCATAAAGTCACCACAACCAATGTCAGGGCGTCCTGACCCAGACTGAGAGAAAGAGAGGAGAGAGAGAGAGAGAAACAGAGAGAGAGAAAAAATTACCTTCCTCCAACAGAACACAAACATTTGGAAAGACTGAACTCACAGCAAGAATGAAAAGGTTACGAAAGATGAATTATGTGTTTTATGGATTTAATCTATTAATCAGGACATATTTGGTCTGAAAAAATATTATGTAAAAAATGTGCAAAAAATTCTTAATAACCTGACACTTTAAATTACTTTTTTGTGTAACCTAATGTTTTCAGGTTGAATTAATAGCTTTTAAAAAATCCAGTTTATTTAGATGTCCACGCATTTTTAAGTAACAAGACAAAACACTTTTATAGTGTTGTCAAAGAACAACTTAAAATTTTCTTTTTTCATTCTATCATAATATATGTAGGTATTGCACAATGGTAAATGTAATTTGTCCAACTATGTAAATGGCAGCAAAATGATGCCACTAATCAAAAGAGCTCTGGGGCAGAACAAACTTGGGTCACAAAGCCCCTTGGACATAATCCCCTCTGGTTTACATAAATGCTCTCTGCCATATGTTCCTTCCCTCAGCCACAACACACGTCCCACACACTGGGACTCCACAACGTGGTAACACACTAAGGACACTGAAGAGGACCAGCAACATGTCATATTAACAAGTACTAGCAAAAAAATATATATAAATATTACCAAAAGAGAAAAAAATAATCCCATCTGGAGGCATTTATTACGCTGACCTGACATAGCCAACATATTGTTACTGTATACACTTGGGGAATAAAAAAATAAAAGTAATCTAAATGTAATGGGCCGTTTAGACTGAATGCATTCTTGCGCTAAAAAAAGGTAGAAGCAGCAAGTTGTTTTTAACATGGTGTTCCAGTGCGAGATGCTGAAAAACATCAAAAGACATAGCCCAACGGTCAAAGATATACATCTAGCGCATGTTCACATAGAAGAACAATGCACAAAGAGCGCAGAAGAAAACAAAAACGCATTTGGTGTAAACAGCCTTTAACTCCTCCTTAAGCTTTCAATCTGCATACACCAACACTCAGCACAGTCCTTCAACATGTTCAATCTATATAGTCCTCAAAGGCCAAAGTATACTTCGCTCCGCGCACACTATGCGTGACGTAAATTTAGTCATAATCCAGTCCGTGCGGACTGACCACGCGCCGGCCATTGACTCTACTAAACAAGTATCACAACGAGGTTGTAGTGGGCATGCGTCAAACGCGTCCGTTTCCGCTCGCAATCAGAACAGTATACTCACAAAGGCAACGCGGTCGACCAGGCGCAAGCCAATCTGGAACACGCAAAAACGAAGCATACCTGGGCCTTAAGCCTATCCTATCTGTTTCTATCTAACCTTTAATGCTAGATAGATCTTAAAGTATTAAAAAAGTACGTAAGACCTTAATAGTTCAAGGCCATTTAAAAGTTTCAAACTTTCAGGCATCAAAGTTGTCATGACAAACTTTTGCTATTGCTCGCCAGTATATTTGAGATGTTATGGCAAAAACAATCTTATTTTGGCTTGTTGGACATTTGGAGCTAATCAGGGGTTCTGAAAAAAAAATGCAGGCAGGCCTACAGATAGTTAAGGAGATAAAAGAGCAAGATGTGATAGCAACGAGGACGTTCCACAGCCCCTTCCTCGTGAACAGAGCTTTTCTAGAGGGAAGTGACAAGCTCTTTCATGTGTCTTGGACTCCCCCCACACCCACCCTCGGGTAACATCATCCGACTATTGTGTCTCTGTTTATGGCCATACTATCCTTCCTCTCCCTCTTTCTTTTAACTTTAGTATCTCTCTTTCCTACTTACATACTCTTTACACTGACACTTCAATGATGTCAAGAATCAGCTACAAAATATCACAACTAAGCCAGATTTGTCCACTAAAGTTTCACATGTGGCAGATTTTCAAAATGCTCCGTTTTCCGTACAGGAATACTCCATTCTAGTGTGGATGAGAGGTGTACACGTAGTGAAATCAATGTTTTTTCAAACAAAAATATGTTAGTGTGGACGTGACCTCAGTCAGCAAATAATAAAAATGCAGTAAAACGGTCACTGTAAAAAGTGGTCTATTTCTATTTGATCCAAACCTTAAAAATTATTTTTGTTCGTATATTGGTTACATTCGTCTGTCAATTCAGCCATATTAAATATAAACATTGACTTTTATGAATCCAGTTAATTTAGATGTAACACATAAAGCAATCTTTACATTACCTGACAACACATTTTTACAGTGTATTAACTTGGTATTAGCTACTACTGTTATCCAAAAATTTAACAAAATGACAACTATTTGGAAAGCTTTTTAGTTTAAAACCCCAATATGAACTTATGATTGTACAATAGTAACACTGTAAAAAAATAAATTGTCAGGTAACCTAAAAAATGTAATTTATGTGGTCACATCTAAATTAACTGGTTTTATTCAGGACAAAAATTATATTTAATCTGATTTTAATCTGACTTAATCAACCTGACAAATAAGGTTACACCTACTAAAGTAACTTTTATGAGTTAGATCAAGTAGAAATAGATTGTTAACAATTACAGGCTACTTTTTTCAAGTGGATAACTTAAGTAATTTTTGTGGAAACTATGGTTGTATAAGAGTTTCTGCTTAATATCTCAATGAATTGTTAATAAAAAAAATTATCTTTAGTTCCAGAAAAGGAGAGCAGATCAACCAGGTGACAAGATAACATAAGAATCACAAGAGAACAAAGAATGTTTGAGACAGCTGGGCAAATTATCAGCATTTTCTATCTGTTCCTTTAGTACTGTCTGGCTGTAAAGTCTGGCACTATCTAAAAAATGGCCACCTGAAAGGTTGCTCCAAAATAGGATGAAAGTGCAACTTACACTACTTTTCTCTTTTCCACAGAGCATGGAAGAAGGGGTGGTCAGCTTGAAAGACTTTTAGCCTTGGGAGTTATATAAGTGGGGGTAGGAGTCTCTGTCATTCCTTGCTTTACACATACAATAAAACTAAGCAGATGACCAATAGAAGAGCCCCCAAAAGGGAGAGAAAACTTATTGAATGGTATTGCTAAGCAGGGAGTGGGTGACACAGCAGGTTTCTGCTTAGCCTCTGCCCACTGTCTCTCTACCAGCACACACACACGCACACACTCCTCTTTGAAACCTAGCTCATAGCATGTCAAAGGTCAGGGCTGGCAAACAATGTTTGGGCAGTGTTTTGATGTGCTCAGGCATGGTCCGGCCAGGGCTTATTTGACACAAAGAGGCTGAGAAGGCCAGTCAGATAGTACCGTTCCATTCTTCTCATCACCTTTAGCCTTTGACCCCTGGACCCTTGCGAGAGATCACATTTCAAGGATGGCCAGTTGCATACAGACAGGATTCTTTTTGTCCAAACATGTGGGTCGATTGTGGGAATGTTTTAGTCTCTTTTAGTAGAAAAGAGCATGTTAAAAATGTTTGTAGACCAGAAAAATAAACATATTTTTATAATTCAATCCACTAATATCGTATAATCTTTAAGGGATAGTTCAGGGATATTAAAGTGATATGAGGTTCATGATTTATTATAATATAAATTCTATACAATAACACTTAAATGCAGCCACGGGCCATGCATTTTAAGTCTAGGCCTTCCGTGCGATTCATGCCATTAAGAAAACAGTTTCACAATGAATAAGATGCTATGCCTTTCATACATTGCATGGCAGTCAATTAATAATACAAACTGACATTTTAAAAACAAATTCACGCACGAAAGCCAGAACTTGAAATGACACTTAATGCTCAAGCAAGCCTAATTTTAACTTTGTGAAATGAACATCAAAAATAATAATTTTTCACATGAATCTACCAAGGAAGTCTATAATACCTGGAAAAATCTATCTAATAATATTTGGGATTTAAATGTTGCTTGCAATAAATTTAGTTTCGTCAGGGTACACTGTTATGCTGCGTTCCATTCAAGTTGGATGTGGGATATTCCTACTTGATATCTCCGACCATAAATGCATTCATATTCAGAACTGCAACACTCCCGTTAGCTTAGCAGTGGTTTGACTCTCATTAGAGATGTCTCCTAGCAACCCAACGGATAAACAATGCTGCAGCGCTAGCATTTGTGCTTCAGGTGTATGAATATCAAAAGAGATTATAATGTTTTATACACCTGTTTCTGCAGGCATTTGTTAAACAAGCTTTAATATCATGTAATGTGGACACAAACTCATTTATCGATATTACTTAATAAAGTGAATGTTTATCACTTACTTTGTATGTCGACATGTTTGTGTGACATCATGCCCCTGCATCTCGGCGAAATCGGAGTTGAGAATTTCTGCATGAGCCTACAAGTTGTAATTCTGACTTCAAGATACATTCCATTGCACTTTTCCTAGTAGGAAGTTGTAAAATCCGACTTTCCGAGTTGAATGGAACGCAGCTCTACTTTTCAAAACTTGATCCGACACTGAATGCTCCAGCAGCTTAATTTACACTTAGAAAACTCCTGATGTTGCTATAACAATACAAAAAGCACTTACCAATTTATTTTAATTGAAAATCAGTCCTCCTTTCCTGTTTAATAAATTAAGCAATCACACGGTCATGCAGAACATCTCGTGTTTTTAAATCCATAAGGATCTCTTTCTCAGTGGCGATAGCGGCAGTGACGACAGCCGACTCGTCGGACAGCTTGATCGTATGCTTTTCGATCTTGAATTACGTACATAATTTAAAGCGTGATTGCGTCACTCAAGGCCAGCTAGAAGGCCTCGACCGGGACATATCCTAAAGATCACACCCACCAAGAACAAATAAATCAATCTAATTGGCTGATGAATCTGACAATCTGACTTTAGTTGCTCATTCATTTGCACTGTTGAGGGATTCTGAAGAAATTCTGAAGGCCTGACGGGGTGGAGCTCAAACTCACACGCTGCTTCGGGCATGCAATTTGTGAAACAGTTGTCAGGCTTCACTTGTAAGCATCAAGGAATAAATTCTGACTGGATAAACTTTTAATTTTTCTCTATTTGTTTGCTAATTAATTATGAGTGGAAAGCGATTGAAAATACATAGGCAAAAAGGTTACTGAGAATGAAAGGATGAAAAATATTTATTATTTGGCATGTTAGGCCGGCAGAGAAGGCTTTGCTGGCCCTGAGAATTCGCCACTGCTTAAATGACAAAATATTCAAGAAAATTGTTTATTTTCTGAAAAAATTGTTTGAGCAAAATGTACCTTGCGATTCGGCGACAATTAGAAAAGTGTTTCATAATATCCCCATCGTGCATGCTAGATCCCTTGTCCACCTATAGACCAATCCTTTGGCAATGTCACTGTTTACATCACATATGGAAGTGGTGGCAAAAACCGTGCTCAAACAGTAAACTTTTATCAGACTCCATTGTTGAAAAATTATTTTGAGGGCTCTCGTAGATGGCTGTGGCTTCAAGCCAACAACAGAGATGACTGGACTGAGGAGATCATTTCAATGCATGGCTTTGCAGCAAACATTTATAGTGAACATTATTACAGGTATCTTATTAACGCATATCATTATACTAAGAAACTAAGAATATGTCTGTATTTATTATGGTTTTATTTTGTACTTCTGTTTAATCATCTAATCTGTCAAATCTAACACAACAGTTTGCCGGCTTTCTGCCACCACTTACTGCGCATGCGCTGAAATTTTTGTAAACAATGGGATTGGTCTATTATCATCTGTACAAGCGGCTGCAAGAGGAGGGGGAACCGCTAGCAGGTACAGGTAGTCCAGGCTAATCTAAATATTTTCAGACACTTACATTAACTTTTAGCTACGTTACAGCTCGACACGTTTCTAATAAATCATCAGGACTATTCGAATTCGACTCGGCTACTGGGCTCAACTAGTCGATTATTATAAGTCAATAGTCCTGCAACCCCTACTGGCCACCTGTTTTAAATAACCCACATTACAGTTACACTTTCACCAATTGCATCATTCCAACTGAATTAACAGCATCTAAAGTGATACGTGCAGAAAATACCCTCTGGGCATGAACATTGTGAACATTGCTTCATGCAGACCAAACACTAGCTGTTCCCTCCAAAAAACTGTCCTTTTCAATAATAGTATCTTCATAACAGCTATATGGTCATCTCTGTCATCTTTTGACAAAAAAGTAAGTGGCCAGTTCTGGGTATCAAGATGCCCTTTGTTCTGTTCAACAGCTGAAACTCGTGTTACACATTTCTATAATTGCTGCTTAAGTCTGACAGACAGATTGCACTTTTTGCAGGCTGAAAAAGCTTTTGTTGTCTTGTGTCAGAGCTGGTGTGGAATAAGGCCAATCTTCCTCAAAAGAACTGAGTTCGTTTTCCTCCCACTGTGACAGTGAGTCTTGTTCTGGAGTGTTTTTTGTGTAAAACTATCAACACGGTACTTGAATATATAGGCCAGGCCGATTAATCGGACGATATTTGGCCATTCTGTGATTACTGCAGCGGCCAATAACAGTATTTGTTTGGCCGATTAACAAAAATATTCCAAAATCTTTTAAAAAAAATGTTTTATGTTTAAGCGAATGAGAGTACATTTTGTATAAAATATGTGTTCGTTTCACTTTATACATTTTGCGTACATCTGATTTGCTGTTGTTAAATTGTTTTATGTATCTCTGCATCTATATTGACAATCGGACATCCTGCTCTCTGGATATTGGCATCGGCCATTAAAAAAACTCATATCGGTCAACCACTACTTAATAGAAGCTGCTCTTGAACTAAACTGCACTGAATTTCCTCTGATTAATACTTTATAGTCAAGACTAGAGAAAATCTGTCTCTTGGCAATGAGTATAAGCAAATTTATTTGTGAGTGAATGCACACAACATAAGGCTTTTATAGCAAAAGGTGTAATAAAGATTGTACAATCTAAATGCCTTTTGCAGAGGGAGACTACTATTTATTACTATCTGTTGATTATTGCATTGTAAAGCAAAGGGGTGCTTTTTACAGCCATATTTTAGGAAACTGCCTGACTTTGTAAGCAAGAGCCAATGTCTGTCCTTCAGAGAAAAAAAGAGATAAAGTATCTGTTTGTGTTGTCTACTGTGGGAATTGGAGGGAAACCAACAAATCAGAGTATAAATGTAAACATTCTCACTCTTTAAAATAGCAACAGACCATAATACTTACGTATATATAATATAATGCAAATAAAGGGTTGAAAATGTTTCATTTGAGCAGACCAGCACAGATTTCACATTTTTCGACAGTTATTTGTACTGGTCACTGTTCAGAGATGTTCAATGTACATATGTTCAAACATATGTAATGGAGGAAAATATGATTATAAATAATAATTTGCGCTAAAAACAAGTCCTGATGTTTTCTATCAAATATAGACTTTCTATCAAATATGGAGATTAAATGGACTTCACTTCTAAACTGAGTGTGTAAACTTAAATGCAACAGGTTCAAAATGTAACCATGAAACTATATGAATGAAACATTTAGTTAAACCCTGTGCTGTCTGAGCCACAAGTGACCTGCATGCCCAAAAATGCAATTACATTACTGCCAAACATTAACTCCCCAAAACAATCTTAATGTGTTGTATTAACCACCAAAATAGATTTTAGGTGGTCTACTTTATACTCTACTTTTTTTTTTCTTTCTTCACATTACAGTGTTTAAAATATTTACATTCATAAAGGGATCTTGATATAAGATTGTTACATTTCTGCATCTAAAAGATTAACCGCTTATATCAAAATGCTGTAAATTCTTCAAAAGTCTTTACAGTCTTTTAGAATAAAGCCATTCTCTGATTAAGTGTATTTATGGATCGATACATGAATTTCACATTTAGTTTTAAGAGTAGATGTATAGATAGGACCAACAGCCTGTATTTAGCCTACTATTGACTATTTACAATGCAATAATAAACACGAGCACTAAAGACAAACATGGACTTACCTTCAATTTACTGGAAAAACACTGAAATATTCCTAGGGATATTTATTGGGATCAGACAATTCATCTACATATCTCCGATATGCGCGATTCTGCCGCCTCCACTGAACGCAAGCGATCAGAGCTGCTGGGAATGCTTGCAGCATGAGATGTGTTTCAGCGCAGAGGACACCCCTTCATTCTCAGCTGAGATGGTATTGCCCACCTTCGCCACACTACTAGCGGGATTTTTGTTGAGAATAGATGTGCCTTTAACAGATGTGTATTTTAAACAACAGTTTATACAACAGGAAGTTTTTTTTATTTTATTTACTATTATTATTTTTTATAAATTTTCTTAAACTATGGTAGTAATAGGCCTACTTTATTCAAAAATAACGTTTTTAGATATATTCAAAATGTGTTTTCTCTGGTGAGTAAGATTGTACCACTGAAAGTGCACGAATATAAACTTCATTGCACTTCAGTTAGTTTACTGTGATTTTTATGATTTTCTTTACAATGTTATGAACATAACATTTACTTCGAGGTCAGCTGCCTGAGTTTTTATACAAAACTACATGACTTTAGTATTTGCAGGTACCCCTACTCTCTTCTCCAGCCCTCTCAAATGTTTGTATCCCCAGGATACAAAAAAAACATTTGGTTAAAGCTAAAAAATTTAACTTTTTCTGTGTTAAAATACTTTCTTTTATCCCAGCTTAATATGCAGAGACAAATATTAGTAAGCCATTCATAAGTTTATTTACTCAAAAATTGTAAACAATCTGTTTCTGTGGCACTATGAAAATTGCTCTGTTTGTTTTGAGCGACCGGCTCAGACCCGCCCCATCAACGTTACGCAACCAATGGAATGAGTTGGGGGCGGGGCTATCTCTTTGTTTGACCAACGACAGACGGGGGGCGTATTAAGAAAACTGTTTTGAAAACAAAGTTTATTTTTGCAATTCTGTTTGGTGGCGCTAATGGCACAGAAATGACATACAGCTTTAAGGCCCAAATAAATCAGTATCAATTGACGTCTGACTTAGAAAGCGATCTGCTGTGCTTTTTAGACTTTTCTGTAAGCTTACTTCAAAATTAAGGTAATTATTCACTTTACATAGGCTATAGTGGCCCCAGCGTGTTTCTTTACAAACCATAATCTAATTTGCCACTAATGTGTGCATATGCAATTTATCAGACGATTAAATCTGGCTAAAACATGAGCATGAGCACGTCTTCTGTGGCTGTCAAATCTTTATCACCATCTGCTGGACAAAGAGATTTAAAACACGGTAGTTTGAGAGGCAGGCTAGTGTCATTTTAACAACATTTTTTTATTTTTTTATTATTATCATTATTATCAGCATTTTAATATTTTTTGTCAATGTATGTTATATTATGTATGTATGTTATCGATAGTTATAAGAAGTTTTCAGCAAGCTAGTTGTGAAATTAAATATATATTAAAGCATTAGGTTCAGTGAGCCAATGTAGAGTCTGTTAATAATGACTACATCATCAGACATATTTCAAACAATCCAAACATAGCACTGATGTCAGAAAATTGATACATTTAAATTTTCTTGAGATTTATTAGCTCAACATGATGAAAATAAATATTGTGTTTGTATCCAAATGTTATTTTACTAAATACAATACTTTAAAGAATGACAAAGCTTTATTTATAGTGAGTAAATAAAGACATTTGGGCTATTTTGTTTAATAAATTTGGACCATTTAAAGGGATATTTCACCACAAAATGAAAATGTTCTCATCATTTACTCACCCTAATGCCATCCCAGATGTGTATGACTTTCTTTCTTCTGCAGAACACAAATTAAGATTTTTAGAAGAATATTTCAGCTCTGTAGGTCCATACAATGCAAGTGAATGTTGACCAGACATTTGTAGCTCCAAAAACCACATAAAGGAAACATAAAAGTAATCCACATGACTCCAGTGGTTAAATCAATATCTTCAGAAGCGATATGCTAGGTGTGGGTGAGAAACAGATCAATATTTAAATGTATACCTTTTTTTTTACCCTAAATCTCCACTTTCACTTTTACATCTGAAAGACACATGTGGTGCCTGTTTAGTTTAACATTCACATGTGAAAGTGGAGTTTTAAATGTTTAAATATTGATCTGTTTCTCACCCACACTTATATTGCTTCTGACAATATAGATTTAACCACTGGAGTCTTATGGATTACTTTTATGTTTCCTTTATGTGATTTTTGGAACTTGAAAGGTCTGGTCACCATTCACTTGCATTGTATAGACCTATAGAGCTGAGATATTCTTCTAAAAATCTTCATTTGTGTTCAGCAGAAGAAAGAAAGTACTACAAATCTTATATGGCATGAGGGTGTGTAAATGATGAGAGAATTTCTTGGGTGAACTATCCCTTTAAGTAGAAAGCCGAATTAGCTGTCTGGCAAAAAAATTTGTGTGGAATTACTGAGCAATGCATTTCAAAGCCCCCATCTGGGCTGTGTTTCATGCAAAACATAAAAATTGGAACACAGACCTATACCTAAAAAATTTTGTTTTTAAAATCTCAAGAGAGCTGATCTATTAAACCATTCATAGAACATTGAGGCATGTATGAAGTTAATGACTTCTCTGATATGTTCCCTCTTTCCAACTTGTCTAGTGACAGAATTATTACATTGACATGAGCATATCACATAACTGTCACCCTTGTGGTGCTGCCGCCACCAAATGTTCATTTCTCATTTTTCCCACAAGTCCCCCTCTTTGGCAATTTGTCATCCTGACGGCTTCTTATTCCCCCACTAAGTGCCCACAGGCGAATCTGACACTCATTGGTGACAAAAGCATTTTAGGTTGTCATGCACTAATGCAGAAGTTCCTGGGGACTCAACCGGTGTATTCATCTTCATCTGCTTGACTTTGCTCATTCCACTGTTGTCATGGCATTGGTAAATTAAACGTAGCCCCTCCTTTGATGTGAAGAGCACTGTCAACAATTTACCCAAATGCTTATCATTAGCTGGTCATGCTGTCACTCATCTGCAGATTTAGGCTTTTAATCCAGGTGAGTTATTGTTGTGTTTGCATTAACAGGCGCCATGCCCTAATGAGAAAACAAGAACTGGAGCAAGGCCAGCAGAGGAGGGCTTGCTAGTGATTCATTGGACCAGGCCGTACAGGTTCGCCCACCCCAATAGGAGATAATATGGCCATTTATATGGGTGTCATTGGACAGAAAGCACAACCATATCTGGGCTCTGAAGGGCAGGCCAGACAATCAAGTTTTCAGAAAGGAAATTCAAAAAAAAAAAAAATTTATTATTATTTTTTTTATTCAGATTTATTATTATTATCTAATAGATTTCTTAAATAACAAATACCTAAATACAATTAAATAGTAAATAATGGGACACACTTTATATTAGGTGGCCTTAACTTATATGTACTTAACCATTTGATACAATGTAATTATTATGTACATACATGTTGTTGCATTGTAATTACATTTAAAGTACTTCCATTTAATTACATTTGTATTTACACTGTTAACTTTACCCCAACCCTTACCCCAAAATCTAACTCTAACCCCTAATCCTAACCCTACCCTTACTCCTAAACCTACCCGTACCTCAACCTCAGTAACAGCAAATGTGTGCACTTTGCAGAACAACATCTAGTTACATAGTAAATACATAGTCTTGTATGTATTTAATGTAAGTACATAGTAGTTAAGGCCACCTAATATAAAGTGTGACCAAATAATATTGCTGACTCCCTAAATCAGATCTCCTATTAAAGCACATTAAACACTCTTATATTTCTATTCCATATTTAGAAAACAGAGACTTTTATAGTCCTGAAAACTGTAAAGGGTTACTATCTTTTTAAATGTCTGCCAACTGGACAGCCAAGTATTTCTAATTTACACACAGTGATTACCAAAGTCATTTTAATGAATACCACTGTAATTTTGCAAGCTGTAAAACATATAATTATCATTAGGCTTTTACAAACTACTCTAACCAGGAATGCGTTTGGCAAAGCCTTAACAAAGTCATTAAATCGATTTAAAAAGAGCCTTATTTGAGAAGCAATAAAATTTTAAATTATTTTATTACCAAAAAGAGTATTTAACAAGTAGCTGATTAAATGCCAAAGGCAGGTTATCTAAGTTTAACCTTCAGAAGAAAAAATGATCAAAGTTTGCCCCTGGCATTGTTGGATAGAAATATCATCATCCTCCATTATCCGGCACACCTGAAGTTGCAAGTGGCCTTCTGTGGGTGGCAGGGCAGAAAATTATGTGAATCAATTAATGACCATCGTTATGTGAGAGGGAAAGTGCGGCACATTGTACAGGATAGCACAGAGGATTGGGGGCTCTCTACACTAGTAAACTGATCTAATGGTAATGGTGTAATTAAAGTCTATAAAACGGATTGCATATGTATAATCTAAAGAATATATGATGATGACATCATATGTCAGCATTTATATATCAACAAGAGTGTCATATGTGGTGTACCTCATTTAAATTTTTCCTTGAAAGTTAATTGAGTGAGAATAAGTTTAATAATAAAGCTTAAACATAAAAGGCTTGGCATTATTACTATTAAATATGTATCTATTTAAATTAGGGCAATTATAAAATAATGTATACAACATCTTTAAAAAATTCCTTTTAACCCTAATTCTATATGTTGTTGAGTAGATGCATGATAAATCATGATGCCAATCACAGTTAATTAAAAAAGTGACCTGGCCTTATTTGCATAAAAAACACATCCAAGCCTTGAATAATGGAAGATAAATACACAATCATCTATGAAAAATGGCTCATATCTTGCTGACCATTCATTACTATTCTTTTAATTATCTGACATATAATATGAGTGCTGTGGCTTCTCTGGCTAAAATGAGTTGCAGATATTAGGCTGTAAATATTTATGGACAGAGGCAATTCACTCACAAGATGTTTGCAAAAGTAATGAACAAAATGACAGCTGAGTCTTAATTACTGTAAGTAGGAACCACCTAGACCAGTGCAGGTCTGTACCATCAGATAAACAGGCCAATAACACTGTCTAATCATGCACCTACCAATTTTTCTTGAATTCATACTTGCTTATTCATTTATTTGAAACATGATTATTTATGTAAAACAATAAAATTGACAAATGAGCAAAAGCATTTTACAAAATCTAATCATGGGTATATTGTGATTATATGTTATTAGTTTTCATGACTTTGCAATACCTTGCCTTTAAATTGTCAATTAAGCAACACAATACATCAGTGCATGTATACAGCTCTGCTCTTGTAAGATTACAATTGCTAATTGTGGTCAGGGACAAGCAAGTACAACCCCCCCAATATTTATGCCATGATCAATGGAAATATGTAAATTCTTCACACTGTAACCCCCCCCCCCCCCCCCCTTGATTGTGGTACATAAACAACATATTCATATATACGGAGTTGTATTATACAGTATATGCATATCAAAAAACGAAAAAGAGCAATCAAGATGGCACTTGGATAGGGTACAAATTAAGGCCTGAAACTCTTAAACAATACTTTTAAAAAGTATTTTGTTTGTCTAAAACTAAATATATGATCTGTTATATTTGCAATTCATTTTATGAGGTTTGCATTGGTTTGCAACCCTGTTACCAAAATTTGGGACATACAGTTTAAATCTGATTTGTGATAAGTTCTCACAGTTCAAAAACATGGAATTTGGAAGGTTACAGCCTCCCATCCCAAATGAGTGCCATATCACGTTAGGCTATATGAAATGTTATGTATAGTCTGAACACTGTATTCATAACTCTGTCACTGTATCTAAATATCTGAACATCATTACTGTTAAAAACAGTAAATAATGCCTTCATTTTAACATTGAGATATTGTATCCATAAGCAGTGTGTGTGGTGTACTCAGTGGCTCCTGTGAGACCATGGGTGGATGATGAAGTATGAAATGTTAGCCTGCTTCTGTGATGAAAGTCTGAAGCAATAAGCTCCAGTCGCTAAAAGGATCTGGCTCAATAGCGATTTACCTCTAAACTGCTTAAGGGTATCTCGCAGGTGCCAAGAAGCTTTTTATTTGATACAGTACAGTAGTATTAATTTAGTTTTCTTGTTTTCATTTTTATCTCAATTTACATTGTATAGCATGAGTCTCCCAGGGAAAATATTGCCTCAAAGCACTGTCATTTGAAATGAATAACAATTGGTTGTTTGACCTGGCTGTAACAAGGTTAATTATATTTTGCAGTCTCTCTTTTCAATTTTTCTGCTCGATGAATGAGTGATATGTGCGGTCTTGAATATTTCAAGGTGAGAAGAAACAGAATAATAGCTAGCAGTGTTTTGAAATACTTCATGTCAGTGTGATTGGAATGTAATTAGGTTTATTGTTTTTTCCCCTCAAGCTTTTGGTCAGGACTGTCGGCACATAAGGCGCCTATTTTAAAGATAAACTAAGTAAACTTTTGGCCTAAACAATAAGCTGAGTAATTGAAATAACTGGTCATTGCCACAACAAACTAGTATAATCAGTAAGGTACCACTTTATAATAACTTTAAAGGGATAGTTCACCAAAAAATGAAAATTCTCTCATTTACTCACCCTCATGACATCCCAGATGTGTATGACATTCTTTCTTCTGCTGAACACAAACAAAGATTTTTATGCAATTGAATGGTGGCCAGAACTTTGAAGGTCCAAAAAAGCATATAAAGGCAGCATAAAAATCCCCAAATGACTCCAGTGGTTAAATCTATATCTTCAGAAGTGATACGATAGGTGTGGGTGAGAAACAAATCAATATTTAAGTTTTTTTTTTCTTTTTTCAAAAATCTCTACTTTCACTTTCAGAATTTTCTTCTTTTGTTTTTAGTGATTCACATTCTTTGTGTATATCGCCACCTACTGGGCAGGGAGAAGAATTTATATTAAAAAAGGGCTTAAATATTGATCTGTTTCTCACCCACACCTATCATGTCATGTCTAAAGACACAGATTTAATCACTGGGGTCATATGGATTACTTTTATTTGCTTTTTGGACCTTCAAAGTTCTAACCACAATTAATTTGCATTGTATGGACCTACAGAACTGAAAAGAAAGTCATACACATCTGGAATGATATGAAGGTGAGTAAATGATTAGAGAATTTTCATTTTTTGGTGAACTATCCCTTTAATACAGCAATTGCCAATTTTTTGCTATAATGTTTCCAAATTTGAATGTATGTCAACCATTGCATCTGACACTGTTTTTTAATGACTAATGCATGAAAGTTAAGAGTTATTACAAAGTGTTACCATATGTACTGTCTGTGCACTAAAAGTGAGAAATGAAATAAATTGGCGCACTGTGAGAATGAGGTGTATAATCTATTACAACTAATACACAGCATTCAGCCCTTATTGTCAATGGGTAATTAAAGTCCAACACGCCATTGGTGTGATGGCTTTAATTGCCCTTTAAACACAATACATTGTAATTAAGCACAGGGCGCGAGGGGTGGAGGGTGAAGGTGACAAACGGATGGCAAATGATCTGAAGATACGCGGATTTGATCCACAAGTTTAATAAGATGTCACGCTCGTTCTCCGGCTCGCGAGCGTCTGCTAATTTCGGGCATTCTCTGGAGGTGTATCAGCACGCACGGCCCAGAGCTCCTACACACCTCTTTTCTTTTCTATTCAGAGAGAAAACAGCTTGCATTGCCCTGCAGGTATCGCAGGCATACGCTTTCACCTTCACTCTTTCTCTCCGGTCACTCCCCAGAAGAGCGCACGGCAAAGTTTTGCTCCCCTTCTTCCCCTTTTTCGCGCGTACGCCGCGCGCAGGCAACGGTGCGTGGCCCCGCTCAGCCTTATTAAAAGTGGAAGGCGATATTTCACCCTCAAGAAATATAACAAGATAGACAAGTGAGCAAAGCTAATCCTGGGGATGAAATTAGCAGGCAGAGTCCGGGGCCTGCTGGAGATGATGAACGAGGTTGAACTTCCTTACACAGGCGCGCGTCCGCTGGGATAATTACGCCAAGCTCCAGGGCTTGAATCCGTCGGCGGGCCTTTTTGATGGCTCTATTTCAATCGGGGCTTGCCTGTGAAATACATAGTAAAAGCTATTAAAATTGAAATTGTTCTAGGGTGGTGTTGGGAGAGCGGGCTATTGACCCTATCAGGCAGTGTTTAATAAGGTGTGCCTTGCGTGGGGATTCTCAGGGCACTCGGTATGTCTTTGACAGTTTCGCATAAGCGCACATGCACCCACTTCTCTTTGTTCCTCACATCCAAGTTTTAGAAGAGTCACACAAAATGTATAAAGATGAGTACACTAAAGACTGGAACTACTCGACAAAAAAAAAAAATCCGAACTTTTAAATGTGAATTCTTACAATACCAAATGGTGTTTAAGTGATGTTACATTTGCCAGATTTCTATGCATTTCTTTTCCATGACAGTCGGAAATACAATATTATGTGTCTTTTAGATTAATATCTGCAATTGTATCTGCAATTCAACTGATAACTTAATAACTACAATAAACTAGCTATTACTGTTATTGTGAACATTGCTGAAGAGAACAGGTGCTCATATGACAGCATACATTGTGCATTGTAATATGTTTTGTCATGTAACCTAAAATGTGCTTCATGGGTCATTATTAAAATATGGCAACATAAATGTCTTTGACTTTTCAGTCATTTATTTTATTAAATAATGTGAAATGGGTTGACACTATATTGTTTTACACTTTTTATTTTTAGAAAATATTTTTTTTAATTAATTTTAAAATTAATTAATTTTACTCATTTTGTTTTCTCAGGTCAAGCATTAGTTCAAGGAATAATAAGTGTAAAACAAAAAGCAAAACAAAACGAGTAATTCATAATTAAAATAGTTTAAAAAGAGTGTTTGTCACTTGATTTGATGTTTTCAATGTAAAAAAAAAAAAAAAAAAAAAAAAAAAAAAAAAAAACGTGTATTTTGAAATTACATAAAGTTGTGGAGAAGAACTTCCAAGGTCAAAGTTCAGAGGAAGAAGGGGCTGCTCAAATGTGCCTATAGTGATTTTCCCACCATGTTGAAAAAGTTATTCATTTACATTTTAACTATATTTTAAAAATATTTTAGTTAAATATGTCAATGGTCTTCATGTGAAAGATTTAATGGTATGATTTATTGATTTTAGTCTGATCAGTGGTGTATGTTTTGTGATGCTATTGACACCATCTTAGAACACGTATCTTTTAAAAGAGTTTGTCAATGGTGTTACAACCCTCCTGAAACAAAATTAAATAACAAAATAGTCAAGTTGTCCTTTATGAATTACAAATATTGTCAAGATGTTAAACCCCTGCTTTTATGGGCAAAAACTGAAATTGAAATTTTCAATATAAGTCAGAAAATATTTTTTATTTTTTTATTTTTATTATTATTATTATTTTTTTTTTTTTGAGAATGACCCTCATATGGTAACATTAGAATTAACAGCTTAACCCTACAAAGGGCAAGATGACAATAGAGAGTCATCATAAAATTAATTTATTGCTATTTCAGGGACCCACTTTGCTATATATCCCACAATAATTTCACCTCAGCCTCTCAAATGTTTGATCCCCCAGAAAAAAAAAAAAAAAAAAAAAAAAAAAATATATATATATATATATATATATATATATATATATATATATATATATATATATATATATATATATATATAAACTTTTAAGGGTTAAGTCAAAAATATTATTTACATCAGATATTTACATATACATTTCTTTATACCACTGAACGTTTAAGGGTCAAATCGTGTAAAAACGCTTTTTATGGTAACGATTGCATAATTTCAATTTTCACGGTGTGTTATGGTCTGCTGCTCTAATTATTTCACATACACAGCTAAACACAAAATGAGCTTTTACCCAATCAAGTAGCCTATCATTAAATAACCAACCAAGTAAAACAGATATGCATGGCTGCATGGTGCGTGTGTTCTGATACTTTACCCTTCTACTGATTTATCACATTACGAATAACTTTTTACACATGTTCTTTTCTGCAAAGTCACACCAAAAACATGATTTATGCAGGGAAACATCAGAGGACGCATTGCTAACACTGAGGAGGTGTTTGTACGTTGCAGTTGGGAGGGAGATTTTACTCTAAATAAATGTGAGAATTCTCAGTGCTTTGGCTCTGGGTGGAGGTGCTCGGGTGCACATGAGGATAAAGTACAGCACAGTCGCATCAGGCTTTGACCAATACGCTGACCTGTCTCCTGGGGAACAATGACTTTGAACATTTCTGCACCCGTCCCTGGCACCTTCATTGCACGAGTGATGGTGCCAGCAAACCTATTCATCACTTTGCACTAAGTTTACTCTTTGTTTTAGTTCGCAAATGTAGGTGGGGAGTAACAAAAGCTTGGACACACACATTTACCGCATACACACAAGTACATCTAAGCCGAGATGCATCCATCCACACTCATATACAGCGGTGAGCTATGAATCTTTCTCAGACTATCAGTCTACACTTGACTGTTACAAAGTTGCTTTCAAACCACCATTCGACAAAAAACGAGTACTTTACTTTTTACATGCTTTTATAATATGCATGCCACAGAACTCATCTACATATTGAGAAAAATCGTCCAAAAACTAAATAAAGCAAACTGTACTTCAACAGGAAAAACTCACTAAAAATCTGTTGGTTAAGATAACCAGTAGATGGCCCCCTCTACCATGGAATGATCCCCTTTTCCAAGCGCCTCGTAGACAAAACTCACAGCAAAAAAAAAAAAAAAAAAAAAAAAATAAGAGGATGGTCCCACTCTTATGTCTTTTGAAATAATTTATAAATTCAAGCAAATGTCTTTTGTCCTTGTAAAATTAATTAAATTGGAAATATGCAAGCTTTCAAAATAATGCACTGCAGGTGCCTTAGTTTTGTCCTTCTACTTTTCAAAACACTTTCAAAACCTATTTATGTTGACTACTTATTTGGTAGTATCAAACTACTGCCTCCATATTTGTCATATTTGTTACTTATTATATTTTTGAGAATGTGTCAAAAATTTACATAATTTACATATAATTAAATTAATATTTATTGTTTTGCATGTCTATTTGTATATTATATTTTTTGTAATAATATTAATATTAATAATAATACTTTATTATTATGCAAAAACAAAAACAAAAACAAACAAACAAACAAACAAACAAACAAACAAACAAACAACAAAAAAAAATCTCTTCCCATCAAAGATGTAGTTTTCAGACTTTATTGTGGTTACTAAAAAAAAAGAAAGTGTGCTTTTTTGACAATGCTGCAATGCTCTGCACATGTTTATGAAAATGAAAATCTTGTAAAAAATGTTCAGTGTGCAGTAAGGATTTCCCTGTTTTAGCTACTTGATAGTAAGGTTACCCTTCAGAAGAAAGGGAAAAATATAATCTTAGATTGCGGGGTTTGATCATATAATGCTTTAATTTTTTTTTTTTTTTAAGTCAAGATAACATTACAGGACATGATTAGAATTGTTGCTGTTACCTATTCCATAAGTTACCTGATTGCTTACATGCAACAATGTACAAATAGTGGAAAGGGGGATGAAGCTAATTAGTTATGCAATTATATTAAACTCTAGTTAAAGGTATTGGTTCTGCTATTGTTTTTAAAAGCGCATGCTACAGTGCACAGCCCAAAGACTGCATAGAGATTCATTTTAGAATGTAAAATCATCATAACAATATGCTCATATTGTAACCTCCATTTTCTGTTATGGTCTGAGAGAGCTGTGTTTTATAAATTGTACAGATTGATCAGAACAGAAACAGAAACAGAAGCAACATTACCAACTGTACTGGATATAGTGCATATATATATATATATATATATATATATATATATATATATATATATATATATATATATATATAATTTTTTATATATATTTTTTCTTTGTGCCTACTTTGACATATAACAGAGGGTTAAAGCTTCAAAAATATCTGTCCACTGGAATTTATTAAGATAAATAAACATTAAAATAATTAATTAATATTGAAACTACTATTATTTTAACTCCCACAGCACCTTCTGGGACTACAAACATAGAGAATGTAAAGTCAATCTCAACCAGGGGCGTAGAACCCTCCCCAATATTTATACCATGATTAATGAAAACATGGGTAAATGCTTCACGTTGCAAAAAACAAAACATGAGGGTTAAATGCTGTACATTATTTTTTTTTTAAATGAAATGTGTTCAAAAGTTAGTGAAACTGTCAAACAGTCCTATGGATGTGAAATGTTCTTGATTCTGAGAGCACCTGCCAGTGAGGGTAAATGAGAAAGTGGGCTTGTGGCTCCTGCCACACTTAGCAGTTATGCAAATCCAATTTTATTCCCTCTCATATGCTCTCACAGGTATCTTTTGTCCTTTAATCAAATTCTGTTTACGGTTGAGGCAATTATTTCCAATTTACCCACTTAAAGGAGAATGAAAGTAGTCCACCAGGAGACTTATGGAGGGGAGGGGTGTAGCCTGCAAAGGTACACAGCTTGCAAACAGGTAACCTCTAAAAGAGCATTTTTGCATTATCTGCGCTCATTTCCCTATGCTATGATTTAATTTCCCTGCCTTTAAACATTACAAATTACTGCTCTTGTCTTCACTTAATGCTTTTAACAGATCCCAGTAAACTGCATTATTCGGCTGTTCATCAGGCCAGATCCTGCAAGCTGGAGCTCCTCATTTGCCCTATTAGTGAAGAGACTTGAGCCCATAACCAGGTGGATAATCTTGCAGCTTTACTGCCTTAATTATGCCATAATCAGTTCAGCGGTTGGCCCCCTTAAACAGCAGCCAGGAGCGTTCTCCTCACTGATAACCCCTCTCTCACTGGTAGCCCATATTCTCCATGTCACAGCCAAGCTCCTTTCTGATGAAGCGTGATGAAGGGCGGACTAACTTTGTAGGACAAGACAAAGCTTAAACATATGGCCAGAATCCCCCAGGTGACATCTTAAAGAGGGCCAGCCTGTGATCCCACAATGCTGTTCCCTGACTCGAACTCTTTCCTCTGGAACATCTCCCAGTGAGGTTTTTGAATCTACTTTTAGTAGAATTGAGTGAATCATTACTGAATCATGGGACAACCCCCCCCCCCCCCCACCCCACCCCCCCAAATTTCCCCCAGAACCTTCTGAGGGGGTCACTACATTTTTTTTTGTTTCAAATGGGGGCATAAGCCAAAAATATTGAGAACCACTTTGGTAAAGCGTTACCAGTTTTGTGTTCTTGCATTCAGTTTTTTTGCATATTCTAAACATTTTAATTGCTTAATGAGAATATAGAGTCTCATCAACGAGCCGTGTGCTCAACATGCCAACATTTCATTTCTGTATTTCTGTTTCCTCAGTTTATCTTGTTAAATGCTTCAGTAAATGTTTTAAGCCAAGAAATAAATATCTGCTATTTAACTTCATTACTATAAATCAAATGAGCACTTTCCACTGTGGTAATGAAGACAAAGTGACATATGGATGTTTTTCTCATTGCATTCGAGACCAATTAAGTGGCCCATTTAAAGCTAATTAGCAACTAAACTTCAATTTGTGTCATGATATTCACTCTTTTTGAATGTCTCCGCAGTCAAGCGAGTTTCCGCGACAAATGCAATCAACAGACATCTGCTTCGAAATATACAGTATACACAAACATTTCACTTTTCATAAACGAAAACATTCTCAAAAACACAGAGACTAACTGAGTGTCGACTGACAGCATAATGTGCTAAAAATAGATCTGAAATAAAGATATGTTGGTAACACTTAACAATAAGGTTCCATTCGTCAACATCAGTTAATGAATTTGATATCACGAACTAACAATGAATAATGACTTTTTTTATTATTATTTTTTTTACAGCATTTATTAATCTTTATTAATGTTAGTTAATAAAAATACAATTGTTCATTCTTAGTTCATGTCAGTTCATAGTGCATTAACTTATTTTAACATATACAACTTTTGATTTAAAAATATATTAGTATGCTATATGTTGAAATTAACATTAACCAAGATTAATAAATGCTGTAAGAGTATTGTTTATTATTAGTTCATGTTAACTAATGTTGTTAACTAATTTTAACAAATGGAACCTTATTGTAAAGTGTTCCGATATGTTTAGTGGTTTTAAACAGTCCTAACATCAAAGTACGGTACATTTACCTCAACACTTCTTTTAAGCACCTATTACTGTTACAAAAACTGCAATAATCTTTTGAGAAGAAGAGCAAGTGTCAGTCCTGACATGTACTTTCAAAGTCATCAAAAAAACCAAATAATATTTTAGTTAAACTGACAGTTGTAATTTGAGCAGTAGCCAGTATGGTAAACACTTCTCTCTTGAATCTCTTTAAACAGTCAGAACCTTTTTAGACAGATTTGTGACAGCCACAGATATCTGCAACTCTGTCCAATTTCAACACTTGACATTTTCAAAATAGGTGCTGGAAATAGCACAGACCTGTCCAAGATTAATACAAGCATATTAATGCATGCTTATTCAAGTGTTTGATGTAGCGGCGCAGTTGTAGTGTATGCCTTTAGACACACGAAACACTCCAACTGTTTTCCAGTCAAGCCATTTTTTCCCTTGGCAGTCAGTGGTAAAGAGTCATATGATAATTCTACTGCAGGAGTTTTTGATGGCATGCCAACAGTTTTTTTTCTCCTACTGAGTAATTTTCCCAGCTTTCCCCCAATAAAGTGTAATCCTCTTCTAGTCTGGCTTGCTACAAGCTTGACACTGCCAGGGAGAAAGCAAGAGGGATGTGCACAATATTTTGACATTTATAAATGCCATAAATCTGAGAAGCGCACTACTGGTGGGAAACACAGCTGTTAAACGACATTGTCAATTTTCCAGTTTTGGTTATTATTGCAGTTATCTTACAAATATGCAGGATGCATATGCAGATTGTTTAACCTGAGATGCATTATAAAATAAATTGACTCCACCTTGTATTTTGATTTATTTAAAGTAAATTATACAGTATCTGTGCAAAGCTCATGCAACCTTGCCGAAAACCATGAGGACAGTTTGGTAACACTTTACAATAAGGTTACATTTGTTAACATTATTTAACAACATTAGTTAACATGAACTAACAATAAACAATACTTTTACTGCATTTATGAATCTTGGTTAATGTTAATTTCAAAATATAATAATATATTTTTCAAATCAAAAGTTGTATTAGTTAACATTAGTAAATGCACAATGAAAATACAGAAATGTATTTTATTAACTAACATGAACTAAGATTGATAAATGCTGTAAATATATTTTGTTCGATTGTTTGTTCATGATACCTCATGCAATAACTAATGTTAACGAATTTAACATTATTTTAAAGTGTTACCGAAAATTTGTATTTATTGATCACACATTGCACTTTTAGGGCTCATGAAACTTAAAGGAGTTCTCAATTATGTTTTAAGTATCAAGTTTCTCTAAAATTCCTTAGCAATAACAATGGATAAATATGAGACAATTGTTGACATACAGTATTGAGTAAAGAGCTGTAAAATTTAAGTGGACAGCATAATAAGCAAAAGACTTGAGCAAAAGACTCCATTTGCTCTCTATTTATTCTCATTGCTGATATTAGAGAGATCTCAATTGTGATTTGTGTAATTTCCCTAATTTGGACATATGTGTCCTAAACATTAAATAGGCTATCTCCACATTTATTTAGGTAAAATTTATTATGTAACCCCGATATTCTAAAAATGACAGATCAGAAAGAGACAATCATTGACATGGATTGACAAAAAATTATGGAAGCATCAAAAAGCATCTGCATGAAAGGATGTGCACCCTATCCCTCTATTTCTCTCAAGCCCTTCACCTGCTCTTCTCCTAGAGGACTACACATGTAGCAGGCAATGTGCATGAAGCTCCAGTTCCCTCCTCCTCCATCATCCAGTGGCAGGGGTGGCAGGCTCTCTGTGCTGGCCCGCCGTGATTGATAGGCTAGGGGCGCTGCGGTTTGGGTGGCTAGTAGGGTGCAGGAATCACGAGTGTTGACACGTTCACAAACCCGAGACTGGTGCTCTGGTGGGGTACAACATAGTGGGAGTAAGAGTCCTTCACTAGGATTTGGTCACGAAGGCCTGCTGAACTAGGGGCCACAGAGGTCCCTGGCCATAATCCATTCCTCATGTAGATGTTAGCAGAACTAAGGAATTTTTACTGTAGATATTATTACAAAATATATGTAATATATAAATAGATTTGAGGTTTTATTTTTATATATATTAAAGTTTCATAATTATAATTTGTAGAGATAGGACAGGAAACAATAGAAAGAAGAGAGGTGGTGTGTGTAAAGGAAATGACACAAGCCAGATTTGAACTTTGTGCATTACTTGCTAGGCTACATCTACAACTAGTTTTGAGTTTTTAAAGGAATAGTTCACCCAAAAAGGAATTTGCCAAAATGTACAAACCCTTATGTCATTCCAAACCCATCCGACTGTGTTTCTTATGTGCAAAAATTATTAGTGCTGTCAGTCGATTACATTTATTTAATTGCGATTAATCACATCATTTTCGTTGTTAATTGCGTGCTTAAATTTGACTCCATACATACTTATTTTCCTGTCAAAATGCATTTATTTCCTTTTTAGGAAAAAAACAAAACAATATGTTACAATATAATGCATAATTAACATTTTCCAAACAAAGCCTTCCACAGTATAAAGATAGAAATGCACTAAAATAGCACTTTAAGTAACATTAAATGTTTCCCAAAGTCTAAGTGGGAGATTGACTAACTAAAACAAATTAGTTTTATAATTTGTCCATATTTTCTATACTATACCAGTTAATAGTGATTCATTTGTAAGCTTTAAAAAAGGACTCAAAAGTATCAAAAATGTATTTCATGCAGCTTGGGCATCATACTAGTCTCATACAAGTTTTCTGAAGAAATATGATAGGTATTAGTGAAAAACAACTTGAAAATAACATGAGAGCTTGTTTTGTTTTTAATGCTAAACAAGTGCCATTCTATTTTTGTGGGAACTATCACATCAGAATACACTTTAAATATATTAGAGTCAACAAAATGAAAATAAGCCACACCACAAAAACAAAATGATCAGCTTAACAGAAAAACAATATTTTATCAAGTGTGTACAATGGATTGTAGTGCTCCAGTTTTGAGTTTCATATGATTTGGACTGTGGAGTTCCAAGCAAGCTTCTGCCTGGGGGTTGGGTTACTGTGGTAGTGAGCAATGAAGTTTGTAATGCATCTGTGCAGATATGCATCTATTAAATTCAATCAGAGAATTCAAGAAGATGAGATGGGGCCTCTGGAGACACTAAAAATGTAAGTTGCTAGCAAGTTGCTACATAAGGATTTCAATGGCTGTCAAATTAGTCAAGCAAGCAAACTTGCATCCTTGAGGGAGCTGTAATCCTTATTGTAAACTTGGTAACAACTTATATTTTAAAAAACAAAGCGGCTTCATAATTCATGTTTGAGGTATGACTGTGTGTAACATGTTGTAGAACAAAATGTGAAAGTCTCTTCAATGAATGTCAATTACAGACTTTATTTTACGCATAAATCGAATGTTAGCTATTAGCGAAAATGCTAATTCTAGTCTGCGTTTTAGGACTACAAACTGAACAGCTCTATCGGAGAAACACTTAAAAGTTTATTTGGAAAATTCATTAAAGAGAAATACCAAAATTAGAGAGAGACAAAGAATGCAAACATTAGATAAAAAGAAAGAAAATGGAAACATCCAACAAAAGAGGCATGAGGAGGTAGCTGGGGGAACTTTGCTAGAGTGCAGAATTTGTAGTGTATTGTCTCAGCGGACTGGGTTCTGGAGTGCTGCTGTGTCCAGAGGGGATGGGTGTCAGGCAGGTGTGCGTGTCAGTGAGTAATGGCACTATCAGCTCGCCGTTGTGATCCATCATGCACAGCGGCCATGGCCAGCACTGGAACCACAAGCACAGCAACATATCATTACACAAGGTTATCACTGCCCCATTACAAGCCCTGATCAATTCACTCCTCCACTGGGCCTTCGGCTCTAGTGTTTTCTTTCTCTCTACCTCATTTTATACAGAATGATGTCAAGAGTTTAATACTTGCCTAGCTTGTGTTGCTAGCTTTTATACATAAGAAAGATTCCTTGAGCTGTTGTCTGACTTTTAAGTTTTAGTCCTAAAGGGATAGTTCACCCAAAAATGAGAACTCAAGTTTTACCAAGCCTGCTGTCAATGTTATGCAGAATGTTAAGACAGTCTCAGTCCCATTCAACATTCTTCAAAATTTCTCCTGTTGTGTTCCACAGAAGAAAGAGAGTCATATGGGTTTGGAACTACATGAGGGTAAATGATGACCGAATTTTTATTTTTGGGTGTACTACCCCTTTAAGTTTTAGTTCTAAATCAAAATTTGTCAGCTCTCACTGCTCCTGAATAATTGTTTCAAAATAGAAGCAGTGAAATCGAAACAATAAGCACTTATTATGTCATTAGTGAGCAGTGGTGTAAAGAATCCTGATTTTTTTTTTTAAGTAAAAGTACTGCTACTGAAGAAATAATTCGCTTGAGTACAAGTAGAAATACTAAGAAATATTATGACTCAAGTGAGAGTAAATAAGTAGTTTGCCAAACAGCTACTCAAGTAATTACTTGTTAGTTACTTTATGAAAATTATATTATATATAGTATATATGCTTCCATTTTTAGAACATAAAGACATTTTTGTTCTTGAAAGAAACTTTCATTAAATTGATCAAAAATACTGTCAAAATAATTAATTGCCATTATCATTACGGTTTGAAATAATTGTTTTAAATTATATTTATTCCATTTTTTCTATACCCGTGATGGCAAACATATACCGTGTCACCTATTCCTTACAAAAGCATTCTGAAGTGCTAATTTGGTAACAAAATTTTCTTATTATTAGAACAATTGAAAATGGTTGCACTACCATGCGGAAATCACAATACACTGGGGTTTTTCCCCATTTGCTGAGTTATTGAGTTCTTACAAGTTGCTTTACACTTGCAAGTCAAATTTTGGTTTTAAAAACAGGCAAAAAGAAACACATTTCTCCTGAAATTCTATTTTCTCCTGAAAGTCTATTGTTTTAGAGAGATGAAGGCTATTCCATGCATTACTGTTTTGAAAAAAGAATCTCTAACCAGGAGAGAGAGGGAAGTGGATGGCCAGATGCACAACAAAAAGACAAGTAAATCACAGTCTCTAGTTTGAGAAACAGACTCCTACAGGTCCTACACTAGCAGCTTCTAAATGCCAAAGACCTGCATTGCTGCAGGATGATTCTTGGACAAACAGAAAATTTTAAGAATACAACATGTATTTAAATAGAAAAAGCCCTTTGTAACATTCTAAATGTCTCTAAATCATCTCTAAACTACATAATGTGCATTGTGACTGAAACACATTCCTATTTCAGGTTTATTCTCATTCACGTATGTCCAAGTATTTTGGCTATTAAGTTAACATACTGTACAAAACTAATACAATGCAACATCATAGAGGAGGAAATTTATCCTCTATGATATTGCAGCAATTATCCAGATATGGACTTATATTATTAAGCAAACTGTTATCAACTCCTACATGCCAGCTGAATAAAATAAGGCAAAAATAAACATTTCACACAGTGATTAGTGAGAGATATGATTGATTCAAACACTAAAATTGGTTGTTCTGTATATGTATTATTGTATTACAGTTGTAATATAAAGTCTTAATTAACATTATGGTTATTTAACATATTGAGGTATTATTATTAAATTGTAGCATTTGGTTGCATTATGTTTTGTGATTTCTCATACCTTCTTTATATAACATGCTAGTGGGTGAGGCTTTTCAGACAGATAAACAGCAGCACATGGCAGGGAAGTACTGTACAGCACCGTGAGGGAGAGTGTTACCCACTAGGACGGTTTATTTTGAACATGAGGGGCGAACGGTTACAGAATTTAACTCGGGAGTACAGTACCAAACTGATGTGGATTGATAAAAGCAGAGAGAGAGATGGTGCGAGGAACCGGACGGCAGGAAAAAAATAATGTTCAGTGAAAAGTCAAAAGAAGATCGCAATGTTTGTAATTGTAACTATATCAGATATTATTAATAAAACATGGGAACTCGTTGCGTGGGCATTTTCTGCCCCCATATTTTGAAATTTGGGGATATTTTTGTAAAAGTCCTTGTTAATTTCCGACACCATTGGCATTGTATCTTTCTAAGGTATTTATAAAGTTTGTTTTAGACATATAGTAGCAAATAAACAAGATATCCCCACATATATGTCAAACTACATTGTGTTAATGTTTGACAAAGTTAAAACATTGCCTACCTTAAAAACAAGTGAAGTTTGATCAGTGGTTAAACGTGTTCAGACGGTTCCCTTGTACATGAATGAACAGCTCCTTTTCAGAATAAAATGAAATATGCAGAAAATCACAGAATTACAGTTCTTGTATAGTGACAGGGCAGAAAGTCTTGAAGAAGCTAGAGAAGAGAGGACACCGGTGGCAGTTTTAAGAGCTGCTGTGCTCATGATGCTGTGCCCTGCGGGCTTCTGTCGCTCCGCACAGCACGTTTTAGTTTATAAACAGATTTAGTGCTTATAACTTTCTTCTTCCCAAAAATTCAGAAATAATATGTTTTTTTTTTTTTTTACTTTGTAATTGTGGTGAAAAATAATTGTAGCGAGAGTAGGGGTAATTCATTATTTTCCACCTCTGTTAGTGAGTGACTAATGAATATACACACAGGGGGTTGAATTGGTGTAAAATTTTAATGTTAGGGGACATAGACCACTATGATAAGCCTTTGCACAATTCACTTTGAGCACCCCATGCATAGTTAATGATTACTGATACTTAGCTGCAATATTGACTGGTGAGTAAATGTTGGGTTTGAATAGCTCTTTGTCTTTTGTACTGCTAAAGGAAGGAATAAAGCATCAGGAAAAGTTAATACACTAAATAAACAAACAAATAGCTGAATAAAATTTGAAATTTGAGATTTAGATCATTTCTACATCTCCAGAATTTCACAGGAATGCTTTGACTACTCATGCAAATGAAACAAATATAAACCCATAATCACACATCTTTTAAATATATTAAATGCCTTGTAGAGAAGTCATGCATGGCCTATTTTTTTTCTCTCTAATCAACTTCAGCCTATTTCATATGTAGCTGAGTGCACTTTACAACAAAGGCAAAAAGTCATCATCTAAAGGGGGTATTATAATTAGCAAAACAATAAAACTTTATTAATGAACATTAAAATGCAAAATAGTGAAAAGAGATGCTATCAATCAAAGATGACTCCCTTTTTGAGTTTTAATTAGATATTGAAGTTAATGGCATGAGGGGGGAGTTTTGAGATCAACTTAATTGCCATGGTTTAATGGTCCAACATCTTTTTAAAGTTGAGGATTCAAAAAAGTAATTTACAGAATAATACCATTTTTTATTTCTGCTGCTACTAATAAAAAGAAGTCCAAGCACTACAGATCCCCCATGTTTTGAAACCAGTGAGGCCTGAGGTTAATATTCTTGTTGCTTTATTTATTGTAAACAGTTAAACTGATATTATTTGATGACTTGGAAGCAAAGTTGTTTTTCTTATTCTGAATATTACATGGTAGGACTTGTTTCTTTGAGAGTTTTAAAACAATATAGAAACATTTAAGGAATAAGATATTTAAAAAACAAATAGCAGTAAATTTGACCTCTAAATTATATTTTCTTACCAGCAAAATTAAACAGCAAGACCTACCCAACCCAAAAAGACACTTATAAATGATTTTGTTTACAGTTAATTGCTACCATTCTTGTTCTGCAGTTTGATCAAACTTTTTCCCAGCTCATTTCATTCTGCTGTCAAGCTCTACCTTACATGAGCTGGGCTTTAAATATTGAAAAAAGTACATCAGCTCTTGTGAATTGTTGAATTGGACTGAGGGAGCTATTTCAGAAAGAGGGCACATTCAAATCAGAGTGCTCCACTTTCTAAAGCTGGGCGGTAATTAGGACATGAATTTAACTCTCTTTTGCTCTTGCTTGAGCTGTAAAAATGCACTCTGACTAATATCCATTTAAGAGAACTAGGTGTATTTGATTGCATAGCAATCATCAATAATTCGGTTTATTTTTTTCCTTACTGACATTCGTTTTTAAATGCTAATAAACCACAGCATTTGATATGCAATTAATTTAATATAGTTGTCAGCCCTTGTCATGACTCTTTAAAGTATTTCACATCCTTTAAAGTGATGAAGGTAAACTGTTTTGCCTTGCAGTCCACAATATATTGGGGTCGAGGATGAGACTTTAATTAAGGTTTAAGTTTGCCCCCGGACTATTAAATTAATTCATGAAGGTGAATTAATATACGATAGACATATTTGAAATAAGGGTGGAGTCAAGTCAGGAAAGCTGGAAGAATATAGGTAAGAAGCCACATATCCTTGTGTTGTTATTGACAGGATTAAGTGAACACTCTCCTCCCAAACTTTTGTCTAGAACGTAGCAAAAAACTTTGTTTTAGGTTATAAAACATCCTCATTTTAACAGTTTGGAACACTGTAAAAACTGAAAACATGCTATTATTAAAGTAAGGAGCTATTTCTACCTGATCTGACCCTTAAAATTAACTTTCAGTCATATGAAATAATTTTTTTGACATCAATACAAATGTTGTTGTTACCACATGACTTAGGTTGCCTGACAATTATTATTATTATTTTTTTTTACAATGTACTCTTTTAAAATACTCCTAAATTGTCTCACCTTCAGTTTTCTTGACTCCAAAATGTGCCAACATAATAATTTAGCCATTATTATGCCACTGAAAAGTGATTTTATATAACAGAGTTATGCTTTGCTATACACTGAGAAAAAAATGCTAACCTTAAAATGAGCTTTATGTAATAACATCTAAATTAACTGGTTTCAGTATATGGTCCAAAATATTATTTAACATCACTGAATCAACCTGAATACAAAACTAATTTTAAGGGTTAGATCAGGTAGAAAATAGCTCCTTAAGATAACTATTGCAGGTTACTACTTTTTACAGCGTAATTTGTTTATCGTCAAGTAAAGTCACAGTTATGAAGGGCAATTTCTGTAGATGGTACAAGGTTATCTCAAAAGACCAATATGATAAAACACATCCCTGATGGCAACCACAAAAAAATCCTCCTAATCACACACACAGACTCCCTGCTGAGTTCAGGTATGAAGAGAGTTTCCTCTTCTCTGCTGAGAGCTAAAACATAATGCAAGCAATCACCCCTCTGCATTTCTGTTCTGATTAAGTCTCTCTTGGGTTCCCTTTTGGCCTGCCGATTCATCTGTCAAAATCGCACCTTTTTCCAGTCTGTCTCTGCTTTTGTCCCAGCTCAGTCTAACACTTCGGGAAAAAAGTAACAAACACAAAGCAATGGAACAAGCACATCAGCGACATGTTCAATCTATTTTTGCCTGTTCTTCCAGCAAGAGCCACAGGCCGCTACACGTAGCTGCCACAATGTAGACTTCATGTGACACCGACTCCTGCGCACACTCGCTGACTTTCAGCCGCCCTTGTGCCGAGAGTGGAGCCATTTTCAGTTTGGGTTGATGTTTAAGAGAGAAAGAGGGTGAAAAGAAATGCAGGCGTCAAGCTGATTAGAGCAGATCTTCAAATGAAAGTCAAATGAAATACTGTATATGAAATTAAGGAAGTAAACTGTAATATAATAAAATTATCTCTGTAAGTGCAGAAGTTCATTCTCATTAAAATAAATTCATTCTTCTCATTCATGTAAATATTAACACAGCAGTTTTATCATATATTTTTTGTGCAATGAAACAACTTTTCCATCTTGATCAAGTATTCAGTGACTCTGCATTAATGTGTTGTAGTTATATTAGCCCTAATAATGGATATTAACAATCTAGACTATTTTGACCTGCTTCTTTCTGTTCAATAAGGTAAAAATTAGATATATAATGATAAATACACTCAGTCCACACTGCAAAAAGTGAAAATGTGCAGTTGTTACCTTAAAGGAATATTCCAGGTTCAATACAAGTTAAGCTCAATTGACAGCATTTGTGGCATAATATTGATTACCACAAAAATTATTTATTAATAAATTATTTTAAATTAAAAAATGACTTGCCTTGATCCTTTTCTCTAAAAAAAGTAAAAATCTGGGTTACAGTGAGGCACTTACAATGGAACTGAATGGGGGCCAATTGGTAAATGTTAAAATGCTCACTATTTCAAAGGTGCTGCCACAAGACGTAAACAATATGCGTGTTATCATGATTTTAGTGTGATAAAATCCCTTACTAACCTTTGTTGTGTAAAGTTATAGCCAATTTTACAACTTTGTTGCCATGATGATGTAATGTCATCAAACCCTAAAACCCTAAAATGACAATTTAAAAATATGATTTAAACAGCTTTTCAGCTCAATTAATACATGAGTTTTAAATGAAGAAAACTTTAAATGTGTGCTTTTATAAAATTATAAGATTCACATTTCTGCCTTTAATCCCTCCCAAAATTGGCCCCATTCACTTTCATTGTAAGTGCCTCACTGTAACCTCCATATTTGCTTTTTTTTTTTTTTTTAAAGAAAAGGACGGATGAGTCAAATTTATTTTTGTGGTAATCAACATAATGCCACTAATGTTGTCGATTGAGCTTAACTTGTATTAAACTCTGAATATTCTGATCTGATCCTTAAAGTTTAGATGTAGCATTTTAGATTGCTGGACAAATGTCTAATACTTATTAATCTAAGTACTTATTATACAGTATCAAATACAGTATCACAAATTATATAGGTAGTGTTTGGGAAAACATTTTTTGCACATTTTATTTACAAAACAACAGATATGATTGTTGCTCTAATTAAGATGTTAAGCACGTGTAGCTTTGAACAAACTTACAGAAAAAGCATCACCCATAGCATGCAAATCAAAGTTTCAGGAGAAAAACTATATGTTCTGTTTTCTTCTATGGCCATTCTTTGACAGCTGGAAACTTGCAAAGAGCAGAGAGAGAGAGAGAGAGAAATGAAGTGAGACGTCATATTTAATATCTACACAAACAGAGAAACTGAACACAGCACATATCTGGCCTAAAGCCATGTAACTTGTAGCTGGAGCATCTGTGTCACTGCTGTGTCCTTGAAGGCTTCAGGTAAAGATGAAGTGCTGGGAGTTGTAGCAACCAGAACGATCACAATGTTTTCATGAACAGTCCTTTACACTGTCACTCAGACTGCGGTCTCAAAAGAAAACTTGTGACTAACTCAGCGACTATCCCTATACCTAATCTATCAACACACACGCCAGCAGACACATACCCAAAAATATCTCAACATCACATTTATTTATATGTTTCAAATGTGTAGCTTCAATAGGCATTTGATATATAGCATGTGAACCCTATAGGGGTTCAAGACAAGTGGAAATGAAAGTTATTCTTTCTATTGGTGTATTTATATTCCTCTTTTATCTATGAGGTGTGTAATGGGAGCCAGCTGATAGATAGCTGTGCAATCTGTATAAACCTCACTCTCCTGACCTCAAGAGGTGCACTAGTGACTGACGCTAGAGGCTGTAGCCTTTAGCCTCCTTGTTAGGCCACCTACCTCCCATGCCGGAGACGCCGATTCGAGTCCCGTAAGGAGCGGGTAGAACAGGAGCGTCACAATGGTGCCGTGACCCGGATGGGAGTGAGGTTTAGGGTTTAGGGGGGTGAGTGTAACGGGAGCCAGCTGATAGATAGCTGTGCAATGTGTATAAACCGCACTCTCCTGATCTCAAGAGGTGCACTAGCGACTGACACTAGAGGCTGTAGCCTTTAGCCTGCTTGTTAGCTCACACGCCTCCCACACTGGAGATGCCGGTTCAAGTCCCGTATGGAGCGGGTAGAACAGGAGCGTTACAAGTATTAATTGATAGCTGTAATGTAAAATAGCCCATCTTTGTTCTACTTTCTAACAGGATTATAGAATAGTAATATAAACTCTATGTAGTCTAACAGTAATTCACTCTCATGACATTTTGACAAGAAGTGTATCATATGACTCTCAAGAGGTCAAATCAAATGCCTGCATACTGCAACTGTTAACAAAAATAGGGGATAATTTGAATGGATGATGTGTAGTTACAGTACAATTCATTGTACACATTTTGTGCTATGGCATTTACATTAACTGATGGTAAGAATGATAGAGAATGATAAAATGTTGCAGTCATATAATTGGATAGGATTTCGAATATATATATATATATATATATATATATATATATATATATCAGTGAAACCCAAAGAATAAAGTGGATATATTCAAATGAATAATTTGGTGAAAACATTTTCTGCAAGAATATATTTAAAGTCTTTTATTTACAAGGTGTGTTTTGTCTTTGATTGTATTTTATTGTAAACTGATCAGCTTGTTTGCTTCCTTGAATACAGAAGGATGCCAATATTTCAATAGGTTTACATAATTAATAACATATTTAAGACTTTGGTGTTGACCTCTGAACATGACAAAAACTCAATGCTATTTTTGGCATGTCCTGAGAATTGTGTTTCATTATACCTTGTTCCCCTCCAATCACCTTCTTCCACTGTAAATTAGAAAGACGTCAAGGTTGAGAACGTCAATAGAACACTTCACAGTGAAGTTAAAGATTTAAGAATCATTGTGTGTGAGTGTGTGCGTGTGTGTGTCTTTTTTTTTCTGGAAGTGGAGATGTCTGCTGTTCTTTTGTGGATGAGTTTCCCTTTAACCCTTATTTATTTGTGCTTTTTTGAGCATTTTTTCCATTATTGTAATCTTTAAATATGGTTGCATAAATGTATCGCATTAATTAGAACACAGGAGAAATCGTTCATTTAAATTCTTAAAGAAATTGTCAGTGCCTATGAGCACCTTCCGAGTTATGTATTGCTAGTAATGTATATATTTATCTAGAAATGTCATTTAAATGTGCAGCTAAAGAGAATTAAACTTTTCATCAAAACAGTATTAATTCAGTAATATTATTATCAGATCAACATTAATTCACTATTCTAAAAATCAACATATAAAAATGAAAAAATAAATAAATAAAAAATAAAAATAGACCAATATCTGAAAAATCTAATTATAAGAAACAAATAGAATTTGTTGTGTAGCACAATTTGTGATATATTACAGTTTTTCTTAGACCTGTTGAGCACTTTTAGCCTGGACTTGTGGAGGTAACAGATCCAGGTCAGTGGTACATCCTGCCAGAAAGTCTCATATATCTCCCCTTGGATTCAGTGGCAGGGAGGGGCAATACATTAATTATTTCTTACCTCAGTGATTGATTACTTTGTATTCGCTGGGATGCAAAGACAAATTTCTTTGCAATAGAAATGAGGATACAGTCCTCTGTCATGTTAGTCATTGGGTGGTATGAGTACACATGTGTTGTGTACGTGTGAAACTTTAGCTTCTAGTTTTTTTGTAATGCGTATTTCCAATGAACATTACATATTTGTTCTACATTAATTTCTGTTGTAATTATTCATTACATTTCGCAAGTATCAGAAATTAACCAGAGCTTGGGGCAAAGATGTCACCAAAAGTGAAAACATCAAACAATAGCAGGACTGTATAATACAAAATATATTCTAGCAGTGTTTATTGTGAAATCTTGTACATTATTTATAGCTACTTTTGTATTATCCATAATTTAGACAAAATGGAAAGATTAAAGAACTAAAATTACAGATGACTGACAAGCGTGAGTTCGGAAAAGCAGAAAACATTCAGTTTGAAAAGTCAAAAGTTTAAATCATTGTATCTTTAACAAACTTTACTGTTATTGTTCAATACAATTTTTATTATCAATCTGATTTACTCTTTCAGTTATGGACCAATTTTAAAGCACTTTTTACCCCTAAACCTAACCTTCCTTTACAAAAAATAACCATGGTTTTTTACCATAGTAACCATAGTATCACCATGGTATTTTGTAGTAAAATCATAGTAACCACAAAATTAAACATTAAACATAGTTACTATATTAACACCATATTACTGTAGTTACTGTTGCCCTCTGGTCTGCACTACAGAGCTCTAAGCACCAGAACAGCCAGGCACAGGAACAGTTTTTTTCCCTCAGGCCATCCACCTCATGAACAGTTAAAACCTCCAAATAGTTTCCTTTGGTCTGTACAACCATGTGCAATATTCAATCCATCCATTCCTACTTATATCCATATTTCATTTATATTTTTTAACATATCCTACCTCTTCTTCAATACATTACATCACCTGCACATAACTGTATATCTGTATATAAAAAATTCTAACAACATTATTGCTTTATTGTATATTTCTCTTTTTATTTATCTGTTATATCTTATTTTTTATTTTTATGTCACTATATGTATATATTTGTATGTATGTATATATGGTTGCATTCTCTTTGCATTGGAAGCTTCTGTCACCAAGACAAATTCCTTGTGTGTGTAAGCATACTTGGCAATAAAGCTCATTCTGATTCTGATTCTAACACTATTGTTAATCGCATCAAATCTATGGTTTCCGCCAAAAAACATGGTTACTACAATATTATATAAAAGAGTGTTAATGGGCAGAATACAGACTAAAGAATGATAATAAGAGGCATATCTCATTTTGGACGAATGTGTCAATTTTGGACGAATGTGTCAATTCACATGAGTGAAGCAGCATATCAAACAGCAGAGTGAATGAGCACTTACTGTAAAAGTATGAGTAGATCTGATTGCTTTTGTAGACTAATTAAACAAAACAATCACGTGACATGTTCTTGGAAAATGTCTCTCTGCAAACGATCGTACAGGTGTAGGTAAGTTTGCACCAGCTTTCTAACAACTCTGAAAGCTGGTGTGCTCATCTTGACTGAGCTTAACTGACTAAACAATGTAACTTACCTGAATTACAGTAGCTGTCAGCAAATAGGTGGAGCTCCAGATCACACCTACAGATGATGTGGACCAATGGCTGTAAGTGTTTAACTTCTGGTTCAAAGTTTTCCTAAATGTTTGCGCTGGTGAGCTGTTTCGGACCACCGAAGCAAACTAAAAAACACTTTTTGGCCAGATTTCATTCGAAATTATGTCACATCTGTTCGTTCTTCGATTTTGTATGAAGTGTACTGGGGCCTTTTAGATTTTAGAACATTACACCTTTATGAAAAAAGTAATTTCTGTCACTGATAGTAAGTGTGTTTAGGAGAATGATGCAGTTTCTTCTAGTGACTCTACACTACAATGCCTTAGACCTACCTGTCCACTTTGTTCAGTTCAACCTTGGCCTTTATCTTATTTGAACTCTCAATTTTACAAACAGTTTAAGCTATTATCCACACCCAGTTTGGAGAGAACCTTGAGAAGTGCTTGTGGCAAGTGTCTACCTGTAGCACTGGCAGCTCAGACATAACGACAAAGACGACAAGCCCCAAAACACAGAAATGGAGGCATTTGTGAATGCGTGAAGTCATAAAATGTGACACAAGCACTCACAGGCCATGATTTTCTCCATCCGATTTGTGTTGTGCGAGTTCATGTGACATTTAGAAAAAGAGAACATCTCTGGCTTGTCTCTTCACATTGTGTCTGAGCAGGGCCAGCTGCCACACTGAGGAGAAGCACGGGGATGAAGGCAGGCACTCTGCCGGTGACATCCTGTCCACCCCTGTCATCTCCCACTGGACAGCACCTCGGCTTTGCCACCCTCTTTCCCCGGGCTAGTGCGATCCTCCAGTCTGCTGGTCTGATTTAACCCTTGAGCTCTTCACCCTACTACCCTGCCCAACACCCACATGTTATCAGGCTGGCAGGAGCCTTCCCTACCCTTCTGACTTAATTCACATCGGGTAGATACCTAGTGGTCTGTGGGGTCAATCCTACTTACACCCTTATTAATACTCTTTCAGAGGGAATATACATCAGTTTGACTTCTAGTATTGGATATCATGTGCACTGTGGAACTGGGTTTATTGATGCTTACAAATATTGTTGAGACCCTGCAAAACAAACTTTTTTCTGTGGAACCTGATACATGGAATGCTAGAACTGTTTTCAATGAGTTTATACAAAATAGCATTATGTCTTCTATATAATCCTACAGCATGAACACAGGAAATCGACATGTTGCTTCTGAAAGTTCTTGTACCCTGAAATCAACACCATTCACCCGAATGACTGACAAGTGCTATACCCTATCAGACATTTTTGCATAAATTCAAGCATGATCACGTTTTCCTCTAGCACTACTGATAATGAGTTGCACAAGCAACTTCAGAGACACAGGTTCTGGTCTCCATGGGAACTAGGAAATAATCACGTTCATGTAAACAATCGCAAGCATGATTCAGAGGTTGCATTGTTGCTCTAAAATTACATTTTTACCTTGCTGATGGGGTTAGGTTTTGGGTTGGGGTTTGAGTTAAGAGTTTATAACATATGAATACATGTTGACAGTTTTACATCATTTACAACTAAAAATAGAACTCGCTGATATTACTAACTCGCTTGCGCCAATCTGTGGACATTTCTCTGAAAATGTGAACTCACACATGCCCATATGTTCAACAGCACTTCCAGCTTCCTCCACTGGGGGACACTGATTTGAATTCCGGTAAGCACAGACCAGTTTCAGCGGCAGAAATTTCAACATACTGTTGCGAATTCACAGTTTATCAGTGGTTATCAGTTACCTCAAGTGGCAACTGGCTTTTAAGAAGTCATTCACACAAAATCTCATTCAATTCATGGAGTTTCTTGGGTAGTTAATAACATGAGCAAACCCTATTTAAAAGTGAAGTGTGTCATTTCTATGCCACTAGTGTCAACAAAAGGAATAGCAAAAATAATAACTGTTTTCAGGTTTCCCGAACACTTCTTTTATCTGTCATTGGTCGAACAAACAGACAGTCCCGTCCCATTCTCACCCCACTGGTTGAGCCAATGTTGTTGTGACGTGCTGGTCAGTATGCTCAAAAAACAGAGCAATTTTTTGATATCGCAACAGAGACAATCTACAATTGGTTTACTCCCAGTTGTCTCTGCATATTCAGCTGGGATAGGAGAAAAAATTTTAAAATAGAAAAAAATGACACACTTCACCTTTAAGATGCTGATGATGCAAATACCGGATGTTAACATGTTCAAACGCTCATTAAAAGTTCATCAAGTGGATGCTACTGATGTAAATACTGTATTAAATATAATCGCTTTTAATTAATTGACAATTTAATTGATGTTCTCCTTTGATTGATCATCACCAGGATTTCAGTTGCCGTTACTGTCGACTCCATTAAGACATGTTATACCTGCTCAGCTGGCAACATAAACACAGAGTGCATACTTAAAACCACTGAGGAGCCTGGGGAGATGGAGAGAGAAACAGGAGCCGCCGAACCCCTGACATGCCAAAGCACTTGGTGCGTGCCAAATCAGTTCCATGTTTCCTACTTATCTCTCTCCTCAAATCTGTCTCTCCATCTCTCCTCTGAGATCCTCAATGCCAACCATGCTGCCAGTGCCAGAGTGCTGATGCCAAGTAGGAATGACACCGGCTCTCCCCACGGATTGACTTAATTAGATTGGCCTCGTCCCCCACGGTCCTCATGGCAGCAGGGACAAAGGAAGTTTCTGTCATTTGGATGTGTGTGTGTGTGTTTGACTATCTCCAGCAGATGCTCCAAAGCATCCCAACTCTTTCATTGAGTTCCAGTATCATTAAAGTGTCATTGAGAAGTGACATCGCTTAATTTTAGTAGCTCCCAAAGCACCTTTGCTGTAGGATCAGTCTCGTACACTGGGACTAAGGTTGTATTTTTACATAGAACTCAGCGCTTTCATCAAACAAAGCAGTCACACGGGGAAACCGAGGAAAACATATTAAGATCAAACCTTTGTCAGTTTTGATGCTAGTCAATAGGTATTTAATTTTCTCCAGAACATGCAATGAAGACATTGGGTCTCATTCACTAATAATTGCACGATTGTTCTTTCTTTCTGTTTGTGTGCAGAAAATGTTCTTGCGCAAAATTCCGGATTCAACAGGTGTGTACATATATAATTTTTTCTTACTCTTGAAAACATAATATTTCAAATGAGGGAGTGTGTGCTCCCAGTTAGTAATTAGCATAGAACACACCAAACCATCTCCATATAAAGGAGGACATTTCTTACAGTCTCACCTGTACAATGTTATTCGTCACTCATACGTAAACATATTCTTAGGCTTTCAAAAGATGCATGCTGCAAGATCTCTTAGAAAGTGTGCCATTCTAAAAACTAGTTAAAACACAATAAACTCCTTTTACATGCACTGAAATTTCTTTTCCTTAAAAATGTGTTTCATGTGGTAACATCTAAATTAACTAGTTTGACTGAATTAAAAAAAAAACTAACAACACTGAATCAACCTGAATACATTAGGTTACACCAACAAAACTAATTTAAAGGAATAGTTCACCCAAAAATGAAAATTCTCTCATCATTTACTCACCCTCATGCCATCCCAGATTTGTATGACTTTCTTTCTTCTGCTAAACACAAACTAAGATTTTTAGAAGAATATCTAATCTCTATAGGTCCATACAATGCAAGTGAATGGGTACCAACATTTTGAAGCTCCAAAAAGCACATAAAGGCAGCGTAAAAGTAATCCATACACCTCAATTGGTTAAATCCTTATCTTCAGAAGTGATATGATAGGTGTGGGTGAGAAACAAATCAATATTTAAGTCCGTTTAACTATAAATTCTCCTCCCTGCTCAGTAGGTGGCGATAAAGATGAAGAATATGAATCGTCAAAAACAAAAGAAGAAGAAAGTGAAAGTGGAGATTGATAGTAAAAAAGGACTTAAATATCGATCTGTTTCTCACCCACACCTAACATATCGCTTCTAAAGACATGGATTTAACCACTGGAGTTGTATCGATTTATTTTGTTCTTCCTTTATGCCCTTTTGGAGCTTCAAAATTTTGGTCCCCATTCACTTGCATTGTTTGGACCTAAAATATTCTAAAAATCTTTGTTTGTGTTCAGCAGAAGAACACATCTTTTATGTCTTTAGTGTGAGCAAACGATGAAAGAATTATTTTTTTTTGGGTGAACTATCCCTTTAAGGAACACAGCATAGAATAGATCAATAGATTATATTCCTATCCATTGGAATAGGATAGATTAAGTAGAAATAGCATCTTAAGGTAACTTTTTACAGTGGCTGCATTTTTATGCAGAACCTATCGTGATTAAACTATAGTGCACAGCTTTAGATCAGAGGTTTTGTTACTCTGAAATAAGTAAGACTTTCTGTAAGGTTATTTAATTATTAAATTTATAATAATACAAATAATTGGCCTATATCTGTGGTTTGAGTTGGTTCTAAAATGTATCCTAAATTTAGAAAAAAATAAAATAATAATTAAGCGCATACACTGCAAAGAATTCAAGATCATGCGTTTACTAATAAATACATTAAATACAAAAAATAAAAAATTAAAATAAATTAAATACAAACTTGCATTAGATATTAAGCCTTGTTTTCAGAGAACATTTAGTTTATTTTTCTTTCATCGCTGGCCTTTTTTTTTGTTTTGTTTTTTTTGTTTTAAGCATAAACCTAACTGAATTTTGTTAATTTGTCTTGTTTTCATGATGTTTAGATAAATTTACTGGAAAAAAAGGCAAAAATACTGATCAAGAATGAAAAAAAATTTGCGGTGAATTTATTGATAAATCATGATTTCTGCGTGGAAACCTGTGCATGAAAAAAAAAAACAACGCAAACACACGGATTGTTTATAGTAAGGAAGTAGATTTTGGAATGTGTGTAGGTCTTGAAATACCCATCACCCATCTCTCTGCTCAGGATGTGGACTCAGTTATTGCCCAGTCTGGAGACATGGAGCTTGACCTTTACCTTCTGGAACACACTTAAGTCCTATCTGACAGTCCTTGGGATATGAGATCTCACCAGACATGTTAGGAACATCTCAGCTTCTCCTAAAATTCCTGTGTGTATCAGATTAATTTTGTGCAGAGCTCGTATAGAGCTCTGGGCATGTGCCTGTTTTAAAAGCACTGGTCTTATTATTATCACAAAGGGATTTATAGGAACTACAGTTCAAATGAAAGGCTTCTGTATGAACAACACAATCAATAGGCTTGCAATAAAACAGGGCTTTACACAGTTTATTTATGAGCTGTTCAGCAGGATGTTGATTGTATGCAAATTAGACTTCAGCAGATTACTTGGCATGCACTACAATGTAGATTGCAAAGTGATGTCATAGGAATGACCAAATGTGATAGGTATATACAGTCACAATGAGACTGTCACTCTTTGTGTGTGTGAGAGTGCTCTAATTGGGGTGTGACATAGACATCTGCATTATCCAGCTGTGTGATGGCTTCCCCCAGAGTAGCGCTGGGTTTGGTGTGAGTTTGGAGATTGACTGGTGGGACATCTTCCTCATTTTAATTGCTCTCAACAAGTGAAGGAATAGGACTAATTAAAAGATCTTTTGACACACTGGAATTGGCAGCTATACTTGTGCTTCACAAGTTGAGTGATTTGAACAACAAGCACAGCAGGCTGTCATAAAACGACTGATATGTGGATTTAGATATTATTATTTATTGCTTATACTGACAGATCCTGTTTTTTAAAACAGGAAAAATCTTGCAAGTAATGTCTACAAAGATATCAGTGTTTTTTTGCAAACATAATTTATATTGGCCTTATGAAAAATGGTGAAATGCTCTTGCACAATGTTGTTAATAATCAAAAGCTTTCTTGTTTCATACCTTCTAAAGTGTTTACTTATTTCAGACCATTAGTGACACTTCATAAATAAGACATATTTATGCACCATTTCCATCACAACTAATTTAACATAACACATAATGGCATTAGCTACAGTATAATATCAATACAACCAAAATCTGGTCTATTGGGAATTTTCTGGACATATCTGGAAAAATCTTCAAGACCTAAAGACCACAACCATTATGTTATTGATTATTAAAAAAAAAAAAAAAAAAAAAAATATATATTTTTAAAGCCTTATAAGCTTTTTTATTTTTTATTTCTCCATTTCCATAAAAGTTTTCTCTGAAATTAGATGTGTCAAAGTCATTTTTGTTGGTTATAAGCTTGTGACGGTCAGTTTTTGTAATTTTATTTTGCGTGGGACTTAATTAATGAGCCAAAGACTTCTCCATTGTGATTTGAGCAAATGAATAATAAATCAAAAGGGGAGATTTGTCAGGGAAGGAACATCTGTTTCTTACAAGTGTTACAACATGACTGGATCTGGCCTGCGCCGTGGTCGTGTGGAGACGGTAGGAGCCCTGTACTCTGGAGCCTCTTCATTTGCTGCTCCACTGAAGGTGAACAAGGAGCTTTCTAATGGGCCTATGATGTTAATAAAAAAAAAGAAAAAAAAAAAGAAAAAAAGAATGACTGCCGCTCTCCTCCAATTTCACCGGCACCCCTTTTTTGCTTTTGGGTGTCACTGTCCTTAGTCTATGGTTTGTTAGGCAGGGCGCCCATACTGCTGTGTCAGTGCTTTACCGGATGATTAATGCAAGTGAATGCAATCATAAGGCATGGACAATATGATCTCCTTTTCAGCAGAGTTGAACAACGTACCCGCTGTGTACATAAAGCCAAGCATCCAGGCATAGGAGACTGGAGAGGAGGGGTCTGATCCAGCAGTAAGTCATCACATCATTAACCGATGCTATTTCTTGCCTATTGTCATCTCAAAGGTGCTGTGTTTGACTCATTAGAGGGTGGCTGAATCTTATTGTTAGAGGTTATTCTCGATTTCTCTCCAGCCTGTACTTAACTTTCATGTTCTGAAGAGGGGGAATAAAATTTCATTTCTAGGCTAAACAGACCCATACTGTATACTGCCATAGGTTAATACACTGCACTGGATCGACACTGCAGGTTTTAATAGTGGTCAACCGATATAGGTACCAATATCTAAAAAGCAGGGTGGCCGATTACTGATAGAATGCAAGTATACATGTATATACAACATATATACAGTATCAGTGTTGGGGAAACTAACATAAAAAAGCTACTCATAACATAAAGTAGATAAACTACAATCAAGCTATTTAAAAAGTAGCAAGCAAAAAAAAAAAAGTATCTAATTACGTTGAAGCAATTAAATGTAGAAAATATTATTAAATAAAATAATACAACAATCATACATATTTAAGTTTTGCAATCAGAAGATCACCTGATATACCTTTTCATTGATAATATATGATATATAGGTTTTATATATCATATTAATATACACTCACTAAGCACTTTCTTAGGAACACTATGGACCTAATAAAGTGCCTGACGTGGTCTTTTGGTGTTGTAGCCCATCCGCCTCAAGGTTCGATGTGTTGTGCATTATTTCTGCATGTGGTGCCCTACGCAGGCTACGTACTCTGCGTTTAGGGACCGGCGGTACTGTGTACAGAACTTTTTATCTAAATTCTTTCGACAGTGAAAACTGTAACTATACTGAACAACTAAAAGCTATGAAATAGCGAAAGTAGGCATTAATAAATCTTGCTTTGGTTTATATTTCAGCATTATATTTAATGTCCCTGTGGGACATTGTTCAAATTTTCACCAAAATAATTACTAGGTAAGGTTTCCAAACCTCTCTTCTTATGGACAGATTCATTCAGATATAACAAGAGCCCTTAAAGCGATAGTTCATCCAAAAATAAAAATTCTCTCATCATTTACTTACCCTCATCTCAGATGTGTATGACTTTCTTTCATCTGCTGAACTCAAATGAAGATTTTTTGAAGAATTTCTCAGCTCCTTTAGTCCATACAATGCAAGTGAATGGGTGCCAATAAAAAAAATAAATAAAAAAAAATCACATAAAGCAACATAAAAGTAATCCATAAGACTCCAGTGGTTAAATCAATATCTTTAGAAGCGATATGATAGGTGTGGATAAGAAACAGATCACTTTCACATTCTTCTTTTTGTGTTTTTGTTGATTCACATTCTTCTCAGCATATCGCCCCCTGCTGGGCTGGGAGAAGAACTTTACTAACTTTGCAAAAAATTACTAATATTGATCTGTTTCTCATCCACACCTATCATATCACTTCTGAAGATATGGATTTAACTACTGGAGTCCCTACTTGGCACCCATTCACATGCATTGTACCGACCTACAGGGCTGAAATAGTTTTAAAAATCATAATTTGAGTTCTGCAGAAGAAAGGAAGTCATACACATCTGGGATGGCATGATGGTGAGTAAAATGATGAGAGAATTTCATTTTTTGGGTGAACTACCACTTTGAAGTGATAATTTAATTTATATAATTATTTTCCAACCCTCATGTTGTTCCAAACCCGTGAGAACTTCTGTATTCTGTGGAACACAAAAGATGTTAGACAGAATGTTAGGGACTGACAGTCTCGGTCAACAATCACTTTCAATATATATATATATATATATATATATATATATATATATATATATATATATATATATATATATAAAGCACATTCACTGAAAGTAAATGGTGACCAAGGCTAACATTCTGTCTGTCTAAAAATTCCTTATTGTGTTTCATGGAAGAAAGAAAGTCATACGGGTTTGGAACAACATGATGGTGAATGATGACAGAATTTCCATTAATAATAATAACAATAATTCTGTAATACATGTTAAATGTGTATTATGTAATGGACTGTAGGGAGTTAACGTCCATTATGTCATTTGTGAAAGTAACAAATTACTACCCGAGTACTCTTTTAATTGGATATTTACTCTTACTCAAGTAAATATTTATGTTAGCACTTTTACTTCTACTTGAGTAATTATTATAATTTTTTTTTTAAAGTAATTGTACTTTTACTTGAGTACAGTTTTTGGCTATTCTACCCACCTCTGCAATCATGCCATGGTCAAAATCATTGAGATCAAAATTTTTTTACCCATTCTGATGGTTGATGTGATTATTAACTGAACCTCCTGAAATGCATTTCATGCATTGCACTTATTACACACAATTGGCTGATTAGATAATCACATGAATATGTAGGTGTACAGGTGTTCCTAATAAAGTGCTCATTGAGTGACAGAATAGATCTTCATTGATTTTTTTGTAAAGTGCAAGGCCAAAACTCTGTCTCACCTTAGTATGAGGAAAAAATTTGACTTCTCTACAACTAAATATACCACATAACACTTGTTCATAGCTGCAGATTGAATGCCATCCACACACACACACACACACGTTGGTGCAGCTATCCTTATGAGGACTCTTTATAGACATAATGATTTTCATACTGTATGAACTATAGATTCTATCCCCTAACCCTAACCCTAACTGTACCCCTAAACCTAACCCTCACAAAAAACTTTCTGCATTTTTACATAAAATATTAAATCGTTTAGTATGTTTTTTAAGCGATCTAAATTATGGGGACACTAGAAATGTCCTCATAAACCACATTTATAACATAATACCCTTGTAATTACCAGTTTGTAACCTAAAAAAATTTCCTCGTAAAACACCCAAACCCCCCCCCCCCCCCCCCACACACACACACACATTGTTCTCTTGGCCTCTGTGAGAGATGTGTTGGGCCACTATAGAGCTAAATAAATCAGGATTTAGCCTAGGATGTACTCCTTTCCCGGAGTGCACGGTTTTACTGCAAGGCCATGGCAGCTAATGTCCCCCAGCTCGCTATTGGAAAAAGCCTCCCCATAGCCATTCATCAGCTTTTCAAGGGAGCGGGCATTGGTTCCACTTTCTGGTTTAATTGTTAATGCTAATTGCTATTTATTGGCTCAGATGCAAATGATAGGCCAGCCAAAGTGAAATTTTATGATGAGTGAACTCCCCCTTCCGCACAAATTGAAAAAGTGAAACAAGAAGAAGATGAAATGAGGCGAGGAGGGTCTTAATGGTGGCTTTTTAATGGGGAAGGCAAAATTAAGAATGATTTACGTGGTCGGATCCCCTGTTTTCCCTCATCAGCCCATTTGGCAAGAAAAATGGAAAAGTAATTGTCTTTTTGACGCAATACCTCAAACGGTTATTTATTGACTGAAATTAATCGGTGTTTATCCTATATTCACACGGAACATGCTCTATCAGCGTTATGAAGTTCAGCACCTCATTTCACCATCTGCAATTTGCTCTGGAGGAGGATGGAGGCACTTGGAGTTCTCCTGAAGCATGCCCTAATTTCCTAGCTTAAGTGGCTTGATACTGACCGTAAAGATGTACAGAGTGTATTACGCTTTTACAGAGCCTTGTGTTAGCATAGTGCTTCATTACAATCATACATCACAAAGAAAACTAATCACTTCAAATCAACAGACTGAAAGACTTTACATTTGTGCTTAACCTGCGGCCTGTGTTAATTTTGTCAGTTGTTAGTTGGTCCAGATGTGAATCTTACTCGCATACTAGTTGGCCATTTACCATTTATCCACTTTTGTTTCCATTTTACCTATAACCAGCCTAAATATTCTGATGTGAAATGACAAAATTCCAAGCCTCATTAAACACAGTGATTTAAACATTCATTTCCCATTGCCAAATGTGAGGGCATAATGCCCCTCCTGACTCTTCTCTCCAGGGAAGCTCACTGTTGTCAGAAGGAGACAAAGAGACCCAAGAGCAGAGGAACAGTTTACAGAATTTATTGATAATAAATGATCACTTCAGCAGGGCTGGCAAATCGTGGAGAACCTGGCACCAACTGCAGTATGAAGGTGATGAGTATGTTCGTCGGTGTGTGTGAGTCGTTGTCGTGTAGAGAGCAGATCCGCAAGGAATCTGACATGAAGGGTTTAAGTAGGCAGTGTATCAACGGAGAAACAGGTGCTGCCAGCACGCTAATTAGTGGCTTGATCAGCATTCCCATGGGAACAATCAGTGTTCCCATGGAAACACTAATCACGCATGTCGGCAGTGCCTGAGACACATGATGGAGAGAAAGAACAAAACAAACAGAACAAACCGACGAACTCACCGGGAACGTGACAGCTGTATGGTGTGAGCACAGATGCCCAATGAAGCAATGAAAATGCAAACATGCACAAGTAAATAGCAATTTCTGTTAAAGGCAAGCCACACCGACCATGCATATTCTGTCTATATCCCTCGTGACCCTGTCAGCTGTTACCTCTTTCTGTTTTCCATATCTTTTTCTATCTCACCTTTCTTAAAGATTAAAATCTTCTCTGTGCTACTGCCAGGTGAACACTTCACCTATTAAAATTCAATCCAATCGCGTGATGCCTTTAAAGGCCTCTGATTTGAGGAAAGAGAGTGTTTTCTCCACCATGTGTTCTGGGGAGGTTAATGCAGTTAGAGTTATTTCACAGTCCATTAAGGAGCTTATGTTGACCTTGTGACCTCTGAACCAACAACACTGAATTCATTATCATCACAATGGAATAGCTGCCGGTCCAGTTGACATGACAATGGTCCCAGAAAATCCCACGTTAGCACTTAGCAACGGTGAAAAGGCAGACACCTTTTTTTATCCCTTCCTCTCTTTTCTCGTTCTCTGCTTTTGGGTTTGGCTACTAATATAGCCAAACTGTAAATTGTATCATTATCATTCAAAAGGCACTGGGAAGGACAATAAAAAGGCCATGCAAAGTGATGGAAAGCCCTGACGTTTGGGGTTTTTGCGGCGTTTGATTCCATTAGATGGAAAGCAAAAGCTGGTAACTGTTGTACGTGACCGAGTGTGTGAATTGGACAGGATGGGAGCTTTGGCAGCGAAATCTAGCAGCAGATGAAGTTATCATGTTCAAAGGGGAAGTTGGTGACATGAACTTCCTGCTATGATCTTGTTATGTTTGAAGACAGCTTGGGGAGATGAAAAAGGATTGATTGAGGTCCACACACAGTTGAGTGCACTTTTAGCCAAGTCTAATTGAGAAATAAAAAGATTATCAAAGAAAAAAGATGGATGTTGTCACTTCAAAAAAGATGTCACTCCCAGATTATGCAGGAGAAAAACAACAAAAATAAATTATAATTCAAAAGAAATAAAAAAAGAGTTCTACAATTATACCTTCTAGTTATAGCAATATCATAAAATATAACTTACAGGTAATTATGAGTGTCTAATTTTCTGAAAAAAAAAACAAAAAAAACAATACTTGTACAGTATATTGTTGGTTGACACTTGTAAAACACACACACACACACACACACACACACATATATATATATATATATATATATATATATATATATATATATATATATATATATATATATTTATTTATTTATTTATCAGTGGCGGGCCATGCATTTAAAGTCTTGGCCTTCAGTGTGATTCATGCCATTAAGAAAACACAGTTTCACAATGAATAAGACACCCTATGCCTTTGGGCATCATATATTATGTCGCAGCTAACTAATAATACCAAATTACATTTTAAAAACACGTCCACACACGAAAGACAGAACTTGAAACGACACTTAATGCTCAAGCAAGCCTAATTTTAACTGCAGCATGACTGTTTTGTGAAATGAACGTCTCCCGAACAGATATTCAAAAATCATAATTTTTTACATGAATCTACCAAGGAGGTCTATAATACCTGGAAAATTCTATACCTTATTAGAGATGTCTCCTAGCAACCCAACTGATAAACAATGCTGCAGCGCTAGCATTTGTGCTACAGGTGTACGATTATCAAAAGCGTTTATAATGTTTTATACACCTGTTTCTGCAGGCATTTGTTAAACAAGCTTTAATATCATGTAATGTGGAAATGAACTCAATTATCGATATTTATCTCCCTGAGTGTCGACATGTTTGTGTGACATCATGCACCTGCATCTCGGCGAAATCGGAGTTGAGAATTTCTGCACGAGCCTACAAGTTGTAATTCTGATTTCAAGATACATTCCATTGCACTTTTCCTGTTAGGAAGTTGTAAAATCCGACTTTCCGAGTTGAATGGAATGCAGCTCTACTTTTCAAAACTTGATCCAACACTGAATGCTCCAGCAGCCTAATTTACACTTAGAAAACTCCTGATGTTTCTGTAACAAAGCAAAAAGCACTTACCAATTTGTTTGAAATGAAAATCAGTCCTCCTTTCCTGTTTAATAAATTAAGGAATCACATGCAGCACATCTCCTGTTTTTAAATCCATAAGGATCTCTTTCTCAATGGTGATGTGGCAGTGATGACAGCCGACTCATCAGACAGCTTGATCGTATGCTTTTCGCTCTTGAATTACATACATCACTTAAAGCGTGATTGCGTCACTCAAGGCCAGCTAGAAGGCCTCGACCGGGACATATCCTAAAGATCACACCCACCAAGAACAAATAAATCAATCTGATTGGCTGATGAATCTGACAATCTGACTTTAGTTGTCCATTAATTTGCAGTGTTGAGGGATTCTGAAGAAATTCTGAAGGCCTGAAGGGGTGGAGCTCAAACTCACGTGCTGCTTCGGGCATGCAATTTGTGAAACAGTTGTCACGCTTTGCTTGTAGGCATCAAGGAATAAATTCTGACTGGATAAACTTTTCATTTTTCTCTATTTGTTTGTAGATTAATTAAGAGTGGAAAGCGATTAAAAATACATAGGCAAAAAGGTGATTGAGAATGAAAGGATGAAAAATATTTATTTATTTGGCATGTTAGGCCGGCAGAGAAGGCTTTGCTGGCCCTGAGAATTCACCACTGACATATATATATATATATATATATATATATATATATATATATATATATATATATATATATATATATATATATACACACATTAGGGCTGTCGATTTAACGCATTCATTCAGTACGATTAATTATATTAAAAATATACCAAGACGCTCCAAAAGTGTCTGACGAAGGTGTACATTGACGCATCCTTAGAAAAGCCCTAATAATAAATATATCTCGGACTGATTGACGAATTCAATTGCAAAATGGATTGTGTGAACTGTAGGCCAATGATAGGCAGATGATATATATTCAATAATATGGAAATAAACAAAATATTGGACACTAAAGCCACTTTTTGAATTGTATTTTTGGTAACACTTTACAATAAGGTTTTATTCATTAATATTAGTTTATGCATGAGGTACCATGAACAAACAGTTAACAATATATTGCTTACAGCATTTATTAATCTTTGTTAATATTAGTTAATAAAAATACAATTGTTGATTGTAAGTTCATGTTAGTTCATTGTACATTAACTAATGTTAACAAACACAACTTTTGATTTGAGAAATTTATTATATATTGAAATTAACATTAACTAAGATTAATAAATGCTGTAAAAGTATTGTTTATTATTAGTTAATGTTAACTAATGTTATTAACTAATGTTAACAAATGGAACCTTACTGTAAAGTGTTACTGTCTTTTTTTAATGCTTTACTCATGTGTCACAATGATGTAATGCATTTTAATTATCTATATTATAATTTTTTATAATATATATTTTATTTATAATTATTTAAATATAATTATTTATAAGTATGTAATAATTATTTATTGAATTATTGTTATTTGAGGGGTTTTAAGCAAATATTTATATATGCGATCAATTGTGATTAATTAATCGGCATACAATGTAATGAATTTGATTAAAAAAATTTAGCGATTGACAGCCCTAATCTTTCTATCTATCTATCTATCTATCTATCTATCTATCTATCTATATAAAACAATATATAAATTCAAATAATTACTTTCTTTTTCTTAAATATTATTGCTTATATAACAGCAAAATAAGACATTAGCAGAATTTTCATTGATTTGACTGCTATTTGATTTGATTGCATAATAGAATATTAATTTGATATGTTTATAAAATATACACTTTATATTTATTAATTGTAATACAAAAAATTAAATTACAATTTAAAATATAAATTAAATCAATATAAATGAAAATAAAAAAATGGCAAAATTCATGAGTCTTCACCCACTTCCTATATAATGTTACAACAAATTGTGCTTTTTTATTTCCTTTACCAAAAAAATGTGTATAAAATATTTCTTATAAATATATAGTATTTAAAAATTAAAAACTTTTCTGTCAATAAGATCTGTTTGTGAAAATGTTGCAGAGGCCCTTTCCTATTTGAGTTAATTTAAATAGCAGCTAATGTGCAGCAGTGGTCATGCATTAATCTATCTCTTTAGAGCTGAGCCAGTCTCCATGACTTTCACCTTGGCCTGCCATCCACACTTTTGTACAGCTATTGATTGGCAGCTGGTTTAATGTCATATATGTTGCTAACAAGACAGGAGATGCAGTTAATATGTATTTCAGCACAATGGGGAGAATGTAGCCTGTGCAGCCACATGTGAAGTCCGGCCCAGTGCAAACAGCATCCGCAGAAAAGAGTCCAGTATTAGAAACTGACATTAACCTGACAAGAGAGAGAAAAAAAAGACATTAACAAACTTCGAGTGACCCTGAGCAGCCTTTCTAACTGCAAACCTGACCCCTTCCCAATCCCCAGAGCCCTGGCCACCAAAAACCGCTGTAGAACTGCTACATCCTCTCTCCCCTTCACCTCCTCCTTGGCGGTCTTGCACTTCCACCAAAATGGCACAAGATATTTTAGGTGGGGAGAGAGAATGGCACGACAGTGAAATTGATATCCCTCCCTGTCCTCTTTCCAGGCAATATGTTGCCTTTCTGGGACTTTTTAAAGTGATTGATGGGAGGGGCGAGCTGCAGGAGGGACCCCTGCTTGAATCAAAATCACCATCCTCAACAAATTGGACAGTGGTGGACTAACAAGTCAGATACTGAGACCGCACCCCAGATTGTCTCACCCAAAACACAGTCGGGCTGTTTTGGATCCTCAGACATTTACACTTTTTGAGAAATTACCTTCAAATAGAGTTTCTTACAGTTGTCTCTCAGTAATAAGATGGGATAAGAGAAAGCATTAAAAAATTATAAATACACTAATCAATTTAAGGTAACAGCACAAGACTGTGTTACATGCATTTTTATTAGAATGAAACTTCCCCTCACCAAAGGCTTGCTTTAAACTGAATTGACTGTCATCTTTAAAGGGGTCATGACATACAGTACTTTTTAAAAAAAAATAATTTTATTATCTTCCCTGAGGCCCACTAATAATGTTAGTGAAGGTTTTGTAGGGCTTTACTGGTTGATTAGATCAGTGTTACTATCAGAAATAATTAATAATTATTTCTTTAGTTATTAATTAATATTTAAATTAATTAATTGAATCTAACTCATTAAAACCTCATATGGGGCTCCAGTAAATGTAGTGCGCTATGTTTAGGAGCGGGTTTGGTTATTAGCAATAATGAATAATTATCAAAGATAATTATTAATTATTAAAATCAATAGAACATTGATGAGAATCAATGTTAGCTTTTTTAATCCTTTAAATCAACAATTATCAAAGATAATCGTTAATTGTTAACATTGATGAAACATTAATTAAAATGAACACTAGCTTATTAATCATTCAAATTCAACAATCATCATAGATAATTATCAATTATCAAAAATCAATAGAATATTAATAAGGATTAACATTGACGGGGCACCACCCTGGAATCAGGGACTAATAACCAGATAGTAGAACAGTCTCAATATTAGATTGTTTTCTTAGGAAAATCGACATCCGAAGAATATCGATTTTCGGGGAAAAAAAAAACAATGAATGAAGGCTTGAATCCGAGCACTGACATCCTGTCAGCATGACACAGGCGTATGCAAAACAAACCAAAACACTTCTCTTTGTAATATAAACAAAGTTTATTTATGCAGTAATATCAATTAATAAATAATATAGTGCAGTCAATAAACTTCCGACTTACAACTACAAACTAAACAGTGACATGTTTAGATATGGAAATAAAAATAATCCTATAACACATAAGGTGTGTGTGTGTGTGTGTGTGTGTGTGTGTGTGTGGTTAGTACGAGAGAGAGAGAGAGAATTAAGTGACGGCCCTAAAGCCGATTTCGCAATCGTGGGAGAGAAAGCAGCTGTTAGTTTATCACTCAGAGACGCGGTGGACGGCTCATAAAAGTCCCGCGTTCTTTGACTCTTTAATGGATAACTCAGTTTGCCGGTTTCACCCGTGATGGCAAAAATGCACAACAGTCCAATTTGGTTGGACCACAATACAGCAAAACAAATTTGTGATAATTAATACCCTGAGTATTAATAATGAGCGGACATGGCGGTCCGTAAACTGTACAAGCAAAAACCTTGAAACACAAGAATAACACACTATAATATTCTATCTCTGCCCAGACGTAAACCTCTTACTTGAATCGCATGAGGACAGAATGTGTGTTCATCCGTCCTTTAATTCCGACCCGGTTCCTTGAGGCTCGGGTGATGACGGGAGGCCGTTTCCTCGCTCTGTTGGCGGGCACGGCTGTTGATTCTCGGCTGGCTGGCGGAGAACTCAGAAATGTCGACTTGATTGAAGATGGAAGAGAAATCTTTAATCTCTTCACTTCTGCAGGCAAACGGATAAAGATGCGGATTGCTCGGCGGTCTCCTTCGGATCCGTTAGAGTGTTCGGTTGAACACAGAGTAATCTCAACTCGTCCAGCGAGATGGAGATTGTATGGCCACAGTTTCAAGTCGGACGTTACTTCCTTGTGCCACGAGGTTGCACCTGAGAGCAGCGATGAGCTGCGTCTACACACTGCAAACAAAGTTGCTGGAAGCAAATCCCGGAAGCATTTCAGAGGCATTTCTACTCCTGATGATGTCATGGTTTGAGGTGCGTTCTGTTGTGTGCCTTATCCAATAGGAGTTGAGAGTTCGATCCTTTAGTGAGCAAGGCTTCATGGGATTTGTAGTCTGTTTTGGACTCCCTTTGTTTGATTTTGGCGCAATTTTTATTAGTAAGATTTACGACTTGGTGTGTGGGGGCCTGAGTTAGGTTTTTACGACTGTGTTAAGCCTGCCTTTGTCTTCTATCTGAATACATGAGGCCCAACAGTTTTTAGTAATATGTGATAATTTTCAACTGTCTCTGGCCCTCTGTCTAAAATGCTCGGTCTTGGCCTAAGCACCTCCTTAAAACTTCAATGTAAATGCCCACTGTTATGATTGGCTAATATCATGCAGCTCTTCAAACAACCACATTTGAAACTCAACCAGAAGAGAATGAACATGATTCACAACATTATAAAACACAATTTCAGGGTTTACACATAACACACATCCAGCACACTGCATCCAAATATATTAAACTCTTCACTCAAACACAGTTGTACTATAAACTATAAAACAGTCATGACATTCGAAACATTTGTAAATTGAATTGGTTACTTATGGTTGTGCAGTCAGGTCAAATAGTGTTTTTAACTGGCCCATTCTTCATTAATAGTTCCTTTGCAAAGCTTGAATCATATTGTGACTGGTTTACAAGCAACTCACGCTGATATGAGCTAAAAGCAGAAGTGGAATAGACCAGAATTTAAAAGTTTCGCTTCTACCTCTTTTAAAAAGCGCGGCACACATCGACAGAAATCCCACTGTCCCACTGTCACTTCACGGGCTTCATCGTGCCTCCTCAGGGCTTTCTCGGGGCCAATGGCCTTTAGCCTGTGGATTAACCTTGGGCCAAACAAGGCCAACTATGGAATGAGGCGGGTCAATATCAAGGCAGAGTTTCGCCGAACTTGCCAGGTTGTGTATCCAGAGCACAACAGTTTGGTACATGTGGGAGGAGGGTGGGGCCAGGTTGTGATGCTGCACACCCGGCCCCTAATCAGGCTAATCAAGCCCTCGAGAGGGATAAAGGCGACCGTAGGCAGCAGTTCCAGAGAGAGAGAGAGTTACGGGCAGCTGCCCGGCATGTGTTTGTGTTTGTCTTTTTGTTTACATAAACATTAAATGATTATTTATGTTGTTAAGCCAGTTCTCGCCTCCTCTCCCTTTTACCTCGTTACACTGGTGCCGCAACCCGGGAAGGAGGAGGGATGCACCGTAGTAGAGTCCTCACCACTACCATCCACCCCAACGGAGCAGCCACGGCCATCCGCTGGGGGGACGGAGGAGACTGGCCGCCTGAGAGCGGAGGAACGGCCGCTGACCACGAGGGGAGGATAGGCTCCTAGCCTACCACCTGGAATGGTCAGGGCCATTGCCAGGGACGGAGGAGACCCCTACCAGCTGCTAAAACGCGGCGGGGTCAGAGAATGGCTGACTGCGAGCAGGTAGGGGCTCCTGGCCGACCACCTGGTGCAGAAGGACCGCTGCCAGGGGCGGGGGAGACCCCTTCCATCCACCAAAAATGCGCTGGGGCGTTCCATCTGCCAGGGGCCGGAGGACTGCCTCCGATCCGACCGGGGAGGTGTGGCTGTCATCCACTAGAGGGTGGAGGAGTGGCCGAGGACCAGGCTACGGTGTATCGGAGAACCGCGAGTACGGCGAGTAAATTATTATTTTTTCCTCTCTCTCTCCTCTCTCTCCCGCTGCCACTCTGCATTGGCCTTTCCCTCTCTTTGTAAATATTATTATTGTGTTTTTGGTTGGTATTATCACTGTTACAGTGTGTAAGTACCGCTTTTTTTTTTGTGTTATTATTGTTGTTTCCCTCCCCTTGTACCCTTCCAGATCCAGGAAGATGGGGATGACAAGTCAGATAACTAGATAAAATGATACCTCAGCTTGAGTTTCCCTTATGCTTGTGAAATTGGTGGAGTGTGTGACGCTGGCATCAGGGCGGCGTATTAAGGGTGGGTTTTAGGGCAATTTTGCAGGGCTATTGGCCCGATGGTGAGATTGCAGGTCAATTTTGGTCCAGCAGCTTGATGTCTGAGGATATTGGCCCAGGCTGGCTAGTAGATAGCTCTGGCTTGCACTGGCACGATAGTGAAAAAGAGGCTACTGAGTGCCATTGGGCAGGGCCAAGGGTGCAAGGGTGCAACGTTGTAAAATTGGGAGTTGATGTCGTGCTTTAGAGGCAGTCTTTTGCTGATGTTTTGGTTCTTGTGATGTCACAAAATTTACAAATTCCAAACAAGCCATTTTAGCAGCTTGGTTTAAATAAATGCTATTTTTCTATTGAGGTTTTGAGCTCTGAAACAATATGCTTAGAATAACCTTTTATATGTCTACATATCAAGGAAAATTTGATTCCTTATGTCATGACCTTTTTAAGGAAAAAAATAAACTCAACATTTTTTAATTTTGTCCACTTTTGATAAATTTCTCTTACAGAGTTATCCCATCTATTCATCCCAAATAACATGAAAATAGCCTTATCAATGTGGCACTGTATTTGTTTGATGAATTTGCAAAATATACTAAATGTGATAAATCTATTTGTCATTTTTCAGTTTTATACAACAAAATGGATTTTGCTGCATTCATTGTGTGGAGAAATATAAAGCTTCAGTACTTTGATGGAATGATTACAGAAACATCCATAATATTAATGATGTGACAACAGCTGACACAGGCCTCCGTGTTTAAATTTGATTGTAAGCCAGGTCCAGGGAAGAATTTTCTTATTTAACATCTCTCATTAATATTTCAGTAATATTGAAAATGTGTGAAAAATATTCACTTAGCCGTTGCCCTCTGGCATTTGATTTACTGCAATACAGCACTGGTTGCATTAGAATATTCATGCCTCTCTCTTCAGCTGTTGCATTATTGGCTTTTGATTGTGTTGCTCTTTGAAAGCTCTATTCAGCTTTTCTCAATGCATGCTGCCACATACTTCCAACCAGACAATGTAACAAAGAGCAGGTACTTTGCAATTCTCTCATTTGTCCTTCAAGTGGCTCACCATATTGACTTTATCACAATCTTTTTTCTCTCACTGTTATTTTCAAATTGTTGCACAAACTGGGCACAATTGCAAAGCAGACAGTTTTTCAATCCCTGCTCCAGTCCGATTGATTACCAATAGCCTGACTCAGAATTCAGTTTCATGCTGTCCTCCTCTTTGGGCCCAGCCTGACAGCTATCCTTTTTTATTTAAATATGCCACTGTTTTTCTCTATTAGATCAACATAAACAGCTAAATCAATTATACACAATTCTTTATCAACAGGCTTTGTTCTTGGGTGTGATATTATCTTTTGAAATTAAAAATGTTTTGCTGTCATTCTGCTCGAATTTCTTCAAAGTGGTTTTGCAACAAAGGACTTTGTGTCTTCTTACAGAGAAAAGTTTTGATTTGAAGCCATCTTTGTTCCTCAGGTTTAAAGGTGCACTTAGTATTAAGTATTAAGTATTATCTCATGCTGGCCAGTGTGGCAGTTGTCTTGGACATATACTGACACATAGTGATGTGGATGTAGCATAACAGAGGCAGTAGCATTTTTCAGCTACCAATACCATTGTGGAAATGTGGTATTTAGAGTCAGCCATAATTAATTTATTCCACAAGCGAAAGTGTCCAATAGAGTGCAACAGTGCCAGTCTACTTTTTCAGCCACCTTGGTTCCAGAAGTATTTTTCAATTCATTTCTAATAGTGATTTCATAAAATCCTGCATAAAGAGTTATAGGCAATATACCTAACCAACAAGCTCCGAGGTGAATCATGCCATTACAAACTTTGATTTGAAGCAAAGAAGTATTTGAAAATCGGACAACAAGACAAAGGCACAAGACTGTGTACTTACCATCTTTTGTGAAGGCATGAACTACAATCCCATGAAGCATTGCGAATGACGCTATTGAATTAAAAACTCTGGAAATGTATAAAACTATTAATTTTAAGTTGTTGATGATAACTTTAGAAACAATATATTTTAATTGTATTGCAAAATATTCAGATGTTCACAAATAAATAAGTAGTTTGAGAGTGTTTGAGAGTGTTGGAAGGGCAACTTGATTGCATCATTCACAGTAGGCCTACATGATGTGAGAGGGTGGTCGCTGTAGCACTTGTTTGGTGCGTTTTGTTTGCCACGATTCTCCAAAGTGTTTCTATTCAGGATCACAGGCAGTGCAGTTTTTCAACATAAATTTCACTATTAAACACTATTTTAAAATAAATTAAGATTAACACAGACTGATGGCTTCAACAAGAGTATATACCATTAATTAACAACTTCGGATCATTGTAGGTCTGTCTTTAAAGGTTTATAAATTTATAAGTATTTTTAAGTACTATTAATTTTTAATGAGGGAAAAGTGCTTTTGAATATTCACAGAATGCATCTGTTGTTTAAGTGGAAGGCACAGCACACCTATTTCACAGAAAAGTCTCCCGTAAAAATGTGATGTAGATTTATACGCCCATAAGAATCTGGTTTAAGTAACACCTATTCTGCTTGCGTATAGCAAAGGTTACTTTAACCGCTCAGGGATTTAGCTGTCCCCTGTAGCAAAGCCCAAGCCTTTGGCCACTGATGGGCTTTGCTGGTGGGAAGATGGCAAAAAAATATTTTCTCCTTCCCTGTCCGTTTTCTCCTTGGTGGCCATTTCCTGCAGTAAATAAATTAGAAGGGGGAATGAGAGTATGAGAGCTCGGTGGCTGCCACCACAGATGCCTACAGATGAGACAGTCTGCAGGTGACACAGAGGGTCTTTGAGCACCAAAACGGGGCTCTCTGCACCTAATGCTCAGACAGTATCTGAGGGAGCGTAGGCACGGCTAGATTGATGAGTACCTCCAATGGGTACTTGGCCATTTCTGTGGAGAATGGCTGAGCTTCTTTGCCTAATGATGCCCCATCCATCCTGGGGGTGAGAGCTACAGAAGACCAGGGACGATGGGTAACCCGCCTCTGATCACTCTTTATTTGGCAGTCAGTTCTCTGATCACAGGAAACCCTCCACAGTGCACATTAATATTATAAATAGATACTTTGTCAAGGATTTACATTCAGTGATCTGAAATCCAGTGGACAGGGAAATAAGGGAGGTGTGTGGGGGGCTGATTGATTGTGTAGGACATTGGAGACCAGAGGAAAGAAAAAAAGTGAGAAAATACAGGCTTAAATTTATCATGATGCTGCTAGCATAATGCAAGCATGTTCTCTTTGTTACTGTATAGCACAGTTGTTCCATCCTTCTTTGTGGACATACAGTATGGGACTAGTAATAGTTCCAGCATGCCTTTAAGGAAAACAATTGTTATTTGTCAAAGTATATTGTGTCTGTAATATCACAGCAACATTGTTTTTTGAATTTCAATGAAAAAAAAAAAAAAAGTTTAAAACTTGAAACTCTAAGAAAATATAAATTTTGAGTTTAAAAAAATTCATTTCTAAATGTTGCTCAGTGTAGCACTTACATTTATCTATCTATCTATCTATCTATCTATCTATCTATCTATCTATCTATCTATCTATCTACAATTAGTTTTATAATATTCCTTTAACATTTAAAAAGCAGAAACAGTGCCTTTTAAAAGTTTCTAGAGCTACACCACACACACACACAATGGCAAAACCGTGACCATTGAAATCAAAGCAAATGTCTACATTAGGCATTTTTCTTGTTAGTGAGCGGCTAATACACTGCCAGACCATCATTACTGAGGGCTGAGAAATAAATCAGACAGCTATATTTCCCTTGAAGGGATACCTAATTCCCACTGATGTGTTATCTTGAAGAAACAATGGCAGAAAATCAATAAGCTATGGATGTAATGAAGAAATAAGACTTTGTATTTCCCATGTGAAGCAATCACACACAGGTTTAGCCTTAGCCTACTCAAGCAACCATCATTTCCCTTATATAAGTTACACTCACCTGCACCTCTGACCAGTTAATGCACATTTTAAATTTTTGGAAATGCTGCAGATGAATTTAATTCTATGAGGAACGGCAGGCACATGTCAAAGATCATTCTCTCAGGATTCAAGAACTAACCCTCAGCTAATCACCTGCCATGCTAAATTAAAAACGTCTCCTACACTATTCTATGATTGAGCACTAATTAGGTGTGGTGGAGCAATTCATAGAACATTTTAATGGCTTTATGTTAGACTTCAAAACTCTATTGGCCAGACTAAGAGCAGAGATGATAGTTCAATACCAATACTAGAAGAGTGAGGACTTTACCAATAAATTATCAATACTCAACTGTGTTCCAAACTTTTTATGAAGAAAGAGAAACATAAATTATGATAAAAGACAAAATATTAAATGCCATGGATCAATATTTACAAAATAATCCATTACTATGTATATATGGTCAAAATAACACATTTTGACAAAGATCTGGAGCAAAACTACAGGTAAAACAAATAACCTTAGAAAAGTGGCAGTGTCATTTTATTTTACATAGATATAAGTAGGTATGCAACTAAAATATGTTGACTTCAGCACCCCTTGTTCCATTATATTCCAATGGTGTGAGTCCAAAAATGGGAAACATTTTTTTTTGCTTTTTGTTGTTTTTCCAAAGTTGGAGTACCTGTATTTCCAGATTTATTGAAGATATCTTAATTTCCTTTTAATTCCTGGTTCAGAACAAACTTTCTTTTTGGTGTCTTCATATTTAAGGGCCTATATGATTAAATCTCCGAGATGTGGAGCTCTCAGTGTGGACCATTTTCAGTCTTCTAATTGAGGGGGCCCTGGACCCCACATAAGATTTAAGGGACCCCCCCACCCCCATAAGGCCAAAAACAACGTAACTTGAGGAGTCCCCTGGTGTTTCATCAAAACTCTAATACTGGAAACATAAAACTCAGTTGTTGTTTTTTTTCTTCCCCAGAATGATTGCAGGGACACAACGTGACATTGTTCAATGTATGTCCCATTTTTCATAAATAATTCAAATTAGATTTCTTACATCGGAAAATTCTAAACACGCCAAGTGTGCCTTGCACTGTTTTCTGAAGGAATTTATAGACAGTGTGTGAGTGACACTGGCAGAGTGGATCCTCATTTTCCTCATTTTATTCTCTGTTGCTTCGCTTTATTTCCAGATATTCCAGATATTGTTGCTGTGTTTGTTTCCTTACCCTTTTATCGCGACCTGCAGTGGAAATGTAAGTGCAGCGTAGTTCTTGTGGGAAGACTAGCAGCTGTACATCATCGTACCATTAGCTAGGTAACTCCTAGCCAATCACATGTAAGCCATTGCTTTATAAGTCTGCTCACAATCTATCACATTGCTGTTTCAGTGTGCTAACATGGCAATCTCCACCACCACCAGTTGAGTCCCGTCCTGCACGGGGGTAGGCTCCTCGCCCCTGCCTCCTATCTCTGGCAGGATATGACGGTGCCGAGTACAACTTCTTCAGATCGCCAGACGGGGCTTACGCCAAAGAGAGACATTATATTTCTGTTTTATATTCATCAAATAAATGTTATCTTAAATTTCATTCAAGTCTGCGAGTCTTCCTGATAAAATTGCGCTTCAATAATAGTAGGGTTTCCCTTTACATAAAACTCCGGGATTCCCTCAATGTGTGAGCGCAAATACGCGAACATGAGGGATCATCGATATTTTACAGTGGTGTTTATGAATGGGTATAGTTTATAGTGTATGTGCTTTTCCCACTGTACTCCCAAAAATTTTTGTTGACTTGTTGAGATCCATCCTATGATGTTTGTGATCAGGTCTGTTCATGCACATGCACACTCCTAAAAACCTGTTAGAGCGCCGCTTATGTGTTTACACGGCCACATAAGCAGCTTTCTCCGGGAGAAACCTAGGTGTGTTAAACTGCTTTCTCTTAATCCCATAAACGGTTTAAGGAAATCACCGTTTTTGTTTACATGACGCTTCTGAACGGTGCTTTCTGAAAAAACCCTTGAATAAACCGTTTTCTTAAGTGCATGTAAACGTGGTCACTGTCAGAGATGTGTGTTTAATGAATGTACATAGTACGGAGCAGAGACAGCCAGTTTCAGCAGAGAAATTAGGTGAGAAAAAACATGAGGCAACAGTGAAACTATTTCAAGCATTGGGCATTACCAGTACAAAAGCTCAGTTGGTGTAATGGGACCCCTCCAAGAGCTCTGACTCAATTAGAACACTGCCCATTTTCAATGGTCGAAAACCAAATGTGGGTCATATGGTATGAAGGTAGTTTTTCTTATTCAACAAAACAAAGGTCTGAAGTACAAATTCTGTTGAAACTAGAAAGGTGCCTTTATTTTTTCACATAGAAACAATAATGTAAAAATCTCAAATTTTGAGAGTCCAAAAATACACTATTTATAAGAATAAACAACACATTGCTCTTCAGTGCAATACATAGATTTTGGATTTCAGAAATGTACATCTGCATTAGAGGTCGACCGACAGTGGAGTTTACAGATACGGATAACTAAGCTGGTCAGTACCTGCCGATATCCGATTAATCAACCGATAGTTTTAAAAATTGATACTGAATGAAAAAATAACACTCAAAATAAAATAGTGCTGAACTTTATTACAAAAATAAACAGTACTGACTTAACCATGAAAATGTATTGTACTTTTTTAAATGAAATAAATATATAAATATTAATATACATGAACTAATATTCAAATTTTAAAGTCAGCTGATTTTTAAATTGACATTGTATCCTTAGTCCACACCGTTATATTATTGCATAGAACATTCCTGGCTGTTAAAAAAAGAGCATTTCATTTTTATCTAATGTGCATAAAATAAATAAATAAAAAGTTTTAGTCAGTCCGTATTCTCAAACGTTAAGTCAAAATTAATATGAGGGGGGAAAACGCTTCAATAGACAGTTCACATTGTGTTACACTTGCACTGATTCCTTGTACTCCAGACTCAAGCTTCATAATAACAGCGAAATACCACTTTTTTTTTATTCATTACAGTTGTATGTAGGGTAGCAATATTTCCAGATAGCAGTGGTATTTGGCTGAAATTGGTGGTGAAGCGGCTAAATCTATGAGCCCAGGTCAGGGGCTGTTCAAACAGACAGAACAAAACAGACTGGAACAGAACGCGAGAATCTCGAGACAGACACACATTTCCAAGTTGAACTCCTTTCCTGACAAAGCATTTAAACAACTTGTTGTCTAATCTGAGAAATGATTATAAGAGAGCAAGACGCAATGGCCAAAGACCTCTACCAACTCTACGGGGCTGTTCACACTGAATGCTTTTGCAACCATCCATTTGTTTTTCTATGTAAACGCGCACTAGATGAACGTCTTTGTTTCCCTTTGTTTTTGTTTATTCAGCATCTCGTGCAGGAGTGCTGTTTTTTAGATGATGTGTCTAATTAAAAAGAACTTTAAAAGCATATTGAGACACCTGCTTTCTGTTAAACTGCATTTGTTGCGCTGTGTCTAGCCTTTTTTAGTGCAAGAATGTGATCGATCTGAAGTCACTGCATTACAGCGAGGATACATTTTTAAAAATTGAAATCAGATGCATTTCTGATTTGTTTAAACGTTTCTCTCAGCTGCATGAAGATATTAATTTGCTTTCTCATGTCACTAGCTTTAAATATGCAACTTAGCTGGCTAACGAATGCATAAACGTGACCAGCTAGATATAAATGAATAGATGGTAACAATTGTGACATTTAACATTTAGGTAGGGCTTGTGTGTATTTTTGTCACATTGTTATAACCGCTTGAGGTTAGCTTTAATGTTAGCGTCCTCTCAGCCTTGTCGGCAAACATATTGCTGTTCTCTACTAATGCAGCATCTAGTCAACAAATGAATTACTTTATAATGATATGACAACGTGTACTGTTCCGCTCCATGCAGTGTAGTCTCACCTGTCAAAACAAACACTACAAGGCATCAGTGAAGTGACAGTTTTTATTTCGCCTCTAGAGGCCACTCTCATACTTCAGAACAACAGTGGACCCTTCCCAGCTGCTCCAGCACCAGCCACAATGGGGCAAAACTATCGGTGTGGATTTTTGCCGATAACCGTTAGTTCCAGAAATCTGTTAACGGTGCCGATTAATTGGCAAAACTGATATATTGGTCGACCTCTAATCTACATAGCTGGAATGCATCCAATAACCAAATATGCTGTAACCTTTTGCATTTGAACTTATTTTCTGTCCTAAAAGTGTCTGAGCATCAGAGACTGTAAATCTATTCTTGTAGAGATCCAAAACTTGGTGGGATGGTCCCAAATCACCCCTACTACTCTGACACATCTATCTGACACTAGGTGGTGCTATAATTAGCACATTTACATTTTTCGCTAATACCGCTGAAACCATATGGGTTAGAATTAAAAATGTTTATTACTCTGAATCATTCAGTGCACCTAAATTGTTTTTGTTGATTTCTATTTTAATTTCCAAAATTTTATCCAACTCAAACGATTAAAAAATTGTTGTTCCACATGACGACTGCACAAGAAAGTATGTTTAGAACAACAGTTTAGTTCAGAACAACATGAGGGTGAGTAAATTATGACAGAATTTTTATTTTTAGGGCTGCACTGGCAGTGCACTTAGATTATACATTTTATAATCCATATTCCATGGAAATCGAACCCATGACCTTGGCATTGTTAGTGCAATGCTCTACCAGTTGAACAACAGGAACAACAACAGAAAATTGGTTCTGATCTAGCCTAAATCACAAGAAAGAGAAAATTGCAAAGCTATTTAGTGTTTAAAATAAAACTGAATAGTAATAAGGCTACAAATCCAATAATTTAATTTTTGGCTCTTGTTATAAGAGTACTATAGCATTCATACATCTGTCATATATGAATTGACTGGTTTTCTTCACCAGAACAGGCTTTGTGTTAAAATGCATAATTCACCTTGAGGGATAGCTCTTTAAGTAATCTAATATTAAACTGAAAGTGTGAACAAGGAGGTGGAAAATCAATATTATTTGATGTTGAAAGACTTCTAACTACCTCCTGCAATTTTCTGCCTTGTTTGCGAGTACAATGTCATTCCTTATTTATGAATTGATTTTCATTTTAGCTTCTTGAGATTCAGTGTGCTCGTTTAATGGATGTCTCCATCTATGAATTAAGCCGGAACCTTTTTGTATCACACAAACCAATATAATGGTATGAAGAAATGTGCTAAATTAATTGTCCTCAGTTCCAAGTGGTGCTTTATTCAGGTCTTTAAGCCATTCGTGCAACTTTTCTTCCAGTTATTATCCTAGCACTTCCTCTCCTGTCTGGCTCCTGCCTAGCGCTCCTCTCTTTGCACTGGCAAACAAACCCTCACCACTGTGTGTTCTCCTCCTGCCAAGTTGTTTCAGCTCAGCAAAAACATTCCCGACATTCCTGCCGCTGGGAGGAAAAAGTAGGTGAAGTGGCCTGGCAGGCGTGCTGTGCTTCAATCAACCAATTAGATAATCAAGAGCTTTCACATTGTGCAGGCTGACAATCAACTCTGCCAATTAAAGACCCGTCTGTGCTGCACGCAGCCCTTCAGCGCAACCCATTATGGAGCTCATGCATTGGAGTGGGCCAGGCTGATCAAGAAAAATTATGCCCCTAATAACAGCGAAACGAAAGAAATTTGGACAAAACGACTCTCTGCATAACAGATTTTGTTTACTAGTGGGTAATTAATTCTCCACATATGTTGGGAACATCTGTCGCGATGACCTGCCATTGAATCAGCGAAATGACTGCTGTGCTGCTCCTCCTCAGGTCATTAGCACAACCATTCAAATTACTCTTCCTCCCTCTGCCTTGTCCAAAATTGCTTCCAACTTTATTTTTAAAGAGCCACTATCCTTCACTATCTTAGTCCTCCTCTCTTGCTTGCTGTGTTGTTTTCAGACACAAGGGTATATGTAGTGAAAAGTGCTGAGAGATTACAGTGTTCATGAGTTGGGGAGGAAGGACTTTAAGGCTCAGTGAGTATGTCCTGAAAAAAAAAGGAACAACATTTTGCCTGTTTAAGGAGGCATATTCAGCATTGGTTAAGCACGGGCTTGGTCCTTTGACACTATGATTTACACATCAGCAAATCCACTGGTTAAATAATCAACTGCATACTCTGAGGATAAAGCAAAATTTCACATAAGTTTAAAGCCCCGTTCACACTGCAAGTGACTTTGTCCCTTGGTGTCGCTAGACTCTGCGATCTGTGTCGCTAGTGGGCATTCCTACTGATTTTCGCTGTAAAATTATTGGAGGACTGCACGGCCATCTGGCCATAGCTTTTGAAAATTTTATCATGGATGAGACCTAATACCGGTAAAATTACGATTTAATTACAATTTGACAATTTGACAGAGATCAATTTTCTTGTCTCTATAAATGTACATTCTGTAGTGTAGAGTGTTTTGTAATGAACTAATAATGCTTAATATGACATCGTCAGATAGAAATAAAAAATCTCTGTCATCTTTTGCCCTTGCTACAGTATATAGATCACCCAGGCCTTACTCTGGTTTCCTTGGTGAATTTGCAAATTTTCTATCTGATCTAGTAGTTAATGTAGATAGAGCTTTAATTGTTGGTGATTTCAACATTTACATAGATGAAATGACACACTGGGATTAGCCTTTATTGATATTCTCAACTCTCTTGGAGTCAGACAAAATGTGACAGGACCAACTCATTGCCATAATCATACGCTAGATTTAATTCTGTTATATGGGGGCGGTTTCCCAGACAGGGACTAACATTAGTCTTAGACATAAATGCACATTTAAACTGGACTAGTTGAAAAAGCATTTCTCAGACATGGATTAAAATAGTCTCAGACTTTCCCTAAACTTGATTTTTAAAGTCTGATTTCCTGAAGGAGGATCAGAGCTAGTCTAGGTCTAAGTGAAGGAATAACTTAAACCTGGCCAGAGGCAGGTTTAACTTCAGATTAACTGATGTTGGCCTCCAGGTTGACCTTGGCAACAGAGGAAAATGGATTACCTGGACTATTTCTATGATGATGAAAGAGCACCACCAAGACCAGACAGAAGGGCAATTATAGACAGCAGCAACCCACTGAATGATTTTGATGAAATCAACTATTCATGACTATTTTTATATGTACAAACAAAATGCAGCTGACATAATTTGTCTGCTTGAACTTTTAGGGGAAGGCCTATTCCTCCTTCCCTGCAAGTACTGATCACCTTGAGGTATTTGGCATGTGGAACATTCCATCGTGAAACAGGAGATTTGTGTGGCATAAGTGAACCAACTGTGTGCAAAATAGTCCACAAAGTCTGCAATGCTATATGTGAACTGAAAGATAACTACATCAAGTTCCCTGATGCTGCTGCCCAAGCCAGCTACAAGGTGGAGTTCTATGAATATGGTAAATTCCCTGGAGTCATTGGCTGTATTGACGGATGTCATGTTCCCATATAGTGTCCCTCTACAACAGATGCTGAAAAGTACAGAAATCATAAAAACTGGTTCTCAATAAATGTACAAGGTGTATGCACTCCCACTATGCAGTTTTCCAACAGTGTTGCATGTTTTTTCAGAAACGGACATGCCAGGACCCTAAACTGGATGGTGCTGCTTCATGTTTCTCTCCTCCTCCTTCATAGCTAACTCAACATGAAGTATTTTCATCTTCATTTCATGTTCTTCTTTTAAATACTTTAATTTGTGCTCATGAAATTCCATGGATATTTTCTCATGTATGGTCAGTCTCTTGGTCCTTCGGCCCAGATTAGTGACACCATCTTCTCTCCTGGCTGCTTCAGATGTAGTGGGCTGACCTGCATTCTGTCTCAGGCCATCCAAGCTCTGGTGATCAACTGGAAAACATTGTATTGATGCATTAAAGAACAATATTTAAGTTGTGTGTATTACATATTTTTGTTATAGGAATATAAGAGATAACGGAGAGCATTACATATTCCCTGAAGTGTGAGGATCGCACATGTTGAATGAATGTTGCCTACCAAATGAGGACTGGACCGGCACCCCATCTGAACTGTCCAGATGGTCATCATAGGGGATACCTTCCAGGGGTTGCTGGCTATCGATGAGCGCAGTCAACAAGTCTCCTAGGTCATCAGTCTCTGGTCTTTCTGGAGGTCCACCACCAGTCTTGAAATGCTCCCTACAAGCAACAGCATTTGTCTTCTTTAACTGTATTTTTATGTTTTTCCAGAGGATCTTAAAAAGATGACAATTTTGAAATTATGTTAGTACTTATTATACTGTTTGTTACATTTCTGGATCACAAATATATTTCGGTCCCACTGTGTTGTGTTACACAAAACAAACTTTTCAAGGTGACTGATTTGTAAAAGTGGGCCAATTTAATAAATACAGTATCTTACCTGAAGTTATTGGACTGTCCTTTCACGTACTTTTTCATTTGAGTTGAATTGATTGCAAATTTTACTCCAGGCATTCTTTTCCTTGTTTTTAGTTAATGAGTCATGCTGTTTGTTCTCAATAATTGGGTGGTTTGACACAATTTTCTTCAAGAAATTTTTTCCAAATTCACAGAAATTCTTTGAACGTTTTCTTTTACCTTTGTCCATTGTTTGGTTGGATGATTTACTCCAGTTCCACACAACGCTACTGTTTGTTAGGGTTCCATCCCTGGTTTTCCAAGTGTCCTCACGTCAGCACTATGTGCACATCATTAAACTAATCAGGCTTCACCAAGAGTAGCTGATTAGTCCTTATTTACCTTAGTCTGTGACTCCCTAGTCAGAAGTAATTAATCTCAAATTAAGAAATGTCTCAAAAAGCCATTTTTTTTAGTCTGGATTAATTTAAGTAGAATTAGCCTATTTTTGATTTAATTTAATCCCTGTCTGGGAAACCGCCCCTATGGAGTTGATGTTGATACTATAGAAATTCTACTGCAGAGCGATGACATCTCAGATCATTACCTCGTCTCTTGTTTTTTGCGATCAGCTAATGCCACTCAATCTACACTACGCTATTGTTCGGGTAGAACTATTCTTTCAACCACTAAAGATAGCTTCTCTAATAATCTTCCAGAATTATCTCACATACTCGGTAAACAAAAAAGTCTAGAAGAACTTAATGAAATAACAGAAAATATAAATACAGTCTTCTCTAGCACTCTTGATAGCGTCACCCCCTTCGATTAAAGAAAATTAAAGAAAAAAGCCTCGCACCGTGGTACAATGATCACACTCATGCTCTAAAGAGAGCAGCTCGGAAAATGGAGGGCAAGTGGAAGAATACAAAATTAGAGGTATTTCGCGGTGCATGGAAAGATAGTGTCTGTAGCTACAGACAGGCATTAAAAGCTGCCAGGTCAGCATATTTTAGCAAACTCATAGAAAATAACCACAACAATCATAGGTGTTTATTCAGTACTGTGGCTAAATTGGTTAGGAATAAGCATCAGCTGAACCAGATATTCCGTCGCAGCACAATAGTAATGACTTCATGAATTTCTTTACTGATAAAATTGAAATAATCCTAAATAAATTGGAACTATGCAATCAACAGTCACAGCACCTCAGAAAACAGTGTCTCATAATTTTGCTCACGAGCAACTTCAATCCTTTGCTGTCATAGGTCATGAAAAGCTAACAAAACTTATCAAAAAATTAAAAGCCACAACATGTATGTTAGATCCAATACCAACTAAGCTCTTCAAAGAGATATTCCCAGTAATCTCAGAACCTCTTCTTAATATTATTAACTCCTCGCTATTCTTAGGACATGTCCCAAGAAACTTTAAAATGGTAGTTATCAAACCGCTTATTTAAAAGCCACAGCTTGATCCTAGAGAACTGGCTAATTACAGACCGATTTCAAATCTACCATGTTTTTATTTCTTTTTTTATGCCTTTATGTTGAAAATACTAGAAAAGGGGGCCTGGGTAGCTCAGTGAGTATTGACGCTGACTACAACCCCTGGAGTCGTGAGTTCGAATCCAGGGTGTGCTGAGTGACTCCAGCTAGGTCTCCTAAGCAGCCAAATTGGCCTGGTTGCTAGGGAGGTTAGAGTCACATGGGGTAACCTCTTTGTGGTTTGATTAGTAGTTCTCGCTCTCAATGGGGTGCGTAGTAAGTTGTGCGTGGATTGCGGAGAGTAGCATGGGCCTCCACATGCTGGAAGTCTCCACGGTGCACAACGAGCCACATGATAAGATGCGTGGATTGACTGTCTCAGAAGTGGAGGCAACTGAGAATTGTCCTCTGCCACCTGGATTGAGGTGAGTAACCACACCACGAGGAAATACTAAGTATTGGGAATTGGGCATTCCAAATTGGGGAGAAAAAAAAATACTAGAAAAGGTAGTGTCCTCCCAACTCTGTATGTCTACAGAGAAATGGAATATATGAACAATTCCAGTCAGGATATAGGCCCCATCACAGTACAGAGACTGCACTTATCAGAGTAACAAATGACATCTGATCGTGGCTGCACTTCTCTTCAAGTGCTTTTAGATCTTAGTGCTGCTTTTGACACGATAGATCACGACATTCTCTTGAATAGGCTGGAGAATTATGTTGGCATTACTGGACTTGCATTGGCATGGTTTAGGTCCTATTTATCAGACCGCTTCCACTATGTATGTGTAAACAAGGAATTGTCAAATCAAACAAAAGTTAAGTATGGAGTGCCACAGGGATCAGTTTTTGGACCTCTGCTTTTCTCCTTATACATGCTTCCCCTGGGAGATATTATCAGGAATCATGGAATAAGTTTCCACTGTTATGCCGATGATACCCAACTTTATATTTCTTCTAAACCCAATGAAAATTCACAATTCTCAAAATTTGCAGATTGTATCAATGAAATCAAAGATTGAATAGCCAGACATTTCCTTCTACTCACTTCCGATAAAACAGAGGTACTAATGATTGGACCAAAAACCTCTAAAAATAAGCCGCTAAAATATAATTTGACTCTCAATGGATGTACTGTTACGTTGTCTTCTTCTGCAAAGTTGAGAAAATATCAAGAGTACATGTCTGCAAATTCTAGGCAAAGGGTGACTACTTTGAAGATGCTAAAATATAACAAATGTTTTATTTATTTTGGATTTTGTTTAGTCACAACATAATTCCCATAGTTCCATTTATGTTATTCCATAGTTTTGATGACATAACTATTATTCTAAAATGTAAAAAAAAAAAAAAAAAAAAAAAAAAAAATTATAATAAAGAATGAGTAAGTGTTTCAAAACTTTTGTCTGGTAGTGTATGTGTGTATGTGTGCGTGTGTGATATATATATATATATATATATATATATATATATATATATATATATATATATATATATATATGTGTGTATCTATGTGTATGTGTATGTGTATATGTATGTGTATGTGTATGTACGTATGTAAATATATTGTTTTATTGTGTATTCTATATATACTTTATTTTCTATTAAATCGCGACCACAAGGACTTAAAAGCGCATTGGGAATTGGGCATTCCAAATTAGGTGAAAAAGGGGAAAAATCCAACAAAAAAAAAAAAAAGAAAGAAAATCACATTTCCAGCATTTGTAGAACAGCTTTCTTCCACCTGAGAAATATTACGACACGTGCTCTCTGTTGCTGATGCCGAAAAAATTATTAATGCCTTCATGACCTCAAGACTAGATTATTGTAATGCATTACTAGGAGGATGTCCAGCAAGTTCAATAAATAAACTTCAGTTGGTTCAAATTGCAGCTGCCAGAGTGCTGACCAGAACCAAGAAATATGATCAATTTAGCCCAATTTTATCGTTGTTACATTGGCTACCTGTTAAATTTCGTATTAATTTTAAAATTCTGTTAACTACAAACAAAGCTTTGAATGGTCTAGCTCCACAGTACTTAAGTGACCTTCTGACACGCTATATTCCATCACGTTCATTATGATCACAAAATTCTGGCTTGTTAATAATTCCAAGAATATCAAAAGGAGGTAGATCCTTTTCATACTTGGCTCCTAAACTATGGAATAGTCTCCCTAACACTGTTTGGGATACAGACACACTCACTCAGTTTATGTCTATACTAAGGACTCATCTATTTAGCTAGGCATACACCTAATTTATCCTTCAACTCACAATTAGGCTGCTTTAGTTAGATCTGCCGGAACCAGAAAAATCCATCATGATCTATAACTCTGCATAAAATTGAATGGCATCTACGCTAATATTATTCTATTTGTTTCCATGTCTCAACCTCAGGATTCATATCCCGAGGTTACCAGAGCCTGCCAGATCCAGCTCCGTTCCTTCTTGGTGTCGGACTCCACTGCTACGTGTCACTGAGAGATGACGACAAACTACAGCCGGTGCTAGCCAGACATCACTTCAGTTTTTTGACTTCAGAGGATGAACTGATGCCAACTCCAACTGTAAGACATCGGATATTTCATATGCCACTGTCTGAACCTTGGACTTCGGATGGACCCCGCCGAACCTCACCGAAATGACCTGCAGGTTGAACTGCGATGCACCTCGTAATTTATCTCTGCCTGCATCACCTTTGTCTATTGATGGACTACACTCTTGAAATGGAATACATAGACTATCATTTAATTGCCAACAAAAGCCTTCAACAGCCAATTAACAAAGGACAATGCATCTACGTAAACGTCTGCAGTTAATACAGGATTGACTTCAAAGACATTAGTCATTAATCTTAAAGTTCATTAAAAAAATCTTTTATTTTTGTTTTTAATACACTGGTCCTTAATGCTTACTTAATTTACAAATTTAAAACCATGAATTGCACTGCACACAAATAACTAATATTGGCATTATATTCATGTGAGCCGCCACAGTGAGCCTGTTTCTCCCAAGGTTATTTTTCTCCATTAACCAACAACTTATGGAGTTTTGTGTCCCTTGCCACAGTCACCTTCAGCTTGCTCACAGGGGTTCTAAATACAATTATTATATAATTATTTTATTTCTATACACATTTTACAATCATATTTAATCAAACTACACAATGATCACTGTAAGACATTATAGATATTACAGTTTCATTAATTATTATTATTATTATTTTTATGTTAATGCATGATTTCCTGTAAAGCTGCTTTGAAACGATGTGTGTTGTGAAAAGCACTATACAAATAAAAACGACTTAACTTTATAAAACGTGCAGCAGTGTTCAGTGCATTAAATCATGTCATGTGAGAGTAACCCGGACCGAACTCCAGGCATGATTTACTGACAGAGAACGCTTGCAGGTCCCCTACCCTCTTGACGGAAGTGAGCGCAGTCAGGAGGGCAGTCTTCAATGAGAGTGGCTTAAGCTCAGCTGACTCCAAGGGCTCAAAGGGAGCTCCCCGTAGACCCTGAAGGACTACAGAGAGATCCCACGGGGGACGAGGTGTGGTCTAGAGGGGTTCAACCTCCTAGCGCCTCTCAGGAATCTGATGATCAAGTCGTGCTTCCCCAAGTACTTACCATCTACCACATTGTGATGAGCCGAAATAGCGGCTACATACACCTTCAAGGTGGAGGGGGACATCTCCTGCAGGAAGGAAAGCACCGATCCGACTGCGCATCTCTGGGGGTCTTCGCATTGGGAAGAACACCACTTAGCAAACAGACGCCACTTCAAGGTATACAGGCGCCTCATAGAGGGAGCACTAGCCTGAGTGATCGTGTCTACCACCGTGGGCGGTAGGCCACCTAAGTCCTCCATGTCCCGTCCAAGGGCAGGCGTGGAGATTCCAGAGGTCTGGTCGTGAGTGCCAGATGGTGCCCCGTCTCTGAGAAAGAAGGTCCTTCCTCAGGGGAATATGCCAGGGAGGAGGGCTGTCGTGAGGAGCATGAGATCCGAGAACCATGTCTGGTTGGGCCAGTAGGGTGCTACTAGGACTTGCTCCCCGTCCTCCCTGAACTTGCACAGGGTCTGTGCAAGTAGACTCACTGGGGGAAATGCATACTTGCGTAGTCCAGGGGGCCAGCTGTGTGCCAACGCATCTATACTGAGAGGTGCCTCGGTCAGGGCATACCAAAGCGGGCAGTGGGAGGATTTCCGGGAAGCAATCAGGTCTACCTGTGCTCGACCGAATCGACTCCAAATCAGCTGGACCACCTGAGGGTGGAGTCTCCACTCTCCCCTGAGGGTAACCTGATGTGACAGCATGTCCGCTGCGGTGTTGAGGTCACCCGGGATGTGAGAGGCTCGTAGCGACTTGAGGCACTGCTGACTCCAGAGGAGGAGACGGCGGGCGAGTTGTGACATGCAATGGGAGCGTAGACCGCCATGGCAGTTGATGTATGCTACCGTCACTGTGTTGTCTGTCCGGACCAACACGTGCTTGCCCTGGATCAATGGCCAAAACCTCCGCAGGGCGAGAAGTACTGCCAACAATTCTAGGCAGTTGATGTGCCAACGCAGCCGCGGGCCAGTCCAGGAGCTGGCAGCTGTTTGCCCATTGCATAAGGTGCCCCAGCCTGTCTTGGAGGCATCTGTTGTAACCACAACACACCTGGAGATCTGCTCTAGGGGAACACCTGCCCGTAGAAATACCAGGTCGGTCCAAGGGCTGAAGAGGCGGCGACAGACCAGCGTGATGGTCACGCGTGTGTCCTGTGGCTCCATGCCCATCTCGGGACTCGAGTCCAAAGCCAGTGCTGAAGCGGTCTCATATGTATCAACCCGAGCGATGTGGCCGCCGCTGAGGATGCCATATGCCCCAGGAGCCTCTGAAAGTGTTTCAGTGGAACCGCTGTTCTCCATCTGAACACCGTCAGACAGTTCAGCACCGACTGTGCGTGCTCGTTCGTGAGGTGCGCTGTCATCGAGACTGAGTCCAACTCCAAACCGAGAAAAGAGATGCTCTGAACTGGGGAGAGCTTGCTCTTTTCCCAGTTGACCCGAAGCCCCAGTCGGCTGAGGTGCCGAAGCATGCGGTCCCCGTGTGCACACAGAAACTCTCGAGAGTGAGCTAGGATCAGCCAGTCGTCGAGATAGTTGAGGATGCAGATGCCCACTTCCCTTAGTGGGGCAAGGGCTTCCTCTGCGACCTTCGTGAAGATGCGAGGGGACAGGGACAGGCCAAAGGGGAGGACCTTGTACTGGTATGCCTGGCCTTCGAAGGCAAACCGCAGAAAGGGTCTGTGTCGAGGTAAGACCGAGACGTGGAAGTACACGTCCTTCAGGTCTACCGCCGCGAACCATTCTTGATGCTGGACGCTTGCTAGTATGCACTTTTGTGTCAGCATCTTGAACGGGAGTCTGTGCTAAGCCCGGTTCAGTACTCGCAGGTCCAGGATTGGTCGCAACCCACCGCCTTTCTTTGGTACGATGAAGTAAGGGCTCCGGGTGAGGGGGACCAAGGGACTGATCATGTTGGACGTACCGGCAGGTGGGGCCTCGTGGCAGGGTGGAGCTCGAGGTGCCACATCGAGGGGATCCGAGCCCCGTGTTCGTACTGAGTCCAGGGACATTGAAGCACTTACCTGGCTCCTGCCGTCCACCATAAGATTGGCCAAAGGGGGGGGGAGGAGGTGTCTCGTCCCTGTAGTCCACCGGACCCAACCTCATGTGGGCGTGTTTGTGCCGCTGCTGGGCACACAGGGGCAGGGGGACTGCCGCTGGAGTGCCTTACCTGCAAAGATGAGATGGTGGACGGTGGTCGTGATGACGGCCGTGCAAACCGGACATGTGACCCAGGGAACAAGGAAACTGCTCTTTTGCTGAAATTTTGGGTACCGCAGCCTCTTGGGCATGCAGTGCAATTAAATGAAAACGAAACAAAAGATTCTCCTCCCGGCCCTCCACCGGGGGATGGAATGGTCTGCTTACTAGCTCCAGTGTAGCAGGTCTCCTTGCCCCTGGGTCGCCCATCTCAGGGGTGCTTTGAAGCCTTCCTCGTGTTCTTAGCAGTCGCCATGAGACAGGTGGTGTCTGCTTCCTGTGCTGGGCTCTGCACAGGGGCCGGGCCACGGGAGCGGGCTGCGGCGGAGCCGATGTCGTTGCAGCAGGAGGATGCCCTTGACAATGAGCAGACGAGGTGCGGGGTCTTGCGCCGTGCCGGGGCAGGATGTGACGTATGGCCTCCGTCTGCTGCTTCAGGCCCTACAGGCCCTGGATGGGAGTTTCGGGCGGCCACGCCAGGTGGTGGTGCTCTGTGGACATGAGTGCACCGCCAGTGCCTTATCCACCTGGGGTATCACCGAGTACCCCCTGGCCGCTCTGCCATCGAGGGTAGTGAGAGCGGGGGAGCCGAAAGATCGGGACCGGGCAGTGAAAGGTGCCTCCCACGATCTTGTCAGCTCCTCATGCACTTCTGGGAAGAAAGGAACGGGGGCCCAGGAACCAATCATTGAGCCGCGAGGGTTCTGGGGAGAGTGGAGGGTTCCATGTCTGTCATTTCCGCATCAGCCTGGGACTGGGCGACCATTCCCAAAGGAGGAAGCCCAGTCAAAGCCTCTGCATCTGACTGGACGAGCACGCTTTCCGATGCTGCGCTCGATAACTCATCCTCTTCCCGGGCTCTGAACGAGGGGTCGAACTCGCCCTGAGACGAGCCGGGGATCTCGTCCGAGTGTGTGACCAGGGGAAGCGAGCGTGCTGGGTAATGGGAGGTCCATGGGAGGATACCTGGCAGAGGTGGTCCCATTGAGGTCCCCAAATCACCCCCAGTGCTAATCGGCATGGCCTCATACCCGTAGGTAGAAGGATCGAGGCGGGGAGCCACTGAGGTGGCTTGCTTTCTTACGAATGCAAGCCACGACCGCAACGTTGCCATGGTCATGTTCTCGCAATGTGGACATGATCCATCCACGAACGTTGTCTCCATGTGGGCAGCGCCCAGACACGTAAGACAGCGATCGTGGCCGTGGGAACCGGAGAGATAATGACTGCAACCAGGAATAACACACAAACGGAAAGGTATCTTTAAAAAGACGTGTCTTTAAAAAGACGTTCCGTGTGTGCCGCTCTTTCCGAAAGAAAATATACTCTTAAATGTTCTGCTGAAGTGCCCAGGGGCGTTCTCTGCAAACCACAGTTGCAGAGGGGGAGAAGCCGCTGAAATGCGCTGTAAGATCCAGCAGAGAGATGTGAATGAACTTGGTGGATGAATTCAGCTCAATGAAATGAACCGCTCGGCTCCGAAGAGAAAATCTGAATGAGTGGTTGCATACTAGCTCCTTTTATACCCGTATGTCCGGGGGAGTGGCATGCAAATTTCACTCACCAATTCTCATTGGCCTTTTAAAAAAAACATCAGAGGTGTTTGGGGCTCCCAAGAGTGACCCCTAATGTCCCTACATCGACACAACGTCGAGTGAGTGACAGATAGGGAAACATAGTTAGCCTACAATAGTCATGGTTACTATATTATTATAGAAAACATTTTTCTGCCAAAAATCTACAGTTACTACAGTCCACAATATTACTATATAAGAATCATAGTTGGTATAAAAACCATGGTATTTAAATAGAAAAACTATTGATTTTTATTACCATATTTTTTGTTGTCCTATATTATCACTATAGTTTGAATACGAATATCATGGTTAAATTTTTTTTTACTGCAGTAAAACCATGGTAAATTTGTTGTATGGGAACGCAAAACTATTGTGGGGGAACACACAATTTATTGTGAGGGAATGCAAACTATTGCAAGGGAATGCAAAACTTATTGTGAGGGAACGTAAACTATTGCAAGGGAACACAAACTATTGCAAGGGAACACAAAACTTATTGCGAATTGGGAATGCAAAACTATTGTGAGAACACGCAAAATCTGAACATCTATTAAAATAATAGGCATTATATAACTAACGACTTTGAAAATCGCTACAGAGAAAAACTGTCCATCGTACACCAAACAACTTTCAAGTTGACCCAATCTGCTTGTAAACTCAGAAACACGTGCCCTCCCATTCTAGGAGATGCATGACAGATGTAAACAAACATGTACACGGAAACTGGCTACTGTTTTTACTGCTGCTACTCTGTGTTATAAGTCACGAAAGACACAGGCCAAACGCATTTGGGTGCAGACTTGGGTGGGAAGAAATGGCTAGTATGGCATCTAGAAACTGCAACTGTTAAAAACTCCACTTGAGTGCTTGTTTGCCATCTCCATTTCTTGAGCTTTGTGGTCCTGCGTGCTCTATTTTCATTATCTGCTCACCGTATGACTTCAGATTTGAGTCATGGTGCATCATACACTACTAGGTTTCCTCTGTAGCCATGGTGAGCTGGCTCAAAAATATCAAAAAATGTTTGATATCTTCCAACTAGATGGAATCACAGTTGGAGGGTAAGAAATCGGAGTTGGGAATACAAGGCTGACACAGAAATCCCAATTAGCAATTGATGTCCTTGAAGAAGAACTGGGATTAACTGATATTTGGAGGCTCCTACATCCTCAAGAAAGAGAGTATACTTTTATTCAGATACACACACTTCATATTGTAGAATAGATTATTTTTTAATATCTAAACAATTGGTGGGCATGATGGTTAGTACATCAATTGGTAATATTGTACTGTCGGATCATGCCCCAGTGGAAGTGGTGTTACGTTTTGGGTCTGGACCTAAAGACCCCATAAGTCCCTGGAGACTTAATACTTCTTTACTCTGCAATGAAAAATCTTGTAACTTCATTAAAAAGGAAATTCTAGAATATTGGTAACTAAATGAGGGGTCAATTTGTAATCCAGGTCTAGAGTGGGATGCATTCAAAGCCTGTTTGAGGGGTCGCTTAATACAACACTCTTCTTATTTGAAAATAAAAGCTATTAATTGCCTACTTGAATTAGAGAAAGAAACTAAAGATCTCGAAAAGATGCATGCATTCCAACTGAACTCAAGGGTTCGGCTTCCCTGCAGATTTGTATAAAGTGTTCTCTGATGTAATAGCACCAAGATTACTTATAGTATTTCGGGAAGCACTTAAAAGAGTTAGTATGCCAGAGAGTATGCAATCCGCTGTAATAACACATATACATAACCCTCAACAGTGCGGGAGCTATAGACCGGTCTCATTGATAAATGTGGATGCCAAACTATTGGCTAAGATTTTGGCTACATGGCTGAGAAGCATTTGCTCAGTCTTATTCACTTATTCACCCAAGTGGGTTTTATTAAAGGTAGGTATTCCACAGACAATGTTCGTGTATGCAGATGACGTTTTGTTATTAACCATACACCCAGATACAGCGGTACCTCATATATTATCATTGATTATTATCATTCCTTTTCTCTTATATTAGGGTACAAGATAAATTGGGGAAATTCAGAGGCAATATATTTTTTGATGGTATGCCCACCAGCTATTAGGAAAAATTGGCAGTTTAAATGGCTTCCTTCAGGCCTAGTATATTTGGGATACACCCCAGGTCTAAAAAACATAATGACAGAAAATCTCCTACCCCTCATACAGAAAACTGAGAGCACTTTACAAAACTGCACTAAACTGGGCTTATCCTTGTTGGGTAAACTAAACATCTTAAAAATGATAACGTTCCCACAAATCAACTATTTGTCATATCTCTTACCTCTGAGTTTCCCCTCTCCACTACTAACAAGGTTTAATAAAGCTGTAAATTATTTTCTGTGGGCAAGCAAAAAACCTTCCTTTAATAGAACAAAATTATGTGCTGCTGAGGATGGGGGTCTCGGTCTGCCATGAGTAGACTGGTAGCACTATGCCTTTTCTCTTAACCAGCTGTCCAAACTATATACTGCAGAAGATCAATCTCCAGGATGGGTCTAAATTGAAAAGGAACTTACAGAACCTTTTCCAATGTAGGCTTTTATATCACAAACAAGGGGAGAAATCCCATTTAGGAATCCATTGTTAGCATTTGCGAGGGAAACTTGGAGACTATCACACCAGGTCACAGGGTCAAAGCCTTCCTTCACTAAAAAATCATCACTTTGGTAGAACAAACTATTAAAGGTGGGCAAAAAAAAAAAAAAAAAATAAATAAATAAATAAATAAATAAAAAAAACTCTTTATTTGAAGACAGGAATTATTTGAAGATATGTTTGAGGATGACAATTTTATGTCATTTGACCAGATAAGGGCTAAATATAAAATTCCTAAAAAAGATTTTTTGGAAATATCTTCATTTGAGAAGCCGTATAATGTCTACACAAAGAAAACTCTCCCTAATACCTCAAACTGTGGTACACAAAATATTTCAGGGCAACCGGTCGGCTAAAGGTGGGACATCTAGATTTTATAGTTTTATTAGAAAATCTCACTGACCGAAACTCAGGGGTCTCAAGAAAGCTTGGGAAGAGGATTTAGAAGGGGAGATAGCTAATGAGATGTCCTGGTGTAAGACATCATGGGAAGTGCAGACTCGGTTGATTACTTATAGGATCATTCATAGGGGTTACTGGACTCCCTGTAAGATGGCAAAACTAAAACTACGAGATTCAGATATATGCTGGAGATGGTGAAAGGAGCAGAGGCACACTCATTCACATGCTGTATGAATGCCAAATATGGGTGCCTCGTGCCGCCCCCCACAAGATGCCACCGCCGCCCCCACACAAGATGCCGCCCTGGGCAACGTCACATGTCGCCCATGCCTAAATCCGCTACTGTTGGTACTCATAATACACTATGCGAATTTCTCAGACTAGGACTTTCGCAAAATTTGTAGACTGGCACCAACAAGACCCACTGAAAATGGGGGCTAAAATCGGCATTAAAATTGTGTAGTGTTATCCAGCTTTAAGTCAGAATAAATGGCTACTTTTAAATTGCCAACAATGAAAAAAAGAAACTTTTTGGAACCAGATGGTCTAATAGGCATCTACTAACAGGGGCTGACATGGCCAAACCAGGAAAACCTTGACCTCTTAGATCTACCACTATTCTACATAAAATCAATGTTTATAGTTAGTTTTATTTACTTTGTTGGACTCCGAACTATTAATTAGTTTATCCAAACTGTTTTCAAAGAATGACAACATTTCAGCAAGGGACTAAAGTTTTTAGAGGGAAAATGTCTTTGTGAATATTTTATACTTATGCTTTATTGAGTTACATCTGAACTAGAGTAAATATGACTTAAATGTATAAGCCAGCAAGGATGACAAAAAAGGTAAGACTGCTTGTTTAGTAATTCTATGATATGGAAAACAAATGCTGTTTAAGAAGCAACCAACATTTCTTAGAATATAGGGCCTTTCTTGACATCTTGACTTATGTTCCGGTCAATAAATCTATATATCAGAAAAAGTGGAAAGTCAGCATAATCATGATCAAATAAGCGGCCATGGATGAATGGGTCTTTCGGCAAGAAGATGATTTTGTCTTGTGAAGACTGCACTGACAAGTGGTCAATTAAAGAAAATGGCTTTGAGTGGCTGACTGAAAAGTGACAGGTCTTGGGATGAGAGGAGCATTTGAGCCCAGAACATCAGGGGTAACAGCATTACACCACTGACCTTTCCCATGATGGGCTGCCCTCACATGGAAATAAAGAGGTGTCTGCACATAAACTCCCATGAATTTCAGTAGCTTACAGTGTAAGATTTTCTGAAATATAAAGAAAAAGTCAGAGCCTATGAAATGTGGTCAGGAAATTTTATTCAAAGTGAATTGGACAAACTAAAGTCTATGCTTTTATGTAGTGGAGTGTTATAGTGCAAATAGTGGTGTTTAATGAGGCAAGCATCACTATTACTATCGCTCATACTTAATGTGAACCCCCCCCCCAAACAAAATCCAAGGACTTACACTGAAGAGGAAACCGAGTCATATGTAGGGACCAGAATATCATAGAGACTTGGGACTGGGCTCTTTTGACGGGCCACACTGAAATTTTTTGTGTAACATCTAAATTAACTGGTTTTGTTGAAATGAAAGAAAGTGTTTAACCAACCTGAAATACCAAGGTTTTAGTAAGGCATAACTTTCAGTAGATACAACTTGATTTGCCCTGTAAGGTCAAATCACATTTTTACTTTGATGTATAACCTGATATGTCTTCTAAGCTCAAATCACACTTTCAATTTAATGTAAGTTAATTTATTTATTCAGGTCAAATCACATTTTCACATTAATGTAATTTCATTTCTTTATTCAGGTCAAATCACATTTTCACTTTACTGTAAGTTAATTTCTTTATTCAGGTCTGTGACGAGGAGGAGGGCTTGGCCGGGCCGCGAGGATGAGTTACCCAATCAGCGGGAGAGAGATAAAGAAGGAGCCGTGGACGCCAGAGAGAGAGAGAGAGAGAGAGTGAGAGAGAGAGAGAGAGAGAGAGAGAGACACTGTTGTCTGTTGTTATGTTTCAGTTCAGTGTTTGTGTTGATTAAAGTCTTGTTAATTGTTAATCCAGTTACCGCTTCCTCCTTTATAGAACCTTGTTTCACAGGTGCTGAAACCTGGGAAGGGAGGACGAGCATGCTGTCCGGCAGAACTCGGTGCTGCCATCCGCCAGAGAGGCGGACGAGCCCACTGCCGTCTGCCAGGAGATGGAGGAGCCGCTGCTGTCTGCCAGGAAGCAGAGGAGCCATTGCCGTCTGCCAGGGGATGGAGTCGCCCCTGCCGTCCGCCAGGAAGCGGAGGAGCCATTGCCGTCAAATTGCAAGCGTAAAAATAAACTGCATGCGCACAGAATATTTTGTAAAAGTGTAAATCAAGTTGCAAGTGTAAGAAAAAATATTAGCAATACTTTAATGCTTTACATAAGTGTAATTCATGTATTGTGAATCTGTAATTTTCGTATTTATACAAAGTAAATTTGGTGTGTATTCTTCTGACTTTCTTTTTTTGTGCTAACACTTTTGGCACTGTTTTTGCACCTAAACATGGCTGAAAACATTGCAAACCTGCAATCAGCGATACGCAAGCAAAGAAAAGGTGTCATGAACAGCAAAATGGACTGACCATGCAGAATCAGTCTGTATGTGTAAAATAAACTACTGCAAACATGTAAATGACTTGTGTTTGCCGCATAAATATTTTCCAGAAATAATCCGATATACACTGTTCTGTCTTCCCTTTGTTGCGCTCACACTTTGGCACAAATTTCTCACTGAAGATAGTTTTGCAAGCACAAGGGTGAAGGCGTGTCTACCTGCTTCTAGTAACCAATCAAATGAGGTTTTCGTTGACCAGTTTACTCTGACCTGATTGGTTTAATAATGTGACAGAGAGCTTCTTCTTCATATGGCTCAGCGTCGTTCCTCTGGGTATCTCTCCTCTCTTGCACCCAAGTTGTCTTGGCACCCAAGTTGTCAATAAAAGAGCAGTTTTCTCATTCTCCAATGCTCAGCCCCTCCGGCCCTTGCACCCACAATGGCCAGGTGCTGAAAGTCTTTCCGGTCAGTGAGCGGGATGCGAGTGTCTCGCGTTCCCTTGTTTTCCGTCGAAAGAAAGCCGGCAAACAGGTAAGTACGGTGGTTCTTGGGGCCGCTCATCCACCCCAGCCACCGGTCACTGTTGCGGACGATCCTCCCGGTGGGGTGTCTGCTCTGCCCTGCCGCAAACCACCCACCCCAGGCAAGATAAATCCAATCGTCCCCCTGGTGCCGTTAGCACAAAGGCTGGAAACCTGGTTAGCGCTTTCCAGCCTGTCGCTATGGCTCATCAGGACGATCAGGCTCAGCTACACGATCCAGTTCACCAGACGGCCGCCCAGGTTCATTGGCGTCCTCTCCACCGCTGTGCGAGGCGAGGATGCCTCGGTCATTCGGGCGGAGGTCGCCACTCTCCTGGCGAAGGGAGCGATAGCACCCATCCCCTTAGCTGAGTCCCGAGGTGGGCATGGCACCACAGCACCCAGTGCGTGACTATCATGCCTCGGTGCTGTCAAACTTTCAGTCTTGGTCAGACCTGGAGTTTCTACAGGCAGGGGTTCCCTTAGAGCAGATCTCGAGGCGTGTCCTGGTCATGACAGATGTCTCGAATTTGGGCTGGGGTGCTGTGTGTAACGGGCAGGCAGTATCGGGGCTCTGGACAATGCCCCACCTACAATGGCACATCAACTGCCTAGAGTTGCTGGCAGTATCGCTGGCCCTTCGGAGGCTTCGGCCATTGATTCAGGGTAAGCACGTGTTGATCCGGACAGACAACACAGCAACTGTGGCGTACATAAACCGCCAGGGCAGGGTACGCTCACTTCGCATGTTGCAACTCACCCGCCGCCTCCTCCATTGGAGTCAGCAGATGTTGAAGTCTCTGCGAGCCACTCATCTCCCGGGCGTCCTCAACCGTGCAGCGGACGCGCTCTCACAGCAGGTAACACTCTGCGGAGAGTGGAGACTCCACCCCCGCGCAGTCCAGCTGATTTGGGAGAGATTCGGAGAGGTGCAGGTGGACCTGTTCGCCTCCCAAGAGTCCTCTCACTGCCCCCTTTGGTACTCCCTGTCCGAGGCTCCCCTCGGCATGGATGCCTTGGTGCACAGCTGGCCTCAGGGGCTGCGCAAGTACTTGTTTCCCCCAGTGAGCCTCACTGCACAGATGTTGTGCAAAGTCAGGGAGGACAGGCTACAAGTCCTGATGGTTGTGCCATACTGGCCCAACCAGACTTGGTTTTCAGACCTGATGCTCCTGGCAGTAGCCCCTCCCTGGCACATTCCCCTGAGGCAGGACCTTCTCACTCAGGGGCAGGGCATGCTCCAGCACCCGTGGTCAGACCTCTGGAATCTCCATGTCTGACTCCTGGATGGGACGCAGAGGACCTAGCAGGCCTTCCACCAGCGGTGGTAGACATGATCACTCAGGCCAGAGCCCCCTCCACGAGGCACCTGTATGCTCTGAAGTGGCATCTCTTTGCGAATTGGTGTTCTTCCCGCAGGGAAGATCCACAGAGATGCACAGTTGGGTCTGTTTTGTCCTTTCTACAAGTGTTTCGCGGTTACACTAGGGGGTGTTGATCCCACAGTGACACACTGAATTAGTGTTAAATGCAGGCTGTAACTGATATGGAGTCAGTGCAGAAATAAATTAGGTCAGTAAAATCAGACTAGTTGCTGATTTGAATTTGAATCATTTAATGTCCCTGTCGATCACCTTGAGTTGTGTTCCCAAAGAAATAAAATCTAATTGTTGTGTTTATGAAATTTAACTTTGGGTAAAATGCAGCATTCATCACTGTCACTTTTTACCCAGTTGTCCAATCACAGTGGAGGAGGGGTGGGACAAATACCACACTGACCAACAGTCACATCCTACTTGTACAATGACTGAACAACAATGGAGAAATTTTCTGGTCTCTGAGTATTCATGTCCATACCAGATGATATTCCCGGACAACTACAATATTAATATGAAAAATAATGCTTGGAGCCAAGTGGCCAGAGCAAGTACTCTACCTAGCGCCGACATTTTTACATTCAGTACTTGTTGATAACACGAAGGCCCTGTCCAAATACCCCCACTTGCAGTTTTGGTCTTGCCTACTTACGCACTTGTCTTACGTATTTCCGGTGTTTGGCCACTAGTATGCAAGTAGACATGAAGACTGCCAGTGCGTGTATGACTTTCGATTGCACATTGGGACACTCGTAGACTTAACGATGTTGGTGCTAGTTGTGACAGCTTTTTTTGCATTTTCACTCAGCTGAAGATTGATTGTTTTTGGTAGCGGGGACTGTTATAGCCTGTTTAAAATAATAAATTGCTGAAAATTTTACCCATCTTTTCATTTATTAATACACTGGTGCATACAAACTGGTTGTTTGAAGTGTATTGTGCTGTAGAAAATATGTAAGTACAGTTTTTTATAATGTTTTTAATTTTTACTCATTTTGATTTTCAATACTTTGCACATTAAATACTGTTTAACTGTAAAGTTGTGTTGTTTATAATTGCTGTAAAATATGAAATATAAGCAATTTATTTCTACTTTGTTTCTCAATATACTGCATAAAACTTAATGAAAAAACTTTATTCTATAAACCTGTGCAATTCATTAATAGCTACTAATACAAACCATTTAAATTATATGCTTTGGCTTGTCATTTATATAAGACAACCAAAGACTGCTTTACACAACTTATCAGTATGTGCTTTCAACAAATATAAAGCATTAAAATGTATATTTTAAATACATAAAGATGAGAAAGAACCTGTGGTAGTAGTTTATAATTTTTTAATTTTAAAACAACTTTTACAAGACCATATATTGTATGCCACACTGGCTGATAAATTACCCAAATCACCAGCAGTATTAGGCAAGAACAAACAAAATAATGTGATTATTGGGTGAGAAGGATAACAAAGAGGTATATAAATTAGTGCCTGACCGATATTATCGGCCGATATTAGCCTTTCACCAATATATCGGTATCGGCGTATATTATACCGATATGCACCGATATGAAAACTTTTTTCAGAACATATAATGCAGAAAACAGTGCTTTAGAATTGGTGTCATAGCGTAGTTTGTCCAGCAGAGTGCGCTCCGACTCCATTGTTTACAGAGCTGAGCTGATGGTGGCTCTGCAGACAGGGCGGAGTTGAGCTGTGTGTTGGTAAGTTGCTAACTAGTTTGTGAAATACATACTGGAAACTTAAAAAACAATGACCCCATCATTTTCCCTTTTCAATATTACTAATATAACGTTAACCCTGTCCCTGACAACCATGTCACTCATGTCTGTTTGCTGTTAGCAAGCTATAGTTTGTCAGTGCAGTCTGTAACATTGCAGATTGAAAGGTAAACATCAGAGCATCTTTTTGCAGCTCAGCAGACAACGGTGCGGTGGTGGATTGTGTCTGCTGAGTGTTGATTTCATGCTATGCTGTTACCTAATTGGTGAGACACAATGCTGGAAAGTAAAAAAAACAACATCCGTCTTTTACTATCCGTGACAACGAGCTCATAGTCAACTAGCTTATCACGTAGCTACTTTCATTGTTCTTAGCTGAGTGGAAGCTAATGTGCAAACATGTATTCACCAAACTGTTTTGTTCAAGATTCACAGTTTGGTACCCCCCTCAACCGAACAAATCCAGTCACTGCATTTACAAAATGTAATATTTAAAAGTCTGGTTTTCCACCATTGAAAGTTTCCCCTGAACTTGTATAGCAGAATACAGTGTAACACCGCTGCCGCTGTTTTTCTTGACTCTGCAGTATTAATATAGTCAGCATTTGACTGATACTAAACAGTACTGATGTTTATTTAGCTATTTATTTTATTTTTATTTATTCTTTATTTTAATGGTCAGCATTTGACTGATATTAAACAGAAATACTGATGTTTATTTAGCAATTTATTTTATTTTTATTTATTCTTTATTTTAATGGTCAGCATTTGACTGATACTAAACAGTACTGATGTTTATTTAGCTATTTCTTTTATTTTTATTTATTCTTTATTTTAATGGTCAGCATTTGACCGATACTAAACAGTAATACTGATGTTTATTTAGCTATTTATTTTATTTTTATTTATTCTTTATTTTAATGGTCAGCAATTGACTGATACTAAACAGTACTGATGTTTATTTAGCAATTTATTTTATTTTTATTTATTCTTTATTTTAATGGTCAGCATTTGACTGATACTAAACAGTACTGATGTTTATTTAGCTATTTCTTTTATTTTTATTTATTCTTTATTTTAATGGTCAGCATTTGACTGATACTAAACAGTAATACTGATGTTTATTTAGCTATTTATTTTATTTTTATTTATTCTTTATTTTAATGGTCAGCAATTGACTGATACTAAACAGTACTGATGTTTATTTAGCAATTTATTTTATTTTTATTTATTCTTTATTTTAATGGTCAGCATTTGACTGATACTAAACAGTACTGATGTTTATTTAGCTATTTATTTTATTTTTATTTATTCTTTATTTAAATGTTCAGCAATTGACTTAAACTAAACAGTACTGATGTTTATTAAGCTATATATTGTATTTTTATTTATTCTTTATTTTCTCAGTGTTCATTTCTAGAATTTGTTGACAATGTACAATAATAATATCAAATATTCTTTGATAAAAATATTTAAGAAAGCAGCCTTCTGAGTACCTTTGCATAGTCATATTAGTGCAAAATCTGTGAAAAATCCACATAGAAAAGGTCTGTTTTAATTCTAGCTCAAAAATTAAATATATCGGCCACCATATCGGTAATCTGTGAATTTTCCCTCTCTAAAATCCCATATCGGTCAGGCTCTAATATAAATATACACATAAATAATATTTTGTAATTATGATGCTGCTATTAAGTCATCTCACACACATTACATAATGTTGTATTCATTTATACTAAAATAAATATATACTTCACTTACGTTTCACTATCTGATTCTAATAAATAACTTATCATGAAAAGCTTTCCTTGACATCGTAATGGTGAAAATACACAGATCGCTTGGGTAGGTGGGATGTGAGCTCCTGATTGTGATGAACTCTGGGATACACTTAGGCTGAAAGACGCTCCGAGGCAGTATTTGCACTAGTGTAGATTTAGTGTGGGTTAAGTTCATTGAGCTTTGGCATGGTTTAGACATGGGATAGTCTTAAACACTTACTTCCTGTTGCGTGCACATGCACTCAAGTGGCCAAGACTGCAAGTGTGGGTATTGGGGCAGGGCCAAACTATCTGCGAAATGATGTACTTGCAACACATTACTTACGCAGATATTCCGTATCATAGCAACCAAAGTGTCTCAGCTGAAAAAACGCTACCCCTCCAAAGCACTCCCAGCTAGGCATTTTCAGAAGAGCGCCTGGCATTTTCAGCTGGCAAAAAACACTTTGGTAGACACACGGCCTAACTTATTACCATAACGTTTTGTTTTCAAATGTTTATTGCACAATCTGTCAAAGCATAAATATTTGTAACATTTCTTTATACAACAAATTGTTTTATAATATAAAATAAATAATTTGGTATTTAAAATAATTATAAAGCAGTTATCATAAAAAGGCCAACTTATATATGAAGGTCTACATATTCTCCATTATTCAGATCTGTCTATTCCAGGATATTGTAGACAACCATAAAAAATATATGACAAATACAAGGCAGTAAATAATTTCCAATGCATTGTCATTGCATTTGCTTTTGACTCAAGTCTTCTCATCGGTGTTTCGAGCGCTTTACGACTCATTTTCTGAAGCAATCGGTTCAATTGACTCAAAGTTTCGGAAAGCTTCGTTTCTGCCATCACTACTGTCGTGACACACCAGTTGACTGTTAAGCCCTCTCCTTTGGTTAAAATGTGAAGTTATCCCAATACACCTTCCATCGCAACATTTATTCTTCGTATATTCTTCAGAGCAGATCTCCTATAGATGACACGACTCTGTATTGCCCTCTACAGGTATGGTGGAGTATGACAAGACAATCATAGTGCGCATGCGTCAAACACGTCCATACAAATCTCTATTGAGCTCTATTGGAAATTGTATGTTGGTTCAATGTAATTCAATAAAGTTAATGCAACAATTTCTTGTTTTAGGTTACATAAACCTGACTACATTAGGTTACACCATAATGTATACACCATAAGCTCCTTCAAGCAACAACTGCATATGTTCACTTTTTACAGTGCAGTAAGCCCTAGCATCCACCAAGCAATGAGTTGGCAACCACCCGCAATACCTCAGCATCACAGCAATGTGTTTTGTACAGGCAACCACCTCTCACATTTTCTTTCCAAAATGTAAAAATCTTGTTTTATTGTATGTAGTATGCATTTAAACTGTTCTAACAGAATCCTATTCTGTGTTACTGTAGTAGGCTAAGTGGTAGAGCATGGCACCAGAAACGACAAGGGTTTAATTCCCAGGGAACACACACATGGATAACTGCACTATGCAGTATTCACAGCGCTTCACTTTTTCCACATTTTGTTACAGCCTTATTCCAAAATGGATTAAATTCATTATTTTCCTCAAAGTTCTACAAACAATACCCCATAATGACAATGTGAAAGAAGTTTGTTTGAAATCTTTGCAAATTTATTAAAAATACAAAATGAAAAAAATCACATGTACATAAGTATTCACAGCCTTTGCCATGACACTCAAAATTGAGCTCAGGTACATCCTGTTTCCACTGATCATCCTTGAGATGTTTCTACAACTTGATTGGAGTCCACCTGTGGTAAATTCAGTTGATTGGACATGATTTGAAAAGGCACACTCCTGTCTATATAAGGTCCCACAGTTAACAGTGCATGTCAGAGCACAAACCAAGCCATGAAGTCCAAAGAATTGTCTGTAGACCTCCGAGACAGGATTGTATCAAGGCACAGATCTGGGGAAGGGTACAGAAAAATTTCTGCAGCATTGAAGGTCCCAATGAGCACAGTGGCCTCCATCATCCGTAAATGGAAGAAGTTTGGAACCACCAGGACTCTTCCTAGAGCTGGCCACCTGGCCAAACTGAGCGATCGGGGAAGAAAGGCCTTAGTCAGGGAGGTCACCAAGAACCCGATGGTCACTCTGACAGAGCTCCAGCAGAGGAGAACCTTCCAGAAGAACAACCATCTCTGCAGCACTCCACCAATCAGGCCTGTATGGTAGAGTGGCCAGACGGAAGTCACTCCTCAGTAAAAGGCACATGACAGCCCACCTGGAGTTTGCCAAAAGGCACCTGAAGGACTCTCAGACCATGAGAAACAAAGATTGAACTCTTTGGCCTGAATGGCAAGCGTCATGTCTGGAGGAAACCAGGCACCGCTCATCACCTGGCCAATACCATTCCTACAGTGAAGCATGGTGGTGGCAGCATCATGCTGTGGGGATGTTTTTCAGTGGCAGGAACAGGGAGACTAGTCAGGATCATGGGAAAGATGAATGCAGCAATGTACAGAGACATCCTTGATGAAAACCTGCTCCAGAGCGCTCTGGACCTCAGACTGGGGCGAAGGTTCATCTTCCAACAGGACAACGACCCTAAGCACACAGCCAAGATAACAAAGGAGTGGCTCCGGGACAACTCTGTGAATGTCCTTGAGTGGCCCAGCCAGAGCCCAGACTTGAACCCGATTGAACATCTCTGGAGAGATCTGAATATGGCTGTGCACCGACACTCCCCATCCAACCTGATGGAGCTTGAGAGGTCCTACAAAGAAGAATGGGAGAAACTGCCCAAAAATAGGTGTGCCAAGCTTGTAGCATAGGAGCAAAGGCTGTGAATACTTATGTACAAGTGATTTTTTTTTTTTTTTCGTTTTTTATTTTTAATAAATTTGCAAAGATTTCAAACAAACTTCTTTCATGTTGTCATTATGGGGTATTGTTTGTAGAATTTTGAGGAAAATAATGAATTTAATCCATTTAGGAATAAGGCTGTAACATAACAAAATGTGGAAAAAGTGAAGCGCTGTGAATACTTTCCGGATGCACCGTAAGTCATGTTGCATGAAATCTTCTGCCAAATGCATAGATGTAAATTATATGTATTAGATGGAGTAAAATTGAGACATAGGGATAGAAATCTAATGCAAAAGAGGGAGAATGGCAAGTCTTGATGAGTAGAAGTAATTTTCTAGGTGGCCATGAGATGTCAAAGTGACAGCCAGCATCTGAAACCGCCAGCAACTACAGTACACACAAATATGGCCATCCCTGCACTCCAGGCCTGCTTCCCTGAGGAACACTTTGGACTGAGAGAGATTGTGGAGGAAGGTCAGGATAAGTTGGGATGCTGTAGTGCCGAGAGGGAGAAGGGTTTGATTCCAGTCTGGAAAAGAACAATGAGGTATCAGCGGTCAAGGTGAGATGTCACACATGATATCATCACCAGGTCCTGACAGCTGATGTACCACTGACAGATAAATGGGCCATGAAAGAAACCTCAATTCTTCCCTTATTTGTGTGCGTGTGTCAGTGTGTGTGTTTGTGTGTGTATGGCCATGTGGCCCATGTCCCCCAGCTGACATAGCTGAGGCCTGCATAAACTACTAAAAAACTGCTGTAAGTAAATCCTGTCTCACAGTTTGAACAATGTAATCGTAGATTATTGTAATTCAATACTGTAGGCATATTATTTATAATATAATAAAAATACTATATTTCTTTAATATAATATAATATAATTTGTTACTTACGGCAAACTCCTTTCCTTAAAGGTGAGTTGTGTAATTTTTGCACCACTAGCGTCACCGGAATTGCAAAGATAATTATTGTCTTCAAACAGGTTTTTCTAACTCATACCAGGGCCTATTTTAAGAGTGATAGCGCTAAGTTCAGTGCTGTGCAATAAGTCATACTCGCAAAGTCAATGGGCATGGTGATGAAGTTTTGGTATTTTCGTGCAGACGTGCTAAACATAGGCACAAGTGGGTTAGGCAAAATTGCATGCACAAAGCGCTAAAGGGATTGGTCAAGTGCAATATAATTCTGAGGATCTTCTCTGGCACCGTCTGTGTCCTATTATATATTCCATTCCTTTTTGCACCAGTGATATGAACAAAGACAGCACATTCATAAGAAGTTGGTAGTGTAAATGGACTGCAATGAATTATAAAAATAAAAATATGAACTTACATTCTTTTGTGCATTAACTGAATCCCTGTTGAATGTCAAGCATTTTTATGACTGTGACATGCTCCTTATGGATGGAAAATGTGGTTCTCATCAGGATTTGGATTTATGCTCTGTTAAATTATAGAGAATGTAAGTATTATTAATCATTTTCATCTACTGACACAAAAGTCATGGCTTGTATTAGGCTAACAGATTGTATTGGAGCACATTTCACTTCTACTGGTCGATTATGAAAAATGTAATTCATTTATTGAAACATGAAAAAATTAAACCAAAAATATTTCTAAATTCAAATTACACTTCAAACAAAAGGAAAATATAGCCTAATCAAAATAACGAAGTGGTCAAAAAATCATACCAAATCCAAACATTTTACTCTCTCCAACTTCTTCCACTGGCCCCTTTTGCAGTGACTTAAAAATCACTCTAAGACAACAGGTGGAAACATACCAATATAAATAAGATCATAAATAGAATTGTAAACATAAACATAATAAAATATTAGAAAAATACACCATGACCTAAAGATCAGTTTAACACAAATTTCAAATTTTTGTTTCATAAAACGGCTACAACAGGAACATAATTTGATATTCCATTGTATTTTCAGAGTTTGGACATGAACTTTATTACCATCCATTGGTGGAATCTACAAACTGCAAATGCAGGAAGTTTAGACTTTGCACTGAAAACAGACATGCTTTTGAAACGTCTTAGCGCAATTACCTATTTCTCAGGAAAATAGCAAATTGTACTTTACATCACTTCATTTACATACAATACACCCACAGTTTGTGCGCATACACCCACAGATAGTGCAACACTCCTACCCACGCCTACTTGCACTTTGAGCTGGCACAAAAATTGCACTTAGTATTAGCTCTCTAACGGAAATTGGATAAGATGTTGCGCACGGTCGTAGCGTGTAGCACTGCGCTTTGTGCACTCATGAAAATAGAGCCCATCACCTTTAAATATACTGTAACAGTTAAAGGTCGGGCAAGGAGGCGGGAACCGGCTGAATAGTAAATGTAAGGTTTCATGTAAAACTCAACTTACGACAAACAGACATATGCAATGTGGCCACGTGCATCTCTCTCTCTCTCTCTCGAACTGGCACCTCCGGCTAGTCTTTATCCCCCTCCCGGCTGATTAGCCCGATTCAGGGCCGGCAGTGTGTCCTCAAGGGCCGGCCCCACCCTTCTCCTCATCACAATCCTCCATCTTCCCTGCCTTTTGGAGCCCTGGGAGAGACGAGGGGAGGGAAGGGGGAGAGGGAAAGATCGAGGTGGAGCGACAGAGTGAGAGAGCAGTGAGAAAAACTTACTCGCCGGCTCCCAGATGCACTGTTGCCCAGTCCTCAACTGTAGGGTACAAGGTTATGCTGCATTCCATTCAAGTTGGATGTGGGATATTCCTACTTGATATCTCTGACCATAAATGCATTCCATTCCCCGATATTCGGAAGATGACGTTTAAGGAAACAAAATGCAACGCTCCCGTTAGCTTAGCAGGGGTTTGACTCTCATTATAGTCTCCTAGCAACCGGACTGATAAGCAATGCTGCAGCGCTAGCATTTGTGCTACAGGTGTACAATTATCAAAAGAGATTATAATGTTTTATACATCTGTTTCTGCAGGCATTTGTTAAACAAGATTTAATATCATGTAATGTGGAAATTAACTCATTTATCGATATTTATCTCCAAGTGTCAACATGTTTGTGTGACATCATGCACCTGCATCTCGGTGAAATTGGAGAAATCTTCACGAGCCTACAAGTTGTAATTCTGACTTCAAGATGCATTCCATTGCACTTTTCCTAGTAGGAAGTTGTAAAATCTGACTTTCCAAGTTGAATGGAACACAGCACTACTTTTCAAAACTTGATCTGACACTGAATGCTCAAGCAGCCTAATTTACACTTAGAAAACTCCTGATGTTGCTATAACAATGCAAAAAGCACTTCTGAGTGCTTATGTCTTATCAGTCCTTCTTTCCTATTTAATTAATGAAGCAATCACACGGTCATGCAGAACATCTTGTGTTTTTAAATCCATAAAGATCTCTTTCTCAATAGCAATACCAGCAGTGATGACAGCCGACTCGTCAGCAAGATCTTGCGCACTTCACTTTCAAATTACTTCACTTAAAGCGTGATTGCGTCACTCAAGGCCAGCTAGAAGGCCTCCATCGGGACATATCCTAAAGATCACACCCACCAACAACAAATAAATCAATCTGATTGGCTGATGAATCTGACAATCTGACATTAGATGCACATTAATTTGCACTGTTGAGGGATTCTGAAGAAATTCTGAAGGCCTAACAGGGTGGAGCTCAAACTCACGTGCTGCTTCGGGCATGCGATTTGTGAAACAGCTGTCACACTTTACTTGTAAGCATCAAGGTATAAATTCTGACTGGATAAACTTTTCGTTTGTTTGTAGATTAATTAAGAGTGGAAAACGATTAAAAATACATAGGCAAAAAGGTGATTGAGAATGAAAGGATGAAAAATATTTATTTATTTGGCATGTTAGGCCAGCAGAGAAGGCTTTGCTGGCCCTGAGAATTTGCCACTGCAGTAACCCTTCCTCCCTGAGCCCTCTAAAGACAGTGACAAACACCCTCACCTTTGTCCTGCCTGTTGCCCCTAACATTTATTATGCAAAAAAAAATAAAAAATAAAAAAAAATAAAACACACACACACACACATACACACACACACGCACCAGAAGAGATAGCAAAAGAATTCTGGAGTTTACTGAGTGGCAACAGTAGGCATCCCAAATTTGTCCCTGCTAACTTTATGTGGAATCGATTAAATCGAGCAGAGGGGGGAGCAATTCCCTCTATGTGATCTCATCTGCACATTAATGCAATTGTCCACTCTGAGCCATGCTGCACAGCACATAATAAAGTAATAAGGCTAATCTTGTTTCTCTGTCATCTCTCCGGATCGACGCGGCAGTTATTGTATTAGATCCGTAATGAGATTCTGCACTCCATCAACACGATAGTGCGCCAAGGGGGTGGATGCCTCTTTCCTCAGATAGAAATTTTGTCCATTTACATGCTATCATTAGTTTTATACAAATGTGCCCTTGAGCGTGCTGCACCTCTGCACCCCGCTCGTTTGCAAACACTTTACTTTGGCAGCAAATGATCATCACTGCCTCTTCCGATACACACACACACACACACACACACACCTGTTTCTTTTAGGAGGGATAGGAAAGGAGGACGAAACAGACAAGGGCAAACATGCTGTAGTGTGCTGTTCTACAGAGACAGCTTAATGTAATGTAAGCCTACATACAGACGAGTGCAGATATGCATTCCAGTGGGACATACACATCTGACAGAATATGAGAAACAGAACTTCAGGATGGAGCATGTCTCAATCCTTTGACTATTACATAACCAGACTATATATAGTACATATAGATGAAGATCATGGGAAACTATGGAGGACCTCACTATGCATTAAAAAGGTGATAGTGTAAGTAAAATAAAAAGTTAAATAATGCATGACATAAAAACAATTATTACACAGCTCTCTGGAATTCTTGATTTACATTCTGCGGTCAAATATTCTTATACAATGATCATATATTTGAAGCACTGTCCCTAGCAACTGATTTAAATGTCTAGCACTCTTTCTTCTCGCACATTGAAATAACGGCAACTTTAATAAATATTCCATGTCCGTTTATTTATTTTTGTATTTATTTTTTATTTAATAAGTAGCCATGTAGTAAGTGGGATGTGCAGTCAGTACAGCCATTATTACAAAATAAACCTGTTCAAGTCCTGATCATCATATCGGGTGTATTTTGTGGTAATAATCAGCTTATGATCCAGAGAAACTAGCATGCCGCCATCTTGAACATTTTGTCTTTGATCTTCCGGTCTAGTGGTTGCTAAATAGATATCTATGGTGTTGATGTCAAAGTGTAATTAGCTAGCAAAGTGGATTTACAAGTTGTACAGTTACCAAAAGTTATCACGAGTAATTTAAGCTCTTCAGGGGATGTTATAGCAATTGGAAGCTATGGGGGGAGATTTTAAAACAATAGTAGGCTTACTTCATTTATAAATCCACAAGATCTTGCCAAGATCTTACCTTACATGATGTGGACGTACTGATATGCCTCTGTGCTCATTAAACTCCAAGAGACAACAAAAAGTCATCAAATATATCTTTGTTTGACACCTCTGGCCATCTTCTCAAATCATTCAAGAATATTTAAGCTCTGTTGGTCCTTACAATGCAAGTGAATGGGTACCAAAATTTTGAAGCTCCAAAATCACATAAAAGGCAGCTTAAAAGTAATCAGTGCTACTCCAGTGGTTTAATCCATATCTTTAGAAGCTATATGATAAGTGTTGGTGATAAACAGATCAATATTTAAATCCTTTTTTACTATCAATCTCCAGTTTCACATTCTTCTTCTTTTGGTATTTGCATTCTTCATGCATATCGCCACCTACTGTGCAGGGAGGAGAATCTTTTGTAAAAAAGGATTAAATAATGATCTGTTTCTCACCCACACCTATCATATCACTTCTGAAGATATAAATTTAACTGCTGGCATCTTATTGATTACTTTTATGCTGTGTTTATGTGCTTTTCGGAGCTTAAAAAGTTTGGTACCTATTCACTTGCATTGAAAGGACCTACAGACCTGAGATTTTCTTCTAAAATCTTTGTTTTCATTCAGCAGAAGAAAGAAAGTCATACACATCTGGGATGGCATAAGGGTGAGTAAATGATGAGAGAATTTTCCTTTTTGGGTGAACTATCCCTTTAATGAATTGACCGCCTGTCCGCTAATCTTCAGCATGTTTTACACTAAACAATCCTTTTGGAATTAACTATGTATGGAGTTTATTATGATAAAATTGCTGTTTTATAAGACGGACAATTTTGCAACAGGTAGGTGTCAGTTTACGGCTCTCCCCATTCATTTGTATGGTATCCGCAAACGGTTACTTACTGTTGTAACATGCTAGTTGACCATTACACTCTCTCTTATGGTAAAAACATGGAGGTTGTTATCTCGGTATAGAAGATCTCTGGCGGAGCGCTGAAAAGGGGCGGGCTGAACGAGGTGAATAAATTTTTCCTTTCTTTTAGTTGTATTTTCTTAAGGTATTTAAAGATGCTTGAGGTACATACATTGTGGGAAACTTGTCTAACTGTGCTTCTCCCATAAGCATGAAACAATCTCAGCCTAGAGAGTTTACTAATACATTTAGTCTTCCTAGTGGGAGAAGAGATTAAAAAACAAAAAATCCCCAATCATAATATAAAAGATATTTCAAGGTACTAATGTTAAATATCTAATTATGACTTTATTTGAAGTGAACAAGATTGCACTTAATAACAAATTACCATGATAATAAACTGTCTGGACAGGAGCCAGTCTGAATATATTAGGTTGAAACATCTTTAGCCCCTGGAATGGGAAACTAAAGTAGGAAATTTTCAAAGATACAATTATTTCTCTCTTTAAGCCACTGCCAGATAAGAATCAGTGGAAGCAAATGAGCGTGATCATATAACAAATGTTAAATGCACCATGCTCTTCTCATTGTAGGACGAAGGCACACTCATGGGTAGCGCTGATAACTTTGAAGGCGTTAATAAAGGAGAGCAAATCGGAGGGCTTCTGACTCTTAACTTTATTCGTACTGTGAAAAATAAGCAGCACAAATTAGATGCTGTCTCTTTAAGAGAAGGCTTAGAGTTTGGAGAGGCGATAGATCATATCTAAAATAGAGTGTTTGCTCTTGGTGCAGATGCCATCATTACTAACTACTTGCCGTGGATCCTTGAAAGCTAAATCGTTTTGCGATGCATCATTGAGCTTTTACTTGCCTCACCAGCAGATGGGTCCTTGTGGTCCATCTGTTGGAAGAGATGTCTTCAACAAGCCCCCTTCACCTTCAACCAAAGAAATGAGAAGACATTTGAATATTCATCCCATCAGAAGGGCTGCCTGGTGGGACTGGGGTCAGTGGTGTGGTCCTTCCTCTGGTCACTTCTGGTCACTAAACTTTGGACACTGAGTGAGGGGTCTCCCACCTGGCCCACATGCTCATATGAACCACATATATGATGTTTGTATTTATGGAAGAACAGATGAACATGTATACATGGGTGTATTAGAAAGAGAGAGAGAGGAAGGAAGGAAGGAGAGCTTCAGCCATACTGTGTCATCTCCTCTGGAAATTAAGGAGGCTGCATCTGTTAAAACATCACAGCTTAATGTGCTCATTAATTGTGTGCTATTTTGAAAAGTTCATTATAAGCATCTGGTCCAGTGGGGCATATTTCATACACAAAGACTTTGCTTAACTTGTGGCCAGGGCTAAACGTATTAACTCTTCATTTGTTTATATATTAGCCATTATTATGCAAATAGTTTCTGATTGTTACATGTTGTTTGTATCACAGCAGTTTCTTGTTGAAATTAACTAAAACAATGATGACTTTTATTCTCTATCTGACAAATCATGAGTACAAGGGCAGATTAATAGTTCATGAAGACTTGCTTTTCACCCTGTTTCTCACACAATGCTCTCTTATGACATCAAAACACTTTTACTATAGTGCATGGCGTGGAAGAAAAAACATATGTTTGTATTAATAAACAACAACATTTATAAGCTTGTTTGAGTGAGATCAAATTCCACAGTAGCTCAACTGATCGGAGCACAAGTCCAGAAGAGCACGCGAGTCAACGCATGAGTAGGAAGTATCAATGTAGCACCATAAAATGACGTAGTTCCTTCAGCAATTGTGTTTTTCATCTCACATATGTTTTTAAAGACACTATCGGTTAAGTTTAGGTTTAAGGTTTTGGGTAGGGAAGTAGGTTTTGCTGATTTAAACTTGATAGACCTCAAAAACCTCATCTGTTTTTCATCTCATATTTGCTTCTTATGACACTTTCAGTTACGTTTAGGTTCAGGGTTTAGGGTAGGGGTGGGCATTAACCTTAAAAACCTCATCTGTTTTGGGTGAAAATGTAACTAGCTTTTAGTGCCACTCAGTGGACATTTCACATAGGAACTGCTGCGATACGTGCTAGGAGCCATGCAATATCATTTGGCAAAAATTTCGCCACAGTCACGTAATTTGCATGAGATGATGCTCGCAACACAGAGTTTTTACCAGGCTAGCCTAATATCATGGTATAATACATTTCAGATGTACCCATGCCTAAACTGCGCACAAAAAAGCAAACTGTGTTTGGTTGTTTTACATGTCAGTGAGACTCTTCCTGTATATGAGGGTAGTTCTTTGCCAGAAAATACTTCAAAGTGGACCAAAAGACTATTGGGTTGCAAAAAGATGCGCTGTGTGGCAAGTGTTATTAACACATGGGTGCAAATAGTCACTCCGAAATATACAGTATTTTCATGTTGAACTTCCTTTTTATGTACATACAGCAACTTCTTTTTTTTACTTAAAGCAATTATTTATCACATTCTACATCTACATTTATTACAGTCTACATTCATTTGATATAAGATGTAAGGAATTGTCAAAGGAGAAATAAGGAAGGTGAATACAGTTTAAACTGATGCTAATACTATTATCAAAAGTCTATGTGATGATTGGTTGGTTCATATCCTAGTGAGGTCAGGAGAATGAGTGGGTCAGTATGCACAATGCCATGGTCTTTAGAAGAATTCTGAAAGGATGACTGACTTTTTATGATCAGCTCCTTCCAGAACATCACTATCTGAAGTCTCATCATTTATATGCATATGGAGCACTGACAATAGACTGACCTCCTGGCCCTAATTTTAGACAGCGTTGCATTATTCGCACAATAAGGCCTTTCAAACTTCTACATTCTTTAGCTGTACCAAACTGATTTCTCCTTATACTATTCATGCATTTCCATGTTACATTACCCATTGTCAAGCTCTCGATTTCATATACATGTACAGCTTTACATAAGCCATTACTGTACGATGTCACTTGTGTTTATTTCCAACACATGTCTATGTTACATTGATATTTTGACATGTACTTAGCAAGGGGAGAGAGGGTTCAGATTGCGACACATGCTTTTCAGCTTCACCTGAACTGCTCTGAGCCCCACTGCCAATCTAATGAAGCTATTAGGGTGTGGAGACTGACAGGATAATTATCTTTATGAAAGTGGGACAAATTGAACTCTGTCTTTACATCAGTTTTTGCAGATCAGGAAGCTGCTGGAGGTCCTCCGGCAGTACTTGAGTGAATCTCAAAGCTAATCCACTCACTTCTCTCTGCCACACACACCCCCACGCACACATAAGCAGTGTTCAAAAATGTAGTGAACTGCCTTACTGTCAACTGCCTAAATAGATAGCTGCCTTTTAAGTATCTTAACCTAAATGAAAGAGAGCCACAGTGCACTCACTTCCTGCTTTAACATACCTGATCCCTACATCTCACTTCAATACGCCCCTCTCCCTGTTTCTCTCTCCCAACTCCCTCTCTCGCACAGACTGTGCCTTGATCCCCATATGTTACCTGACAGGGACGGCCCAGTTAATGATGGCTATATCTAAATGTTGATAAGAGGGAGATGCAGACAGCGGCTGTATTTGTAATTGGAGTGTTGTTGGATGGGGAGGCTAGGGAGTTTGGAGCTACCTGGCAGATGTCAAACAGCAGAGGGAAAGAGAGCGAGAGAGAGACATGCTCACAAGATGACTTGACAACTCTCTCAGTGGCAGGCCAGTAGATGGGCACTATGGAAGTGGCCTTTCACCCCTTCACTGTGTGACACCTGACAGCGGACTCCTATCTCATCTTGCTTCATAGACAGCCTAGAGACATCACTTATGTTCATGGCCAGCTAAGGAGGAAAATAGGAATATGTTAATTAATCAGTGGTCAAGGGTCAAATACATACAGCCCACGCCCCAGGGCTCCCAGTATGAATTTATAGACTTCTGATCAAACCATTTCAAGACAAGGTCATCTGGAGGGAATTTGATCACTAAAATTATAAAACAAAGTCATATTTTTTGACAGCTATTTGTGCAAAAGATTGACAGAGATACCCTAACAAAAAGTACTATGGTGGTACCACGGTACAGTGATGCTTTCAGATGGTAATACCAAGTTTCTTTGACATATACTATGGTACCATATTTTTGTACCAGAGTATTTATATGCAGGGGACTTGACTAAAAACTATGGTGACTCTTCACAACCCCCAGCAGATTTTTTTTCCTTTTTTTTTTATAGCCATTCTTAATTGCTAATGGCAGCACAATTACACAATAGCCACCATTAAAAAAAAAAAAAAAAAAAAAAAAAAATCCTCATATGTAACATTAAGTTAGTTAAATTATTAATAAACTAAGCATCAGTTCTGCATTTGATTGCATTTCTTTTATGATTTCACTTACTTGACTAGCTGGCTTGTACTGTACGGTGCAATTAAAGGAATGTTCTGGGTTCAGTACAAATTATTCTCAATTTACAGCATTTGTGGCATAATGTTGATTTCCACAAAAAAATAAAATAAATAAATAAATAAATAATAATAATAATAATAATAATAATAATAATAATAATATATATATATATATATATATATATATATATATATATATATATATATATATATATAATTATTGCTCGTCCCTCCTTTATCATAAAAAGAAAAAAGAGAAAAAAGAAAGATATAAAAGAAAAAAAAAATTGCAGTTACAGTAAAGCACTTACAATGGAAGTGAATGGGGCCAGTCCATAAGCATTAAAATACACATAATTTCAGTATAGGGTAGCCAGGACAATGAAACACTATAATCCCGGTATTTGATAAAACTTTACAAGGATAAGGTTACTAAGAGATTTTATCACAATAAAACCATGTTAACATGTGTAATGTTTACATTTTGTGGCTATACTTTTGAAACAATGTGTATTTGAATGTTTATAGACTGGCCCCATTCACTTCCATTGCAAGTGCCTTAATGTAATCTATTTATTATATTATGCAACAAAGGCTGTTTATTAACCTGAACTTCAACCCAGAATATTCCTTAAATAAAACATCCATACCCAGCTATGTTTGGGATCCAGCAGAATCTTCTGGTAGCATTTTTGTTTTACTTTGTATTTCAATTTGGTTTCAACAATCGGCCCACTGGCCTAGTGTCATACTCCAAAAGACTTGAAAGAATATTACAGTATTACCATGGTACCATGTCAAAAAAAACAAACAAACAAAACAAAAAACATGGTACTATCATGGTATTTATTTATTTATTTTTTACTTTTTTGTTAGTGTAATAATTGGGTCACCTTTCTTGTTCACCTTACAAGACAGTTAGATATGAGCACAGTTATAGATATGCATATACTGTACATAAAGATATACATTTATATTAATACACAAAAACACTGCACAGCTGCTCGAGCCTTCCAAACAAATGGAGCCAGGTCACAGACCAGAAGGCAGCAGCCACGATATGTATGTGCAGTCCGTACATGTGTGTAAGAGCGTATGATCGACTGGAAGACCTTTCTTCCGGGGGGGGGGATGGGACGGTTGGTGGCGGCTCATCGGACACCCGTAGGTTGTGCAGGCAATAGCACCGTTGCCCAGGTGACCGATAGCGTTGTGCTAACTGAATGAGCTGTGCTTTTTACCTCTCGGACCATCTGGTCTCGCTGTCGGAGCGGCCTCCCCGCCTTCTCCCCGGTGGGCTTCTGTCTGAAAAGAGAAAGCAGGACGATGGGCTGATGAGCGAGGCCTTGGGGCCCTCCATCACTCCTCGCCACCAGGAAGGCACCAGCTGTCCGCACTCATTTGCATTCTCTCTTTGCTTCCCCCTCCCAAAATAATGAAATTAGCCACAAGTTTCCTGAGGTGATGCAAGACAGACTTAGGCAGAACGTGTCAGTGTTTGTGTAGATGCGGGTGTGTGCTTCAGGAGCCAGAGAAGAGAAGGTCATAGAGCCTCTCATGCTAAATGGGAGAGTGTGTTAAGAGAGCATGGATGCCAGGGTGGTCTAATGTAAGATGTTACAATGGTGTTTTTTTGGTTTTGCATACCACAGGAGGCTCTTTTCATTTGGAGTTCTAGAGACAGTCTCTTTTTCTTAGTACTCTTAATAAATTATTTGTACTCAGTATTTTTTTTTTTTTTTTAATTTAAAGGAATATTTCCTTATCAATACAAGTTAAGCTCAATCAACAGCATTTGTGGCATAATGCTGATTACCACAAAAATTATTGTAGCTCGTCCCTCTTTTAATAGAGGTTACAGTGAAGCACTTACAATGGAAGTGAAAGGGAACATTTTTGAGGGTTTAAAGGCAGAAGTGTGACGCTTAAATTTTTTTAAATGCACTTACATTAATTCTTCTGTTAAAACTTGTGCATTATTTGAGCTGTAAAGTTGTTTAAATCATAGTTTTTGCTGTGGACTACTAAATTACCAGGATTTACAGGGTTTATTTTATTTACATCATCATGGCAACAAAGCTGTAAAATTGGATATAATTTTTACACAGAAAAGGTTAGCAAGCGATTTTATCACACTAAAATCATGTTAACATGCATGTTGTTTTACGTGTTGTGGCTATACTTTGGAAACAGTGAGTGTTTTAAGGTTTAGGGATTAGCTCCTTTCACTCGTAGTTGCCTCACTGTAACCCATATTTTTGCTTTTTTTTTTTTTTTTAAGAAAAATATGGACGAGTCAAATTTCATTTTGGTGGTTATCAGCATTATGACATAAATGCTGTCGATTGAGCTTAACTTGTATTGAACAGGATTATTCCTTTAAAACACCCTACTGAAAAGACCAGCAAAGACTAGCATTAATTTCCATGCAGGTTTATGCTGGTTTGGTACTGGTTTAGCTGGAGGACCAACAAAGCATGGTCTTTCTTGTGAAGCTAGTTGATAAAGGGAGGCTTGCAAGCTTAGCTAGTTAAAGGAATAGTCTACCCAAAGCAAAAAATTCTGTCAAAATGTACTCACCCTTGTGTTGTGGTTCCAAACCTGCATGACTTCAGTTCTTATACGGAACACAAAAGGAGATGTTTTAATGAAATCATAAATCTTAAAAGTAGTCCAAGTAACTTGTATGTCACATAAGAAGCCATCTCAAGGCATATGGTGATGCACAGAATTTTATTGTGACAGAATTTTCATTTTTGGGTAAACTACTCCTTTAAGAAGCCTGGTAAGAAAATAGCAGCATGACAGCATCCAAAAAAAAACAAAAAAAAAACAAAAACTTATGATGACCTGTCGGTCATGCGACAGGGGAATTTAAACATCCTACACCACTTTAGAATGGCATACATTACAAGATTGCTTTAACTGCTTTAGATGGGCAGTGCTGGTCTGTTACTGGTCCAAGATAGCCAGCGTAGACATACCAGAAATGCGCAACACATACCTTTTAACTGGTCATTTAAGTTGGTTACCTGCGCTACCAACTTAGCTAGGCTGTTTTTCTCCAGCACGTCAAAGCTAATATAAATTGAAACCGTTATAACCATTTTCAGTATGACATCCAAATGCCATTCACAGACAGAGTGTTGCAGGTGCATACAGTATAAAAAAAGTTAGAGTGATTCTCAGTATTGGTTGTAGAAGCGAGTGGAGTCCCAATGGGAACGTCTCTCTCTCTCTACCTCTTCATAGCCTAGCTGTCTGCTCAGGTTAGCCTCTGACAGCTGGCCTGATTGATTCTCTGAACTGAGCCAGGCAGGGGCACAGCCCTCACGGTGAGCTGTACCTGTCCACCCTGCCAGAACCTGGGGTCGCCGTCAGGGCCTGGGGTCGCTCAGCGTGGGCCACAGCTGACACATTCCTCCATTGCCTATTAGCATCATCTTTATTTCTTGTTATGTCAGGGCTACCTCAGCCAACTGATGTATCCTGACCATTAGTAATCCACGGCTGTCATTCCTGGTCAACAGAGGGAGGTAGACGCACAGTTCCTCAAATAGATACACTATTGTTATGGTCAGTTCCTCAAGTCTGGTGCTTTAAGTGTGATTATGTGGGTTTCAAACGTCTTTTCTGTCTGTCTTTTTTCTTTCTATCTCTGTTTAAAGGTTTGTCAGCACATCCTTTCTATCAATAATGCCTTGTCACTAAGGAGGCTGACAATCGCCAGAGGTACAAACCTGTCAATATGCCTGTTTAAGACAGACACCTGTCTCTTTGTGATGCGGCGGGCAGAACAAATGCTTGTCAATACCTCTTCTTTTCGGTATTCATCATTGCCTTGGCTGTTGGCATCCATTTGTATCCTGATTGTGGTGTGTGGAGATTCTTGTGTGTTTGGACTTTAGATCAAGTGGAAACAAAAGGACTTTTTGTAAGTGTCCTACACAGATAAAAATGTATTTGCTAATCAACTCAAGATGACAAAAGATGATAAAATCTTGGAGGTATTAAACAATTAATCTTAGCCAGTGTTTTTTGGGGAAATCGTTACACCTAGATTTTAGCAATGTTGTGCAAACACAGGCCATCTGTGAAATTACCATTTTCTTACCTTTTTCTAGCATAACTACAGGTGCTTTCTCAAGTTTTAGTTCAAAAGTGTTAAAAATCCCCAAAATTGAAAATCAGTCATTTACTCCCCCTCATGTCTTTCCAAGCTTGTATCACTATCTTTCTTCAGTGGAAATGGGAAATTTTGGTCTTGAGTACAAGACAACAAATGTGCTCATTGTTTGTTTTTGTTTTTTTTGTGGCTTTTTTAGGCACTTTCTTTGACAAGAAATAGACAAGATATGACATTTACATTTAGTCATTTAGCAGACACTTTTATCCACAACAACTTACAAATGAGTAACATAGCAAGCAATTTGTTGTACAAAGGTCAATATCTGCAGTATTTCACTGCCAAGTTCTCAAAGTGGCTGGAGTATTATAGAAGCTTGCATAGAAGAAAGAGACAGACAAGTTTATATGTATATATATACAGGTGCATCTCAATAAATTAGAATGTCGTGGAAAAGTTCATTTATTTCAGTAATTCAACTCAAATTGTGAAACTCGTGTATTAAATAAATTCAATGCACACAGACTGAAGTAGTTTAAGTCTTTGGTTCTTTTAATTGTGATGATTTTGGCTCACATTTAACAAAAACCCACCAATTCACTATCTCAAAAAATTAGAATATGGTGACATGCCAATCAGCTAATCAATTCAAAACACCTGCAAAGGTTTCCTGAGCCTTCAAAATGGTCTCTCAGTTTGGTTCACTAGGCTACACAATCATGGGGAAGACTGCTGATCTGACAGTTGTCCAGAAGACAATCACTGACACCCTTCACAAGGAGGGTAAGCCACAAACATTCATTGCCAAAGAAGCTGGCTGTTCACAGAGTGCTGTATCCAAGCATGTTAACAGGAAGTTGAGTGGAAGAAAAAGTGTGGAAGAAAAAGATGCACAACCAACCGAGAGAACCGCAGCCTTATGAGGATTGTCAAGCAAAATCGATTCAAGAATTTGGGTGAACTTCACAAGGAATGGACTGAGGCTGGGGTCAAGGCATCAAGAGCCACCACACACAGACGTGTCAAGGAATTTGGCTACAGTTGTTGTATTCCTCTTGTTAAGCCACTCCTGAACCACAGACAACATCAGAGGTGTCTTACCTGGGCTAAGGAGAAGAACTGGACTGTTGCCCAGTGGTCCAAAGTCCTCTTTTCAGATGAGAGCAAGTTTTGTATTTCATTTGGAAACCAAGGTCCTAGAGTCTGGAGGAAGGGTGGAGAAGCTCATAGCCCAAGTTGCTTGAAGTCCAGTGTTAAGTTTCCACAGTCTGTGATGATTTGGGGTGCAATGTCATCTGCTGGTGTTGGTCCATTGTGTTGTTTGAAAACCAAAGTCACTGCACCCGTTTACCAAGACATTTTGGAGCACTTCATGCTTCCTTCTGCTGACCAGCTTTTTAAAGGTGCTGATTTCATTTTCCAGCAGGATTTGGCACCTGCCCACACTGCCAAAAGCACCAAAAGTTGGTTAAATGACCATGGTGTTGGTGTGCTTGACTGGCCAGCAAACTCACCAGACCTGAACCCCATAGAGAATCTATGGGGTATTGTCAAGAGGAAAATGTGAAACAAGAGACCAAAAAAATGCAGATGAGCTGAAGGCCACTGTCAAAGAAACCTGGGCTTCCATACCACCTCAGCAGTGCCACAAACTAATCGCCTCCATGCCACGCCAAACTGAGGCAGTAATTAAAGCAAAAGGAGCCCCTACCAAGTATTGAGTACATATACAGTAAATGAACATACTTTCCAGAAGGCCAACAATTCACTAAAAATGTTTTTTTTTATTGGTCTTATGATGTATTCTAATTTTTTGAGATAGTGAATTGGTGGGTTTTTGTTAAATGTGAGCAAAATCATCACAATTAAAAGAACCAAAGACTTAAACTACTTCAGTCTGAGTGCATTGAATTTATTTAATACACGAGTTTCACAATTTGAGTTTAATTACTGAAATAAATGAACTTTTCCATGACATTCTAATTTATTGAGATGCACCTGTATATATATTCAGCTGGTTCTTGAATGTTGGTTTTAGCAGATTGTGTGGAGGTTGGAAGCAGGTAAGCTACAGGTAACCAGTGGAGTGAAATCAAGTGTGGGGTGACGTGAGCCCTCTTTGGCTGATTAAAGACCAGACGTGCTGCTGTGTTCTGGACCATCTGCAGTGGCTTAATCGTGCTAGCTGGTTGGCTGGCAAACAGAGTATTACAGTAGTCCAGTCTTGAAATTGTCAGAGCTTGGAGATGACATGGACAGTAAAGTAGACGGTGTTAAATTTTACAATTTTATTTTATTTATTTATTTTTTAAATAGTTTGTCTTTTTTGACCAAAAAAATAAAAAAATAAATAATAATAATATTTTAAGTCAATATTTCATAATGCCATTTTCATTTATTTGAGTCAGTCTGAAGAAAATAACATATTTAAGGTTGATGATAATGTGTAACATGACAAAAATGTGTCAAACTGTAACAGACCAAACTATGATCAAACATTCAAACTTTAAGAAAAATATATTCACATTTATTAATTTAAACAAAAAACAAAAAAACCTTAGCTCCTGAAATAATATCATATAATAAAAAAAAGAAGTCTATTTTGAAATAATATCATATATATATATAAAAGAAGCTATTTTTAGAAGTTACTGTATTCTAAATTCTACTTGTTTTAGAAACTGTTATTCATTTCCGTGTTTTAGCCAGTTTAGGATATTGCTTTGTGAGAAGCGCATTTTATGGAAACAGCGTGTTCACAATGCAAGTTATGCATTCTGACTAGCACTTAACCTTGTGGATATAGTGATTAATTTCATGAATAAAAAAAGATGCGTTTGAGTAAGGCAATAATCCCATTTGTAAAGCGGTTCATTTTGCCAGTGTTCAGTGTTCTTTGTTCAAGCAGATCCGGGGAAATACCAAACATACTGGATTTATTCGATGAATCAGTGTTTTCTAGATTTTTCTTTTTCTAAAAACAGATGTTTCTTAAAATTTTTCATTTTGTGCACTGTTAATATCTTTTTGAAGTCATATTTTCATCAACAGTATGTTTTCATTAAATCGTTTAATTATTGTCATTATTTGTCTTTTTTCGTCTTGTATTCCTTATCGTTGCTAAAATAAAAAACAAATCACAAAATGAACACTGCCAGTAGAGGAGAAAATGGGATCAATCACTGACATGAGCATCGTAGCTGATCACTAGGCCACAGCTCAGACTTCAAATCATTGTTAATTTGAAGAATAACAATGCTAATTTAATATTCGGCCTTTCCATAATGTGACACAAATCAAGCTCATTTCCACTCTCAAGCACCATTTGAGCCAGCAAAACATCTTATCTAAGTTAAAACACAGCAAAAATCAAAACATGGATTAATCGCAAACCAAAAACATCTGTTGCTGCTTGCAGCTGATGTTTTGAAACATAAATCAATAGGATGATCAGTAAATCACACTCTGTACTGTCACAATATTATGCATTAGTAAGGGAAGTCAGAGGAGCCGAGGCTTTCGGTGAAGCAGCATGAAATGCCTGCTCGTATCTGCATGCGAAATGTAATTATGGAATCACCCAAGTGAGCTGGGCCACACATCTGCCACAGCATCTGGCGAGGTTCTCATCTTGACTCGCCCGCTCCATTCAATACAATTCAAATTCCATGCCTACAAGCACATTAACGCAGATTACAAAGCGCTCAGTCTATACTTAAGGTTTATTCTCCGCTCAGGGGACGAGAGGAGATTTGTGTCTTTTAATTTTGCAGATTGCCATGCATAAGTCTCAAATGAGATGCATTTGCATGAAAAGCTGGAAACGATTTCCAGGTTTCGGAAAGATGGATGAAAGCCGACGGTGTTACTGTAGGTGGCAACAGATTTTGGATAGTTTTACTGTGAACTGAAGCTGACAAAATTTCCCCATGATCATAAATGTGTGATTGATTGCTATTTGCCGATCATTAGTCTAAACATCTGAGGGATGATATTGTCTATATGCTGGGTGCATTGAATGGAAAAACAGAATATATTAGACCTGTTAATCTATCATTCTTCCAATCCGCAACAAAACAATTTCACTCTCTTAGATCTGATGCAAATGTACCATAATTAAAGCTGAAGTAACTTCTTCAACATTAAAATGTGTTCTCCTATTCCAGCTTACTATGCAAAGACAAGTATAAGTAACAATTTGTAGGTTGATTTCTTCAAAAACTGTAAAAATTGTTTATGTTTGTGGCGCTGGTTTAAGCAGCCTTGAGTGTGTCTAAACACAATTTATAATACCTAAACTTGAGTTTCATGCTTGATTCCATCCTATCACATTTGCATGCTGGATAATTTCCAGGCTAATTACAAAGAAAAAGAGAGAGGGAGATAAAGCGAGTGCTGCTGGTTGGTTAAGGAATTTGAGAAGCTGGATGGGGTGGACAGACAGGTAGGAGGCGAGCCAGCATGGGCAGTGAGCCTGCAACTCTGACACGTCCTGCTGTGGCTCAGCGGCAAACTAAGACAGCCCATCATTTCACTGTCAGCACTTTGACCCCCCTCTCTTTCCCTCTCCAGCTCCCCTGCACGTACACGCCATTGGCTTAGAGTCGGAAGAGGAGGACCCCCCACCCTCCATGCCTGGACCCCTCTCTTCTCTGTGAGTGATGGCCTGAATGATGACTCTGACCCTAAACCCTGGACCGACCCAGAGGTTCAGAGGTTCATCAGCCTCACTATACTCTCAAAGCCAGAAAGAATGAATGATAGCTTATTATATTTAAAACTTCAGCTAGTTATATACAGCTTGAATAGTAGTGCAGTAACGGACTAAAGAGCTAAATCATGATGAGTATACTGTAATAAGTTCCAAACAGGGTTTTTTGTTCAGTTAAGGTACAAAAGAGTGTCCTGAACAGTAGTTTGCATGTCCAAGCATTAAAGCTCGGCCATGCAAATGTCAAATTTGAAATTCCTAACATGTAGAAATATAATTGAGAAGCCAAAGTGTACAAAGTGTTGAAAAGTCATATTTTATATCTATTAAACCCTTGGAGTTCTGGTCAAATAAATTATTTTTTCTGATGACAGAGGTTTATAAATACAAGGCTTTTTCGTATTTTCCCTGTCTCTACTCATTAGAAAGCTTTGCCTCTCTTCTCCATTCTTCCCCTCCTCAGTGCCGTATCCTCTCTCTTGCATATGGCTGCACCCTGTGAAGAGGACGTCCCGCCGTCAGTATGCCTCATTCTCTTCGGTGCATGTTGGCTGAGCTCCATCACAGAGCTGAAGCCAAGACCTGTCTAGATAGCCCATCAAAAAGCACTCTATGTGAGCTCACACTCAGAACTCTCCGATCTGTGAGATGGTGCTTCTGTGAAGTCCTTCATGTCTGCGGATCTTTTGTTGTTATCTTTAAAGGAAAGTCTAATTAGTTGGGGTAGGAATCAGCAGGGACCTGGCAATTAGATATTACATCAATATCTGTCGTGATGCGATAATATTAAGATTCTTTTTGCATGTTGCATGTTTATTACAGTTAAAAATCAAAAAGAAAATGAAAAATGCACACAGTAGTCACACTCGGGTCTCAGGAGGATAAAGGGATAGTTCATCCAAAAATGAAAATTCTGTCATCATTCATTCACCCTTACATGGTTTTGCATGACTTTTTCTTTCTTCCATGGAACACTATGGTAGTGGGGGTGTGGTCGAGTGCCGGCTTGTGAATGGAGTGCGAGATCGGGAGATGAGATCGGTAAGGATCATTACCTGTTAATGATTGTCTCTAACAGCTGTTTGTCATTGCAGTGACAGTGGAGATGGAGTTAAAAGCGAGCCAGATGCCAGTAGAGGAGAGAGAGAGAGAGAGAGAGAGCGCGAGAGCCCTGCCCTGCTTAGCCTGTGTGATTGTTAAGTTGAAAAGTTTGTGTTAAAATAAAACTTACCATTTGAGTTGAAGTTTCCATCCTCCGCTTCCTGCTTGTCAACACATACAGAACCCCGTTACAAACACAAAAGGAGATGTTAGGGAGAATGACAGCCTCAGTCACAATTCACTTAATTCTAAATGAAAGCGAGACTAACATTCTGCGTAACATCTCCTTTTGTGTTCTGCGGAAGAAAGAGAGTAATACGGGTAAATGATGACAATTTGAAAACTATTCCTTCAATGTTAAAAATGTAACTAAATATATTGATTCTTGGCATTAATATATAGATACAGAATATTTAGTTATAAGAATAATATCTTATAATTACTTTCATTATGTTTATATGGCATGCTATGAAATGCCATTGTTTTTCATGCTATGAATTGTTGTTAAAAATGGAGGAGGAGCGTGCTTTTGAAACCCCCCCACTTTGGCATGTTCAAGTATGTAGTTTTTTAGCAGGGTGTTACATCATCAACTAATCATCTGAGTAAACGATTTTTGATAAATAATACATCATCATTTACCATGAACAATCAGAAAGGCCATCCATCGCTTCCATGCCTAAGTGTGTCAGCCGGGAAAACACTGCAGGCCCGTGTATCCGGTAGCCATAAGTGTGACGCTGCTTTTCTTGTATGGGGTCAAACTTAGCGCAAGAACAGGAAATAATCAGATCAGGGAACTAGGGCTTTTTCTAATCGCCCTGATGGAAAAGCATAGTTTTTTTGGAGGCAGTAGTCAGCAGCAGGGTGAGTTATTGTGAAGTGATGGACTACCATGAACCAGGAGCAATCAAAGTGATAGCCCCTCCATCTCCAAATGACTGCAGCTGGCACCTCAGATTCATCAACAGGGATGCTGGTGGCAGTGCCGGCCAGCCAGCTTTGTACAGTTGTAGGCCTGTACACACACGCACACACAATAGAAAGCACTCAGAATTATTTGTGGAAATGAAACCTCTGTAGTAGAGGACTGGATTGGTGCCTTCACCTTTTTCCCACTCACTGAAATTAAGCAACATTTATTTTCAGTGGCAACAACGCATGGGAAATGTTTCAAAACGAGGCCTGATTCCGGGAGTGATATGATGAGATGGCTGCCTGCTCGGCCTGTATATCTTGATTGATGGAAGTGATGTAAGAATCCACTTGTGACATCTGTAAATGCGAAAACTAATGGAGGAATTTCATTAGTCTCTTTTCCAGGATCAAAATAGTTGCTCTTGAGTTCTTTGAGTGAATTCTTTCATCAGTATTGACTGCAAAAAGCAATTGTACACAATACAAATAGCATGTAATTATGTTAAAAGGACAAGATGTTTTTAAGCTCTCGCAGAATGTGACACTAACTGTTTTCTTCACCTCACCTCACCTTCGCACTTTACGAACCAGACAAACAAATGATGCATAATTGGATGTATAATTTCATTTTTTTATTGATTTTGTCTGTTTTCCACTTGGCTATCTCATACAATATTACCAGCATTGGTAGAGTCGTCCAAACTTGTCAAGGACATGACAGGTGGTGAAGACAGTCTTGAAGGGCTGAAATGATAAGCACATTGATTGGATGTCAGCAGTTTAAAAAAAAATGGTGCAAAAATTATTTCAATTTTTCCATCTCTTTTTTCAACCCCCACCCCACACACACACATTCAAATAAAAACACATGCTCATATCAGATTTAAAAGTAGTACATTCTGTCGTTTATGTGGCTTGGCGGATAACGCATGTGCACATCAGTGTCAGAAATTAACTTTTACATTAAGGGGCAATATTTGCTCCCTGAATTTGGTTTTCAGGGGCATTTTTTGCTTTTATGAGGGCATATATTTGTATAACCATTTAAAACATATACAATATCAATTCATTAATCAAATTTTTAAGACTTTAGAATTTATTGCCTCTTACCCTCAAGTGTTTGTTTATTATGTATAAATAGGACTATAATAGAATGTTAAGAATTATATCAGATGTTACAAATAAAAAACAGATGAATTCATTATGAGGGCCCAAATATTTTGAATTTCTGAGGGCATTTTTGCCCCAGGCCCCCCTTAATTTCTGACCCTGGTGCACATTCTTTATTATTATTATACAGTATGTACTAAAAGTTGTGCAGTGTATCCTGAAGTATATCAACAAGTGTTTAAATATTTAATAATTTAATATTTAAAAAAAAAAAAAAAAAAACATAGGCCTACCATAAAACCACAGGAGAAGTAATTGAAATGACTGAAGCACTATATTCCAAGTGTTCTTAAGCCATACAATCGCTTTTTTTGATGAACAGAATTAAATTTAAGTAATTATTCAATCTCAAATGAATTTAAATCAAATCATTAATATAGAGCTTTAATCAAATAAGGCGGCTATTGTGGTTGGTTTGTTTGTTTGTGTAGCTTGACAGACTGGAGTCACTATTCACTTTTTATTATATGGCAATAAACCCTGTGAAGACTTTTAAAGACATTTTAATGTTCCATGGAACAAAGAAAGCCATACAGGTTTTGAGCAACACTGACATGGTTTATTAATAACAGATTTTTAATTTTTTCTTGAACTACTCCTTTGAGAAAGGTTGAGGTCATTTAGTTTGGCTATACACACACACACACACACACACACACTGTATCTCTCTCTGCTCTCTTCTCCAATGCACTGATGAGAACACTAACCTCACAGTAACTGCTGTGACTAGCATTGGCTCTTCATTACTGCTATAGTACATTTTCCCAGTCAGCCAGTTAATGATGAATACATGAGCCACAACAAATCCTGCCCTCTTTTTTTACAGTACTGCACAAAAAAAATCTGTTTCAGATATTTTTAGTTGGACTGGATTCAGCTTTTGCTATTGGCCTAGTTGCTGCAGCAGCAGCTTCAGTGTCTGTCTTAAGAGCGGCTCTCCAAGCACGCTGGCTCTCAGTGACCCCCCTAGAGGGTGACCTGGTCTAAAACACAGCACCTTTGTCTCCAGGACTGTCTGTGTAGGAAGGCCATTTAATTATATATATATATATATATATATATATATATATATATATATATATATATATATATATATATATATATTTTTTTTTTTTTTTTTTTTTTTGTTTAAGACTAAAAAAAGCCGAAGTTGAGCAAGGACAAACTAATGTCACAGACTTACTGTTTCCCTCTGGCAGGCATGCATGTGATCCCTCTGTCAGTCAGCGTACGCAACCATGACAATCATTTGTGTGGCTTGGCCTCGGGAAAAGCTGCAGCTAGCTGTCCTTGTAAACAGCACTCTGCACTAACTCCAACAACTGCACAAGAAATGCAAAAGGACACCGTCTCAAAAGTGAAAAATAGATTCATTCACAACAATCGCTTGACAACAAAAATCCAACTTCAGAAATGAGATTACTGAAACATACTTATATTTCTGTAACCACAACAAGGCTTAAAGGGATTTTTTCACCCAAAAATGAAAATTCTCTCATCTTTTTCTCACCCTCATGCCATTCCAGATGTGAATGACTTTCTTTCTTCTGCTGAACACAAACGAAGATTTTTAGAAGACTATTCCAGCTCTGTTGGTCCATACAATGTAAGTGAATGGGTACCAAAACTTTGAAGCTCCAAAAGCATATAAAGCCAGCATCAAAGTAATCCATATGACTCTGGTGGTTAAATTCATATCTACTGAAACAATATGATAGGAGTGGGTGAGAAGCAGATCAATACTTTTACTTTTCCCATTCTTCTTCTTTTGTTTTTTGGTGATTCACATTCTTCGTGCATATCGCCACCTACTGGGCAGGGAGGAGAATTTATATTAAAAAATTACTTAAATGGGGGCCTGGGTAGCTCAGCGAGTACTGACGCTGACTACCACACCTGGAGTAGTGAGTTCGAATCCAGGGTGTGCTGAGTTACTCCAGTCAGGTCTCGTAATCAACAAAATTGTCCTGGTTGCTAGGGAGGGTAGAGTCACATGAGGTAACCTCCTTGTGGTCACTATAATGTGTGGTTCTCGCTCTCGGTGGGGCACGTGGTGAGTTGTGTGGGGATGCCGCGGAGAATAGCGTGAAGCCTCCACACGTGCTACGTTTCCGCAGTAATGCGCTCAACAAGCCATGCGATAAGATGTCTCAGACACGGAGGCAACTGAGATTCGTCTTCCTCCACCCAGATTGAGGCAAGTCACTGTGCCACCACGAGGACTTAAAGCACATTGGGAATTGGGCATTCCAAATTGGGGAGAAAAGGGGAGAATTTTTTTACTTAAATATTGATCTGTTTCTAATTACACCCATCATATCACTTCTGAAGATATTAATTTAACTGATGTAGTCTTACTTTTATGCTGCCTTTATGTGTTTTTTGTAGCTTCAAAATGTTGGTACCCATGTTGGTACCCAACTTGCATTGTGAGGACCTACAGATCTGAGATATATTCTTCTAAAAATCTTAGTTTGTGTTCAGCAGAAAGAAAAAAAAATTATAACATTTTTACCCCAAAAATGACAATTCTTTCATTATTTACTCACCATCGTATTCTTTCAAACCTGTATGACTCTCTGTCTTCCACAAAAGGAATGTAAGGCAGTATGTTAGTCTCAGTCACCACCATTCACATTCATTGCATCTTTTTAACCATTCAATGAGAATGAATGGTGACTGAGGCCATCACTCTGCCTAGCATCTCCTTTTGTGTTCCACGGAAGAAAGAAAGTTATACAGGTTTTGAAGAACATGAGGGTGAGTGAATGACTTTTATTTAGGTGAACTATCCCTTCCCTTTTAAGTCTGAACTCATGACTCAACACATAATTGACTAATGATGACTAGAAATGTTAGTTTGTGTAGGCTGTAAACAGCTGGTGTAAGAGCTGAACTATAGCTGGTTTATTATTCACACAGGGTGATGAGAGATTGTCAATCTAACGGAGAGCAGTGGGAATGGGCAAGGCTGGGGGGAGGAGCAGACACATCAAAATGAGGAACGGAAGAAATTAATTCTGAGATATACACTCTGAATGACAGATCTCTAGTTCCATCAAATGCCAATGAAATTTGGTCAGTAGAAACATTTCAAAACACTTTACCCAATTTGCCAATTCACCCAAATTTAAACAAAATTAACTGTCACATCAATATCATGCCAATACAGGATTCTGAAATAGTTGGTTATTACTTATATTCGATTGATATAACAAAAAATTTGAAATATTTTTATTTGTTCTAATATCAGGCAATTCAGAATTCTAGCACCTACTTAAACCTCAGCCTTTATATTGCAACATAACAAATTGCCTTAATTGCCTCAGCTAGACCAATTTCTAAAGTACCCTCAAAGTCTTTGTGGGGTTTATAAAATTAATCTCTCCTCTAACTGATGTTCTATTTGTCACTTTAACCTGTTCTCCTAAAATAGCTTTAGCCCATGTTCTTTGTTATCTTTCACCCAGAGTGTGCTTCATTTAACAGCTACATAACAGCAGTGGGACAACAGCTGCCTTCAGATAAGCTCTCAGGGCACTTAGAGACTTTTTAGCCTGTGAACCCATATTTTAAGCAAGCATTTGTTGCCTCTCTCTCCAGCATTGCCCAATAAAAACAGACAAGGAATAAAAAAATATGAGATTGATTTATTTGCTCCAATGTTCTTTGGAATGAAGCTTTTCTATTTTTTTCCCTCACAACTGAAACCAATTAGCGCAGCTAGCACTTGTACTGCAGAAGGTAGGTCAGGCTGGAGTAATAAAAAGTATTGACTTTTCTCTGACTGTAAGCAGCCTGAAAGGGGTGCCGCGGCCTTGTCGTACATGAAAAGAGCTCCATTAATTTCACTTATTTCAAGAAAGGCCCCTGTCAAGTCCTAATGTGTCCAATGCACTTTTCGCATTCATACACGCTGACATCTTAGCCAGGCCTCAGCCAAAAATGAGTTTACATTATTTTAGCTAGTGAGAAGTTGACGGCATAATTCCCACTGCTCAGCTCTACACAGGCCAGTTGGGAAATGGCAGAGGACTCTTTCATACGTGGCTACTTTTGACTTACTCAGGGGGGAGCAACTATACTTTATACATTATGCTTTGTTAGGGGCTGTTCACATCAAATGTGTTTTTGCATCCATACCTATGGGATTCTCCAAAATGTATGAGTGCAAATACGCAAGCCTGATGGACCACTGATATTTAACACTGGTGTGTTTAAATGGGTATAGTTTATAGCGTATGTACTTTTCCCACTGTACTCCCAGAAATTTTGAATTCTTTCCGCTGTTTTGACTTGTTGTTGGGCTCTATCCTATGATGTTTGTTATCTGGCCTGTTCATGCACATGCGCACTCCTCAAAAACCTGTAAGAACTCTGCTTATGCATTTACATGGCCACATAAGCCACGTTCTCTGGGAGAAACCTGAATGTTTAAAACTGATTTCTCTTTAACCCTTAAGTGGTATAAGGAAATCAGCCTTCTCCTTTACATGACATTTCAGAATGCCACTTTCTGAAGAAAATAGAGTGGTACCTAACAGTACTATACTGTCATGCTCTTTGTTCATAAATAAATAGAAATTCTAACACCACCCATCTTAGGGGCCATTCACACCAAACATGTGATTGCACTAAAAACAGCTAGACGAAATGCCATGGATAGAGCAGAACGCAGGTGAAGTTCATTTAACAGCAACACAGTGTCTAGAAATCATAGCACTCTTGAGTGAAATGCTGAAAAAAAAAAAAAAAAAAAAACAGTGAGATGCTGCGCAACGGTAAAAGACGTCCATCTAGTGCATGTTTACTAAGGAAAACAATTGGAAAAACATCAGTTTTACTTAAGAGGGAAACCCCAATATTGCAGCACAATTCCACTGCAGGTCATGAAAGAAAGTTAAGAAAACAAACACAGCAACAATTTTGGAATGTCTTGAAATAAAGCAAAGCAACGGAGAATAAAAAGGTCTTCCTCGGGTGCTATGTTTGTTATTTACACAAGCATCGAGGGGAAATAACGCTGCTGTGGAGAAAGCTACTTACTGACAGAGCCGCTTGTATAGGTGTCACGGATCCACCTGACCTTCTCGCCACAAACATTCAACCTTCCCACTCTCCCGAATACTGATCACCCACACCTGCCTCTAATCCCCGTGTCAATCAGCTCCTCTACATATAACCCCACTCTCCCTTCATTCATCGTCTGGTATCAATGCAGTATGCAGACTCACTTACCTACGACTTACCTGACTCTTCTAAACGCCATTCCAGAAAACTCCCTCTTCGATTCCTCTCCAGCGCTACTCCGAAGATCACTCCAAGTCTCCACTCCTGTGTCTCCTTCCCTTTGTGTGTTTCATCACCCCAAGTAATACTTCTACCTGCATATACAATAACCTTCATCAAGTTACAGTTATTTGCTCCTGAACCGATCTGCTCATTCATTACTCACCTGCTATTTAATGTCTGTGTTTGTGTTTACTCCAATAAATACCTGCCTTTGGGTTCACCACCTTCTTTGAGTCTGGGTTACTGTAACAGGATACCAGACCTCCAGAAACCATGAACCCAGCAGATCCGGACCCCATCCAGGAGCTGGTTGACACATTCCGTCGAGCACTTACCACATCAACTAACTCCACTGCTCCACCGATCTCGACCAGCACTTCCGCAATTTCTTCACCGGTCTATTCCGCCAGTCCCCTGGTCAATCCAGCGCCATACTCCGGATCAGCGGAGAACTGCCGTGGCTTTTTGCTCCAAAGTTCGCCCGCCCTAGAGATGCAACTGCATCTACAGTATATCCCACAGAGCGGGCAAAAATTGTGTACATCATCAACTTGCTCTCTGGACGAGCACTGCAGTGGGCCCAACCGCTTTGGGAGCAAAACAGTCCCATAACTCAAACACTTGAGAGCTTCACTCAACACTTCAGAGAGGTTTTCGGATGCCCTGGGAGTGATAATTCCGCCAGTGAACAACTCTATAATCTTCGTCAAGGTAAAAGCTCCATCCACGTTACGCTCTCAAGTTCCGCACCCTGGCAGCCTCCTGCAGATGGAATGAGGCCGCTCTACTCACCGCTTACCGTCAAGGGCTCAAACCAACTCTGCGGCTGCATCTCTCTTCCTTTAACGACACCATGGGGCTCGAGCGCTTCATCCAACTTTCCATCCAAGTCGCCAACCGAATGAAGCCCTGCCTCGATGAGTTGCCCGCCTTGCAGTCTCTGCCTGTTCCTCCATGGCAACCCTCAGTCCAGTCTCCAGAACCAAGCGGTGAGCCCATACAGATGGATGTTTTTCTGCTATCCTCGGCAGAGTGCCAACGTTGGTTGACCCAGCAGTTGTGCCTGTACTGTGGTGGTAAGGGACACGTCATCTCGGCGTGTCCCATTCATCCCCCACACCCTCTGGTGAGTCACGTTACCTATTCAAAAGTTAGTTCCTCTCCTTTGTCTACCAGTGTGACGCTTACTACTTCCAACTTTTCCCTTACAGTACCCGCACTCCTTGACTCTGGGTCAGCCGGCAACTTCTCTGTCGGCGGCCATGTAAGCCCAACCTAAGAAAACACTCCATAATTGGCAAGCCCCTCATCAGGGGTGTTATCTGTCACTGTGTGGGTCCCGTGAAACTGCAAGTTGGGTGTTTGCACCTCAAAGTCATCACCCTCCTGGTTTTGAAGAACTCCACCGCTGACATCATGTTGGGATGTCCATGGCTCGAACTACATTCCCCCATCATTTCTTGGGCTACCGGTGACGTCCTGAGGTGGGGACCCCAGTGCTTTCCTTCCTGTTTCCCCAATCGTCCCATTCCAAGGCCTTCAGTTATCTTCAAGATATCTCCTCCTCTCTGTCTCAACATCACCTCCACCGAAAGCCCAGTTAGCACCACCTCTGTGGAAATCCCATCCTGTTACTCCCAATTTCAGGACGTCTTCTGCCCTCTCCACGCCACACAACTTCCTCTTCATCGACCATTGGACTGTGCAATAGACCTTCTCCCTGGTGAGGCAGTGCCCCATGGCAAGATATATCCTCTCTCCATCCCAGAACAGAAGGCCATGGAAGAGTACATCGAAGAGGCTCTCAACCAGGGCTACATCCAGCCTTCCACATCCCCTGCTGTGTCGATCTTTTTCTTCATGGCGAAGAAGGACAGAGGTCTTCGGCCCTGTATTGATTACTGCTCCCTCATCAAATCACCGTCAAGTTTTGATATCCACTTCCCCTCATCCCGGCTGCCTTGGAACTGTTGAGAGGAGCTACCATCTTCACCAAGCTGGACCTTTGCAGTGTGTACAACCTCATTCGAATCCGGAGGGGAGACGAATGGAAGACCGCCTTTGTAACTCCGACCGGCCACTATGAGTACCTGGTGATGCCTTATGGCCTAGTCAATGCCCCCTCCGTATTCCAGGGCTTCATGAATGAGGTGTTCTGTGAGTACCTCCATCGATTCGTCCTCGTCTACATCGATGACATTCTGGTGTACTCCCGGAACGAGACCGACCATTGTCAACACGTCGCGCTTGTGTTGGAAAAGCTGAGGGAATACCACCTGTACCTTAAGGCTGAGAAGTCCAGTTCCTGGTTTACAACATCAGTCCTGAGGGTATTCAGATGGACGAGAGAAAGGTAGAAGCTGTGCGATCCTGGCCCACTTCTTTCACAATCAAGGAACTCCAGCGCTTCTTGGGTTTTGCCAACTTCTACCACCGCTTCATCAGGAACTACAGCTCCCTCACAGCTCCTTTAACCTCCCTTCTCCGATCCAATCCAAAGTCTCTGTCCTGGAACCCCGAGGCTTCCTACGCCTTCCAACATCTGAAGGAGGCCTTCACCACCGCCCCACTCCTCATCCACCCTGATCTGAGCAGGCCTTTTGTAGTGGAGGTAGATGCCTCCACTAACGGCGTAAGAGCTGTTCTTTCTCAACAGCAGGGGAAACCATTAAAACTCCTTCCATGTGCCTTCTTCTCTAGGAAGCTCTCCCCGGCAGAGAAAAATTACGACATCGGAAATTGGGAGCTCTTGGCTGTCAAATTGGCCCTGGAAGAGTGGCGGCATTGGCTAGAGGGGGCCCAACATCCCTTCCTGGTGCTAATTGACAACAAGATCCTTGAATACCTTCGGGAGGCTCGCCGTCTCAACCCCCGCCAGGCATGATGGCCCCTCTTTTTCACGCATTTCTGTTTCACCATCTCCTATTGCCCAGGTGACAAGAAAATCAAGGCGGATGCCCTTTCCCATCTCTACGCTCCTGAGGAAAACCCTGAGAATCCGGACACATCCTTCCTCCTCACGTAATTGTAAGCCCCATCCAATGGTCCCTGGATGATAGAATCACTGAGGCCACTGCCACTGAACCTGTCCGACAGGCTGTCCCGCCAACAAGACCTATGTACCCTCCTCCCAACGCTGGTCACTCATTGACTCCATCCACTCCTTCTTGGGCACTGGCCACCCTGGGACCAATAGGACCCTCTCGCTAATCCAGGACCAGTTCTGGTGGCCGCGCATGGACAAGGATGTCAGAAGGTTCGTCCAGGGATGCCCAGAATGTGCTATGTCTCGGACCCCTCGACAACTACCGGCTGGCAAACTCCTTCCGCTGCCCACCCCGCACCAACCCTGGTCACACCTTGGGGTTGACTTTATCATGGACCTGCCATCCTCTGAGGGATTCACCTGCGTTTTGGTGGTCATGGACCGCTTCTCCAAGGCCTGCAAGTTGATACCTCTCAAGGGTCTTCCTACCTCCCTAGAAACTCTTTAACCACGTGTACAGAAACTATGGGATTCCTCAGACAAAGGCCCCCAGTTCATCTCTAGAGTCTGGAGGGCCTTCTTTTCTGTTATGGGGTGGCCATCAGCCTCTCTTCTGGGTACTATCCTCAGAGCAATGGGCAGACAGAGAGGAAGATTCAGGAGATCAGCCATTTCCTCCGAACCTTCTGTCATCGCTGCCAGAACCATTGGAGTCGTTTCCTGTCCTGGGCCGAGTACGCACAGAACTCCTTACGTCAACCTTCCACCAACCTCACACCCTTCCAGTGCGTACTCGGCTACCAACCTCCTCTTTTCCCCTGGTCCGGGGAACCATCTGTCATCCCAGAGGTCAACTATTGGTTTAATGAGCGAGAGGGTCTGGGACTTAGCTCACCACCACCTGCAATGGGTAGTGCGCCGCCAGAAGTTCCATGCCAATGCCCAGAGATCGTCTACTCCCATTTACCAACCCGGACAGAAGGTTTGGCTCTCCATAAAGGACATCCGGCTGTGCCTCCCCTGCAAAAAGATAAGTCCCCGTTACATTGGTCCCTTCACTATCACTAAACAAATTAATCCTGTCACCTACCAACTCCAACTCCCCCTCTGAATACAGAATTCACCCTACCTTCCACATCTCTCTCCTAAAACCTCACTACCCATCTGTCTCTCCTCACTCCTCAGAACCAGATCCGGCTGACAACCCCCCCAGCCACTAATCCTAGAAGATGGACCAGTCTACGTAGTTCGAGACATCCTGGATTCCCGACGCCGCAGGGGTCGCCTCGAGTACCTCATGGACTGGGAAGGCTATGGCCCAGAGGAAAGATCATGGGTACCCCAATTTGACATCATGGACCCAACCCTACTCTCCAGCTTGCACGACACTCACCCAAGCCGTCCAGCTCCTCGTGGATGGGGGTCGGCCACGGCGTCGAGAAGCACGTCCCTCAAGAGCGGTCCGTGGAGGGGGGCAGGGGGGTAATGTCAAGGATCCACCTGACCTTCCCGCCACAAACATTCAACCTTTCCACTCTCCCGAATACTGATCACCCGCACCTGCCTCTAATACCCGTGTCAATCAGCTCCTCTACATAAAACCCCACTCTCCCTTCATTCATCGTCTGGTATCAATCCAGTATACAGACTCACTTACCTACGACTTACCTGACTCTTCTAAATGCCATTCCAGCTAACTCCTTCTTCAATTCCTCTCCAGCGCTACTACGAAATCACTCCAAGTCTCCACTCCTTCCCTTTGTGTTTCATCACCCCAAGTAATACTTCTACATGCATATACAATAACCTTCATCAAGTTACAGTTATTTGCTCCTGAACCGATCTGCTCATTCATTACTCACCTGCTATTTACTGTCTGTGTTTGTGTTTACTCCAATAAAAACCTGCCTTTGGGTTCACCACCATCTTCGAGTCTGGGTTACTGTAACAATAAGGGAGTAAAGAGTACACCACTTATACAGTACATGTGAACAGGAACGCAACTCTCGCAACAACCCAGTTTTTCAATTTTTTCCACTATATCTATACAGTAAAGACAATATAAAAAAAAAAAAAAAAATAAAAAAATATATATATATATATATATATATATATATATATATATATATATATATATATATATATATATATATGCTAGGAATCTGTAAAGATGGCTTATTTATATTCAAATGAGTCTAAGAAAATACTGACTTACACACACACACACACACACATATATATATTGTATTTAAAAGAGTATGAATTCTTAAATACAGTTTTGGCATGCAGTATTACAATAAAAAGTGTCTACAAAAACCAATAAAATAAAAAAAACTTAATTGGTCAAAGGTCTAAACAGAAGCTTTTTATGCCATAAACTAATCATCCCAACTTGACATAGCAATGCATAATTACACAAATTTTATCAGATGTTTGATGAAATATGCATTTCATAAACCTAAAGTAATTTTATCATGTAATCATGCCATTTATTTATTTCCACACCAAAAAAACAGAAAAAGAGGAAGGCAGACAGCGTCAGTATTTTTCTCTATGGACAATAAGTATTTAATTTTATGAAAATATTTATGAGAGCTAAAATTGTTTATATTTCTTGAAGCAAATTACAAGTGTTTCCTCATGATTTTAAATAATTTTAAACCTTGTATAAAGTGTGATCAGTAGAGCTATAATTGTTCCTAAACTAATGCATATTTAATTCTGTGGATAATCATAATAACATAAAACCTATTATCTAAGCCCTCAATGCATTTCATACACACACAGGCTGTTTAGAATTCTGTACATTGAACTAAGTCACTGCAAATCATAAACTTGAGATAATAAAGTTATTTCAGGTGACATGACCCCAATATAGATGTCGATCAGCTAGCATACACACAAACAAAGAGATATACACACAGTCAGTTTTGGTAAGATTAACTGACAATACCAGAATGATGCAATTTTCATGTAATTACGTAATGTTGTGTGGCAAAAGTACTCCTTTTGCTCTTTATTGAAGAGTCCTAGTGCATACCATCTAAATTAGATTTTTGCTGAACTGCAATAAGTTATTACCTGCAACAGTCGCATGTAATTGGCACGTGAACACAAAGCCGTCCTTGGAAGCTAAGGTACAGGTATTCTGATTTAATTAATTAAATCATGCTGTGAAGAGAAATATCTTCTAATCAAACTATGCAAAAACCCTATTGCTTTCAAGCACCTGCCCTAGCTATAGAACAGATGAAATGCAAAAGTGTCTGTTTTCATTGTCAGAATGACAGGGGAAACCAGCTTGTATTTGAATAAACATGCACAGAGGAAAACAGAGGAAAAAGTGTGCAGAGAGGTGAACTATTGTGCTTTTGTGGTATGTTTAAAAGATCTTTTCTCACTTGCCCTACAATAGAATGCGTGCTTTCATTGTTCTCTTACTCTTTCTGTTCTAAACAATAAATTATGTTCAATTATAAATTAAGTTATCATGTTACTGAATGAGGGGCGAATTTCTGCTTTAGTACCATAAAATTCAGCATCTCAAAAAATTCAATATCTACATATACTGTATATACTTATAATTCTTATTTTAGGGTTTGAACTCAAACTGTCATGGTTTGGGCTAAGGCTCCTATTTTTTCCCGTTTCCTTGTTTTCCCTTCCCTTGTGTTTTCTGAGTTTTTCATTTGTTATCCCCCGTTTGTTTGTGATTGTGGTTTGTTCAGGGTGTGGCGCTCCACTCGGCTCCTCCTCCTCCTCCTGATTGTATCAGCCAACTCACCTGTTCCTCATCTTCTCATCAGCCTGCAAGTACTTAAACCCCAGTTCTCCTATCACTCATCGACAGATCGTTCAGCCAGCCAGCGTGGTACTAATGTTTAGGTGCTCTGCTCCGCTCCCTACGTAGAGTTTTGCTTTTTCTGTGTAACCCCCAGTCTCTCCTATATTCCAGGTCCACGACTCACCTGGCCTGCCTGCAGCTCCACTCAGCCACTCACTGACAGCCTGGCTAGTCTTCTGCCTCCGCCTTGGCCAGCCTGTTTTCTGCTACCTGTGTCTACAAATATCCTGTAATAAACCTGTTGAACCAACTTCCTTCTCCATGTCTGTGTTCTGTTTTGGGTCCTGAACTGTCATTGGTCATAACACAAACACTAGTTAAACGCTTAATAATTCATGCCCATTGCCTTAAGTAATGGGCATTAATACATAAGTAACAGGGAAGATTCACTATCTACCAATTTATCAAAACATAATATTTTACATATTTCCTGACTTTTAGAGACATTCATGATTTAAACTGCTCAGTTACTGTACATTAATTTGCTGCTGAGGTACAATAAGAATTTTCTAAATGGCGAAGACCATCTTGAATCAATTGCAAACATTTATATTTATTTACTATTTCTATGAATGGTGATAAAAGGAAATGATAGGTATAATAGGTGTAAAGTTAATTGATACATATGTAACAAAAAAGTGAGAGGCATGTCAGGTGAATTGTTTATTACGTGGCAAATGAAGGGGCTGAGGGATTTTATATCCCAATAAAATGTATACAGTGAATCACCCAGAGGCTCTTGGTCACTAATGTAGTCCAGTCTGGGATATGAGCGTGTGAGTGTAATAGTAACACTCACATGCCATTCCCTATCCTGGAGTCAAAGCAGGTTGTCCTACTTTCATATTACTTATTTATTGCTCATGAATATCATTCACATTCAAACACCTCATATATCACACATATCAACGTGATGCATTATACCACCAATGATTAACCAGAGGAGCCACTAACAAAGCATAATTGTAGGCTAAATATTCCAGTTGCAACCAGAATGTGCTACAACGATAATTAAAAAGAAAAAAATTTGCTCTAGTTGTGCTTAGAGGCGATATTCGGTTGGGGGGGATTGCAAAAAGCAATTACTGAAGCAATATTAAAACAGAAGAGAGAGAAAATAAATGTAGGAACAGACTGTCTGCTGGTATTCTGGCACTAAGATATATCAGTTTAAAAACGTGATTGATGAAAGTCTAATGCAAGGTGATGGAGAGGCTTTTGTGCCAAGGCAATGCCATCTCCTGCACTTTATTAGCCACCATAATTAGCAGCGGTGCTTCAATTTGTTAGCACTGGTGGTGATGATGCAAACATCAAAACACAGGGCTGCCTAGTCTGCGGCCACCATACAACTTGATGAAGGGTCATTCTTGTCAAGGGGCTATTAACTACTGCACTAATTACAGAGGAGAGAGAAAATCACAGACCCTATGCCTCTCTGACTGTCTGCATCACTCCTGATCCTAAACTGGGCTGACAATACACCGCTGTGGACCGTCACTTCATATCTCAAAAAGCTCAAATCACTGTAATGCAACCTTTCAATGATTCCATTTAAATGAAGGATAAAAAAAGAGCTAAAGCTTCATCTAGAGATTGGAAGTATATTTCTTCTTGCTTATGAAATTAATAGTTCTGACTCTAAATTCTGATTGAACGAGCCGTGTTCGAAGCCATTGTAAAATGACTATAAATCCACACCTGTGGCCGCACACTCTTTGTTAGGTGGCTACATTGGTTGGCAACCGCAAACTCTTAGTTAGTATAATGAGCTATATTGCTTGGCGGAGGAATGGTATATTCAGATTATTATTAATAATAAATGCAACTTTTCGTTGAACACTGGTATTGCTGTTACCACTGTATAGTGGGACAGACCATTGTCTATCCCTGCATGCTAATCTCAGAGTGATGTGTTTCATTATATCACTCCCTTTTAGAATTAGGTGAGCCTGGTAGCCAATCAGGATGCACGCATGGGGTTTATTAGGGCAGTATTGTGCCACCTGGAAATGCATCACTGTCTAATGACCGCCCCTTTCCGGCTTTACTCGCTTCCACTCTGAAGCGTTTGTTCGTGTATGACTCGAATCGAGCGTTTCCTCATGCATTGTTTTGCTGATTTCCCTCAAGTCCTGTGAGTGGCTCTGAAAACATGAGAATTGTGAATTCTTTCTGAATGTGGAAGCCTGGAGCCAGTGAGAGCATCTTGGGTTTGGAAGCGGTGTTATTTTTTGTTGATTTGAATTCTTTTGCTTTAATTGAAATTATACCTTGTTTTTGGTTATGAAGTTGATTTTAGCAGGGAGGTTTGCCATTAGCCTCCCTCTCCCCTGCTTCTCTCACAACCATATTTTGTTGTTCATGTTTGAGTTTATGTTAGCTCTTTGTCCTCTTTGGTGGCCAGAGTTTTGTGTTCTTTTGTTGGTTTATTATAGGATGTTTATTTGTTGTCATTTATTTTCTTTTGTGTTTCTGTCAGGTGCTGAGGGCCCAACGCAGGAGGCTGGCCGTTCTCCGTTTGTGGTGGTGGTGTCCCTGTCACGGGGTGCTGTGTATTTACACTTGATTCACCTGTGTGCTTGTGTGAGTGAGGGTACACCTGTGAATGAGGTGTCTTTGTAGGTGGATCACTGAGTTCAGCTAGCCTACCTACTCCAGGTAAACCTCAGCCCTCTGTGTGGTGCTGTAGCGAAGACGCCGGGGCAGTAGTGTTAAGATCCATGTGCAGTTTAATAAGGCAAATAAATAGTAAAAAAAAAAGTAACAAAACAAAGAGCAAAAACAAAGGCAGGCAAGGGATCGATACACTGATAGGGAGTCCAGAAAGGCAAACAAAGTAAGTCCGATAGACAGAGGGGTAATCCAATAAACAGGCAGTAAATCCAAAACACTCACAAGAAGGCTGGGGAATTTGGAGAACAGGAAGGAGTCAAACACAGGGTAATCAATGACAGCAATAACGCTCAGAATTGTAGACAAACAAGACTTTGCGTTGAATGCGTGGAAACTGGGAACTTAAATATACAGGGTTAAATGTGATACAGGTGGAAGAGTAATCAGTCTGACTGGAGGATTATGGGAAATGTAGTTCGTGAAATGTTAAAACGCAGGTGATGGCGACCTCTGGCGGCGTTCGGGGGAGATGGCAGGCACTGCGGGTATAACAGGTGCAGCAACAACACCTGTTCCCTATCTGTCACTCACTCGACGTTGTGTCGATGTAGTGACACTAGGGGTCACTCTTGGGAGCCTGAGACACCTCTGGTCTTTGATAAAAGACCAATGAAAATTGGTGAGTGGTATTTGCATGCCACTCCCCCGGACATACGGGTATATAAGGAGCTGGTATGCAACCACTCATTCAGATTTTCTCTTCGGAGCCGAACAGTCATGCTCATTGAGCTGAATACTACTGTTCATTCACCTCTGCTGGATCTGACAGCGCATTTCAGCGGCTTCTCCCTCCTCTGCACTGGTGCACTGCAGAGAACGCCCCTGGGCGCTTCGGCAGAAAAACAAGAGAGTATATTTTCTGAAAGAGCCTTTTCCCCTCTAAAAGAGTATATATTTCTCTAAAAGAGCGGCACACACAGAACGTTTTTTTAAAGACGCGTCTTTTTAAAGATGCCTTTACGATTGTGTGTTATTCCTGGTTGCGGTCGTTATCTCTCAACTTTGGATGGTCATGATCGCTGTCTTTCGTGTCTGGGCATGACCCACATGGAGGCAGCGTTTGTGGATGGTTCATGTTCTCACTGCGAGAACATGACCATGGAAATGTTGCGGTCACGGCTTGCTTTCGTAAGAAAGCAAGCCACCCCAGCGGCTCCCTGCCTCGGTCCTTCTACCTACGGGTATGAGGCCAGTGCGGCTAGCACTGGGGGCGTTTTGGGGACCCCAATGGGATCGTCTCCGCCAGGTATCCGCCCGCGGACCTCCCATTCCCCAGCACGCTCGTCTGCCCCAGTCGGGCTTCCGGATGAGTTTGCCGGCTCGTCTCACGGCGTCTGGCTTCTTGTTTGGAGCCCGCGAAGATGATGAGCTCTTGAGCGCAGCATCGGAGAGCGGGCTTGTCCAGTCGGACGCAGAAGCCTCAGCTGGGCTTCCCCCTTCGGGGATGATTGCCCAGTCCCAGGCCGATGCCGAAATGACGGACATGCTCTCCCGGGCAGTCACGAGCGTCAGGTTAGAGTGGAACCCTCCGCTCTCCCCTGAACCCTCGCGGCTTGATGATTGGTTTCTGGGCTCGCGGCGCCACTCAAAGCAGCCACGCCCCGCTCAAGTGCCATTCTTCCCGGAAGTGCACGAGGAGCTGATGAAGTCGTGGGAGGCACCCTTTATTGCCCAGCCCCGATTCCGCAGTTCCCCCGCTCTCACTAACCTCGATGGAGGGGCGGCCAGGGGCTATACGGCGATTCCCCCGGTGGATAAGGCGCTCGCGGTGCACCTATGCCCGCAGAGCACCGCCACCTGGCGCGGACGCCCTAAGCTCCCGTCCAAGCCCTGTAGGCTCACATCATCCCTGACGGCTAAAGCCTACAGTGCTGCTGGACAAGCCACCTCTGCCCTGCACGCCATGGCTCTCGTGCAGGTCCACCAAGCCAAGGCTCTGAAAGAACTGCACGAGGGTAGTTTCACCCCAGATTTGATGCAGGAACTGTGCTTTGGCGACCGACCTCGCTCTCCGAGCGGCGAAGGTCACGATGGCCACACTAGTGGTCCAGGAGCGCCACCTTTGGCTCAACCTGGTCGAGATGGGCGAGGCCGACAAGACACGGTTCCTTGCTGCCCCCATTTCCCAGGCGGGCCTATTCGGTGACACCGTCGAGGATTTTGGGCGGTGAAGCAGCAGACGGCGGCAATCCGGCACATCCTGCCCCGGCGCGGCTCAAGATCCCGCACCCCGTCTGCTCGTCGCCAAGGGCGTCCCCCTGTGGTGACTGCACCGGCTCCGCCGCAGTCTGCCCCTTCGGCCCGGCCCCGGCGTGGAGCCCACCGCAGGAAGCAGACGCCACCCATCTCACAGCCGGCACTGAAGAACCCACGGAGGTCCTCAAAGCGCCCCTGAGACGGGCGACCCAGGGACGAGGGAACCCACTCACGTGGAGCTGGTAAGAAGACCACTCCATCCCCCGGTGGAGGGCCGGGTGGAAAATCTTTTGTTGCCTTTTGTTTGATTTCGCTGCATGCCCAAGTGGCTGCGGTACCCAACAGTTCAGCAAAAGAGCGGCTTCCCTCCTCCCTGGGTCACATACCCGGTGTGTACGGTCGTCACCACGACTACCATCCACGGGTTTTTTCTTGCAGGATTGGCACTCCAGCGGTGGCCTTTACGCCCCTGAGTGCCCAGCTGTGGCACACAGCCGCCCCCAATGTGGCAGTCTCCACGGGTTATGAGGACAGGCCTCTTCCTCCCCTGTCACAGGCTGTTCCGGGGGTGGTCACAAGGAGCCAGATAAGTGCTTCGATGTCCCTAGACTCAGCACGGCCATGACGTGGTGTGGCACCTCGCGCTTCGCCCCGCTGCGAGGCCCCACCTGCTGGTACGTCCGACGACGTTGTCCCCTTGGTCCCCCTCACGCGGGACTTGGACGCGTGGCTCGCGCTTTCCAATCCATCGCGATGGCTGACCCGGACCGTCTGACTCGGCTATGCGATTCAGTTCGCCAGGCGCCCGCCCAGGTTCAGCGGTATTCACTTCACCTTGGTCAAGAGCGAAAATGCTGCCACCCTGCGCGCGGAGATCGCTACCCTCCTACGGAAGGACGCGATAGAACCTGTCCCTCCAGTCGAGATGAAGAAAGGGTTTTACAGCCCCTACTTCATCGTACTGAAAAAAGGCGGTGGATTGTGGCCAATCTTGGACCTGCGAGTACTGAACTAGGCTTTACACAGACTCCCGTTCAAGATGCTGACGCAAAAATGCATTCTGGCAAGCATCCGGCATCAAGATTGGTTCACAGCGGTAGACCTGAAGGATGCGTACTTCCACGTCTTGATCCTTCCTCGACACAGACCCTTCCTGCGGTTTGCATTCGAGGTTCAGGCATATCAGTACAAAGTCCTCCCTTTCGGCCTGTCCCTGTCTCCTCGCGTCTTTACGAAGATCACAGAGGCTGCCCTTGCCCCGTTAAGGGAGGTGGGCATTCGCATTCTCAACTATCTTGACGACTGGCTAATCCTAGCTCACTTTCGAGACATGTTGTTCACACACAGGGACCTGGTGCTCTCACACCTCAGCCGACTAGAGCTTCGGGTCAACTGGGAAAAGAGCAAGCTCCTCCCGGTTCAGAGCATCTCTTTTCTCGGTTTGGAGTTGTCTCCTTGACAGTGCGCCTTACGAATGAGCATGCCCAGTCGGTGCTGGCCTGTTTGAAGGCGTTCAAACAGAAAACAGCGGTTCCACTGAAACTTTTTCAGAGGCTCCTGGGGCATATGGCATCCTCGGCAGTGGCCACCCCGCTCGGGTTGATGCATATGAAGCCGCTTCAGTACTGGCTCCAGACTTGAGTCCCGAGATGGGTATGGTGCCACGGGACACATCGCGTGGTCATCATGCCGGTCTGTCACTGTCTTTTCAGCCTTTGGACCGACCTCTCATTTCTACAAGCAGGTGTTCCTTTAGAACTGGTCTCCAGGCACGTCGTGGTCACGACAGATGCCTCCAAAACGGGATGGGGTGCTGTCTGCAACGGGCACGGAGCCGCCGGCCTCTGGACGGGTCTGCGACTGCATTGGCACATCAACTGCCTCAAGTTGTTGACAATTCTGCTCGCCCTGTGGAGGTTCCGGCCGTTGATCCAGGGCAAGCACGTGTTAGTTCGGACAGACAGTACAGCAACAGTAGCATATGTCAACCGCCAAGGCGGTCTGCGCTCTTGTTGTATGTCACAACTCGCTCACCGTCTCCTCCTCTGGAGTCAGCAGCACTTCAAGTCACTGCGAGCCACTCACATCCCGGGCAACCTCAACACTACAGCGGACGCGCTGTCATGGCAGGTTACCCTCAGGGGAGAGCAGAGACTCCACCCTCAGGTGGTCCAGCTGATTTGGAGTCGATTCGGACGGGCACAGGTGGACCTGTTCGCCTCCCAAGAATCCTCCCACTGCCCGCTCTGGTACGCCCTCACCGAGGCTCCCCTCGGCATAGACGCGCTGGCACACAGCTGGCCCCCTGGCCTACACAAATATGCGATTCCCCCAGTAAGCCTGCTTGCACAGACCCTATGCAAGGTCAGGGAGGACAAGGAGCAGGTCATTCTGGTAGCACCCTACTGGCCCACCCAGATGTGGTTCTCGGACCTCACGCTCCTCGCGACAGCTCCCCCCTGGCAAATTCCCCTGAGGAAGGACCTTCTTTCTCAGGGACGGGGCACCCTCTGGCACCCATGCCCAGACCTCTGGAATCTCCATGTCTGGCCCCTGGATGGGGCACGGAAGACCTAAGCCTAAGACACGATCTCTCAGGCTAGGGCCCCCTCTACGAGGCGCCTGTATGCCTTTAAGTGACGTCTGTTCGCTAAGTGGTGTTCTTCCCAACGCGAAGACCCCCAGAGATGCGCAGTCGGATCAGTGCTTTCCTTCCTGCAGGAGAGGTTGGAAGGGAGGCTGTCCCCTTCCACCTTAAAGGTGTACGTTGCCGCCATAGCAGCACACCACGACACAGTCGACGGTAAGTCCTTAGGGAAGCACGACCTGATCATCAGGATCCTAAGAGGCACCAGGAGGCTGAATCCCTCCAGACCACGCCTCGTTCCCTCATGGGACCTCTCTGTAGTTCTTCAGGGTCTACAGAGAGCCCCCTCTGAGCCTTTGCAGTCAGCCGAGCTTAAGGCACTCTCCTTGAAGACTGCCCTCCTGACTGCGCTCACTTCCATCAAGAGGGTAGGTGACCTGCAAGCATTCTCTGTCAGAGAAACGTGCCTGGAGTTCAGTCCGGGCTACTCTTGCGTGATCCTGAGACCCCAACCGGGCTATGTGCCCAAAGTTCCCACAACCCCTTTTAGAGACCAGGTGGTGAACCTGCAAGCGCTGCCCCAGGAGGAGGCAGACCCAGCCCTGTAGTTGCTGTGTTTAGTGCAAGCTTTACGCATCTATTTGGATCGCATGCAGAGCTTTAGAATCTCTGAGCAGCTCTTTGTCTGCTTTGTTGCACAGCGGAAAGGAAGCGCTATGTCCAAGCAGAGGATCACCCACTGGCTCATTGACGCCATAACTATGGCATATCACGCCCAGGACATGCTGCCCCCGGTAGGGCTACGAGCCCATTCTACCAGGGGTGTAGGAGCTTCATGGGCCCTGGCCAGAGGTGCCTCTCTAACAGACATTTGCAGAGCAGCGGGCTGGGCAACACCCAACACCTTTGCAAGGTTCTACAACCTCCGGGTCTAACCGGTTTCATCCCAGGTAGTGGCACGCAACACAAGCGGTTAAGCCCGGGATAGCTGGCCGGGTGTATCACTTGCACATAGCGCCTTCCACCTCCCTTTGAGCTGAAGACGTGCGCCATTAATTCCTAGTAGTGTTCATAAACTATGTTCCCTAGTTCACTTCCTCCTAGCCCTGTGGCAGTCGAGTTTTCAGAGAGACTTGCTGCCGGCCCAGTACATGTGCTAACTAAGCGTCCTGTTCTGTGGTAGGTGCTCCGCATGTGGCGGTTCCCTGTAAGGCTAACCCCATGCGATATATATCTTCAGCTAGTTCGTTTCCCTGTTGGCAAACTGCGTCTTCCTAGGGCAGAGCCCCTCTGCCTCAGTCTCCATGTTTGTAGTAACTCCTCCCCCATTGGGTAGGGTCTACCTTGAAGACTCTCCATATGGTCGGAAAGACCATGTGACGTATTCTTCCACTTAAATATCCCCCTCTCTCTTTGGGCGAGGTGTGATCTCCATGGTGTCTTCCCCTTGGGAGGGACACCCCCCGACTAGACCTGGCGGCCCAGTCGGATAATCCCCCTTCTTTTTCAGGGAGTGGAAAAAGAGAAGGGGAAAAGAGGCCACGACTGGGTTAAGCCTGTCTCTATTTTTTGGGTAGTCGACTTGTCCCCAAAGGGCCGTTCGACACTCATAACTATGTTGGGGGAGGTTACGTGTCGACCTGGTGTGCTGGCTATGAGGCACACAGTAGTCTGCCCACCACACACCGCCAGTTCACGTAACACCGTTCAGCCAATTGTGGCTTTCGTATAGGGACCCCTAGTGTCACTACATCGACACAACATCGAGTGAGTGACAGATTGGGAACGTCATGGTTACTTGTGTAACCTCCGTTCCCTGATGGAGGGAACGAGACGTTGTGTCCCTCCTGCCACAACGCTGAACTACCCGCTGAAATGGCCGGACCTTATATCGGCTCCTCAGCATAAAACCTGAATGAGTGGTTGGATACCAGCTCCTTTTATACCCGTATGTCTGGGGGAGTGGCATGCAAATACCACTCGCCAATTTTCATTGGCCTTTTATCAAAGACCAGAGGTGTCTCGGGCTCCCAAGAGTGACCCCTCTTGTCACTACATCGACACAACCTCTCGTTCCCTCCATCAGGGAACGGAGGTTACACAAGTAACCATGATGTTATGTTGCTATTTTTAAAGTGTTGATAACCTATTGTGAATCAGTCTATTGCCTTTTACCACTATGATTTTAATGTAATTTTAAATGATGGAATAAGTGTCTAGTACCTTTTTTTTATTATTATTCTATGTGCACATCTTTAATAAAGAAATGATTTTTTATTTTTTTTACATTTATATCCACGTCTCTTGACCCATTTTCCATCGAATGTCGAACCTGTGTGCTCTTTGTTCTTATTGGGTTAGTGTTTCCCTGTGTATTTCGTACTAGTAGTGTCACCTCAACACTTCGCCACAATCGTAATGCAATGTATGAAGGTTTTGAGCACATGTAATAAAATCAAATGTAATGCACACCTTCTTTTGGCTTATTGCTTTATTAGTTCTGGAGGAGTTTGTTTTGTTTTTAAATGGACTTTGGATAAAAAGGAAAAGATCTTGGGACCTCAAATAGTCTTCTAAAAAATTACCCAGATTCAAGTATCAGAGGCAAAGATCATTAGTTATATATCTGAGCATGTCCAAAACCTCTGCATCACTTCCTTTTATCTCCACAATTGAGATAAATCACCAAGCACTGCTTTCAGGTTAAGACATGTTAATCTGGGAAATAAAAAATCTCAAGGTGTGGGTCCTGTAAGGGGTGGGTGAAGAAATGAATGAAGAAGAAAGGCAAAAAAGAATGGGTATAATTTAATCAGAAATGCACTTAAAATTACCATATCCATCATTATCTTCATGTGAGTCAATGTAAGGGAAAAAAGTGAGGGGCTTTGGAAATTTATTTAAAAAAAAGGTCTGGGTGCAATGTGTTTCTCATTGGTAACCGTCAAAGGTAGGCAAATGTGGAACATTTATCAAGCCACAGACAAATGACATTGGGTTACTAGTTAGACAGTGTAATAAGTGCCATTTAATTTCCTCTAGAATCAATTTATGTTTCGAAGCTCAGGATTGTCATCAAGGGACAAAGCTTTTCTTGTGAGAAATTAAAGTTAAAATATAATTTTTTCAGTTAACAGTCCTACTGCAAAACACCTTTTTCAGGCCTTTTCCACTTTCTACATTTTCACAGGGAAATATCTGATTATGAACAGTTTAATAGTCTTTTATGTGTGAAAGAAAATGAATCTATTTAAAATATTATTAGTATAAATACTTATAATTAATATTACTTTATATATATATATATATATATATATATATATATATATATTATAATTGTTTAATTTTATTCCATTTTAGTCCTATTACTTTGCAAGCAAAAACTTGCAAAATACATTTTAAGTAAATTATTTTCCAGTGTGCTTATGTAGAATGTATTTATCTTGGATAAAACTACATTTTTATTTTTCACATTTTTTTTTTATTAAAAAAATAAACAATTAAAAGAGTACTTCTAAAGTACTCAACTGCAGACAAAATATTGTTGTGCAAGATGGAGATGCAGAATCCACCGCTGTAACATAACTGTTTGCATAAATCTAATATAAATTTCAAACCCATAGAGAGTGTCGTCACATCTTAACATCCCCAGTTCTCACGGGAACATTAATGCCTACAGCGCCTGGGTCTCTGGCTGACCCGGGTTAAATGGAGGGCATCTTTTGGAGTACATTACTCTCTTAGAACTCTAATGCATTCTGATTAATCAAAAATAGCTGTGCAGTTGAACTCTTTAGAGGAGGTAGTAAATAAATAAACAAAACAAACAAAATAATTAGACAAGCAAAATGTACCCAGCACCCCCCAGTGATAGAGGAATGGATGGGCTCCTTGATGATGAGGTGGGGGAGAGAATGAGAAAGTCCCTCCAGATAACTCATCAAACTTGTGTTGAGGGGGAAAGAATAATCCATTCAAAGCAGAAATGCTGTTTTTATGCTGCCTGTGCTAGTTGCATTAATTACAGAAATCGAGGCAGCTTTGCTATGGGTTAATGAGGTAATAGATGCCACCAGATCAAAAGCAAGAATACCAAAACCCAAATTCAGTTACTCAAATCCTGTTCATGGAAAGATTCTTGCTTTTTTTATTATTTTATTATTCTATTCCTGGTGGATAAGTGTTTCATGTATTTTAACAGTATTTTAGTAATGTTTTAACTAGAACTGCCGAAATTAAAACGTTAATGCATGCAAATAATTTAAAATGTTTAACGCGCACATTTTTCTTAAACGCATTTACCATTTTTCACATTAGATTCTGACATTTTATTTAGCTCCTGGTTAGAATAGGGTGGAACCTTTGCACTGTGGTCATTACACTGATGTGCACACCTCAAACAACAGCGATTCTGTGTCAATGATCAAGTGATGGAGAAAGGACCTCTTAATTGTAATTCTTTGTACAAAATAAACACAGATGGAACTTGTGATAAGTCGCATTCACACAACCCGCTAGAGCGAAGCATCAGGATTTCCCATCGTCACGTTCCTGACAATTTGGAAGTATCCTTATGTGGACAATGCCAGCAGTAAAAGCAAAACAAGACATTCTCTGCAAGCGCTTTTCATGTGGAGATTTGCTCTTGGAACAAATGGGTAAGTGAAAATAATATTTGCTGTGGTCATATAAATGTGGCTTCACGATTGCTGTAGCAAAGTGAATAACCACTATTAATATTGTGGAGGATGAGGGTTTAAGAGATTAGATAATTGTTGCAATGAAAACGCAAACTACGGGGAATAGATACAGTATTTCAATTAGTTAAACTCTTACATTTTGGTAAACATTTTATGTTAGTTGAATTGGTGCTATTTTAGTGCATTTCTATCTTTATACTGTGGAATTCTTTATTTTGAAAATGTTAATTAAGAATTATTGTTACATATTATTTTCTTCTTCTTTTTCTAAGAAGGAACTAAATGAATTTTGTCAGGAAAAGAAATATAAAGTGTCAAATTTCAGCACTTTGAAAATATGTGATTAATTGCGATTAACTATGAAAAATCATGCAACTAATTGCAATAAAATATTTTATTCAACTGACAACACTAGTTTTAACAGCATTTTAAATATGCTCATATTATATTAAGTTGATACATTTCTGTATTTCACAGTTTATGATGAAGACATTTGAAATGGCTAATAAATTAAAACAGATAATTTGAACAGATAATTTATTTAAACCTTTCTTCTGTGCTAGACAAATGCTGAAAATATGAGAGAGAGAGCGAGAGAGAGAGAGAGAGGTGTCTTTTTCTTTTAATGACAGTAAAATAACACATCATGTCAACTGTCCATATATCTAATCTTTGTAAATGAGTATGATGGTGTAATACTGTGGTAAAGCTCCTCTGGGTGGGGAACCACCCCTAAGGCTGAGGGGTTGCCTCCTGTTTATGTATGGATCAGTGAAAATCCTTAATATGGCGTCTTCGTCCACATCAATTATGTTGATCATAGGCGTGCTCGTTATGCTGAGTCTTCATTACTGTAAGACGGCATGAGGACCGTCTGTAGACCATCACGGTATAAATCAAGGCATACTGGGCTACTTTCCAAAAGAATCAGAGAGAAGCACCATGAACCATGTCTTTTTAACTTGTGATGTATTACAAAATGGCATAGATAAGGTCAACCTAGACATGGGTGATCTGATTCTAGATTTGGGCTCTTCCATTCAATGAAAGGGAATGTTTCTTACATTCTGTCTGTTTTCTCCTTTTGTGTTCCACAAGTCAAAAGAGTTTGGAACAATATGAGTGTAAATGACGACAAATTTTCAGTTTTGGGCGAACTTACCCTTTAAGCCACACAGATAACAATTAAAACACAGAGCAAAACTGAGCCGCCACATCCAAAATCAACCAAGCATACACCAGCGGTGTCAACAGTAGTAGCGGCTCTCTTATTTATTTCATTCCAGAAGAGGTATTTCCGGGCAATTGCACTGGATGTAGAGGGTAGAGCCTGCTGGTTAGAGCCAATAAAGAACTCTCATCCATGGCCTTCAGCAGAGACACAGTCAATTACCTAATGTGAGGACTTTGGGGGGGGGGGGGGGGGGTTCTCTCATTTACTTGTGGGTATTTGATAAATTTGTGATACTCAATATTGAGGTTGTTTTGGGGAGTGATGGGGTTTGGGGGTTTGGAATGAACGCTGGTCCCCCTCCCACCACCATCACCAACCCCATCCCTTCCTGAATCATCCCAGCCAACAGAATGCATTTTGGCAGCTCTACATGTGCATGGTGTGAATCACGCTCTCATATCTCTTCCTTTGCCATGCATTTGAAAATTAAAGGAAACTGTTAAGCAAAAGAAATTAAAGCTGAAGTGTGCAATTTCTTTTTTCAATTTTAAAATAATTTCTCCTATCCCAGCTTAAAGTTGCAGTATGTAAGATTCAGAAACCCTTGTTATTGACACCTGTGGCCGTTAAGTGAACTGCAGCCAGCTACCTGTTGCTTGTGCACACACTCCATAGGGATGCGAAGGAGCTAGCATCGGCCAAAACAATGACGTAATGTACAAAGAGACTGAACGTGATTCACTGGCATCATGCTGACAGATGAGGTAGCATAATTAAAATTGCAGTTATAATTGTTTTACTACAAACTTTTAGACTAACTAAAACTACTTATCAGCTAACATAGCATACTGACACACATACAGCTACATACTACCGAACTATACCAGACAGTTTACCGTTGCACTGCACTGTTATGTTGCACTATTGTATGTTTTGTATGTCATATGTTGTACTGCGATCAAGAAACCAGAATATTTGCTTAAATTTATCCTGTATATCTGACATTTAGCATAAAGAGATGATCGTTGAAATTATTTGAAAGTTACGAAGCAAGGTAGCTTGCAATTCGTCAGCATTAGCAGGCAAGATCAAGTTAGCTAAAATTACACAGATCAATCCTCATGGCACTATATTTCACATGCTTTGCAGTTATGTAAGCTTATAATAAGAATGCCAATTCAGGGTTGGTTTTGATCCCCAAAACCGAACCAAGGTCCCTCCAGGAATCAAATGCCCTGCCGATGTTCATTCTAGTTTTCACTCGACCAGGATCACGTTCCCGCTTAGCCAGACAGGATTCAATAGATACATTTTTTATTTGTGTAGGAGTCAGTGTTGTGCTGGGAGCCGGACATTTGCTGGATTCCATCTCTAAGATAACATTACCTAGTGTTGCAGTTTGTTGTCGCTGTTGAATAGTGGAAGAGAAGCTCTGAGGCAAGGCACTCGGGAGCGCACATAAACGTCACATCCTTTGGATTTTCCCAGTAAACCGACCCGCTCCCATTGCATGAATATCAGTCTACAGGCTTTAATAGGCAACCTAGGAAGTCCGGGAAGGGCTAATTTTTTAAGTTGCATTACAAGCCATTCACACATTGGCAAAAATAAATAAATAAATAAAGGCAAATATTACATGAAAATTGTTACATATCGCACCTTTAATATACAGAGACAACTATAAGTAAGCCATTTGTCAGATTATTTCCTCAAAAAAGTATAAACACTGTAACTCTGTGGCACTACAAATACATTGCTGTTTGTTTGTGCATCCTGACACATCAAGAGATAAGACCAGGGGTGCAACTACAAATTTGTTGAGGGGTATGCAACATCAATGTTGGCTTAAAGCAGTGTTGATTCTGAAGTTTGTCCATCACACATTTCTTTGCCCAATTTTTTGATTTAGTCAATAATTGATCCAGGTGTTGTTTAATTTAAGGTAATTTACTCACAACGCATCCAATGAATTCTCACATTGTTTGACAGTGAGACAACAACAGGTGAAGATAGGAAAGTGCAGCAAACATTAGTTATGGTTAGTAAGAGGAGCCCAAGTATAGTTTGGACATGGCAGAGGGTCAGTTAACAACTCTTTTAACAAGCTTTTCTCTCCAAATGTAAAGCGATTGAATGCCCACTCCCAAACATCCGGCAATTTTTGCATATCCTGACAGAAAAAGATACTCTGAAATGATTTGATATTTATGTTAGCTGGCCATCTGTACCTCTCGGCAACTTTAAATGTCTGTTAACTTCAAGCCTTTCTTCAAGATGTTCAGTGATAAAGTGACAAGTTAAGCCTCTCAATCTCTTTTTATCCAAGGGCATTGTTTTCTTCATTTTAATGCACTGTTTTTCATTTTCCATCTTCCTTTTTCTGTTCTGCGCCCCAGGCCAAAACGCATTCCCCCTCTGACCATTTTTGTCATGTGACAGTCAGAGCAATGTTGGTAGAAAGAGGGTGAGTGGTAGCTATGAATGTACCTCTTGATAAAATAAAAATGCATATTTGAACCCATTTAAAATGCCAAGAAAATTTTAAAGTTAAATAAAATGCATCCTTTCATTATAGACCTTTTTCACACCGGTAAACGTTTGCAGGGTAAACTTTGACAGCGGTGAATGGGAGTGAATGGGAGACCACAGCAAACATTATTTTCACTTACCCATTTGTTCCAAGAGCAAAAGAAAAAATCCACTATTACACTTGAATGACTTACCATAAGAAAACACAAAACAAAATCAGATTGGAGAAGATGCCAAATTTACTATCACCCTCTCAGCAGCTGTAATAGGAACCCCCTCGCAGCTATGGAAATTCATTTTTTAAACTAATTCCAGGGTAATATAACACAAAGCATAATGTTCTAAACTTACACTCAATATTTAAAAAAAAACTATCATATAAAAAAAGTTTGCTAGATTTATGCTGATAAATAAGGTGAAAATATGTCATCAGAGTCTGTGAAAAAGGTCTATTGTTTAAAATTGTGCTTTTGGTTATTTGTAAGGTACAGTATTATATGAGATTTAAAGAGGCCCTATTATGCTTTTGGGGATTTTACCTTTCCTTTAGTGTGTAATATAGCTGTTTGTGCATGTAAAAGGTCTGCAAAGTTACAAAGCACAAAGTCCATGCAAAAGGGAGTTACTCTCTCCCACAGACAACACTGCTCAAGAACTACAAGAAATGGCTGGATTGTAGTCCAGCCATTTCTTCCATGAAGTATCTACATCACTATGTAATACAAGCGTAGTTATAGCAGAGGCAAGGATGAGTTGCTTTAGTGTTGTCATCATGTAGAGAAGATGCTGTATTCTTCACTGCAAAAGCAAAACCTCTTTGTTTGGACTTCCAAAGGCAGACGAATTGAAGAATCTGTGGTTAAAATGTATTTTAATTATTTAGCAGTACAGCCACAACCAATGCCAGATTTTCAAGACTTTTATTTTCAAGACTGATGGTGCAGTTCTCAATTTGTTGGGACAATCTGTCACTTCAGGATCACAACCTGTAAGTATGCTTGATTATTTGTGGATTTACCTGCTACCGAGAGTTCAAAAGTGGAGTTTTGTGTTGTAGCTACAGCTGTAGGCCTCTGCTAACCTGCTAGCTAATGCTATTGTGTTGAAATAGATTTGCTAATCAGCTGCGAGCCCACTTTTACCTACAATTGTGTAGAATTATGCAGATTGTTTGTCGTTCTTACTATCATGAATAGCGATCAAGTGTGGAGATGGATTTATTTTAACAAACGGTAATTTTATGTCTGCAATCCACGGTAGTGCTCAGCTAACTTGCTATGTAATGTTTTTGGTTTGGTAAGGGTTTACTATTCAGCTGTGGGCCGGCTATTACCTAAAACTATTTAGATTTCAAGAGTCTTCAAGAGAAAAGATGACAAACTTAGATGCACTACATGTCTTTTACTTGAAGCTTTGTTAGGTTCACAATAATCAAGAGTGTACTTGTAAGAAAGCTACTAAATTAAAACTTACCACTGTGAAACATCCTGCTGAAGTCGTGCTTGCGAAGGTGGTTCAGGTCGATCAGCTTGTTCTTCCAAACTTTCATTATCGGACTCGGACTCAAACTGGTACGGCAAAAACCGACGCCACTGTTACTGTAGTTACAATTGTGTTTACAGCCACTCAGGAAACCCTCTGAAAGGGGGGTTTAAAGAGACAGGACCTAAATCACAGCATTTGAGCCAGAGGATGAAAATAGGTTTAGCAGAAATGTACAGTACAATAAAAATGTGTTTTTTGAATATTAAAGCATGTAAGCCTATTCTAGTAGACCCCCAAAATAAAATCATGATATCATGATCATCAAATTAGCATAATAATGACTCTTTAAAAAATATGATTTTGACACCCCCCCTCGTGTGGTGCCCCTATGCTTTGCATATGTTGCATATCCCCATTTTCGCACCCTGGTTAAAACTATTTGTTTGACCAGTGGCAGACAGGGTGTGTGTTCATGAATATTTATATCAATAAATATTTGTGCAATTCCATTTGGCGATGCTAACTGCACAACTCAGATTTAAGATATGGACAGGAAGCTAATACACTTGGATAAACTAAAAAAGCCAGGCTGATCTCATGAAAATTATGTGACTGTGATGATATTATTGCAAAACACCATTATTGCAAACTGCATAGACAGACATGGCAGAAGTAGTAAGAGTAGTATGGGTAGTATGCCATTCTGAACTCAGCATAAGTGTTTATACTGACAATCTGCCATTTTACTCGTGATTTGTGTGAAAGTGAAAAAAAGTAATTGTTGTTGTAGGGTCTCTAGTATTCATCTCATCAGGAAAGTGCCATGAAAATTACTGGGATCTGGTCCTGGCTAATGTGCCTGCACATAGCTAATGCATTTGCTATTTTCAAAACACAGCATATGTTACTTATACATCACCACACTGCCTCATCTCTACCTCGCAGACACTTTTCATTCTAGTCCAGATCATTTCCAAACCCAGATAGCTTCTTCATCGTTGTGATGTCTTGTGGTTGTTTCTGCACATGCTGTGTGTTTGCTGGGCACACGTTCAGTGCAAGTAGTGGTTACTTAGGAAAAATGCCAGATGTTAATTACAGCAAGGTTGATTTTGTAAATTGTACCCAAGACACTTTGCCTGGAGGAAGATTTATCCAGTGCAGTACAAGAGGTGTCTGTGTGAGGCTGGGTAAACGTCCACTGGGCATTGGCTTGGCTGGTCACAAAACAAACAAACAACCAACAACCTTAGCACTTTCTGTGAACACAATCTGCAAAGAAATGTTTTTTATTCCCAGTCTTGGTGTGTTACCCATTTATGATGACGAATCCAAAAGTGCAGGTTAAGCCCTGAACTGTGTAATGAAATCAAAACAGACAAAATGTAACGATAATAGCTCCACCTGGACAAGGAAAAGTTTCACTGCATCACATAAATACAGTGCATAATTGGCTCTTCAAAAAACAATTTTCTTAGGGGCCATTCAGACCAAACATGTTCTTGCACTATAAAAACTAGATGCTCAACAAATATAACGGAATGCAGACGCAATGAATAGAACAGAGCGCAAGTTTCTCAAGACGTTTATTTTTTTTTTTTTTTAAGGTTGAAGTTCCTTTTCACCTGACAATGTCTAAAATTTTTTGCCATTTTCTTTGTCTTGTTTTAAGAGAAATCTAACAATAATTAGTGAGTTTTATGTCATACATTTATTATCTCTTTGAATTAAGTAGATTTTTTGCATGCAGTGTATTCTGAGTAAAACTAAAAACAATATTTACCATATTTTTGCAATGAAGCATTCTGAAACACCAGTAAAAAACAACACACACACACACACACACACAGTAACATAATAAAAACTGGCTATGTCAACTACTACAAAAGTGAAACTTTCTGGTAGAACTGGAATGCTTTTGACACTCTCTTTACTCATTTTCTTAAAGAACTATCCTGAAACAAGACCATTATTTATTAGAGCTTCTTCTGTCACATAAGCAGTAATGCTTGGTAAAGCTTTGATGGTGCATGGCAAAAAAAGAGGGTGACATCAAACACTGCATTGGCCCTTTAAATAATGGCCCAATCTCCCACAGACATCCTTATTCACCAGAGACACCAGCCTCCCTACAAGACAGATTACAGTGCAACCCATGCTAATGTGCACATGGGACGGACATCACAGACCAAAAATTAATGTGGCCCCAATGTCCCAGAATACACAATGCTTCTGCTGCTTGCCGGCTGTTTCACTTACTGCTTTCATTGCCACTGAATTGCATTTTAATAGGGTAGTTTTTATTCATTGAAAGCCATTAAGGAAAGTTAGACTTCTCGCAGGGGATCTTTTGGCAGTGCAGACCAATGCCCAGTGACAATGCCCTAGGAGGCCACCAAAACGGGAAGTAGAAGGAAGGAACAGAAAAGGAGGAGACTGAGAAAGAGAGAGAGCAAAAAATAAATAAATAAAAAAATAAAGCGATATGTATAAACGTGTATTCAGTCCCTATATTTGCACACTTGTAAATCTGTACTAAATAACCTAAAAAAAATAAAATAATTGAAAGCATGAAAAAATACACTTCAGATTATATTGTAAAAAATGGATGGCTAATATTCAGTTTTACAGAAAAATAAATAACTGTATGAAACATTCTGTAAAGTAGGAAAGTAGGGATGCATCATTTTTAAATGTTCATATTATAATCAGCCAATATTATTGGAATCTCAAAAATTAAGACAACACTGGAAGCAGATAATATCTGGGCTCCATTTTCCAATTAAAACTGTATATTAATCTTTCCTATTTACATTATAATGTTTTAAAGCCTAATTTCACTTCAGACATGTACAGTTCAACATTGAAGTATAGATTTGTAAAATTGGCCATCATATTGGTTATCAGCCATAACATGAAAATAAAAATTTTGCAGCCATCCCTAAAAAAATAAATAAAAAAAAAATAAATAATTTAAATAAATAAACAGACTAAATAATTACATTCCCAGTCAAGCTATAAGCCAACTAGTTTTCGTCTACTATAAAGCCATTTTATTTATTTATTTTTTAATCATGGTAATCCATCCCAGCATCCATATGCATCAGAGGCTGAGAAGACATCACTAGGACTAAAATTAAGCTGGTGGTGGAAAAAAAGGAGTAGCAATATTTTGGCAGCTCTTTGAAACATTCTGGTGGAAATTAGCAGGAAAAGAAAGTGAGATCCTGGATCAAAAAGACTCTAATCATGCTTCGCCCTGCCCTGCAGACACCACATGTATAATACGATTTACACAGTAACCACCTCTCCTATTACAGACTGTTTTGGGGTATTCTGTGTTAATGGGGTTAGCTAATTTACTGTTTAAAGTAGGAGCAAAAAGGGGGGAAAAATGAAATGTGATTAATAAACCACGCATTGAGCTTGTAATTAAAATAAAATGGAAGGGTTTTAAAACAGAGATGGCACTGTTCTAGTAACATTGTGGAAAAAATAGGTAATCTGCTGCAGTAAGTACATACCAGGGAGGAGAGCTAATAATGTCTTGCGAGGATGAAACAGTCTAGTAGCATGGATGAAGGGCTTTTAATAGTCAAAAAGGCTGCATTTTTGGCCCGTATTGGGCGTTGTTTGTTAACTTATTTAGCAACTAACCTCACTTGAGAATTTACTATCTGTTCCAAACTTTGAGAGAATAAAGTACAAGGCTTCTCTTGTTGTGTGATTATTATGCATCTACACAACGTCACATATAGAGTATTTAGTGCCTGAATACGCAACAATTCAGTGTTATTCTAAATAAACCTATGTAATATAATTCTATATTAATTAACCGGTTTTAACCGGTTTTTCAATGATTGATGCCAATATCTAGAAAGCAGGATGGCTGATATAATGCCGATATACAGTATATACTGTATAAACACGGCAAATGAAATGTAAACAAAATTGTTGAAATTAAATGAACACAATATTTACTCAATTCACCAAAAAAAAAAAAAAAATAAATAAAAATCCATTGACATGGCTGCCAGTAGATTTTGGAACTGAATCTAGTAACACAAAGAGAAACTAGTATTGTTAATCAGCAAAGCAGGCAGAATCATTGGCCGACAATCTCAAAATTGCCAAATATCATCCAATTAATTGGCTAGACTGATATATCAATCTATCACTTGTTAATATTAAAATTTAAATATATCTTAGATATTCTGAGGTAGATTTACAGGTAGATTTGAAGTTACATACTGATTAACGCTACAGTAAACTGTATCTTCATTGACTGTATTCAGTCTAAAATCAATACTACATGTGCAGCTTCTATAGATGTGTACAAGCATGCACATAGAGCATGTGTGTGTAACTTATGTCTGGTCGATGACGCGAGTCCTCCACTCCTGCTGTTTGAGCTCCTCTCTGGCCTCTTCCAGGGCAATGATGGATGTGGCCACGCGCAGGCTTGGCTCCAGGGGCCGGTGCCTCTGCTGCAGCACCTCCAGAGCTGGGCGAAAGGGCCCTTGACAGGTACGTGGGATAAGGTAAATGTTTTATTGCCCAAACTCATCCAACTTGTTATTGATGAGGCCCCTATGGACAGCCAGCTGGCCCCCTGGCCCCCCTCTTCTTATCCAAGATATTAACACAGCTGACCAGTGCTAATGATGGTACATACGACTATAAAATGATGGCCATATACAAGGTTGAGGAAAGAGTTAAAGGAATATTCCTGGTTCGATGCAGCTCAATCTCAATCGACTGCATTTACAGCATAATGTTGATTTCGACAAAAATAAATTTCGTCTCGAAAAAAAAAAAAAAAAAAAAAAATTACAATGAAACACTTATAATGGAAGGGTTTAAAAAGGCAGAAATGTGAAGCTTATTATTTTATAAAAGCACTAATTCTTCTGTTTATCGTCATGGCAACGAAGCTGTAAAATTGGTTATCAATTTACACAGAAAAGGTAAGTGATTTTATCATACTAAAATAGTCTTTTTTTCTTTCTTTGTGATTTTCTCTCCAGTTTGGAATGCCCAATTCCCATTGTGCTCTAAGTCCTCGTGGTGGCGTAGTGACTCTCAGTTGCCTCCACATCTGAGACCGTTAATTCGCGCATCTTATCACATGGCTTGTTGAGCGTGTTACTGCGGAGACGTAGCACGTGTGGAGGCTTCACGCTATTCTCCACGGCATCCACGCACATCTCACCACGCGCACCACAGAGAGCGAGAACCACATTATAGCAACCACAAGGAGGTTACCCCATGTGACTCTACCCTCCCTAGCAAACCGGGCCAATTTGGTTGCTTAGGAGACCTAAGAGTCACTAGAGTCACTCTGTGCTAGAGTCACTCAGCACACCCTGAATTCGAAATGAATTTTTGGGGCGTGTCGAAATGAATTTTTGTGGTAATCAACATTATTCCACAAATGATGTCAGTTGAGCTTGTTACATGAAAAAATGGTGGAGACATAAATCCACATCCAGGCACTCATGTGGAATTTCAACATTAAAAGCCTTAATTATAGGGGCTACATCTTAAAAAAAAAAAAAGCACCAGCGTGTATCGGCCCAAATAGGCCTTCATCAGGGTGTCATTTAAACTAAGAGCACCAAAACAATAAGTTATACATGTAGGAGTAGTTTGTGCAAGTTGAATACTTTACAGTACTGTGCAAAGGTTTTAGGCACTTGTGAAAAATGTAGCATAGTAATGCTGTAATAGTAAGTAATAGTAAGGATGTCTTCAAAACTAATGCCATAAATAGTTTTAATTTATCAGTTAACATCATACAAAGTCCAGAATACATAAAAAAAGCTAAATTAATATTTGGTGTGACCAACTTTGCATTCAAAACAGCACCAATTCTCCTAGGTACACCTGGACACAATTTTTCTTGGTTGTTGGCAGATAGGATGTTCAAAGCTTCTTGGAGAATTCACCACAGTTCTTTTAATTCTCCATTGTGTCTGTCTTTTCATGAAATCCTAGACTGACTCAATGTTCAGTGGGGGCTCTGTGGGGGTCATGCCATCTGTTGCAGGACTCCCTGTTCTTCTATTCTATTCTATTTGCAAAAGGAATGTTTGGGAGTCTAAAATGTATATTTCCTAATGACACACTAGGGCTGAGATATAAATAACAATTTTAAGACAAATGTTTTTTTGTTTTTTTTTAAACATCCTATGTGCACAGTAAAGTACATCAGGGTGTCACCCTGATGAAGGCCTGTTTGGGTGCTTACGCATTGGTGCTTTAAGATGTAGCCCCTATAATAAAGGCTTTTAAATTTTGAAATTCCACGAGTGCCTGGATGTGGATTTATGTCTCCACCATTTTTTTCATGTAACTAGCACCCTTTCTGGAGCACCTGTGGCATTTGAGTACCAGATGTGCTCTTGGACTTGAACATGGAATATACTTTTAATATCACTTCAAGCGAATGCTTTCGATTTCACTGCCAAATCTATATGCCACAACACAAAATTCCAGAGGACTCCATCCACAGCACTATTAATTGAAAGAGGCTAGTAGACAAGTAGTATTATACAGTGAGTATCAGGAGGTAATACCATGGTACTGTGATATACACCATTGTACTGATTGATTGCCATTTCAGTATACTGTGGTATTCTCATTGTACTCCAGGGTACTTCAAAGAATACAGTGGTATTACAATGGTACATGTTCCAAAACATGGTATTGCCTTGAAAAATGTCCCAAAAAACATGTTAAGATGTTGTGTTTTCTTTTTGTAAGTGTAGTGTCTTGCATTATTCAAATCTTAGACATAGTTTGAATATAATATTATTGTGTATGCAGACCGATAACTAATGCAACCGATAAATTGACACACAAGGATCCAGATGTGTCTGGCTGCCCAAACAGGACGTTTTCTTGAGTAAGTATTCAACTTGCACAAACTACTCCTACATGCATAACTTATTGTTTTGGTGCTCTTAGTTTAAATGTGACCTTCAGCCATTGCTGCTTTTAATTCATGATGGTGCAACACACTCTGTCCTTGATAATATCAAGACCAGATCAGCACCTGGCACTGACCAATCCCCTTACTTCCCCTGACAATACACATAATCAATCTATCTCTCGCAGATGCTTATCACATAGGGAGAGATGATTAGGGAGGGGGCTCCACTTCGGACCACAAATAATTGGGAGAGAAAGATGGTATGAGCAAGGTGGGGAAGAGAGGGGGGCTTGAGGGTGTTGGGTAGGTGCTTATTCTGGGTCTTTGTAAGGGCAAAATGTAGATAAATAATGCATCTTCATCTACTACACATTTTGTGAAGGGTGTGGCAGTTCTTTTAATGAATTCCTGCTAACTGGGCCCAGCTGGAGTGAAAAGCCAGCCCAGGGAGAAGAACTCAGGCTCTAATAAAAAGAAATGACTCGTGCCTCATTTCTGCTCACTTATGTTTCAAATTAATAGAAACCAATAATAATAACCAGTTACCATAAATGTCATAGACCATAAATAACACAAATGGCAAATACGTATCATCAAATCTATCTCACAGCTGGACAAGATGACATGCTAGATTTGGAAGTATTCAAAGATATTCTTTATCAGGGCACCTTTACATGTTGCAGTATTCCCTAGCTGAGAGTGCCTTAATGGGATCCAAGAAATAAAGGGGCTTGGGTTGACAGGCATGCTTATCACCGGTTATCTCGCTGTCTAAATGCTTTCACGGAATCCAGGCGACAAGGGAGGCACGTTTAATGACATTATTCCGTTTTTACTGTAGGTTTTTAAAAATGATCTCATGATAGCAATAAATCCCGCTTTAATCACAGTTATTTTGGAATCTCTTTCTTGATAATTGTCACAGAAATTTGTCATCTCTTTGGGGCCATTTCATTGGTAGACTTGATGAAATGTCCCAGTACAAGGTGTTGCTGAGACACTTGCACTGTATGCATATAAATGAATCTGAGTGCGAGTTTGCTCAAAGATAAATACATGATCCTATAACAACAAACTATACAGTAACATAATAATTTATCTTTGGCTGAATTTGAGTATAACATAAAATATAATATAGAACCAATTAAATAAAAATGACAGTTTTGTGGCTTGTAGTCCATGTGTGTTTTGCTTTGATGCTATCTATATGCTAGTAGACTCCTAAACATTAACAGAATTCACTTTTTGCAGATACTGTATACATAATTAAAATGTACAATCTTTCTCTTCCGAGAAAACAGACCAAAAATATGAGTCATGTTACACTACACTAATATGATATAACTAATCATTATTGGTCATTAATGGATTTATATGTGCATAGTAAAATCAAACTTCTGCAACGGGTGGGTGACCTCATTATAAGTTTGAAATTTGGACAAAATAAGCCCCTACAAGCCTATTGGCTTTATTTATAAAAAAAAATAAAAAAAAACAAACAACAACAAGAGACTTGTCCTTCGATATATCCCATCCAAACTTACGGATTCAATAGGAAATACGTCAACATACAAGACAGAAAACTGTGCTCGTCAAGCAATTTCATAGGGTCTTTAAGGAAATAGGCTCTATATAAGATCATAGGCAGTGTCTAACCTGTGGCTTTTTGTGTCTGGGTGGTAAACGTTCTCTGTTTGGTCTCAGGTTGGAGAAATCATGTCATTTTAGGGATCTTCCTCTCTTTAGGAGCCGATTGCGATTTCACTCTCCACAGTCTGAGCTCCATCACATCTGGTTCTGCCCTGAACGGCGAGTTGAAAACGTCTGGACACTAAAATGAGCACAAAACAGTTTGGATAAGCAAGGTGAACAAAGCAATTTGTTATGCTTCTGTTAGCATAATGAAGAGAAAGTCCAAGTTACTCTAAATGACTGCCCTTAAACCTTGCTGAGAATCCTTCAAACACATCTTCAGTTCCTTTCCATGCTCTCCACACACCCCCATTAATAACTTGTTTGCTAGCAATGGACTTGCCCCCTTATCTGACTGAGCTCTGAATGCTAATGCCATCCAGTGCATTGCTCATCATAGGTGTCCATGCAAAACCCACTGCAAAAACACATTTAGCTTGCAGGAACAGGAACCCACTTTATTCGGTCGACCACAGCAAAACAATTATACTTGTCACCTCCCCTGAATGGACACACATCCATCACTCTGGCATCTGTCATGTCTGCTGCTGTAAATGTCTGCTAGCTAACTATGAGCTGTCTGATCTTACTGTAGCACTTCAGTGAGTTTTGGTTTGGCCTGCAGAATAATGGCTGAAATAATTAATCTCTAATCAGAGCTTCCTCACAAGTGCTTAATTATCGGAAGGTTTTTGTTTTTTTTTACTCTGTAACAATATATGCCAATAACTTTTGCAGGTAACACCACAGTGAGGCTCCTACATTGGGTTTGTATAGTGCAGCTTTGGGTGACACATGGTGGGGGGGTACATCGCAATCTCCCAACTTGCCTCGGACTTACAGGAAAAGAACAATGATGTTGACCCTCGTACCGAGGAACTACATCTATGTCAGCACAGCCACTTTTATCCAGCGGAATTTTCTCTGGTTAACGATGAACCATGGGAGACCCATCCATTTCACTGAGACAAGGTCAGACTGTGGGAACATAAGTTGCCCAGTGTAGAGACGCACACAGAGAGAGAGAGAGAGAGAGAGAGAGAGAGAGAGAGAGAATAAGAAAAGTAGGGAGGGGGGAGGAGATAGTTGAGAGAGAAAACTCGGAAGAGAGTTAAACCTTTTCTACTCTGACAAGTACTTAAGTCTGGGTTTGAAGTTAGCAGTTTAAATGATTGACCTTTTTTGGATGTGTTTTCAGAGCTGAATAATATGTGTGGTTACATGTGCTACATCAGGGGTTTTCAACCATTACAGACCCCCCTCTCAGACTCTCAGGAAACCCAGGGACCTTTCATTAAAAACACGAACAAACATTATATTAATGTTCATTTAAACAGCTATAAATGTCATGCATTTTTTTTTTTTTTTTTGCAAATTCTAATTTTATGTTTTATATCATTTATATTGTATATCTTATATGTCTTCTCTACAGTACCTTCAAGGACTCCTGGTTGAAAATGTTGTCACTATATTAACTCTATTTACAAATACATTTGTCAGTACAGAAATACTTGCATAAAACAGACTTAAAAAATAAAGTTTATTCTGAACTCACCTTTTAAGTAATTTCTAATTGAAATTCTGTTTGAAGCATGACTATCATGATTGTTCTTCCTTTGAAGTGCCCTTTGGAGGCTGATTTATCCTGTTTGGAACACAGGGTCACTATCTCCTTCCAAAACATATTTCATCTAGCACGTGGTCCCTCACACCTGTTGTCTATTAGCCATTAGCTGATGTGTTTTATTTCTTGATTTCCTCCCTCAGACTGCTGGCAGTACTATCCTCTTACCCTGTCCGTGGTATGGCTGACACTGAGCGTACAGTGACCAGAGCAGAAACATTGGTGTAAGCTGTGGTGGCAGGGAGTGCCACAAAATGCTGAGATGACCATAAAAGCATGAAGGAGAGATCACAAAATGAAATATCTGCTTGCCCTCCACTGCTGCTGAATCAACAATGGCCTGAGCACTTTATCATAATTATCAAGACACATTATAACCAGAGGGATTTCTGAGAAGAATATACTTGTATATATATCAGAAATTAAATTGCAGCAGTTAGGAGATAGTAAAGACCTGCTGTAAGAATAAACGCTGTAAGGTGCTTCAAACTCCATACCAGTTTTGTATATACTGTACAGTTCTTTAGGATTTTTTGCCCTTAATGCACATAGGATATATGCACGTGCTCTCATTGGGTCTTATTCACTAATAATTGTAGACGAGTGTTATTGCTTATGTACGCAAAAAAAAAAACAAAAAAAAAAAAAAAAAAGACTCATGCTATTTTTTTTTTTTTTGCTGGATTCATAACAGGTTCGTAGTTACCTTAATTTGTTCTTACACTCGTTCTAATGTTAATATATCTGGATTGTTCGTTATTTGCAAATACACACCCAAGATAATTCTTCACAATCTCACCTGTACAGCCATTTGTCACTCTGTGCAAACTTATTCTTAGTCCGTTCACACCGAATGTGTTTGTGTCCATCTAAACACTGTTTTACCATTGTTTTCCTATGCAAAAAATGAGCTAGACTGACTCCTTGACCGTTCTGTGCAAAACTGTCACACAAGAACTATGTTTTTAGATGCTGTGTCAAGTTTAAAAGAACTTCAACTGTTAAAAACACTTAAGACACTTGCATTCTGCTCTGTTCGTTGCACCTAGTCTAGCTTTGTTTAGAATAAGTATGTGTTTAGTGTGAACAGCACCTTACACTCCCTAAAGATGCACTCTCGCCCAAGAACGTGCAGCAAGATCGCCAAGTAAAGCAAGTGGCATCCTCAAAACCAGTTAGCAATAACCAAATTTGATATAGGCCTGGACTACATGTAAACAGCTACATTTTATTGCAGAACCTATCCTAGATCAAGCTATGATGCACATAATTTATGTCACTAAAATAATTTCAGTTAATGAATAAGATGCACTAATTCAGCGCTCACTTGTATAGTACTCAGGAGGAAGTGGAGTCTTTGAACCTGGATGTTTTTCTCCTGTTCCTCTTTCTCTAGTGCAATCCATTCTTGCTCTTTTCTCTGGAGCACTGCAAATTCCACCAGATTTTTCCTGGGTAGCAGAGAACAGTACACATAAACCCACAGTTTTTACAACTCAGACTTCTGTAAACTCTCTTCATAGTCCCAAGACATTCCCTAGTTCAGACAATGTTCAATACTCTTGTGGATTGTTTAAGAGAAAACTGAGAATTTACTGACAAAATGAAGACAATCTGATGTTTTGTGATTATTTCATAATGATTTATGATAGACTACTGTATTACAGTTATACAGATTATAAAACACAAGGGACTACATGTGTTGTCGAGAGTGTGTGTATGCATGAGTTGTGCTATTATGTTTAAAGTTTCTACCACTTACTAACTTAGCAGAAAGGTAAAATTATACTTGTCTGTGCACTGTAAAAATTAGACAGTAAAAAGATGTAAATTGGTTAATGAGTAGTTACCGTAAAAAATACGTAAAATATAGGTGCATTTAAAAAAATATATATTTTAAAAGACAATGCATGTAGTTTTACAGTAAAATGTTGTAAAAGGTTTCTGGATGTAAAAAGTATGATTTTCCCATGTAATTAACGTTTAAAATTGTGTTTAACAAGAAAGTACTTGTACTTTTTACAGTAAATTATTGTTAAAATTATGGTAAAATACAGTAATTGGGCATTCCCACAATTCCCTGCATGACCCATTACATTTCATTATATTTTATGGGAATAGTTGCGTTTCTTCTTATTTTTAATATCAGTTATGTACTTTGGGGTGTTCTGTGTTATATTTGATGTAGTTTAGTTAATGTTTATTGCATAATTTTAATTTCACATGTGTTACCATGATGGTGTCAAGTGTTGTGTGAGTGAGACTGAGCACTGTCTCGGCATGTTTGTTGGTCATTGCTCCTAGAAAGGCCACTATTGATGAACTTCATGTCATCATGTGCCCTTCGGTAATTACTATGGGGATTAAGAATACATTATAAAGTAAAAAGCAGATTTTTACAGTTTCAGAAGGTTGATATCTCAAATTTATAATTTAATGATATAAACGACGGTACTGCACCATAAAATATACCTTAAAATTTACAGGTTGTTCTGTATTGTTTCCTTTTTTACATAATTATTCTGCCAACCACTGCTGGCAATTTTTTTTTTATTATTTATTTATTTATTTTTTTAAACAATTCATTTCATTTTTTTTTTTTTTTTTTAGGAAGTAAGGTATGAGAGGCTATGCTGTATTGTAAACAAAGTCACAAAAAAGGGTGCCAGGACTTTAATGGTCGTGAGTGCCTTATTGCTTTCATAAAATGCTTACTACATAAACATACGCTCACTGAGGACTTTATTAGGAACACTATGGTCCTAAAAGTGCCCAACGTGGTCTTCTGCTGTTGTAGCCCATCCGCCTCAAGGTTCCTCATGTTGTGCATTATGAGATGCTATTCTGCTCACTACAATTGTTAAGAGTGGTTGTCTGAGTTACCGAAGCGTTTCCGTCAGTAGAACTGCCACTCACTGGATATTTTTTGTTTTTGGCACCGTTTAAAAAAACAGTTTTTGACACCAGTAATCTAAAATACAAACACTCCAAATCTGTGTCCTACATTTAATTTGTCATACTCAAAGGCCAGTGGAAAGAGATGAGATTTCAGACTTGACGTGAACTGTTTATCCGGAAAAGTGAAGCATCCGGCAAAAAACATCATAATAGAAGCACGATTCAAAATAAAATTTAGATGCCTGATATTGAAGAAATTGAATAAAAATATATTATAACTGTATAGTAAAATGTAATATTCACTGTAATAACAATAATAATAATAAATCTAAATATCACAAGCAAGACTGTTGAATAAAAGTTTGGCAAAAAAAAAACAAAAAAAAATCTATTTTCACTTGTTAAAAGTTTTAACAATGTATTGATTAGACACCATTTTGATGAAATTAAACTTTAAAAAATGTTCTGGAAAGTTCTGGAAAATAATAATTATTAAAATAATTATTAAAGAATTAAAAATAACTAAACTGGTGTGTTCAATTGCACATTATAATATTTGCATATTTTTGCTGTGGTATTGAAATTTGTATCGAAAAACCATAAAAATTCACTGGTATCGGTACAGACTAAATTTTGGTACTGTGACAACACTACTAGGGACTGTTGTGCATGAAAATCACAGGAGATCAGCGGTTACAGAAATTCTCAAACCAGCCCGTCTGGCACCAACAATCATGCCATGGTTGAAATCACTGAGATCACATTTTTCCCCATTCTGATGGTTGATGTGAACATTAACTGAAGCTCCTGACCCATATCTGCATTATTTTATGCACTGCACTGCTTCCACATGATTGGCTGATTAGATAATCACATGAATAAGTAGGTATACAGATGTTCCTAATAAAGTGGTCGCCTGGTTGGTGAGTGTATTAAGGACTACCATTTTATTGAAAAAAATGTTTTCTATTAAGCAAATTCATTACATGCCATCCTTCAGCAAAAGTGTTACCCATGTAGTCCCTGACATAACAGAACGTTGCTATGTAACAAAAATAACAAGCCACTATGGGCGCTGCATAGTGATATGATGATTATAACTGTTACTATATTGTTGATTTTTTTCATGACTGGAATGCTGAATTGACCAATCAGAATCCAGCACTGGAACAATATGTTTTTTAATCCAAACGATGACATATGTTGACAGAAACTATTGTTTTACAGTTCTCCAGTCAGATGCTGTTGAGCAATACGCAAACAAATTGTCGACCGGATTTGAATAATGAACATAAAATGCACAAAATGCGTAGCAATTCTTCATTTTACATTGTTATTTTGCTCTGTATACTGACCTTTAAAAATCAGCACACTTGTGGTGAATAATTGCTAAATTATGTGGTGAATTATACCTCTCCACAAAATTACACGGCAAAATTAATCAAATATGCAGAGTAGTCTGGTCTGTGGGTGTGTTTTCTATTGTGATATGAGGTTGCAATATTCAACCAGTTTTTGACCAGCCTCAGTTTCCTTCACTTGGCAACTTGCTGTCTTTGTGACCTTTACTAACCTATATCTCCCACTTATTATTAATTGCACTGTAGTGGACAAAAGCCAAATAGATTTGTAACCATGGAAGGGGATCTCGATCTGTGTCTAAGAGAAGGCTGGGGAAACACATAAAACTAATTATTGCTGATGGGCCAGTAGAGAGACATGTAAGCAGCTAACATAGATGACCTTTGTGTGTCCTTACAGAACACAGCCATAAGCACCCATTGGCCACTGAATTGGATCCACTTACAGTAGAACTCACCAAGTGCTAATCACCCTTACCTATCAAACAGTTATGCACTTATGTAGCATTCTAAATACTGCACTGTTGAATATACAAGTAGTTTATTTGAAAGCAAATGATCTGTGATGATTACAATTTACTTCAGTCTACCTGATAAGTTAAAGTAACACTTTGCTTCTTTTGTTTGGGCAGTAACATCTGTGTTTGGCAAAAAGGATTAAAGGGTTATTTCACCCAAAACTTGACATTCTGAAAATAAAAAGAATAATTTTCTCACCCTCATGTTGTACCAAACCTGTGTGATTTTCTTTTTTCCATGGAACACAAAAAAGGGCCCTATTTTAAGAGTGCAACGCTATGCCATAAGTCATACATGCAAAGTCAATGGGCATGGACATGAAGTTTTGGTATTTTCGTGCAAGCATGTGCTAAGTCTAGGCACAAGGGGATTTGGCGAAATTGCGCACACAGCGCTAATGGGCTGGAACAAGTGCAATTGAATTCAGAGGATCTTCTCTGGCACCGTCTTCGTCCTATTTTATAGTCCATTCCCTTTAGCACCAGCGATATAAACAAAGGCAGCACATTCATAAGAAGTTGGTAGTGTAAATGGACTGTATGCAATGAATAGAAAGGATAGAAATATGGACTTACATTCTTTTGTGCATTAACTGCGTCCTTGTTGAACGTCAGGCATATTTCATTGACAGTGACACGCTCCTTTTATACACAAGGAAAATGTGGTTCTTGTCAGGATTTGGATTTATTCTTTGTTAAATTATAGAGAACGTAAGTATTATCAATCATTTTCAACTACTGACACACAAATTATGGCTAGTATTAACAGTGATCGTTTCGGAATGCATTTCAATTCTACCGGTCGATTTTGAAAAATGCAATTAATTTATTGAAACACACAAACACAAAAATAATAAACCAAAAATATTTCTAAATTAAAAATACACTTCAAATAAAAATAAAAGAAAATCAAAATAACGAAGTGGTCTACCAAATCAAAACATTTTACTCTCTCCAGCTTCTTCCGCCTGCCCATTTTGCATAAATCGAATAAATATTTGTTTCATAAAACAGCTTTCAGTGTATGTCAGGGACATTATTGTTGTTCCACTATATTTTCATTGTTTGGACATGAACTTTATTACTACCTGTTGGTGGAATCTCCAAATTGCAAATGCAGGAACTGAGTTTAGACTTTGTGCTAACAAACAGACGTGCTTTTGAAACTTCTTTGCGCAATCACCTATTCTCAGGAAAATAGCAAATTGCACTTTGCGCCACTTCATTAACATACAATACACCCCCAGTTTGCGCGTACACTCACAGATAGTGCAAACACCCCCACCCACTCCCACTTGCACGAAAATTGCTCTTAAAATTAGCACTCTCACGAAAATTGGATGAGACATAGCGCACGGTCGTTGCGCGTAGTGTTGCACTTTGTGTGCTCACGAAAATACAGTCCATGGTGTTAGGGACTGCCTGTCTCAATCCCCTTTCATTGCATCTTTTTTCGTACAATGAAAGCAAATGGTGACCGAAATGGTCATTCTAACTAACATCTGCTTTTGTTTTCCAATGAAGAAAGAAAGTCATACAGGTTCGGAACAAAACGCGGGTGAGTAATTGATGAAAGAATTTTAATTTTTGGATGAACTATCCCTGTATATGCTTGCTTGGATTTGCTTTTGACATTCATTTGACATCCATATGTTAACAGAAATTCTGACCAGACAACATATGAAGTATAATTACAATTGTGCTTTTTGACATTGGTCATAAGAAATTTCATTATTCATCTATAGAAAATGCACAGTTTAGTTAAAAGAAAATCTGCAAATTGTTTCATTTAAATAAAGCAAAAGTCACCAACTATCTTTTTTTTTATGAAAATTTTGAAAAAGAAACAAAGGATGATTAATTAGCAGAATTTAAATGCTTCTATGGGGGAAACCATCAAGATCAATTTGCTCATAAAATGGGATTTGGTATATTTCTCTGTAATGAATGCAGTAATTTGTATGATTTTCAGAGTCTTGCTTTGATAAAAGACCTGCCCTAAATACTATGAAATGTTTATAATGAAAAAAATTAAATAAGGCCTGCAGTTAAGAAGTGAGTTTCACAGATGTCCTTGAAAGGGACACGCAGGGGGGAAAAAGTAGCCTAAGCAATGGGAGTCCATAAATTCCCCTCTCTACTTCCAAAGAGTTAAAGATTTGCCACGCTCAAACATTACAGAGAGAAATTTATCTGATTATGGCAGTAATAATTACCCAGCTGTTTATTACAGATAGAGAAATAATTCATGCAGGCAATAGGCCACGGTGGCAATGACACTCCACATTTAGTAAATATGCAAGCCGCTCAGTTCTAATTACTCAAGCCCAGAGGAAGCCCTTATTAAGTGGTGGAACTTTAAGTGTCTTCTTGACAAGTGATAAATTGTTACATTGCACAAACTCTAGCTGTGGAATTGCTGCAGCGAACACGGGTCTTGACTTCATTAAGGTATGCAGAGAAGGACAACTGAATGAAGATGGACACTGGAACATGGCGGGCCTTGTCGTCAGGGTAGGGCTAATGAAACGACACAGATCGCTTTGCATGGGGGGGGGGGGGGTGGAAGAGAGATCCCCTTAACTGTTGGCAGGGAGAGAGAGAATGAGAGATGGGACTACCCTGATGCGGGCAGTCACTGGCCTCCTATCATTGGCATGCCAGTCTAGTCGTCTTGTTCTAAATGGGAACCATTAGGAAGATTTTGAATAATTTATTCATGCGTGGGAGCTGTATGGATTAAAATCCTGGCACTGAGACCTTTGAGGGGCGACTAATCAGTCAGTGGGTGATCCTGAGCCCAACGTGGAACAGATTGTCAGAATCAGCGCAGTGATCTTTCACTTTACATCTTTGACGGATTGATCATGACCTCAGAAGCGTTACGTAAACAATTAATGCAGTAACAGATAGCATCTATCGCAAGGCAAAGAGTGAGCAGAAAGAAAGGGCACACCAAAAGACAGAGACATTGTTTATACTTAACAACTGGGCATTGAAGACCTCACTGAGACAGTTAAAACTGTCTACGCCCATGCTTTAAAAGGTGCACTCAGTAATTATTTCCTCAATAAAAAAAAGTTTTAGCCCTACAGAAATTAATAGTAGTTTTAACAATTCTGTTTAAAATGATCTAGACTCACATGAGTTGAAGACTCCAGTCATATCAATGACCTAATAAAAGCGGTTTTATTTTACAAGGAGTGAGTCCCCTCATGGGGGCCAACATGTTGAGATCACATGACCAGCTAAATACTACTCGTTTTATCTCGATAAACCCCATTATGGCACACTTTTGCTCTCAGAATAAATTAATCATGGCTGACTGTGAATAATGCATTTTTACAATGGAATTGGTAATCGACAATATATGAATACTTTTCCATGCCATTACGTTTCAGAATTAGTCCAAGGCAACTAAATATTAGCCTCTCTGGAAACAACACTGAGGGCCCTACTTTAAGCATGCAGGCGCTAAGCACAGCGCAATGACTTAACTCATAAGCGCAAAGTCAATGGGCATGACCATGAAGTTTTGGTACATTTGTGCAAGCGTGCACTAAGTGTAGGCGCAAGTGGGTTTGGAGAAATCACCTGTGCAAGGCGCTAATCGGGTCAATGGAGGTTCTTCTCCAGCACCGTCTCCATCCTATTATACAGTCCATTCCCTGTCAAGCACCAGTGATATAAACAAAGACAGAACATTCATAAGAAGTTGGTAGTGTAAATGGACTGTATGCAATGAATTGGAAGAATAGAAATATGGATTTACATTATTTTGAGCGTCCTTGTTAAATGGGACACGTTCCTTTTATACACATAGAATATGTGGTTCAGGATACGGATGTAGGCTCCATTAAATTACAGCGAATGTAAGTATTATTAATCATGTTCAGCTACTGACACACAAATCATGGCTAGTATTAACAGTGATTGTATCAAAACGCACTTCACTTCCCATAGAGAAAAACAAACAAAAACATCTGTTCTGAACATCTGCGAGACAACCTGCAGCACAGGGTGGACCAATGTTTATATAGAGCAATGCGTTTCAAGTGTGATTCATAGGTGAGAAACCCCATTAAAAGAGAACATTCTCACTTAAAGTGAGGCTGAGAAGAGGCAGGGAAGAGGGCAGGGTTGTTGGGAGTCAGTGATCCAAGGAGTACTTAACAGATTTACATTTCATTTAAGTTAGACCCCCAAGATATTTTCCCACAAAATATTTTGGTCACATTAAAAAATGTGGCTTTGTTTTTATCAAAAGTAAAAAAATGGCATCTTCCATCTGCCTCGAAGCAGGAATTTTTTTTAAATGTGAGGGCATCTGCACATCATGGGCTAATTTAAAATGTCAAAGTTATTCATTTTCAAGTAACCAGAGGCGATTTATGCATAGCATGCAGCTAATGTACTAGTATATGTCCTATTATGATAATATTAAATTCATGACATACCTTTGTCTTTGCAAGAATTTCAGACAATGGTCATCTTTGAAAACACCAGTCTAATGTAATATGTGCAAATATATTTTGTTTTGGAGCATGTCACAAATGATTTCAATTAAGTTATTTTAAAGGAAACTGTATTCATCCAGCAGCACATGAGTCAAATGGTACTGATGCAATAATACCTTAAAACAATGACTAACAATCCTTTTAATCATGCGTTCTCACCTGATTAGTTAATTCTTCCTCGCCAATCCTTCCAAATATCTCTTGCGTGCATAATAATTGTGTATGTACTTCCTAACATAATAGCTCTGCCATCTCTGCTGTATCTGCAAAAAAAGGGTGAGTTTTGATTATGAATACTAGATTTTAAAAAAAAAAAAAAAAAAAAAAAATGCTTTCCCTTCAGCAACAAATTAAAGAATTTGAATACCCTACAGTATATTAAAGAGTAAGAATAAATAAATAAATAAAATTGCAAAAAGAATTTGGAAGTCAAATTTTCAAAAGACAAATCAAAGGCAGAGCAAATTAAAGAAGTCCTTTCTGTCACTGTCACTTTAGAGTTCGAAGTCATTGTCACTACATGAAGAATGAGAACGTTAGCCAGTGCCACTATGACAGCACCACTAAGCTCCCAAAACAAACAAGACAGATGTCCTTCATGCTAATTAGGTGCTTAAAACAATAGCAGGTAAAAAAATAAGGCAAAAACAAAGCAAAATAAGAATCGCCATTGATCAGTAGTCAATAGATAATTTTAAATAAAGTAATTGCAGGCTTGGATTCTGAGTTCTTTGTGACCTCTTAGACTAGTAAAATCAATGATGCATATTGCTCAATTAGATCTAATACAAATTCGGCCTCCCTTGTAAACACGGATTTCTATTAAAAGGCTGACACATTGGCCTTCAGTAAAGAGAATGATAAACACTTTATAGGAAATAGCAAGAGACTTAAAAGAAGTGCCATGCAGAAGGTTCATGGATTTAGCTTTATGGATGAGAGTTAGAAAGAGTTAAAGGTATGCGTTAGGAGTCACTTTGCTTTCTGCCATAATCTTTTCATATGAGCATTTAATTAGCTACAACTAATCATGGTTACAGTTTTCTTATTATAATACCTTAAAAATTGGTCATACCTTCACGATGAAAAGTAGTAACTCAACCAAATATTAACAGTTGATCTTGAAATAACAGTGGTTCAAATCAGTTGAATATTTATATACAACTGATCTGAACTACTGTGATATAATCTTTACACTGTACAGTATAGGCAAACATACAATTGATTTGAACTACTGTATAGCGATATTCTTTATTAAAAAAATACAATGAATCATTCATCATGCATATTTTCCCATGAAGCTTTTCAAATGTTCTGGGTTTCTTTTTTTTATCCATCCAACACTTTTTTTGTGTTTGTGTTTGAAACAGATCCTTAAATGACTGTTTTCACAGTCACATTTTCTTTTTATTTTCATCAGATTTTTACATTATCGGTCAGTGCTTCCCATACATAACACACTATCTTTTACAAGGGCTATAAAAGCTGTCTGTCCTGTTGAGCAGCTTCTGTTTGTTTCTAAGTGACGATAGGACCTTTAGGCTCATATTCCATGACCCCTGAGAAGAGGTCAAGCTTCATGTTTCAAATTAGACTCACATAACAGAACTGGGAAAAGAATGCTGGGTGGGCCCTATAGACATAACGTAAACCATTTGTAAGAATCACTTCCCCAGTTAACATTTCTTGTGATGTCCATACATCACAGTAGAAATATGCAATCCTCTAAAGAAATGCTATATTCTTCAATAAGCTATGAACTTTTGTAAGACTTAAAATTCTTTAAAAGTTTCACCTCAGGGAAAAACAATTGTAAAACTAAAGTTTTAATGCATACCAATAGTTCTATAAAACTGCCAATGCATCACTCAAATATAAACGTATTTGATTTATAGGCTGTGAAACAGAGCATGCTGAACCAATATCGCTACCGTTTCACAACTGCAGGCCTCATACTGTATAACGGATTAAAAAAAATCCTTTTACACAGTCTTGCAAAGTTGAAGAGAATGTTTTGTGATAAATTTGTGGTTATTTAGACATTACATCAGTTTACATGTTAATATATACAAGGAGCATGTTTATAATATATAAAGAATTATTTTTTTTACCTTCTTTTTATGTGTCTCCTTCATGGAAACACATCACAGATGTCTATAAGTACTTTATTCTGTCAGTAGTATACTATAAATGTATATTTACACTATATAAATTGTATCTTTCACTGTATAAAAAAATGTGCATAATTTTAACGGTAAAAGAATGTTAAAATTCTACAGTAAAAAACCTTAATTGGTTAACGGGTAGTTATTAATACAGGTGCATCTCAATAAATTAGAATGTCGTGGAAAAGTTAATTCATTTCAGTAATTCAACTCAAATTGTGAAACTCGTGTATTAAATAAATTCAGTGCACACAGACTGAAGTAGTTTAAGTCTTTGGTTCTTTTAATTGTGATGATTTTGGCTCACATTTAACAAAAACCCACCAATTCACTATCTCAACAAATTAGAATATGGTGACATGCCAATCAGCTAATCAACTCAAAACACCTGCAAAGGTTTCCTGAGCCTTCAAAATGGTCTCTCAGTTTGGTTCACTAGGCTACACAATCAAGGGGAAGACTGCTGATCTGACAGTTGTCTAGAAGACAATCATTGACACCCTTCACAAGGAGGGTAAGCCACAAACATTCATTGCCAAAGAAGTTGGCTGTTCACAGAGTGTTGTATCCAAGCATGTTAACAGAAAGTTGAGTGGAAGGAAAAAGTGTGGAAGAAAAAGATGCACAACCAACCGAGAGAACCGCAGCCTTATGAGGATTGTCAAGCAAAATCGATTCAAGAATTTGGGTTCAAGGCATCAAGAGCCAACACACACAGACGTGTCAAGGAATTTGGCTACAGTTGTCATATTCCTCTTGTTAGCCACTCCTGAACCACAGACAATGTCAGAGGCATCTTACCTGGGCTAAGGAGAAGAAGAACTGGACTGTTGCCCAGTGGTCCAAAGTCCTCTTTTCAGATGAGAGCAAGTTTTGTATTTCATTTGGAAACCAAGGTCCTAGAGTCTGGAGGAAGGGTGGAGAAGCTCATAGCCCAAGTTACTTGGTGTTACTCCAGTGTTAAGTTTCCACAGTCTGTGATGATTTGGGGTGCAATGTCATCTGCTGGTGTTGGTCCACTGTGTTTTTTGAAAACCAAAGTCACTGCACCCGTTTACCAAGAAATTTTGGAGCACTTCATGCTTCCTTCTGCTGACCAGCTTTTTAAAGATGCTGATTTCATTTTCCAGCAGGATTTAGCACCTGCCCACACTGCCAAAAGCACCAAAAGTTGGTTAAATGACCATGGTGTTGGTGTGCTGGACTGGCCAGCAAACTCACCAGACCTGAACCCCATAGAGAATCTATGGGGTATTGTCAAGAGGAAAATGAGGAACAAGAGACCAAAAAATGCAGATGAGCTGAAGGCCACTGTCAAAGAAACCTGGGCTTCCATACCACTTCAGCAGTGCCACAAACTGATCACCTCCATGCCACGCCGAATTGAGGCAGTATTTAAAGCAAAAGGAGCCCCTACCAAGTATTGAGTACATATACAGTAAATGAACATACTTTCCAGAAGGCCAACAATTCACTAAAAATGTTTTTTTATTGGTCTTATGATGTATTCTAATTTTTTGAGATAGTGAATTGGTGGGTTTTTGTTAAATGTGAGCCAAAATCATCACAATTAAAAGAATCAAAGACTTAAACTACTTCAGTCTGTGTGCACTGAATTTATTTAATACACGAGTTTCACAATTTGAGTTGAATTACTGAAATAAATGAACTTTTCCACGACATTCTAATTTATTGAGATGCACCTGTATATACAGAACAAAAATATCATTATTTAACAAGACAATACATGTAATTTTACAGTTCAATATTTAAAAAAAGTTTTAGATGTAAAAGTATAATTTTACTGTATAATTAATGGTAATAATGTATATCATGTTTAACAAGAGAATACACTGTAATGTAACAGTTCCAGAAGTTCCTATGTGACTCATCACATTACATTATATTTTATTTAAATAGTTAGGGCCCAAGCACTGAAAGCGCAAAGGCCCTATTGCTCTAAGGATTATTATTATTAGGGCCCAAGCAGTGAAAGTGCGGAGGCACAACCAAACATGGCACAAACCAGAAGCGAACACAAACGATGAAGACAGGTGAGAGTGATTAACATATGGTTTATCCTGCACGATTTCAGGGCTGACTGCTTAACATGTTAAACTATCTTTGATTCTGTGCACATCGTGTTTAGAATACATTGGGTTTATTGTAGGCGACATCACAGGCCTATTTTTTCTATCCTATAGCTACTTTTTTTTTTTTTTTATACATCGTAACTGTTATTGGTTAACATTCTTTACCAAACAGCTGTCATATTAGATCAATGGTTAATGCACGACTGCACGTTGTGAAACGCGTGACTTTTCAGCGCATTTTTTTCCTCTCTCATAGATTTGGCTTAGTCTACCTGTTAATTATTTTCAACAATGTTAAGTAACTTTTACTTGGTGATTTCCGTTTAGAACAGGCTTTTAGGGTTGTTCCATTAATCCTGCACTATTCATTCAATTGTTTCCAATAAATATGTCTGTTAAATATTCGCTAATGTTGATTCAGTGAATGCGTGTCATGCTCTATATTTAATGTACAATGATCATAATTCAAGGCGAGCACGTCGCAGATAAGTGCCCCTTTTCAGTGGAATTTAGCATTGGATTTGGAATAGATTAAGTATTTTAAATGGGTCGCATAATTTTTTTTTTTAACTGTTTTCTGAAGGTTGGTTTCTCTTTAGACTAGTCGGTTACAAAACTTCCATTTAAACAACAGTCAAATTAGTCGTAGCGCACATCCCTAGTACCAACTTCACGGAGGTTACAAACATCCAGTACGTAGTGGATTTAATCCAGTATGTCAACGTGCTACAGGATGCAGCGAGGACAGACTCAAGACGGTTAGAAATCTGTCCGAGGTCATGAAGATGTCAAAAAAATGTCCCGCAAGAACAAGGCGGCCGCAGTTGTAGCAGGCATCTCACTGAGAGCGAGAACCACTAATCGCAACCACGAGGAGGTTACATCATGTAACTCTACCCTCCCTAGCAACGGGGCCAGTTTGGTTGCTTATGCCTCCTACACACTACATGACTTTCAGAGATGTCGGATTATGGTACCATTCATATTACACAACTGTCTGTGTTGTCATGGAAGTCGTAGGGTTTTCAAATTACACGAGGAATCGGCGACAGGGGTGAACACATTACAAAACATTTCACTATTGACGAATCCCCGACAACTCGCCTGGACTCCAAATTACATTTCACAACAGAGTACATGCGAGAAGTGATATGAGATACGAAAACAAATGCATGATCATATGTTATGCATTTCAGAATATGATGTGTATGTTTTTAATCATCTTTACATAATGTGTAAAGGCATCATATATTTTATTGGGTACAATATGAAAAAGTAACTCCTACTAAATTATCTACCTATTTGCTTACCTGTCTGTCCAAGAGAATTGGCAATTTCTCTCCAACTCTTCTCTTTCTCCACCCGGTTGTGGTACAGTTCAGAGGAAACATCAAATAGGCACTGGTGCTCCTGCCAATGTTCCACTAATTTTTCCTCCATTTCTTCAGTCCAATGAGACTTTCTTGATTCCGCAGCCATGCTAGTTCTGTTGCAGGTACATCAGGACTCCTCCCACTGGAACTACCTGTGCCCCATTTCTTGCTCTCTCATTGGCTGTAGGTCAATGCTGCAGTTGTATTCAGGCAAAACACATTTCACATTGCGCGATTTGGAATCGTAGACAGGTCCAGATATTTAACATGCTAGATATCTCACTGACATCGGTGACGTGTCGGCACTTCTCACAGATCACGTCTTTGATAATTCATACAGTGCGTTCGTCGCTCACGGGAGCGAGCTCCGATTTGCCTATGATTTCGGGCTTTTGTCGGCGATCTCCACAAAACTGTCAGCTAGTGAAAATTGGGCTTAAAATCATGTAATGTAAACTCGGCATTAGGAGACCTGGCTGGAGTCACTCAGCACACCCTGGATTCAGACTCGTGACTATAGGGGTGGTAGTCAGTGTCAATACTCACTGAGCTACTCAGGCCCTTAACAATGCATTAAGTGAAAAGCAGACTTTTATAGTTCCAGAACATCAATTTATTTTACCATAAATTTAACAGATTTTTTTCTACAGTGTACAGTTCTAACGATTCACTGTTATATTTTTGGTTTGAGTTTTAAGATTTACAGTTTGTTAAAAAAGGACCAATAAAAGTTTAATTTAAATTATTATCAAATACAACAAACTCTTAATCAAAAGAAATGTTATCACTCAAAATATTTAATATATTTAGACATACCTTGAATTTATACTATTTTCACTTAGTGGGAAAAGGTATCTTATAGTTATCTCGCACCAGAAAAATCTGTTTACAGATATCATTCAAATCAAATGTGTGACCCACTGACTTTTCATTTGGTAAATAACAAGAGAAATATTTACCTTGACAGCCATCTTATTGTAGAAATTCATCTTCATGATAAAATATGCTGTCTGTGAAGAGAGGGGGATAGCATTGCGTTACTGAGACCTCTGATGTTTTCCCAACATGTGAGGAATAAAATCCTCTTTATACATAATACATAAAAGTCATGGAGACACTGCAGCAGATTAAAGGCTGGAGTGGCAAGTCGTACTTTGTATTGAAGGGAAGTGCCTGTTCTTAATACATAATGCAGACATGGCTAGAAAAATCTATGGAAGTCACGTTGGCAACTAATGGAGATGTATGAAGGTAAAATGCTCTTTGCGGAGTGTGATAATCAATGGAATTCCACTGAGGGACAACCAACTAACCATGGTGGAGAATATTCACAAGACACAATGCTATAGGAGTCTATCACTGGGGACATAATCAAAAAGAAACTTAAAAAAAATGCTACTCTACATTAAGGAACCAGACAAAACTTTTTTCTTCTAATAGAGAAAAGATCACATACTAGGCCATGATTTATAATCCCTTTAAAATCATGTTACTCCAAATCTTTTATTTTTTTTATTCAAATCTTAGTCAAGTAAATTTCAGTGGTGATTTCTCAGGGCCAGCAAAGCCTTCTCTGCTGACGTAACATGCCTAATAAATAAATATTTTTTCATCCTTTCATTCTCATTGACCTTTTTGCCTATGTATTTTCAGTCGCTTTCCACTCCAAATTCATCTACAAATGAATAGCAAAATTCAAAAAGTTTATCCAATCTGAATTTCTTCCTCGATGCTTACAAGCGTGACAACTGTTTCAAGCCATGCTCCTTAGCCGAAGCAGTGCGTGAGTCCGAGTTCCACTTCGTCAGGCCTTCAGAATTTCCACAGAATCCCTCAACACTCCAGTGAATATGCATCTAAAGTCAGACTGTCAGATTCATCAGCCAATCAGATTGATTTGTTTGTTCTTGGTGGGTGTGGTCTTAGGATATGTCCCAGTCTAGGCTTTCTAGCTGGCCTTGAGTGACACAATCATGCTTTAAGTGATGTACGTAATTTGAAAGAGAAAAGCATGAGATCTTGCTGACGAGTCGGCTGTCATCACTGCCTCATCACCTTTGAGAAAGAGATCCTTATGGATTTAAAAACCTGAGATGTTCTGCATGATTGTGCGATTGATTAAACAGGAAAGGAGGACTGATTTTCACTTCAAGCAAATTGGTAAGCGTTATAACAACATCAGGAGTTTTCTAAGTGTAAATTAGGCTGCTTGAGCATTCAGTGTCAGATCAAGTTTTGAAAAGTAACCATGTACCCCGACAAAATTTATTGCAAGCTAAATTTAAATCGCAAATATTATTAGAGAGCTTTTTCTTTGTATTAAACCTCATTGGGGCGTGGACATGTTTTTAAAATGTCAATTGGTATTATTTGTTGACTGCCACAATGTATGATAGGCATACGGTGTCTTATTTATTGTGAATCTGTTTTCTAAATGGCTTGAATCGCACTGAAGGCCTAGACTTAAAATGCAAGGGCCGCGGCTTCATAACATCCAAAACTTTCCTTATTGTACAGACTGTGACTCCTGAAAAAACAATATGCATTTTAGAAAGACAAAAAATATTAAGTTGTCTACTGTAGGTCATGAAGGAACAAAGTAACGAAGAAACAAAATGTGTCTAAATGATTAGGTCTAATGTAAATATATTACCTTGATCCCCTTTGCTAAAAAAAATAAAATAAAAACACTGAAGATAAGGAAATGGGCCCCTGATTTGTTGGCCCCTTTTAAAACATGAGCGAAATAAAAGCATTCCATTGTGAATCAATACGAATTGTCAAATTACAAACTTACATCAGATGTATGCAAGTCATGGCATGCTTGTTAACTGCTAAATGTTAATAAGAGTTATCATAACATAATCAATATTACATGTCTCCACAACTTACCTTTACCCTTTGTCTGAACAGCTCTCGTGCAGTGAAACCGTGCCATATTTTCTGTATCAGTGTTGTATTCTTATGCAGATGTCTAAATATATATATATATATATATATATCAACATTTAACAAGCTGCAAGTACTGTATTGTACATTCAAAGAGATTAACTCAAAAGAAACCCTTTCACTGAATATCTCTAAACTCATTTTTCCTGAGTGTCCCTGCGGTTGGTCTTTCTTAGAAAACTGTACATTTGCATTCATCATTACCACCCTCTAAATGCATGTCTATGGCGACTCTGAACTCAACATGGCCATCAATTTCCAAAAGGCCATTTATAACTCCAAAAAAATCAATGTGTGTAGGGATGGTGGCAACCCTGGAGCTGCACTCAAGAAGCCTAGATTGCACCTAATTAGCCACTTAACACATTGATCAATTAACTAAAGTAATCTAAATTAACCTACTGTCTGGGAGTTTGTCCGCTCACTGCACAGAAATATGTTGAGGTTACACACTGTAGCGCCCTGTGCACTGGCTAATTCTTATATCCAAAGAGCAAATGCATAAGATTTAGGGTTTAGCGGCCACATATAGGTTATATACTGATCTGAGTGGAATTACATGTCTGTCCTCATTAACACATTTGTCTACCCTACAGTATGGATCCCTTACAGTTTCCTAAATTAGTATGGAAACACCTCTCTGGCATATCTGCTTGAGTTAATTCTTTGTACTCACTGATGCATGACAGCGATCACTGAGCGAACACATATTGACAGATGAAAATTACATCACAAAGACTGTCTTACCTGATGTATGCTCTTACTGGGCATCCTCTAAACCAGCTCTAAATTTGGACTGCATCCTGATTCTCTCTCTGTCTGTTTTCTTCAGCAATCCTGTGACATGTGAAGCTTTATTTAAATTACTTAAATCATCTCAGTGGTAAAATACGCTGGCTACCACTCCTGGAGTTCGCTAGTTCGAATCCCAGGGCGTGCTGCCTGACTCCAGCCAGGTCTCCTAAGCAACCAAATTGGCCCGGTTGCTAAGGAGGGTAGAGTCACATGGGGTAACCTCCTCATGGTCGCTATAATGTGGTTCGTTCGCGGTGGGGCACATGGTGAGTTGAGCATGGTTGCTGCAGTGGGTGGCGAGAAGCCTCCACACGCGCTATGTCTCCGTGGCAACGCGCTCAACAAGCCACGTGATAAGATGTGAGGCAACTGGGATTCGTCCTCCGCCACCCGGACTGAGGCGAATCACTAAGCGACCACGAGGACTTAAAAAGCACTTTGGGAATTGGGCATTCCAAACTGGGAGAAAAAGGAAAAAAATAAATAAAAAAAATAAAATAATAATAATAATACTTTAATATTTTTAATATGACTTAAATCATTGAAATGCTCGATCTAGATGTTATCATCTAGATTTACTTCTGCAGTTTGTGTGTTTGCTATTGTCTTTTAACCTAGGACATTCCCATTATTTCCCGCACCGTTACAACAAAAATAAAAACACAAATGTTTTCATATGTAACAAACTGAATAATTTGCATGATTTTATTACCTATTTCTGAGGAAATACTTCTCTTTGATGCTGGCAAGCTGACTGAAGAGTTATACCAGTCTCACCATGTTTCCGGGAGTTTATGCGTTACCATGACAACGGAAGAGTCCATAAATACACGCACGGGGAGGTGCACATGCCTGTCACAAGTTTAACTGAATAGCGCACGTGCCCATTTCTGGTCTGATCTGTTCAACAATGGCTGTATCTCGTTTGGAAGGCTGCATGCTAGGTAGGACGCGTCCTTTGAAGGCTGCAGTATACCAAGTGTCCTCCTTTAAACAAGCCTCGTTTAAACGAGACGGCCTTCGTAGGACAAACGGAAACGGAACGTAACATGGTTGCTATGACAGCACGCCACTCTTTAACAAGAGCCAGCGCTTTGAGTGAGAAGGGAACAAAGTCCCTTTTGAAGGGAATGTATGAGGTACATTTTAAGAGAGTTATAATGATGTAGACAGAAAAGAAAATAGATTTTACAGGTGTAGTTTTAGTCTAATACTTTATTTTAACGCGCCTTTGCGTTGTGAAATGTGTCAGCGCTCAATTCATACCCAACGCAAGTACGCGCTACATTCTCAGAATTGCCGCAAGGGGCGCTAGAGCGGATTTTCGTCTTTCAATCAACAACTGTCATGGTGGATTTCAACAATCGGGCAGCAATTGGAGTTGAATTTTTTCGAAAAATGTATACGACTTTTTGTACCCAGTCCATTCAAACGAACTTGTTTTTTCTTCATGTCTCTACCCACTCCTCAACTATCGACTCATCTACCACATCCGTGCTGCATCCGAAAACTGCCGTTGACTTTCTGCCTAATCAGTTAATGGCTTAACTGACATCTGTTTTGAATGAATGGAACTCTTAAGGAAACTGGTCTCCACGCAGTTTGAAAAGCATCTTATTTTCATCCTGCCTCCGTATACAGCCTCCAAAGGCAGCATTTTCCTGGTTTTGGACATGGAGCTACCCACCTTTTTCTTACATCCTGTTTTGCTTAGTGAGAAATCTGGGCGTTACTTCCGTTGTTAAGGAGGGCTGCAGCTAATGATTATTTTGATAATTGATTAATCTAACATTTATTGGAACGATTATTCGACTATTTGGCAATTATAGCAATGATTAATCATTAGTTCTTAACTGATTATTCAGCTTAAGAGCTATATTTAAAATGTTGTATTAAACATGCAAGATAACACGGCTATTGTTGCGGCGTACATCCATTCTTTCTTTCGTTGCGGTGTTGGGATTTTGAGGAGAGCGTGTATGATTTCGTATGGATATACGTCAATCACTACATCAGTGTGTTACTGAACGATAATAAACTGCAAAAAACGTAATAAAGACAAAGAAAGCATGAACAAAACCGGCTCGTTGTTTCTCCCAGTTGCAGTTGAGATTTATTCTAAGCACAAATGCAACATTTTGAGCAAAATTATCTGTTGTTTTAGTGGAGTATCTGTGTTAGTTCAGTTTCAGATGTGTGTGCTTGTACTTGTCACCATGCATGTTCAAATCAGACAGACACACTGAGAAAGAGCTGTGGTATTCTCATCTTTGGCTATGTAATCGCTTTTTCAAGTTCTGATCGGACGGTTATTTCCTTTCAAATCTGCATGAAACTTTAAACATTTGTTCGGCGGGTGATTGACTGGTGCGAGATGGTGCTTCGCTGCCATCCAGAATGTATCAGGATGCTGTTTTAAACCTCAAATGTGATGTGGTTTTTGACTACCTCTGTATGTGTTTTCGTGATCCAATCACAAAATATTTTGCACCCCGTTTACAACTATATTTAGCACTGACCATTTGCGATCGGCTCATCCGAAATGCATCTTATTACCAGCTGTAAACAGGGTCTAAAATGACTGCAGCCAGGGTGAAGGAATGCAATAGAACGACTTCCGGCGGAAGTCCCACACACATTCATTTCCCCAGTAAAACCCCCAGGAAAAAGTTGGATAAAATTCCAGTTTCGGATGCAGCACTGTTTTCGTGGTCATTCCCAAAAAATCTGTTGCCCTCTTGTTGTCTGAGGTTTGTAACCGCCAGAGCAGGAGCGAACATAATGTATGTAAAACGGGACCAGCATGGCTATTGTATAATATGCGTAACTAATGTTAAAAGGATTTTACATTACTATGATTTAGGATATTTATGTATGTACTCGCCCTGGGTTTGATTCGTTTCTAGTGTAATAATTGTTATTAATTACTGATATGACTAATTCCACAGCACAAATTAAAGGAATACTCCAGGTTCAACACAAGTTAAGCTCAATCAACAGCATTTGTGGCATAATGTTGATTACAATAAATTTTTTCCTTTCCTTTAAAAAAAAAAAAAAAAAAAAGCAAAAATCGAGGTTACTGTGAGGCACTTACAATGGAAGTGAATGGGGGCCAATTTTTGGAAGGTTTAAAGGAAAAATGTGAAGCTTATAATTTTATAAAAGCTCTTGCATTAATTCTTCTGTTAAAAGTCGTATTATTTGAGATGAAAAGTTGTTTAAATAGTCATTTTACAGTATGTTGACATTACATCTTAATGGCAACAAAGTTGTAAAATTGGCTATAACTTTACACAAAAAAGGTTAATAAGTGAATTAATCACACTGAAATCATGTTAACATGCATACCGTTTATGTCTTGTGGCTATACTTTTGAAACTGAGTATTTTAACGTTTATGGATTGGCCCCATTCACTTCCATTGTAAGTGCCTCATTGTAACCCACATTTTTTATTTTTTTTATAAAAGGAGGGGCAAGTCAAAATTAATTTGTGTGGTAATCAATATTATGCCACAAATGTGGTCGATTGAGCTTAACTTGTTTTGAACCTGGAATATTCCTAACTAAAAAGGTCATATGTTTGATGGTTTAAATTTAGGTTAATGTTGGAATAAATACATACTTAAAACATCTTGGCACAAGAAAATGAACTGTTTTTCAGCAACAACAACAAAACCCCTCCGTTTTCAATTGCTATTTCTAATCTGATCATTTCAGATAACTGAATTTCCTTAGCTCAAGAAGCACTTCTCTACATTTTTTTTTTTAGATACTTGTATGAATTTGATACAAGCAAAAACAGTACAAGGCATCCTACAAGTTCCCAGCACTAAAGATAACCACTGACAGACGCCAGCCAATTTGCTGTCCTGCTGCACCAGAGCAAAGCACTAGAAATATGGGCAGAGGAGTGACCCTTTGGCTGTGTCGCCCATCCATCCAAACCTGGTGGTGGGCTGGCCACTGTGGTAATTGCCTGCGAAACAGTGTTTTGACAAGCCAGATGGGTGTAAGCCATCATTCTAGCAGCACGGTGATGAGGTGTCACCTGGAGAGAGCTGTTGAGGGCCCACATGTTTACATGCAGCCAGGTGACCCAGTTTTGCCCTGCTTCAGACCACCAATGCATTTTCACACTGGTTTTACTTCTCTTAATTATACTTTGCTAATTATATGAACAACTTTGAATTGTTGTCAATGCTATTGGCATCATGGTTCAGGGTGTTTTCATAGTTTGTATGGAAATACTGGAATACATCAAAAATACCTAATAAAAACATTTCACACTGTTAAAAAGATGTGAAAAACAGGTTGATTAGTGCTAATAAACATGCTTTATTTAACATTTAACATAAATACTTAAATGACAAGTGCATTAGTGCAAACTATGAAATACAGTCAAAGGCACTGCTCTTATATGACAACTAAGTTTAGTCTTTTGTAAATAAAGAATATATTTACATATTTCCAATGGAAGTAAGTATGTTAAATGATCTGAAACGCATAATTTTGTTGAAAATTTCACTGCAAACCTCTACACATCTATTTTTTTCCCAGCGGTAATATTGCAGCCATGTAACGATGGCCATTATTGCCTTTGGACAACATCACCTTCCCTTCTCCCTTTGTTTCCCTTAATGGATAAAAGTGTGACTGTTCCGGTGCAAGAAAAAAAAAATCATATTTTTATTAGCTGGCCTTTATCTGGGGAAAAAGGTAATGAATTGAGTATTGTGCAAGATGGTTTAATCTGGAGGTGTTCTATCATTATTTGCAGCGTGGTTCCATAGAGACAGCAGTAATCCATTAAGAAGGGGGCTGATCCTGCGAGGGGTTTGATGAAGTTGATGCTCCTCTGCCCCATGCAGAAGGGCATTTAGTGCTGCCGGCCCCACTGTTAGTGTGCAGGGATACATCACCTGCGTACTCCTGCATATTGTTTCATCATAGCTCTCCTTTCTTCTCCTCTCTGACTGTTTTTATTTGCTGTGTTATTGTCATAAGTACCGCCGAGAGGCCATGAAAAAAAAAAATCAAAATCAAATCCTCTTGGGAAATGTTACACCATAGTCATATGTTTCTCTTCCTCTCCTCATTTTTTTGTCCCCTCACAATATGAAGAATATTTAATACATAGCAAAGGGATTAAACACTGACTACACCTACTCTGTATGACTTCATTAGAAGCATACACTAGAATGCATGACAGGATTATCATGCAAGCTATACCTCAAGTATGGCGTGTACGTCTTCTGCTTATTATTCATCATCAGGTAATTCATGTTATTTTCCATCCTCCCTTTGTGTTGCATTTCCTTTCTTCCCTCTTCATCTTCTGCCTTTCTGTCTGGCAGATATAATATCTGCCAGAGGAGTGCTCTTTTTCATGTCCTGAAGAAAGGCTTAGCTCATGTTTGATTGAGGTCTCTCCCATCTCACACAGGCGCTTTGTTTGTGGATACCACGCCAAAGAAGCAGATGCAAGGGCCTGTTTGATTGTGGCAAATAATAAAATGCATTATTTGCATTTCCAGTTTCTGTGCCACAGTATCAGTTGCACAGATGCATCTGTATAGTTTTACTTGCCAAAAATCATATGGATTGTACAGTAGTTAACAGAATGGGGGGTGTTTGCCAAACAATTTTTTAAAAGAGCAAATGTGAAATCACTCTATTGTCAAGATTAATCGAGACTTTGATTTTTACAGCTGCTGGGGCAATGCCATATTTACAGTACTGTTGTTAATATGTGAAAGTGAATAAGACTCCTGGGATTTGCTTGTCATTGTGTTGTTTGTATTTGTAAATTTTATTGTCATTCAAATCCCTTTTGTTTTTGCAAAAACACTTTTGTTTTTCTTTTGTCGGTGGTATACCTACACTCACTGAAGCAGTAAATTATTTTCCTGCAGGGAGCATCTTTCAGATGATAAAAACATGACATATATTCAAGCAAAGTTGTGTAGTGTGATCAGTAATCAAAGGTGATGACTTCAATTATTTCTATTTCTGTAGGGCTATAAGGCCAACTGGTTTAACTTGGTTAACAACCTACCTCACTAGCATATCATGGAGGAGCAGTTTAAGCCAGATATAAAACACAAGACTCACTCAACTAACTCAGGTAAGGGACCTTTTCCCACTATGTTGTACATGATTTTTTTTTTTTTTATTATTATTCTAAAAATGCTACGTGTTTTTTTTTTTTAGGGTTCATCTATAAGGGTTAGTCTATATATTATTATAATTTGCTTGATATAAAAACAGTATTAGTCTATGGTATTTCCACATTTAGGTAGCAAACGTGTTTATGCGTGCATGTGTGTGTCTTTGCGTATGACAGCCTTGCAACCCAATGTGCATTTACATCATCAGTGTGAATGTGTGTGAAAAATTATCTACCAACACCTTTCCTTTTAATGATATTGTATCCCAGTTGTGTTCAATGGTTTTGTCATAAAGTCTTATGTCTGATGAGATTTATCCATAATAATGTAGATTATAATGTATAGATCAATAATCAAAAAGAAAACAAAAATCTACTAAAAATACACAATAATTAAATGTCTTTCAGAGAATTTAATTTGAAATTGTTTGTAATTGCATAGAATTTAATTCAGTCTAAGTAAACTGAGTGTACGCAGCTCTCCATCCTAAGCTGGCTCTACAATAGCTGATTTTTCCAATGATTTTCAGGTGTTAGCTTCATTAACATAATCACCGGCCAGGCTGAGGGAGACAGAGTGCCCATTAGCACCTCTCAGCAGGAGGTGTTAATCACTTGATCATCAGGACTCCCTGCTAACTTAATGACTTCAAGCACTGAAAAAATTCAAATGATTTGTTTGAAAAAATCATTCTGTCACTGAGAAGAACTGACTAACTTTTTTAATCACACTCAGCTTCATATCACAAATGCTGATTGAAATCCATTGTGATTCATTCTGCAGAAATAATGCAAAAGCAACTAATGACGGATAAAAATAACCTTGACGGACATTTTACAGTTTTGTTGCATTTTAAAATAGAACCTTGTTAAAGCCATCCGAACCATGAAGAAAATGTTACATTGTAACTATTTTAGCCCCTGTTTCAGAACAATCAAGCAAGCTACAGGTCTGAAAACGCCCCAAATCACTCTATTACAATTGAAATTTTACTCATGTTGTTATTTTGTCAGAGAGAGAGAGAGAGAGTTGTGATGGGTCATTATGTGTGTCACCCCTCCACCATTTTTAATTGGCAAGTGTGTCATACCTCTGACTGAAGAGAGCAAGATCTCAGCAAATCAATCTGCATGTGTGACACCCTCGGCCAAAACGAGTTGTTTTGAGACTGCTAGTGTAGAGCCAGCTTTATAGGTGAGAGACAGAAGGGAGGGGGAAGGGCAGCTCTCGTAAAGACCTTGACCTATGAACTCTGGCCTATTTTAGTCATGGTCCAGTGTGTTCCATCCAGGGCCCGATCCCATTTCTACCATTTTGTTTGCTTCATTGCCCACCTGATCCAAGCAAAGGATTTGTTGCCTATTTACTTGCCTCTGTTTCAATGGCTCTGTCCACTTTTATCTGAGCTTTTACTACTGACAGATTAGTTTTCACGGGCCTCATGACATGGGGCTTTAGCAAGTTGTGGGTTTAAAACACTATTTGACACTGAAAAGTTCTTAGCTTTCACTATCAAATCAACAGAGTAAGTGAATCACATTGGCTGGACAAAGGTTCTTTTGGAAGAAAATGGATTTCTCTTCAGGTAGACCTTAGAGGGTATTTTATTATTATTATAGACTGGTTTAAAACCATGGTTTGTTGTGATCAGTTTTAGGCATAATTAACTGTTAAGAGTATTTGTATGTTTACATAGTTGAATATTAACTTTGTGTGCATTTTGTAGACCTATACATGGCTGTAATTGTTTAAAAATTATTTGTATTGACATTAATGTGAGAATTATGTTTTTTATTTACATGTGTATGTCCTTATAATTGATGATGACACACAAGATATATTTAATGAAATTTTCTTCTACTACGTATCTCTCTCCCCCCATCCCCTCTCTCTTCATCTGTATTTCTTGCTTGAGCTCTTTCCCAATCATTACTGCTATGAAATCATTCTTTAAATTACCTAGCTATCATTTAAAGAGTTAACTACTTCCAAGTTATTAAGCTGCAAAGGTCACACTTGTTTCTAAAGGATTATCCTTGTTAAGGAGTCTGAAAACTCTAAATATTTCTAATCCTATGTTATTTAACGCTTGACTGGTAAAAAGCTACTTTAAGCCTCATAAAATTAGAACGGAGCGTTCCCTCAGCTCTAGTGGCCATTGAATTTGGAGGAAGAGGTGCAGAGCCAAAATGTTGCGACAGAATTAAATGTCAAAAATTGTCTCAAGTTGTAGATATATTGTTCACACTAGGCAATTTTTATTAATACATTTAATCTAAATCATGTGCAGGTTCCTCCTCCTTTATCCATAAAATGCAATAGGACACAAATCAGTTTTACTGTAGCTTGATAACAAAAAGAATGCATTTTCCCACCCAATAAATTGTTGCTTACACCCTTAACCAAAATCAATTCATCTCCCTCGAATTTATTAAAATCTCAGCCATAAATCTTCCACAATGTTTGTTCATCTGTTTTGTGATACATTTCTATCACATTTGTTCTGGTCTAATGTTTTCCCTGTCGCTCCTGCGTAAAATGGAAAAATCTATTTTGGACCAATTGAATAGTTAAAAAGTGCAATCCTGGTGAGATGCTGTAAATAGAATCGATAAAGATGGCAGTGTGCGGTGAAGATAGCACCTTTCCCCTTGAGTTTTTGATTAACCCATCCGACAGTGAACCTGACAGCAATATACCAGTGCAATGTAAGGGAGGTATTCCCTGAGGCCCTTTTTTTTTTTTTGTCTTTTCATAAACTGTTCTAGACATGTTTGAAAGCATTTTTATAGGCCTGTGTGTGTGTGCATATGTGTGAATGTGTACATGCTTGTCTGAATGTGAATTATTTTTCTTAATTTATTATTATTATTTTTTTGCAAAGGTGAGCTAGAGACACTATTTTTCAGGCCTAATAACTGCATTCAGTATATTTAGAAATCATTTACACCTTTCCATATCACCACATCCTGAGGCTATGAATTGATTGGTTCATTTCGGTCTGCCATGTAAAGAATATACTGCACAGCTATGCAATTTATAGTATGAGGCAGACCTCATCTTTATAGATGCTGTTTATCCACTCAATATCAAGCTAAAATTTTGGTAGTTGCCACCTCTTGCCAAGATTTTATATAGCAAAGAGATAGTCCTCAATCCATCAGTGCTCTCAGACTAATGATTTGGGTGTGTTTCAAATACGGGGATACAATACGCTTCATTGCTGCACACTGTCCAATTTGCTCTTGATCAATTACCCATTCTACACTGGCAGGGTCAGTCAAGAGATGCAGGGATTTATGATTTATTGTAGGTGTTAAAAAATAATTTGTTTGGATTGATTAACGTTAATTAATTATGCTAATTATATGGGATGAAAACAGATGTTTTCCTCTAATACTTTAATACTTTAATTACTGGTTCCTGTTTTACCTAGAAAATAACATTAAAATAGTTTTAAGATCTAGCATCTTAAAGACCATCAGGGTAAAACCCTAATTTAACAACTAATGTAGCATAGCAGCTTGTGTAATAAACTTGCTTATAAAATTTATATTTATTAAAGAAAGAATAAAAACTTAGTGTGAACAAAAATATACACATCTTATAAACACACTTCAATGGCATTTTTGTGATTAATAGTAACCTGCACAAACTGCAGAGCAGAACTTAATAAAAGTCTTAGCTCTTTTCTTTCTAATTTTTATTTATTTTTTTTATTTTTTTGGGGGGGGATTTTCCACTGTTCCTTTGGTGTTGCATGTGTGATAGGGCTGTCCTCTTCCTTCGACAGGAGCTGTCATTACAAAGTGCCAATCATTCTGTTCTCTTGTCTGTCAGACTTTGATATGGTAATTCACCCTGACTGACTGCAATAATGACCAGTCTTCTGGGTGTGATTAAGTGCATAGTTCTTCCGCCTGGCCCTGCTAAACCAGAGAGAGAGACACACTGACCCTTGTGTGACTGCCTGGAGGCCCGTGCTGTCAGTCCCACCAACCACCTTAGCATACTTGACTTAAACACATCAAAGAATGAGCCCTTTTTCAGCAGACTTGAACATTGTCTCTACATTGGTCTGATTTGACATACAACATATAAGTGGATAACATAGGCCTTTTGTAAGTATTTAATATTCAGTTTTTGAAACGAGAGTTTACTAATGTATCTTGGAAAACAAATTTCCTCAATTCCAAGTTGCGTAGCAGGCAATGTACAAATCTGCCTTTATATATAAAAACAAAAAAACTATTATATTAACCCTAACTGATGCAGTGTGTAGCTTCTCATTTCTTAAACAACCATGTTGGAAGACGTATCCCGTGGTCGTGGAAAAGATGTTTCTGTGTTTCAGAAGGAGCAAATTATTGGCCTGCATCAAGCAAAGAAAACAACTAAGGAGATTGCTTAAATCACTGGAATTGGGTAAATAACTGCCCAACGCATTTTTAAAACCTGGAAGGATAGTGGTGAACCATCAGCTTCGCAGAAGAAATGTGGTTGGAAAAAAAATCTTGAATGATCATGATCGGAGATCACTAAAACGCTTGAAGTCACATAATAAAAAAAATCGACAGTAGAACTCAAGGCTGTGTATAAAAGTGAAATTAAGAGCATTTCCACAACCACAATGCGACGAGAATTTACAGGATTGGGACTAAACAGCTGTGTGGCCACAAGAAAGCCACTTGTTAGTGAGGCTAATTGGAAAAACGACTTGAATTTGCTAGGTAAAGATTGGACTGTGGAGCAATGGAAAAGGGTCATTTGGTCTGATGAGTCCAGATTTTCCCTATTCCAAAGCGATGGGTGCGAAGAAGGGAAGCACATGAAGCGATGCACCCGTCATGCATAGTGCCCACTGTACAAGCCTCTGGGGGCAGTGTTATGATCTGGGGTTGCTTCAATTGGTCAGGTCTCGGCTCAGCAATGTTATGCGGCAATAAAATGAAGTCAGCTGACTACCTGAATGTACTGAACGACCAGGTTATCTCATCAATGGATGTTTTCTTTCCTGACCGCACGGGCATATTCCAGGATGATAATGCCAAGATTAATCATGCTCAAATTGGGAAAGAGTGGTTCAAGGAGCATGAGGAATCAATTTCACACTTGAATTGGCAACCACAGAGTCCTGACCTTAACCCCATTGAAAGTCTTTGGGATGTGCTGGACAGTCCCTCCAGGATTTTGCGACCTTGCGATTCTTGCAAATTCAACCAATCTCTGCATTTTTTTTTTTTTTTTTTGCGGTAGCTTGCTATTTTTTTATAATTTCCTCAAATTTTCCGCAAAAAATTTAAATCTGACAGCGTCAAAACAAATGCTTGAAAAGCTTGAAGCAGTCGCAACATATCTAAATGAACAGCTGCTGTTTGTATCATCTCCATAGTAACAGTGTAAGTGTCTCCGCCTCATCTTGTTATGCGTTCAAAACTATCAAAATCCTTGTCTAAACTTTCACGGGACTGCAAACTGCACACGTCACATACATCACAGCTAGTGTTTAATCTTCACCCTGAGTGCTGCAAATGAGATACAAAACCTGCATTTATACACAGAAACCCTAACATTCACTTAAATCCCTATTAGTTGTGTAATAAAATGTGATTAGAATTTGAAATGCTATTACTACAGTAGGCTACGAATCTGAAAATGGCAATTTATGCTGAACGCTTATATGCTGAAAATAAAAGTTTTTTACTGATATAAAAAGGTCACTTATACAGTATATTTCAAAATATGATAAAAAAAAATGGCCATTGTCATATATGTAACATATTTGTTTGAAGCACTTGTGGAATTTAAATTTGTACATATGTACAAATTTGTAAATGCTCAAATATATGAACTCTAATTGTATTTGTTTGTATATGGCCATATATCAGTTCCCTATCTGTCACTCATTTGACGTTGTGTCGATGTAGTGACACTAGGGGTCGCTCTTGGGAGCCCCAAACACCTCTGATCTTTGAGAAAAGGCCAATGGGAATTGGCGAGTGGAATTTGCATGCCACTCCTCCGGACATACGGGTATAAAAGGAGCTGGCTCGCAACCACTCATTCAGATTTTTTCTTCGGAGCCGAGCGTTTGTGTTTCAACGAGCTGAATTCCTCCGCTAATCCATTCACCGCGAAAGCTGTTGGATTTATGGCGCATTACAGCGGTTTCTCCCCCTCTTGCTCCAGTGGTGTGCAGAGAATGCCCCTGGGCGCTTCAGCAGCTAAAAGAGTATGTTCTTCCTAATAAAAGAGTATATTTTCTTACTAAAAGAGTGACACAGATGGAGCGTCTTTTTAAAGATGTCTATCCATCTGTGTATAATTTCTGGTTGCGGTCGCTATCTCTCTGCTTCTGACGGCCACAATCGCTGTCTCATGTGCTTGGACGCTGCCCACGCAGAGACGGCGTTCGTGGACGGGTCATTTTCTCACTGCGAGAACATGACCATGGCAATGTTGCGGTCACGGCTTTCCTTCCTCAGAGGGAAAGCCACCCCAGCGGCTCCCCACTGCGGTCCTTCTACCTACGGGTTTGAGGCTGCGGCGGTTAGCACTGGGAGCGATTTGGGGATTCCAATGGGAGCCGCTCTGCCGGGTAACCCCCCACGGACCTCCCATTCCCCGCATGCTCGTTTGCCCCAGTCGAGTTCTGAAAATCGACGAGATCGCCGGCTCGTCTCGGCAAGTTCGTGATCTCATTCGGGGCTCGCGAAGCAGATGAGCTCTAGATTGCTGCATCGGAGAGTGGGCTGGTTCAATATGACGCTGAGGACTCGACGGGTCTCCCACCTTCGTGTGCAGTCGCCCTGTCACAGGCCGACGCAAAGATGATAGCCATGCTTCCCCAGGCGGCTGCGAGCGTCTGGCTGGAGTGGAACCCTCCACTCCCCCCTGAACCCTCGCGGATCGACGATTGGTTCCTGGGCTCAGTGCACTGCTCACCGGCTCCGCTGCAGCCTGCCCCAGGAAACCGGCCCCGGCATGGAGCCACCCGCAGGAAGCAGACATGGCGCTCCAGAGGCGGCCCCCTTCCCCGGTGGCTGACCAGGACCGTCCGACTCGGCTACGCAATTCAGTTCGCCAGGCATCTGCCCAGGTTTAATGGTGTTTGCTTCACCTCGGTGATGGGCGAGAACGCCGCTGCCTTGCATGCAGAGATCGCGTCCCTTCTACGGAAGGATGCGATAGAGCCCGTCCCTCTGGCCGAGATGAAGAAGGGGTTTTACAGCCCCTACTTCATCGTACCAAAGAAAGGCGGTGGGTTGTGGCCAATCTTGGACCTGCGAGTACTGAACCGGGCCTTGCACAGACTCCCGTTCAAGATGCTGATGCAAAAACGCATTTTAGCGAGCGTCCGGCATCAAGATTGGTTCACGGCGGTAGACCTGAAGGACGCGTACTTCCACGTCTTAGTTTTACCTCGACACAGGCCCTTCTTGCGGATTGCTTTCGAAGGCCGGGTGTACCAGTACAAGGCCCCCCCCTTCGGTCTGTCCCTGTCACCTCGCTCCTTCACGAAAGTCGCAGAGGCAGCCCTTGCCCCGCTACGGTAAGTGGGCATCTGCATCCTCAACTGTCTCGACGACTGGCTGATTCTAGCTCACTCTCAGGGTTTGATGTGTGCACACAAGTACTTGGTGCTCAGCCAGCTGGGGCTTTGGGTCAACAGGGAAAAGAGCAAGCTCAACCCGGGTCAGAGCATTTCTTTTCTCTGCATGGAGTTAGACTCGGTCTCTATGATGGCGTGCCTCACGAGCGAGCGCGCACAGTCGGTGCTGAACTGTCTGAAGGCGTTCAGGCAGAGAACAGTGGTCCCACTGAAACAATTTCAGAGGCTCCTGGGGCATATGGCATCCTCGGTGGCGGTCATGCCGCTTCAGCACTGGCTTCAGACTCGAGTCCCGAGATGGGCATGGCGCCGCCGCACTTCACGTGGTCATCACACTGATCTGCCACTGCCTGTTCAGCCCTTGGACAGACCTTGCATTTCTGTGGGCAGGGGTCCCCTTAGTGCAGGTGTCCAGGTGGGCCGTGGTTACGACAGATGCCCCCCAGCATGGCAAAGGGCACACAGTTGCCGGCTCCTGGACAGGGCCAGGACTGCATTGGCATATCAACTACCTCGAGTTGCTGGTAGTATTGCTTGCCCTGCGGAGGCTTCGGCCGTTGATCCAGGACAAGCACGTGTTGGTCCGGATGGACAACACGGCGATGATAGCGTACATCAACCGCCGTGGTGGATGCACTGTCACGGCAAGTCACACTCAGGGGAGAGTGGAGACTCCACCCCCAGGTGGTCCAGCTGATTTGGAGTCGATTTGGTCAAGTGCAGATAGACCTGTTTGCTTCCCAGGAATCCTCCCACTGCCTGCTCTGGTATGCCCTGACCATGGCTCCCCTCAGCACAGATGCACTGGCACACAGCTGGCCCCGGGGGCTGCGCAAATATGCGTACCCCCAGTGAGCCTACTCGCACAGACGCTGTGCAAGGTCAGGGAGGATGAGGAGCAGGTCGTCCTAGTAGTACCTTACTGGCCCACCCAGACTTGGTTCTCGGACCTCACGCTCCTCACGACAGCAACCCCCCCCCCCCCCCCCAGCGCATTCCCCTGAGGAAGGACCTTTTTTCTCAGGGACGGGACACCATATGGCACCCGCGTCCAGACCTCTGGAATCTCCCCGTCTGGCCCTTGGATGGGATGCGGAAGACCTAAGTGACCTAAAAAGTGGTGTTTTTCCCGACATGAAGACCCCCAGAGATGCGCAGTTGGGTCAGTGCTTTCCTTCCTGCAGGAGAGGCTGGAGGGGTGGCTGTCCTCCTCCACCTTGAAGGTGTATGTGGCCACTATAGCGGCGCACCACGATGCAGTTGATGGTAAGTCTCTTGGGAAACACGACCTGGTCATCAGGCTCCTTAGAGGCGTGAGGAGGCTGAACCCTCCCAGACTGCGTCTCGTCCCCATGTGGGACCTCTCCGTGGTCCTTCGGGGCCTACAGGGAGCTCCATTTGAGCCCCTGGAGTCAGCCGAGCTAAAGGCACTATCCTTAAAGACTGCCCTCCTGACTGCGCTCACTTCCATCAAGAGGGTAGGGGACCTGCAGGCGTTCTTTGTCGGCGACACGTGCCTGGGGTTCAGTCCAGGATACTCTCACGAGGTACTGAGACCCCGACCGGTCTATGTGCCCAAAGTTCCCACGACCCCGTTTTGGGATCAGGTGGTGAACCTGCAAGCGCTGCCCCAGGAGGAGGCAGACCCAGCCTTGTCGTTGCTGTGTCCAGTGCGTGCTTTGCGCATCTATTTGGATCACACGCAGAGATTTAGACACTCTGAGAAGCTCTTTGTCTGCTTTGGAGGACAGCGGAAAGGGAGTCTCCGCTGTCTCCAAACAGAGGATCGCCCACTGGGTCATTGACCCCATCACTTTGGGATATTATGCCCAGGATGTGCCGCCCCCCCTTGGGGCTACGAGCACAATCTACTAGGAGTGTGGCGGCCTCCTGGGCTCTGACCAATTGCGCCTCTTTAGCTGACATCTGCAGAGCAGCGGGCTGGGCAACACCCAAAACCTTCGTGAGGTTCTACAATCTCCGGGTTGAGCCGGGGTCATCCCGTGTGTTATCAGGTATGAGCAGGTAAGTTGCGGGACAGCTGGCCTGGGTACCACTTGCGTATAGCACCTTTCCCCTCCCTGAGGCGAAGACGTGCGCTTTTTACCCCAGTCGTATTCACGAAGTCGTGGACCCTGGATGTCCTTCCTCCTTAGCCCTATGGCAGACGAGTTTGCAGAGAAACTCGTTGCCGGCCCAGTACATGTGCTAACTTGGCCCTGTACTGGGGTAGGTTCTCCACATGCGCTGGTTGCCCATATGTAACCCCATGTGATGTATCTTCCGTGAGACAGTTTCTCTGTTGGTGAACCCGCGTCTTCCTTGGGTAGAGGCCCCTCTGCCCCTGGTCGCCATGATTGTAGAGCTCCTCCCCCCCAGGTAGGACCTACCACGGGGACTTCTCCACATGAGACACTGCCGACAAGACTCGGTAAGACCATGTGATGTATTTCCACACAGTTTCCTCCCCCTCGGGCAGGGTGTGGTCTCCGCGGTGTCTTCCCCTTGGGAGTGACACCCCCCCGACGTGGATGCTATATGGCCCCCAGCTGAATGATTTTTCCTTTTGGGGAGAAGAAAGAGAAGAGGCCACGACTGGGACAGCTGGTCTCCATTTTTTGGGCAGTCAACTTGTCCCCGAGGTGCAGGGGACCGTACGATGCTTGTAAGAGCACTGGGGGAGGTTACGTGACAGCTGGGTGCTCTGGCTACGAGGCATGTCTCGCACCGCCAGTTCACATAACACAGTTCAGCTAGTTGTGGCGTTTTGTATAGGGACCCCTAGTGTCACTACATCAACACAACGTCAAGTGAGTGACAGATAGGGAATGTCCTGGTTATTTTCAGAATTACCATTCCCTGATGGAGGGAATGAGATGTTGTGTCCCTCCTGCCACAACACTGAACTACCTGCTGAAATGGCTGGGACCTTGTCTCGGCTCCTCAGCACAAAACCTGAATGAGTGGTTGCGAGCCAGCTCCTTTTATACCCGTATGTCTGGGGGAGTGGCATGCAAATTCCACTTGCCAATTCCCATTTGCATTTTCTCAAAGATCAGTGGTGTTTGGGGCTTCCAAGGGTGACCCCTAGTGTCACTACATCAACACAACATCTCATTCCCTCCATCAGGGACCGGAGGTTACGAAAGTAACCAGGACATTCCCTTACGACTCAGTACACTTGACATTGCATTTATTAACGCATATGGGGAGTGCCTTCTTACACAAACTAGTTGAAACCTCTCTACAATAATGCCAATATTCTAATATTGGCTATGGTGTTTGAGCCCCGCCTGTTTTGGCGCAAAACTGTCCTCTATAAAAACAGGTGCACAAACACCATTTCCTCGGAATTTCTTCCTTCAAGACAGCAATTATCTCTTGTCTAGAAGCCCTTTACCTTCGCCGTCAATATACACGAGTCAGCGGGCGGAATCTTTGCGGGAAGACTTTCTGCTCCCCTGCAGTGCTCCGGCGAACATCACACCACCTTGCCGATTGAAGCTTCGCTGGTGAACGGGCCTCAGAATTCTCTTTAATGTGGATCATGGGGAAGAAAACGGTTATGCCAAATTACCCCCTGTGGAGGAGGCAGTAGCGGCACACCACTGCCCAGCGAGTAACAGTGGTGGAAATCACGCCCCATACATCCTTCCGAACCTTGTCGACAAACGTCCTCACTGGTGGGAAAAGCTTACTCAGCAGACAAGCTGGATCAGCACTCCACGCAATGGGTGTGTTCCAAGAAATGGCGGTCCTAGCTCCTCAGGCAAATGGACGAGCATGGCTTCGATCCAGAGACATTCAAAGACCTCCGAATCGCTACTGACTTAGCGCTGCATGCCACGAAAGTCACTGCGCAGGCCATCGGCAAGTCCATGGGCAACCTGCCAGTTCTGGATTGACATATATGGCTGACCCTCACAGAAATGAGTGGTAAGGAAAAAGCCACTCTGTTGGATGCTCCAGTTCCTCCAGCCGGCCTCTTTAGCGGCTCAGTAAATAATTTTGCTGAGCGTTACGTCGCGATCCAGCAGCAGTCACAGGCTATGAGACATTTTATGCCCAAACGGAGTACATCATAGCCGGTTCGCCCTCTCTCTGTTTTGAGCCAGCGCCCCACTAAAAGCCCCATACCTGCTGTGTCATCAGCACCTGCGTATCAGCACGCACAGCAAAAGCGCTCCCGACGGGCACAACCCTTTGAAGTGTAAAGCAGAGCCTGCAGTTCCCTCCGGGTCTGCTCCAAAAAAGACAAACATTGTTCCCCATCTCCCCACTACTGTTTGCCAGGAAAGGAATATTGTTGTTCACAGTATTGTTCAAAATGTTGTTTCTGTGTCTTGCACTCAAATAAATGCAATAAAAAATGCAATAAGTGCAAAAAAGAATACAGCATTCATTGCAAATGCACGAGATACTCACACATTCTCAATAAAGAGCCCTTTTTCGTCTTCAGAGTACACAAATTATGCGTAAGCACTTATAGTAGCGATGCATTATATCATACGGTAAAATAAACCGAATTAATCTCTGTCCCATTATGCGGATGCATGGCAAGCCCTAACGGATATTTCAGAATGGGTGCAAAAAACTATCTAACATGCTTATACGATCCAATTAGCACGCCGGCCACCCCGTTTGAATTCAACTTTTCAATAGAGATTGTGCCAGATTGTCAAGCTTTAAAAGGGATTTACAGCCATTATTTTTTTGTTCCAAAGAAAGATGGCAGACTTCGGCCGATCCTGGATCTGAGACATTTAAATTGCGCACTCACAAAATGGCCATTCAAAATGATTACTCAGAAACGGATGTTATCGCATATGGTTTGTGTCGATAGATCTGAAGGATGCGTACTTTCATATCCAAATTGTACAACACCAAAGGATATTTTTGAGATTCAAGTTCGAGGGAACAGCGTATCAATTCAAAGTCCTGCCCTTCGGACTGTCTCTGGCTCCTCGTCCATTCACAAAGTGCATTGATGTGGTTCTCGCCATTCTGAGACTGAGCGGCATGCGCATCTTGAACTACCTCGATGATTGGCTGTTACCGGCGCAATCAGAGGCTATGTTATGCCAGCACAGAGACTTACTGCTTCAGCATCTAAACAGCTTGGGCCTCAATGTGAACTGGGCGAAGAGCACGCTCTCCCCCAGCCAAAAGAATCTCCTTTTTGGGAGTCCACCTCAACTCCACGAGCAGGCACGCGCACCTCACGAGTGAGCACGTTCGGACCATTCTACAGTGTCTGTCTCAGTTAAAACTGGGGAGAACACTTCCACTGAAGCTGTTTCAGAAAGCATTGGGATTTATGGCGGCGGCATCAGCCGTCATTCCATTAGGTCTCGTACACATGAGACCTCTTCAGTGCTGGCTGAAGCACCATGTGCCACGACGTGCTTGGCACCAAGGGCACATGCGCATCACTATATCCTGCTGCTGTATAGCTGCCTTAGCACCATGGACTGCTCCTGCGTTTTACCAGCAAGGTGCCACGCTGGGGCAAGTTGTCACGCAGCGCCTAGAGCTATCGGCTGTATTTCTAGCCTTAAAGGCTTTTTAGTCAGAAATAGTGAACTGTCATGTCCTGGTCGCTCAGACAACATGACAGTTGTGGCATATATAAACCGCCAAGGCGGGATTCAGGAGACTTCATCCTCAAACTGTCTTGAGGATTTGGGAAATATTCGGCAAAGCCGAAATCGATCTATTTGCCTCAGTGGACAATACCCACTGTCCCCTCTTGTACTCGAAGTCCCAAGCCCCGCTGGGAGCAGGCACAATGGCACACAAATAGCTGGCGAAATGCAAATATGCGTTTCCACCGGTATGCCAGATTCACTTTGTCATATGTAAAGTCCGAGAGGACAAGGAAACGATTCTAATAGTTGCACCGAAATGGCCCAACCAGCCATGGTTTCTGGAAATGATAAAGATGATGTACAGCTCACCATGGGAAATACCGCTGAGGAGGGATCTCCTCACTCAGGCACAAGACACAATCTGGCATCCCCAGCCCCGGATGCGGAACCTGCATGTGTGGCCCCTGAACGAAGCATGCTAGACATGCCAGAACTGACGTGTTCAGTCACGAACACCATTTTACAGGCCAGAGCGCCATCCACGAAATGCCTCTACGCACTAAAATGGAAGGTGTTCACTGATTGGTGTCTCTCACATGGCAAAGACCCAGCAAACATACCCATACATGAAATTCTCATATTTCTTCAAGAGCGATTAGATGCAGGACTCACCCCGTCAACGCTCAATGTGTATGTAGCAACTATTTCTGCATATCACGCACATAAAGCCGGTGTCTCTATAGGCAAGCATGATTTATGTTTTGCAGCAGGATGGTCCTCTCAAAACACATTCACAAGTTTTTACAACCTAGATGTAATGTCTCTTTCTTCACAAGTCCCCTTTGTCCAAATATATATACTTATGCCCCTCCCTTTAAGTATGGGCTCCCCATCATTTACACAACCACCTGCATGCAGGCCATTATAATGTATAAGCTCCCTTCCCAACTGGGTTCATAAGGAGTTAATTCATACTATATGACTATAGTTCATATATTGTTATGAGTGCTCCCCTCCTGGCCAACACGAGGATCACTTACTGTGGCATACTCATGTCGGTCGCTGTCCCACAAGACTGTGGCATCATGTTCCTCTCTGGGAAGTTATGTCGTGTAGTGCGGCGTGATGGGATTCTGTTCCCCATGTGCGTTGCTACGCAATGTCGAGTGTACTGAGTCGTAAGGGAACGTCTCGGTTACGTACATAACCTCGGTTCCCTGAGACGACGGGAACAAGACATTGTGAACGCTAGCCACACTACAAGACTCAGAGTTCTTGAGGTACGAGTGATGCGTTCCTTGTTCTCAGTCAGAAATTCTGAGGAAATGGTGTTTGTGCACCTGTTTTTATAGTGGACAGTTTCGCTCCAAAACAGGCGGGGCTCATAAACCATAGCCAATATTAGAATATTGGCATTATTATAGAGAGGTTTCAACTAGGTCATATAAGAAGGTATTCCCCATATGCGTTGCTATGCATATCTCGTTCCCTTTGTCTCAGGGAACTGAGGTTACGTACATAACTGAGACGATTTCAATATCAGACAATGTATACACAGCAGTTAGTTTCAGTCCTCGAATCTGACTGGACGAGAGACGTTCCATAAGTCCTGATGGCCTTACACCATCAGCACTCCGACACTTCACTGTGTGTATCACTCCACTTGTGTTTGTGCCAATCTAAACTAAAGTGTAAGAGCAGTAATTGTGATATTACATATTTTAGCCAGCAGGTGGAGGCAAAAGACCATTTTTGTGTGTAAAATGAGCCAGTTGGTGATGTGAAGTGAGTCAGTGTAAGTCAGTGTTTACATACAACAGCACTCCGTGATCACTGGTATTACTACTACACTACTAAAGCTAGTAAATAGCTTTAAACGGCTTTAAATGAACAACTTCAGCATTAAGGCTCATCACAGCTGAGAGACACAACAGACTGATTAATTACACAAACTCAAGGTGCTTACCTCTTACCGGACTTTCCACATTGGAGAGGACGAAATGGAGGAGGAGATTGTGGTTTCTATAGGGAATGACTTTTGCGCATCGGCTTCCGCGGAATAGGGAGGAATACCCCCGCTTGGATAGCTATTTTTCCACTGAGAAAATAGTATGAATTTGACCAAAATGACATTATCTTCAGAAAGCTGACTAACAGACTCAGCATCATCAACAGGTGATCGCACACGCTCCATCTCTCTCTCTCTCTCTCTACACACACACACACACACACACTCTCACACTCACTCACTCACTCACACACACACACACACTTACATCCTTGTTTCTCCATTAACTTGTTAGAAACAGCCTAAGCCTTGATACAATTTCTAAAGTGACATTTTTTAATTACTAACGGAGGCTTGGACACATCATTTGTTTTGAACCAGCAATGGCAGATTCTGATCCATCACATAAGAAAGTAGTTTCATGCACAAATGTGTTTTTTATGACTTACTCAGTTTATCCTAATTTTTTTAAATGTACTTGTTCATTGAACAATGAATTTAAGCAATATCTCACTCACAATCGTGCTATATGGCCCTAAATCAGCACTGCTGTAATTACTTGCAGCCGAATCACAGCAGTGCTGATGTAGGGCCATATCTCACTCTTGCTCGTGTGGTATCGCTATATATATATATATATATATATATATATATATATATATATATATATATATATATATATATATATACACTACCGTTCAAAAGTTTAGGGTCACTTACTCATTCTTTATTTTCTTTTTCTTTTTTTTTCACATTCTAGAATAATAGTAAAGTCATCACAACTATGGAATAATAGAAATGGAAATATGGGAATTATGTTGTGACTAAGAAAATCCAAAATAAATCTAAACTATGTTATATTTTAGCATCTTCAAAGTGGCCACACTTTGCCTAGATTTTGCAGAAATGTACTCTTGACATTTTCTCAACCAACTTCTTGAGGTATCACCCTGGGATGCTTTTAAACAGTATTGAAGGAGTTCCCATCTATATGCTGGGCACTTAGTGGCTGCTTTTCTTAATTATTTGGTCCAAGTCATCCATTTCAAATCCATTCATCCATTTCAAAAATTTTTTTTAATAAAATGTTAGTTTTGTAATTAAATTAATATGTTGCCACAATTATATTTGTGTCTACAAAACTAATTTCAAACATTTAAGCTTATGCCTTCAGATCAAAAGGTTTTTAAGATCATGAGAAACATTTCAGGCAAGTGACCCCAAACTTTTGACCGGTAGTGTGTGTGTGTGTGTATATATATATATATATATATATATATATATATATATATAAAGATCTTTAAACAAATTGCTATATAGACAGTGCTAATACGTCTTAATTGCTCTGTCCTTTGACTCATGACATGCATACATGATACATAATCATAGCTAATTGCTTGTGAATAAAGCACATAATGGCTGTGTTTCATTATCCAAGGCAGCACATTGGTACAGCTATTAGTATTATTCACAAAATCAGAGGATGTAATCCTATGTTTGTCTGTATTATCATAAATTCACATTTTATAACCTCAACAGTACAAGTATGTTTTTCATCATCTCTCTTCTCGGAATTAAATGACATAGTGGTTCATTCTGAAACTCTGAGGCAGTGATGTTCTACATGTGGAGCATGAGAGAGGAACTGCTGATAAAGAGATGCAAGCTGTCTGCTGTGATGTAGATAAACTGTTATCGATGGCAAGGAGGTGACATAGATAATTCTGGATTGTGTTTTTGCACGTGCCCGTTTATGCTTGGTGAGCGTGAGGCTGTTCCTTACATTTCTCAGCCTCAATGTCATTTAACTTCAGTAGCAGGGAGGTTCGGCTTCAGGCACTGACTTCAACAAGACGTTTACCATCTTAACATTTATTTTTTAATGACCGAAAGAAGCCGCTGATAACCAGTATAAATATCTAGTATATACATAGCCAGTGGAATAAAGTTTATAATTTATAATACATTTACCAGATAGCCAAACAGCAAGCCAAATTGTATATTGTAACCAGGAAGGAAAACTAATGAAATTTTTTGCAGAACGTAACCGAAAACCAGAACAAAATGATTTTCAATTGTTCTGGAGTGAAAACTTTATTTTTAAATGCTGGTAACTGGTTATAACCGGTTAATTGTGTTCCGATATTTTTTTAATGAAACTAAAGGCCAAAGGTTTATCAAAGTACATTTTTGGACCTTTTTTAACAATTATGTATAGTTACTACCTATATATGCATGTCTAATCCAGATACAAGGAAAACATTATTAGATGTAAAAAGTAGTTTTCTCAGATGTTTCCAAGTCTTCACTGAATTACTGTTAGCATTAATACAGATTTGATGCTGCCGGGTTTTGACTCAGAAGCAGATCTGTAAATAAAATTATATTTAACTGTTAATTAACTTCTTGTTATGATTTCTATGCTGATAAATCCACCACACAGGGGGAAAAAAAGTGTCCGGGCATCCATCTTACAGCCCGGCCATGCCCTCCTCCTTGTCACATGCTTATTTTCGCTTATTTTGGTGAGGCAAGTGGCATATTTTGGGTTTGTTTTTCCAGACCAGGTTGCTTGTTTCTCTTGCGAGATCTGGCAACATTGGAATTGGTATTTCACCCACCACTTAGCGCAGAGTACTGTCATTTTAAAAGAACATTATTAACCATTCTTTTATTTTGTTCTAACCTTTTGGAAAGGAGGTTTCAGAACTTCTGAACCAGAATGAAAAAATACAGTTTTTGCTTAGAACGAACTGAAATGACAAACATTTCGTTTTTAGTCCCTGATTGTACGTTGCGTTCATTTGTTTTTCGTTTTAAAAGTAAAAAAAATAAATAAATAAATAAATCAATTATGCTTGAATTTTGGTTTTTCATTTCAAATGAAATAGGCGAAAAAATTTAAAAAAAATTAATAAATAGAAATTAGCTAATTTCTCGTGTTTATTGCTCATGGATATAAAATGAATATACAGCTTGAATATTTGAATTGCACATGTGGGTGGGTCTGAAATGTGATTGGTCAACCTACACTGTCATCTGTCCTGCCTCAATCAAACCCATCAGAATAAGAGTTCAACACAATACAGCTCTACTGATGGATTAATCTAATTTTTAATTCAGAATATTAACATTCTTCTAAACGTTAGACAGTTGCATATTTTTTACAACTCTGCTGTCGCTTGTTAAGCAACCAGACAATGGATTTATCCAGCAATTTTGCAATTTACGCGGCAATAACTCATTAAGATGCCGTAGCTGTGAACAACCAGTGGCAGATTCCAAAAATTATGCTCCTGAAAATAAGTGTATTATTATATCGAATGGCAGAAAAAAAAAAAAAAACCTTGCAGAGGGAGATTCAAACTCTGTCATCAATAACATCTGATCAGCACAATACTATAGCACATTATCAATTTGAGCTACTAGAAGAACTTAAAACATGGCAGCCTCTTCGTATTAACAAAGTAGCCCAACAAGTAGCCAAAATTACCCATTGTCAAACCGTTTACTACACAGTCATTTTTAACATTTGATGACATAGTTTGTCATGTTGACATGCATTATGTTAATGTAACCATTTGTACCAGACTGCAGACCATTCAAACTATATTTGTGCAAACTTCAAAAGGAAATGTCAGTGACAGTTTACAACCCCATCAAAAAGGTCTTGCTCAAATAAAGGCAATCAAAAACACCTTGTCATGGTCAGCTATTTTATGGAATAGTTTTGTGTGACATGTAATTTACCACAATCCCCCTGCTGCCTCTTAGCACTGAAAACTATGCAATAGGCAATGTGATAATCTGCTGAAACCATTTTAGTCAAGCTCCTTTACAACAGAACTTTTTTTTTTCTTTTTTTTTTCTGGTTGAACCAACTGAACACACATACAAAAAAGACTGCACACAGATGTGACCCATTTCACTCTGAATGAAGAAGCCTGATTTAAAAACAAAGAAACCAACACCAAGGTGTTTTTGATTGCCTTTATTTAAGCAAGACCTTTTTGATGGGGTTGTAAACTGTCACATTTACATTTACATTTACATTTATTCATTTGGTAGACGCTTTTATCCAAAGCGACTTACAAAAGAGGAAAACATAAGCGAATCATCTTAAGGAGACAGTGGTATGAAAAGTGCCATATTACAAAGTTTCACTAGCATCAGAATAGTATTCAAAACAGAATAAAGTGCAACAGGAATTTTTATTTTATTTTTATTTTTTAATGACTGGTTAAGTGCTCATGGAAAAGATGTGTTTTTAGTCGTTTTTTGAAGACAGAGAGTGAGTCAGCTTCACGGGTGGAGTTGGGAAGGTCGTTCCACCAACGTGGTATGATGAAGCTGAAAGTCCGGGAAAGTGTTTTGGTGCCTCTGTGTTAGTACAACAACGCGACGTTCCTTAGCCGACCGCAGGCTTCTAGTGGGCGCGTAGCTCTGCATAAATTATTTTAGGTATGCTGGAGCAGACCCAATGACTGTTCTGTATGCCAGCATCAGAGCCTTGAATTTGATACGTACATCAACCGGCAGCCAGTGGAGAGAGACAAGGAGTGGTGTAACATGCGCTCTCTTTCATGAAAGACCAGACGTGCTGCTGCATTCTGGATCATTTGCAGGGGTCTAATTGTACATGCAGGGAGGCCTGCGATGAGAGCGTTACAGTAGTCCAGTCTAGTTATGACAAGTGACTGGACAAGCAGTTGTGTGGCATGTTCAGAAAGGAAGGGTCTTCCTGATATTGTAGAGTGTAAATCTACATGATCTTGCTGTCTTTGAGATGTGGTCTGAAATTTAGTCTATTGTCGATGGCTACCCCTAGATTCTAACTGATTTGGAAGGCGTTACTGTAGTTGCACCCAGCTGCACGGTGATGTTGTGTTCAACAGCAGGGTTGGCTGGAAAGACAAGGAGTTCAGTCTTGGCTGGGTTGCGTTGCAGGTGGTGCTCCTTCATCCAGGCCGAGATGTCTGCCAGGCAGGCAGAAATTCGAACAGTCACTGTGGTGTCATTGGGCTGAGAGATAGGAGTTAAACCAGTCAAGCACAGTTCCTGTGATGCCCAGCGAGGAGAGGGTAGAGAGTAAGATCTGATGGTTGACTGTGTCAAAGGCTGCAGAAAGGTCCAGCAGAATCAGGACGGATGATCTGGATACAGCTTTCGCCCATCTCAGTGACTCAGTGACAGACAGCAGGGCAGTCTCAGTGGAGTGTCCACTTTTGAAACCTGACTGATTGTCATCCAGCAGCTTGTTCTTATTAGTAAAAAATGTGGCGAAGACATCTGCTTTCAGTGATGTGTCAGGTGGTGGAGGGGGAGGGCAATGTTGAATGTTCTAAACAAGCTGCGAGTGTCTGTGGTGCTGTTGATCTTGTTCTGGTAATAGGAGGTTTTTGCAGTGGTGGCTCAGCGGTTAAGGCTCTGGGTTACTGATCAGAAGGTCGGGGGTTCAAGCCCCAGCACCGCCAAGATGCCACTGTTGGGCCCTTGAGCAAGGCCCTTGACCCTATCTGCTCCAGGGGTGCTGTATCATGGCTGACCCTGCACTCTGACCCCAGCTTAGTTGGGATATGTGAAAAAAAAGAATTTCACTGTATATGTGCAAATGTATGTGTGATAAATAAATATAATTATTATTATAATTATAAATTATTATGATATTTACCTAGATCTGCTGGATCTTTAGATTTCCACCATCTCCTCTTAGCTGCCCTGAGGTCAGTCTGATGTTCACGAAGGACATCAAACAGCCAGGGGCTGGGTGGTGTAGCACGTGCTGGCCTAGAGGAGATAGGACAGATGTTGTCTAGACAGGTGGAGACTGTTTTACTGTAGATGGGAGAGTCATGTTGAATTGAACAAAGTAGTGATCATAGACATGTAAAGGAGTAACAAGAATATTTGAGTTGGTACAGTTACGTGTAAAAATGAGGTCCAGCTGGTTGCCTGATCTGTGAGTTGCTGTGGTGTGTAGTCTTTCCAAGTCAAATGAGGCCAGGAGAGTATTCAGTTCAGTGGCCTGGGGCTTGTCTTGGTGTATGTTGAAATCACCAAGAACCACAAGTGGCCTACCATCAGGACATCCAACTCCTCAAGAAAGTTTGTCAGCTGACCTGGAGGGCGATAGATGACAACAACATGTATTTTTGTGGGTTGCATCGTAGTAATATCATGGAATTCAAAACTAGTATTGTTACATAGTGAAGAGTGTGGTGAACAATTCCAGTTGTCATGAATGAGCAAACCTGTTCCCCCACCCCTACTGGTGTGTCGAGGGGTGTGAGAGAAGGAGAAGTTGTTGGAGAGAGCAGCAGGTGTTGCTGTATCCTCAGGACGTATCCATGTTTCTGTCAGTGCCAGTCACTAACATCTCTTTTTGAAGTTTGCACAAATTAAGTCTGAATGGTCTGCAGTCTGGTACAAATGGTTACACTATTAGACACATTAACATAATGCATGTCAGCATGACAAAAAATGTCATCAAATTTTAAAAATGACTGTATTAGACTGTTTGACAGTGGGTAATTCTGACCACTTGTTTTTCTGATCTTATGATAATGACCTACATTAATGTCACTATTGAGACCCAAGCCTACTGAGCATGTTTGCACTAATAAACAAACTCAGTATGGCTTTATGAATGTCGGCAGTTTGTTTATTCAGTTACTGATTGGTTAATTATGTTGCATAATATTTGTGTTTCGTCGAGAAAATGGCGTTCATATTTCATACATTAATCGGACAAGACCATAATATTGTGAATGTGAGGCACAGGTTAACATGGACACATTGCTGGATAATGTGCACAATCTCACACCGAACACACACTAATTTGAATACAAAGAGGCTGCTGTGTCTTAACATCATCTAATAGCTCAAATTGATAATGTGCTATAGTATTGCGCTGATCAGATGTTATTAATGACAGAGTTCGAATCTCCTTCCTCTGTGAGTTTTAAAAAATAAAATCTTACGTACTTCTGCCGTTCAATCTAATAACACCACTTATTTTAATCTGTACAATGATGCCAGCAACATTTAGTAAGTTTACACTGAATGGAGAGCAAAATTTTGAGTCAGGAGCATGATTTTCGGACTCAAAGAATCGGTCGTTCACATTTGGTGTAAAACAGAACAAGGTCACCAGTTAACATGAAAACCAGTTGAACCGTAACACTGGTTTTAAAAGGCAGGGTGTAGATTGCTATAAAAATGCTGTGATGCAAATAACCAAACATAACCACAAATTCACACATTTCTATACATTATAAATAACTAGACTTCCATTAGTGAGTTAATAGCCTACTGGTTAATGCTGTTTTTAAAATTTGTGCACTCGCTCGGTTGTTTTCTGCTCACTGAAAAGCAGCTGAAATTGTAAAATATGATAGCTAATGGAATTGCTCCTAACACAATACAGATGTGGCCTTTGAGAATGCTTGCCCCCCCCCCCCCAAAAAAACATGTTGCATCACATGATATTAGGCAGCAAAAAACAGACATGAGGGGTCAGTAATATTTCATTCTTTGAACACAGATTGCTAATGGTTAGTGAGTCCATGCATATACCATCTAAAATAGTCATGTTGTCAGCGGAAAATTGTAGTGAGAACAAAAATCACGAAAAGCTAGCGATATTGATAGTAAGCGATAATAAGCCAAATCAGCAATGGCTACACAACTGTTAGCTATAAGTATACTTTCTCAGAACTGTAATGCAGAGGCATTCAGTTAGTCCATTGTTTGGCTGCTTTATGTGCGAGAGCAGAGTTGTAATAAATATGCAACTGTCTAATGTTTGGAAGAATGTTAATGTTCTGAATTCAAAATGAAATTAATCCATCAGTAGAGCTGTATTGTGTTGAACTCTTTTTCTGATGGGTTTGATTGAGGCAGGACAGATGACAGTGCAGGCTGACCAATCGTGTTTCATACCCACCCACATGTGCAAATCAAATATTCAAGCTGTACATTCATTTTATATCCATGAGCAATAAACATGAGAAATTAGCTAATTTCTTGCTTTTTTATTTTTTAAACAAAACGAATAATCAAAAAACAAGCATTTTTTCCATTTTTTTTCCTATCGCTTTTGAAATGAAAAAACAAAATTCAAAGCATAATTAATTTTTTTGTTTTTTAATTTCGAAACGAAAAGAATGAACGCAATGTACACAGACCCTGATTGTAACTATTTAAATTTTTTTGTAACAACTTGGCACATTAATACAGAATGTTCAGAGGCATGCGTATTAATGCATAAATTGTGTGTTACAGTGATTTTACCATGGGTAAGAAGTGTTTTTAGGCACAACGTGTAGCAGAGTGGCTTATTGCTTTTATAAAATTGCAGCAACAGCAATATGAAGACGGAAGTGTTTAATAAACTGTTACATTTATTATGAATACATTTTTATATAAATAGAACAAAATAAATTTTCCTATCAGTTGGCTTTTTGTGGTTGCCAAGCAATGTAGCAACTTGGTGCATTAACCTCCTGAGACCCAAACGTAAGCTGCTGTGTGAATTTTCCATTTCCTCTTTTGATTTGTAACTAGTAGCACCTAATAAACATGCAAAAAAAATAAATAAAATAAAAATCTTGAGCAAATAATTTTCCTAAAAATGTATGGCAACATAATGTTTCAAGGAATGTAAGCGCAGCATAGTTCTAACGGGACGACTAGCAGCTGTACATCATCGCACTATTAGCTATGTAACTCCTAGCCAATCACATGTAAGCCAGTGCTTTATAAGTCTGCTCAAAATCTATCACATTGCTGTTTCAGTGTGCTAACACGGCAAACTCCACCACCCCACCACCACCACCACCAGTTTAGTGCTGGGGTAGGCTCCTCGCCCCTGCCTCCTATCTCCGGCAGGATATGACGTTTCAGAGTACAACTTCTTTGGACTGCCAGACGGAGACATTACATTTCTGTTTTATATTCATCAAATAATTGTCATCTTTTTTTATTTATTTTTTTTATTTTGTTTTTGGATTTTTTCCCCTTTTTCTTCCAATTTGGAATGCCCAATTTCCAATGTGCTTTTAAGTCCTCGTGGTCACTTAGTGATTCGCCTCAGTCCAGGTGGCGGAGGACAAATCCCAATTGCCTCCACGTCTGAGACCGCCAACCCGCGCATCTTATCACGTGGCTTGTTGAGCGCGTTGCCACGGAGACATAGCGCATGTGGAGGCTTCACGCCATCCACCGCGCTCAACTCACCACGCGCCGAGAACGAACCACATTATAACGACCACGAGGAGGTTACCCCATGTGACTCTACCCTCCCTAGCAATCAGGCCAATTTTGGTTGGCTGGAGTCACTCAGCACGCCCTGGGATTCGAACTAGCGAACTAGTGAACTGGGTAGCTAGTGTATTTTACCACTGAGCTACCTAGGCCCCCAAATAAATGTCATCTTAAATTTCACTCAAGTCTGCGAGTCTTCCTGATAGAAGTGTTATTCATGTTTTTCAGACTTTACAGACATTACATCAGAAATTAGCATAATTAATTCTGATTCAGAGTAATGGCCAGCATCATCCAATCACTGCCAACCATGTTAAAATAAAATTTTGCATGTTTTGTCAAACATGTTGAGTTGCCCAAACATCATCTGCAGCCTGAAACTGAACTTTTGGTCTGATTTTATGAGTGAATGCACCTAGCTGCATAGTGAACTATAAGGAGGCTCCCTTGCTCCCTATTTAGTGAATGACTTAACCTCCAGTGTGCTGTCTGTATGCACTCAGAGCAGTTTGAAATGCACCTTTTTTCATCCTAGCTCTATATAAAGCCTCTGAAAGTAAAATTTTTCAGCTTTTGGATGAACCCATTGATTCTCAATTTGATTATGCACTGGGTTTCTATAATATAGGATTTCTAAGAAAAAAATGCGCTTAAGTATACATTAGTGTACACTGTGTTTAGCAGCCTGGCATTTTGCGATAAATAGCTCAGATTTTTTAAATGGCATATTGGATTAAACTGGAGACTAATCTTTTGACTCAAACAGGTTTCAATGTAAAAACTTAATAAGGTTTCTTACCAGATGTAGTTTTGTTGGCTTTTCTCCCAAAGACAAACTCCGCTGTGGTCGGCTCCATGTTGTTTTGTCACATGACTCTCACATGAAGTTGAGCCCTTTACTAACAGCACAGAGTCTACTGAATGGAGATCAATTGGTTTAAATTAATTTAAATTATGCTTTGCGTATAGCGAAGCCAAAATACAACGTCCATGCATGTGTACAGGGGGTTGCACAAGGTTAATATAAAATGTGCGGTCGAAGGTGTGTGTGTTGTAATTTTACATTGGCTTTAAATGCAACTTATCCATTCAGAATTAAGAGTCAGAATGTGGCAGCGGGGGCGTGGTCAAGCATCTTTCCGGAGAGAGAGAAAGCGGTAAGGGCGCTTACACCTGAGCTAAATTATGTCTAACACCTGTCTCTAATTTCAGTGAGCACGGGGAGAGCGGCATAAATAGAGCGACACAGCACTTAGTGGGGAGAGAGACTGGATACAACAGAACCGAGCCAGAGCAAGGATTTTTTAGTGGTGAAAGTTGATTTGTGAAAGCAGTGTGTGTTAGTGTTTAGTTGAGTGCTTAAAGGTAAACTGTAAAGTGGTGTCACGAAGAGGGAAAAATAAAGCCTCACCGTAAGAAGGAAAACTGCTTCTCGCTTCATCTTTTACACTGGTGCCGAAACCCGGGAATTGAAGTTTGGGTCGAAGATGGATGGAGGTCGTCCCGTAGAGTCCTCCCAGTTGGCGGAGATCCTCCAAGCCCTCGCCAGCCTACATCAGGGCCACCAACAGACGCTGCTTGAGCTCCGACAAGATCAAGACCGCCGGTTTGTCGAGCTCCTGCATGCTCAAGCCGAGGACCCTTTGAGATCACACGACGAGTGGGAGATCTTGATTATGAGGTTAAACGAACCGATAGAGGGGACGCTCGTCAAATATACCACCTCAATCTCCTGAAATTGTGGAGGGAGGCGGTTCCCGTGACGTTGGCCACGGTAGTTCCCGAGAAGGCGGAGCTCGGACCGGAGGTGAGTTCAAAACATAAACAGTTCACCCCAGTCATTTGCGTAGACCACCTCTCACCGAGCCAACTCGCGGAGGTTGCTAGGTTGCAACAGGAGTTTGCGGATGTGTTCTCCCCTCTACCGGGACACACAAACCTCATCCATCACCACATCGAGACCAAGCCGGGGGTGGTGGTACGTAGCCGCCCCTATCGATTACCCGAACACAAAAAGAAAATTGTTCAGGAAGAATTGGATGCGATGCTTGATATGGGGGTAATTGAAGAATCCCACCGTGATTGGTCCAGCCCAGTTGTTCTAGTGCCTAAGAGCAACGGGTCTGTACGGTTCTGTGTGGATTATAGGAAAATCAACGCGGTGTCTAAATTTGATGCATATCCAATGCCTCGCGTTGATGAGTTGCTCGATCGGTTGGGCGCTGCTCGATTTTATTCGACATTGGATTTGACAAAGGGTTATTGGCAGATCCCCTTGACACCAATTTCCTGTGAGAAAACCGCCTTCTCCACACCGTTTGGATTACACCAATTTGTGACACTTCCGTTCGGTTTGTTTGGAGCCCCGGCTACGTTTCAGCGTCTCATGGACCGAATCCTCAGACCGCATTCAACCTATGCCGCTGCCTATTTAGATGACATCATCATTTATAGCAATGATTGGCAGCGGCATATGCAACATCTGAGGGCAGTTCTGAGATCGCTGCGCCGAGCGGGACTCACAGCGAATCCGAAGAAGTGCGCGATTGGATGGGTGGAGGTACGGTATCTGGGGTTCCACTTGGGCCACGGGCAGGTGCGTCCCCAAATTGACAAGACAGCAGCGATTGCGACCTTCCCGAGACCCAAGACCAAAAAGGGGGTGAGACAGTTCCTGGGGCTGGCTGGCTATTATAGAAGGTTCGTACCCAATTATTCGGATGTCACCAGCCCGCTGACTGATCTCACTAAAAAGGGAGCTCCAGATCCGGTCCAGTGGACGGAGCAGTGCCAACAGGCGTTTATGCAAGTTAAAGCTGCACTTTGCGGGGGGCCACTTTTACATTCACCTGACTTCTCTCTCCCTTTTATTTTACAGACAGTTGCTTCAGACAGCGGGCTGGGGGCCGTACTCTCGCAGGTGGTGGAGGGGGGGAGCGCCCGGTGCTGTACATTAGCTGTAAGCTCTCGTTAAGGGAAACTAAGTACAGCACCGTGGAAAAGGAGTGTCTCGCCATCAAGTGGGCGGTCCTCACACTCCGATACTACCTGCTGGGGCGGGCCTTCACCCTCTGCTCGGATCACGCCCCACTCCAGTGGCTCCACCGCATGAAAGATACTAACGCCCGGATCACCCGTTGGTATCTGGCTCTTCAGCCGTTTAAGTTCAAGGTGGTCCACAGACCGGGGGCGCAGATGGCTGTCGCCGACTTCCTTTCCAGGAATGGGGGGGGAGTGGTAGGCAGGCCGGATGCCGCCCCGGCCTGAGTCGGGCGGTGGGGATATGTGGCAGCGGGGGCGTGGTCAAGCATCTCTCCGGAGAGAGAGAAAGCGGTAAGGGCGCTTACACCTGAGCTAAATTATGTCTAACACCTGTCTCTAATTTCAGTGAGCACGGGGAGAGCGGCATAAATAGAGCGACACAGCACTTAGTGGGGAGAGAGACTGGATACAACAGAACCGAGCCAGAGCAAGGATTTTTTAGTGGTGAAAGTTGATTGTGAAAGCAGTGTGTGTTAGTGTTTAGTTGAGTGCTTAAAGGTAAACTGTAAAGTGGTGTCGCGAAGAGGGAAAAATAAAGCCTCACCGTAAGAAGGAAAACTGCTTCTCGCTTCATCTTTTACACAGAACTATGCATTTTATAGAATACATTTGTTAAAACAAACTTGTAGTTTAGCAATTGGTTGCAAATTATGAACTGAACATTTAAACTTCTTCGATATACATTTTATATTATATCTTACAAATTATGTTGGTCTGCATGATAAACACTTTTAATTTATTTATAAGCTTTTTGTTGTTTGAAATGTCTGAAGTTATCCTAGTTCAGACATTTAGATTTCAGCTCTGAATATGCATTGCATTTAATGGACTCCTCACATTGAGCCAGCACAAGTGGAATGTGCTAAATAGGCCTCTGTGACTCCAAGCTGAACCGCTGGTTAAAAAGTCACTTCAGCCAGTCTATGTCAGCTGACAGGAAATGTCATGCTGGAGGAAGCTGATCCAGGATCTGATCTACAGCATTTTTCTATCTCATCCAACCCCCCTCCCTTGCCCCCTCACACACTCCCACAACATCTTAACTGCATGGATTTGCTGCTGAAGTTTGAGCAGTTTGAAATTAAAATATATTGCTCATTCTCAATGTATTGATTCACACATTGCTGTGTCAATATTAACTGCAGCTAGTTTTCCAATAAGAAGTAAAGAACTGCGGGGCGGGCAGAGTCACACACTCTCTCTCTCTCTCTTTCTCGCTCTCATTTTTTTCTGTTTCTCTCTCTCTTGTTTTTTGTCAGTTTCTTTATCTATTAGATCAGAGTAGGGCTGGGCGATATGTCTTAAAAAATATCTCGATATGTTTCAGCCTATTGACAATATTTGATATATATCATTATGTATTTGCTCTAAAATGGCTCAAAAGTGTTTTTTTATATATATATATATATATATATATATATATATATATATATATATATATATATATATATATATATATATCAGAGGAACCATCATTTCATCCAAACAGCATTGTAGCCAAGTAGATAAAATATTTTAAAGACATTAAATACAAATCTAATAATTAGTTTTTCATTAAAAAAACAATAAAGGGAGAATGAACTTCAATCATTTTCATTGATATGCACTTTATATTTATATTTCAAACACAATGATACATAGTAGCTTAATAAAAAGCATTATTTACCTACAAATGTTTTTACTGTGCAAAGCTACTTCACTGACTTATTTTTGAAACCCCAGCTGAACATTGCATAATACTAAATTATTACTGTGGGACACGTCAGGTGATTATTACAATATAATGCTGAATTATCATATTATTCTGATTATTAGATTTGTGTTATATTTAAGTAATACATTTCTGTCCGGTTTACTTTATCGTCACCGGTGGGCTTTTATTTTGACACCAAAAGTGGTGTCGTATTTACTTCAACTTCACAAGGAGCTTTTATTGTGACACAGAAAAGGCAATGTGTATTTGACAGTTTATAATGTTCTGCATTTCCTGAAATGCTATAATCTCATTTTCTGTTATTTTGTATAATAACTTGTAACTGTTACTAATGTTTGGAAATGCGTGAATGCTTGAACCTGCATTACTTTGATTTCACAGTGCACATGAATTGATCTGAGAGTGCCGCCCGTGCACACAGATCAGCGCATCACTGGTTTGTTCTGAATCACATACCATGTTTATCTGTCGTTAAATTGCAGCCTTTTGTGGATTAATAATCACATATTCTTCTTCATAAAATCTTGCCATTATGATGTTAGTTTGTTTAATTGTGCAGCCCTGAAGGATTGTGAAATTAGTCTACTGATGCGCTTTTTATGAAACTTAATGGCCAAATGAAAGCACATTAAAATTATCGTGATATTCCCGATATTGGTTGATTTTACATCATCAGTAAAATTATCTCAATTATATCGTTAATATTCGATATATTGCCCAGCCCTAGATCAGAGTTTAGTTGTCACCTGTTTTGAAACACATTAAACTCCAAAATTGTATCAGCAACTGATGGCTATTTTATTAAAAAAATTTAAGTCACCAACCAATTTTTTTTTTATTAAAATGTGCTAAACTTGGCAAATTAGTTCAGTGTGTGATCATCAAATAAAGGGTTTGCTTATGTGACTATGTTTTTTTAATTATTATTTATTTCTCCTTGTAGAAATTCAAGATTACCTAATTAGGAAATAGGTCAGAGAGAAGATATAAAAAAATGTCTGTGAATCAACCAAACAAACAATTTCCCAAAAGTATGAATATGCATTATATTCTTTTAAGGGCCTTGCTTTTCTGAAAACATCAACCAGCAAGATGAAGTTTATGATGAAGCAGCCTCTCTCTCTTTTTCTATCTCTTACCTCACTGCAGTGGCCCTGTCAGCCTAATCCTATTCCTCCTCTCATTGTCAATACCCATCTAATTCTACTTTAACAACAGTAATTGTCTGGTAGAGTAGAGGCTATAGATTTGCTTTCCTGATGACTCCTTGACTTTTTTTTTTCCATTGGTAATACTAATAGAATTCCAAATCCTCACCACAGTGATCGTGTCATGAGTAGGTCAACAGTTATGTCAAGGTCCTATTGGAAACGACACATCTAACATCTTAATTTAGATTTAGCCATCCACCACCCCCCCCCCCCCCCCCCATGATCTCTACTATCCCTTTCTTGTTCCATCTTTCTTCTTAAACTAGTCATGTATGAGAAATTGCGTGCAGCACTCAAGCTAAGGCATTCATTCCATTATTACAGAATTCATTTAATTCTGTGACATTCAATTCTTGCATGTGAATTATTTGGCCTGCTCCATTATTGGATGCGTTCCTGTCAGCAGTTGAAGGATTATAGATTTGATTTCCATACAGCTGGCACCTTCTGGGAGGGACGGGGTGACTACCGCTCATTTATTTTTATTTATAGACTTTTGAATTGAATTTCTGATCAATGAGGGAGGACGTATTGTGCTCACACACTAAGTTTCAACTGAAACAAAGAGCGGAGAAGAGAACTTAGAGGGAACACAGAATTGATTGTGTCTTCGTGTGGGGCCAGGTTTCGGAGTACGCTGTACCGTCCCAATATAGCAGAGCCACAGCTAGACTCATGAGAGTGCAGTTACCTTGTGAGGACTCTGAAGGGCATTAGGCCGTCTGTTTGGTGCTGAAGGTGTTCACATTGTGTACTGAAAACAACTTCCTCTGGGAAACAGAATAAGTCTGTTTAAACAAATTGCCCAAAAATACCCTTGTCCGATTTGTTCCATGTTATACATATTTAATCTCTGGTCAATCACTTCTAGGTGTCTTAGTTTTTTTGCACAAAGTTTTGAAAAAATGAAAATAAAATTGAAATTAATTCAAATATTAAATTTTTTATGTATAATGTGTGGACTAAAGATTCAAAGGAAGAGGTTAACTCCAATCAAGAAAACTACCCAGATTTTATTTATTTATTTTTTTGCTCAGAGGTTGACTCAAACTCGTGATATTCAAAGGGGTTCTCAGTAGGTCTGCACGATTTTGACAAAAAGTCATATTGGGATTATTTTGAAAAATATTTAAGTGAATACTTTTGACAGAAATTAGGCTGCCTATTAAAAGACTTGGGCTCCTCTTTATGGGTTCACACTTGAGTCCTCTTAAAAACAGCAAAACAAAGAAAAAATGTCTACCTTCTTACCTGTCCACTGTGTAACTTTTTTTGTCCACTTTGTTATTGGGTCTCAGCCCACTTTTCATAATTATATTTTGAAACCCAGTCAACTTAAATTATATCATTGTAATATAATATTAATTATTATTAGTAGTAGTAGTAGCAGTAGTAGTAGTAGTATTATACAATAGTTATATTGTATAGTATATTTCTAAAATAAAGTCTTAACTTGCATGGGGCATTGCTATGCGGTCCAGTTAAACCAAGGAGTTCTAAACCGGCAAGCTTTTATTTTGGCGGAACTTCTGGTTGTAGCACGTTCACAACAGCTGTATTATGTGCTTCTCATTTTAACATCTTCTCCTCCTCTGTTCACAATTACCTGGTGCCATGAGGTGTATTATTTGGATTTTTATATGAACTTATAATATTTTTGGAATTATGGAAAAGTGAAATTAAAGTAAATCTGGAGTGATTTAAATATACTGTGCTCAGGACATGGTAGCAATCCGAACCGAACTCGGATCTGTTATTCTGAGCATGAGATGGAATTGTGGAGCATGCACAGAACCACTCTGAAAACACTGTGAACAGAGTGCGCAGATGCCCAAGGTCGTATCATGATTTCAGTTTTTAATGTCATTATTTTTACAGCCCTAGTTCTCAGTTACAGTACCGTATGTTTCTTTTAAGTATCAGATTTGTGTTAGATGTTTCTTCTAAAATGCTGTTGGAGAAATAAGAATATACACAAAGTATAGAGCTATAAAATGTATGTGTATATGTAACAAGAGCCAGCTGGTACATGATAGCTCTGTAGTATGTGTAAATCTCACTCCCCGTTCGGAGCGGGTCGAGCAGGACCGGTGACAGTGGTGCCGTGACCCAGATGTGAGTGAGGTTAAGGGGGGTGAGTGTAACAGGAGCCAGCTGGTACGTGATAGCTGTGCTGTATGTGTAAATCTCACTCACTTGGCCTCAAGTGGCGCACTGGCCATTGATGCTAGAGGCTGTAGCCTTTAGCCTCCTTGTTAGTGTGCCCGCCTCCCATGCCAGAGACGCCGGTTCGAATCCCGTTCAGAGCAGGTCGAGCAAGAGAAAAATCTGAGATCACATATTTATTGAAATCATAATAAATGACAGACTTTGTTATCTTGGCAAATCTGAGCACAATTTTTTGACATTGTTGAGATCTCTTATGAAACTCTAGAGGAGACAAATGTGAGATTATTGGGATCTTTCTCTCAAGAGAGAAATCTGTGAAGCTGCAGACTAAACAAAAAGTCTCAATTTACTCTCTATTCAATCTCACAATCTCTTGGAAAATCAATTGAGATATTGAAGAGGTCTCATTTGTGATGATTAACTGCAGAAGTTCACATTGATGCATTGTCCTTTGTTAGTTGGCCGATGAAGGCTTTTGTTAGCAAATAATTGAAAGTCTATGTATTCCATTTTAAGAGTGTAGTCCATCATTAGACCAAAGGTGATGTAGGCAGAGATCAGTGAGGTGCATTGCAGTTCAACCAGCAGATCATTTCGCTGAGGTCTATCCTAAGTCCAAGGTTCAGGCAGTGGCATATGAAGTATCCCATGTCTTATGGTTGGAGTTGGCATCAGTTCATCCCCTGAAGTCCATTGTAATAGACTGAAGTGATGTCTGGCTGGCACCGGCTGCATTTAGTCATCATCACTCAGAGACACATAGCAGTGGAGTCCGACACCAAACAGGAACGGAGATGGATCTGGGATATGAATACCGAGGGTAAGACAGGGACACAAATAAAATAATATTAGCATAGATGCCATTCAATTTTTTGCAGAGTTATGGAGCATGATAAATGTTTCTGGTTCAGGCAGACCTAACTAAAGCAGCCTAATTGTGAGTTGATGGATAAATTAGGTGTACGCCTGGCTAAATAGATGAGTCTTTAGTCTTGACTTAAACTGAGTGAGTGTGTCTGCATCCTGAACGGTGTTAGGGAGACTATTCCATAGTTTAGGAGCCAAATAGGAAAATGATCTACCTCCTTTTGTGGATTTTGATATTCTAGGATCTATTAACAGGCCAGAATTTTACGATCTTAATGAACGTGATGGAATATAGCATGGTAGAAGGTCACTTAAGTACTGTGGAGCTAGACCATTCAAAGCTTTTTGCGTAGTTAACACATTTTTAAAATGAATATGAAATTTAACAGGTAGCCAATGTAACAATGATAAAATGGGGCTAATATGATCATATTTCTTGGTTCTAGTCAGCACTCTGGCTGCTGCATTTTGAACCAATTTAAGTTTTTTTATTGAACTTGCAGGACATCCTCCCAGTAATGGATTACAATAATCTAGCCTTGAGGTCATAGTTTTTCGGCATCAGCAACAGAGAGCAGTAGCACCTCAAACTTTCATGTTCACCAGCCATCAGCCAGCTCATATTATGATACATCTACTCCTGCATAGGCCCACCACCTCAACACAAGGCCAAACCAAATCATGTATGATAACAAGGTCAGTAATGAGAACAGGCTCCACAGACTGGGATTAATTTCCCTTTTTACAGTTGTCTTTTATGGTTCCCTGTCTTTTGTTTCATGTGCTCTAGCAGTGCGGAGCTGTTCTAAGTAGGCAGCACTTCATTAGGTCAGCCTGCAGGCGTGAAGGTTCCACTCATTACGGCACCCTGTACCTTCAGAGCCCCTGCACTGATGTAGCTTAATGGGATTGAGTATGGACTTAAGGACCTGATTGAGGCCATTTTCCAATTCCTCAATAATTAATATAGTCAGACATTTTGAAAATATTATTGGTTTTGAGTCAGTGGGCTTAAGGAGGAACTTCTGCTGACCAAGCAATCGCTTTCTCCATCTTTGTCGACTTCTGTCTGTTAGTATGTCCATTTGTCTCTATATCACACACTCAATTTTTTTCACCTTTCTCCTAGCTTACCAGCTTTGGGAAGAAGAGAGGGGGAAGAACATATACTCAAACAGGGTGAAAAGGTAAATTAGGTTGTCATGCTAATTTAGCGTCAGGTGACTGTGTAATTGAATGCATAAGGGAGGCAGTGGAGGCAGGCTGAACTTGACCCAGCTAAAATGAGCTGACCTTGAACTTCCCTCCCCCTTCCGCTACTCCTCGCAGACCCACTTGCACCAGCGACTGCCTATTTGCACTCCCGCTGCCCTCAAGATCCACGAGCTAGAGGTCAGCAAATTAAGCCAATAAACCTCTCTGCCTCTCTTCGGCTGTAGACATCACTTACATAAAAAAGGGATGCAAATTTTGACTCTTATCTAAAGGTAAATGCAGCATGAATTTATGAGAGATTGCTTTAAACGTTATGGTCCCACTTTATACTAGGTGTCTTTAACTACCAGTGGCGATATCTCAGGGCCAGCAAAGCCTTCTCTGCTGGCGTAACATGCCTAATAAATAAATATTTTTTCATCCTTTCATTCTCATTGACCTTTTTGTCTATGTATTTTCAATCGCTTTCCACTCCTAATTCATCTACAAACAAATAGCCAAAAACTAAAAGTTTATCCAATCAGAATTTATTCCTCGATGCTTACAAGCAAAGTGTGACAACTGTTTCACTGTTTCAAGCCATGCTCCTTAGCCGAAGCAGTGCGTGAGTCCGAGCTCCACCCCATCAGGCCTTCAGAATTTCCTCAGAATCCCTCAACACTGCAGTGAATATGCATCTAAAGTCAGACTGTCAGATTCATCAGCCAATCAGATTGATTTATTTGTTCTTGGTGGGTGTGATCTTTAGGATATGTCCCAGTCCAGGCCTTCTAGCTGGCCTTGAGTGACTCAATCACACTTTAAGTGATGTACGTAATTTGAAAGCGAGGAGCGTGAGATCTTGCTGACGAGTCGGCTGTGATCACTGCCTCATCACCATTGAGACAGAGATCCTTATGGAATTAAAAACCTGAGATATTCTGCATGATCGTGCGATTGATTAATTAAACAGGAAAGGAGGGCTGATTTTCACTTCAAGCAAATTGGTAAGTGCTTTTTGCATTGTTATAGCAACATCAGGAGTTTTCTAAGTGTAAATTAGGCTGCTTGAGCATTCAATGTTGGATCAAGTTTTGAAAAGTAACCAGGTACCCCGACAAAACAATTTATTGCAAGCAAAATTTAAATTGCAAGTATTATTAGAGAGCTTTTTCTTGGTGTTAGACCTCTTTGGTTCTGGCTTTCGTGCGTGGACATGTTTTTAAAATGTCAATTGGTATTATTAGGTGCTGCAACGTAATGGATGATAGGCATATGGTGTATTATTCATTGTGAAAGTGTGTTTCCTTAATGACATGAATCATACTGAAGGCCTAGACTTAAAATGCACAGGCCACGGCTGTTAACTACAGTGTACTTGCATTAAAAAAAATAAGCATTTGATGTAATGCACTTATTGTGTATACATATGTGTTTGCGAAAGATTTGAATTTGCTGCTACCAATGTTAGGGGATGGGTATTGTTAGGTTTAGGGATAGGTTTAGGGTTAGGCTACAGCTATAATTACTAGGGATGGGTGATACCACTTAATTTCTTATCGATTCCCATACCAAGTACTATCAAGGCCATTATTGCTGTTATCGATACCAATACCGGTACCTCTAATGTTTTAAAAAAACATTTATAGGCCTAAACTGAAAATGATTAAACTTCTATTTTTGTTTATCATTTATTAACAGCAATTACAGAACACTATCAATGTTTTAGCTACTTTTAATTTAAATAAACTTGTGTTTTTCAGCATTTCTGTGTGTTTTGATGAGCGGAAGGAGAGCTAGATTCAATCCTATGCTACTGTTTGCTAATATAATTTTTTTCCACTTCAAAGCTTATGATATGCATTCATTTTCATGGTATATAAATAAAATCACTATTTAAAAAAAAAAAGAAAAAAAATACATCAAATGAAATCGATTTTTTTTTTTTTTTTATGAGGATTGGATAAACAAATTAATGGTAATTTAGGATCGATCCACCCATCTCTAGTAATTACATTCTGGCGCTTTAAATGTAAGTACAAAGTAACAAGTTTTTACCCAATAAGTATATCGAATCAAATTCTTTAACTTTTTTAAATAGTACATAGTAGTTAAAGACACAAAGTAGGTCTTATTTTACGGTAAACAGTATGTTACGTATAACTTTTGAGTGTGTTGTTTCACTGCGGTTTTTTTTTTCATGTCATTTTCAGTGACATTGTTCATGAATTGTCCATGCTTGTGTACTGTGTTTTGCACATGGCATACAAACAGTTTTTTGATCGAAGTGGAATGAAAATCTTTTTTCTAAAGCTCTTGTCTTGTTTGCTTTAGTGCTTGCGCTGGAACAGATCCCTCCCGCCGCTTCTCGGAATGTCTTTTAAATAATTCACAACACAATCACACCTGTTTTCCCCCGATCAAAAGATGGATATCACAGGTCATCCATTCTTCCCGATAAAGGTGACCTCTCTTTTCTCCTTTCAAAAGACAGCTGTGATCGCTCCTTAGTTCAGCTTTCCTAAAGGACCTTTGCTCTTAGGAAAAGTCAACTTTTACCTTGTGTACTCTCTCATTATGTTTTGCATCCAGGCCTGGTGACCTTCTCCTAACTGTGCGGGAGATTTATTGCTTTAAACACAGCTTCTAAGCATGGGGAAACAGTGTACTGCTCATGTCATTAGGAGAAAGAGAAGAGGAGGAGTGTGTGCAAGGTGTGTGTGGGGGTGTTGAGGTATAGGATTTAATCAGAGACACAATGAGGGGATGGAAAGAAGGAGAGAACATCTAAGGGATAAGGGCACAATGAGATGCCAGAGATTGAAAGTAGCATAGAGTTTTCTGGCATGTGGGCTTACGTGGGAGTGAGCGTGTATGTGTGTGACACGGAAACAGAGCGCACAGAATTCATTAGCATGGGGGAAAGGCAAGAGAGGAGGATTTGAAGGACAGCCGTGATCTGTCTGTCCGTGTGTGAACTTTATGAAAGTGATGTCAATTAAAAGCTCCCTTTAAGACAGCAATGTCCATAGGAGTGGGAATCTGCAAAGACTTGGCAATATCGATATCAGGGCCATGAGACAATAAGTGTGTTTTTCTTCAAAACTGTGATATATAAGTGCCCCACATGGTCTTCTGCTATCAGAGCCCATCTGCCTCATGGTTGTGCATTTTAAGATGCTGTTCTGCTCAGTACAATTGTACAGAGTGGTTATCTGAGTTACTGTAGCATTTCTGTCAGCTCAAACCAGACTGGCCATTCTCCGTTGACCTCTCTTATCAACCAGGTGTTCTCATCCGCAGAACTGCTGCTCACTGGATGTTTTTTTGTTTTTGGCACCATTCTAAGTAAACTCTAGAGACTGTTTGCATGAAAATCCCAGGAGATCAGCAGTTAGAAAAATACTCAAACCAGCCCGTCTGCCATCAACAATCATGCCACGGTCCAAATCACTGAGATCACATTTTTCCTCATTCTGATGGTTGATGTGAACATTAACTGAAGCTCCTGACCCATATCTGTGTGATTTTATGCAATGCACTGCTGCCACATGATTGGCTATTTAGATAATCGCATGAACAAGTAGGTGTACGAGTGTTCTTTATAAAAAGTGCTTAGTGATATATTTCAATTTGATTTACTCACTTTGTTTCTCATTCATATTCAATGTTTTTTTTTTTTTTTGCGCAATGAGTACTTAGTTGCAGTTTACTTCATCATAGAGCCATCAAAATAACATGGAGCATAGGCATGTCAGTGTCACTAAAAAAACATAAGGAAATAGTGAACATTTGTTCCAGTGCCTTTATCATAGCATCAAAACCCTTGCAAACTATGTTGCTGAACAGCAGAAATCCGAAAGTGATAGACTTCTAAAGTGATAAAAATCTAGTTTTTCTCCCAAAAATCTTGAACGTGAAAACTGAACTACAAATATTGATTATTAGGATATTGATATCATATTGTGAGGTAAAATATCACAGTACTTTGAAATATTGATGATTTCCCCCCACCTCTAATTAATTGTGTATTTCATGATACATTTTGGTCTTAATATTAGATTTTTGCCAAACAGGTCTTATCCAATAATTCTAAAAGACTCCATTCTAATAATTCTAAAACAAACATTATAATAATAATAATAATAATAATAATAATAATTCCTTACATTTATATAGCGCTTTTCTAGGCACTCAAAGCGCTTTACATAGTATAGGGGGACTCTCCTCAACCACCACCAGTGTGCAGCATCCACCTGGATGATGCGATGGCAGCCACAGTGCGCTGGTACGCTCACCACACACTAGATATTGGTGGAGAGGAGAGAGTAGAGTGATACAGCCAATTAATGGATGGGGATTATTAGGAGGCCATGACTGAGAAGGGCCTATGGGGGAAATGTATGCCTGTATAATGCCTAAGCATCTTTAGATAATCATCACATTCAGTGAGGGAGTCATGCCCTATAGTGAATGTGCTCATTTCCAAATGGGAATCAATGGGAATATTAAGTAAGATTCATTGCTTTTTCTTCAGTTTTAGCCATATGTCACAGCTACTGTAGACATTTCAGTCCAAACATGGCAATATGGATTGTGCTGTTTTAGAGATGATGGTTCCTAAGAGTGGTTCGGTGCTTGTAATAAAAGGCAGTCCATTTCTACCCCTCACTGGCGGCTTTGTTCAGCTGCGGCACAGTTTGGAGATGGATGGAGCCATGTGGGTAAAGCCGCTTCACTTTCCCACTGCTGGTGCCTGCCTGTCACACCAACTCTCACTAGGCCAATTAATTATGATGGCCTACTTATGATGTTTAATTGTGATGATTTATAGAGTAAATAAATATATTTGCGAGGACAACATCTGCTCTGTCGGGATGAAAAGGTCTTAATTTCTGCTTCTGTTATTTTTGTTTCATTGTTTATTACAAAGAAAAACAGGACATAAAATAAACAAATAAAATAAAATTAAGCATGCTCATTAGGTGCTGCAAAGGGAGGGAGGTAGAAATTTGAAATAAATTATTTTAAGGTTTACAGATTAGTGGCTAGAGATGTCATCTGCAATGAAACTTTGCTGGTGTCATCAGTTGCAGAATGGAAGGTGAAACCATATAGCGATAAATTTGACTACACTGTGTGAATTGTAAATGAACTATAAATGTTGTTTTGTAATAATATAACCTAAACATTTTACTTTATGTGGAAATATGTAAATTTACTGGCTTTATTGAAGTCAAATATATCGTTTAAATATCACTGAATCAACCTGATGATATTGTGTTACACCAATGAAAGTATTTTTTAAGCATCAGATCATGAAATATACAAGGTCCTGACTTAGGTCTAAGCAACTGCACTTATTCGCTTTTTACACTAAATGGCTGCCTTAACTGCTTCATTAATGCTTTATATTCAGTGCAGGTCTAGTTATCCAGCCCACAAAAGGACTCATCTCATGTTAAGGTTGCAATGGTGCCATTGTTTCCTGAAGAAGTTACTTTCACATTTAGCTGTTCATCACATATCTTCAATTAAATAATTAATTTAGAGCTTCAGCTAAACGAAAATATATCTGTTTTGGGTTGAATTGTTAGTCTTGGCAATGCTTGTGTCTCTATTTTAAAAAATGCGAGTCCTTGTGTGTGCGTGTATGTTCAGAGGTTCACACATGCATGAAGCGAGCAGCCCCCTGGTTAGCGGGACTGGCCGGGACAAGGGCTTGACCCTTTCTCTGACCCCTCATCATTTCCGCCGGCAGGTGACGCTGGCAATTACAGCCCCGACTACTGGCCACATCCGGCTGCTTCTGTAGGGCCTGTGATGAATTGCAAATGGCTGGCACCCAGCGCACAACTCCAAACTCAAATAAATCTTCAGCGTGTAATAATGACAGGAGCAGGGAGAAGACTGGCAGCTATAACAAGGCAGCTAGTGTCACCCACTTACACCAGGCTTTCAAGATCCATCATTACCTGCCAGGCCCCATGCTAAGGTGAGCCGGACATGCAGGCCCAAAAGAACGATGTGTTGTTTGCAGTGGAACATCCAGCCAGTCCCATCTGGCATGCTGCAAATGGAATTTCCCCCCCCTCTTCTTACCCCCTTCTCAGACCAGTCTGACTGCAGCTGTCTGTCATGTACATCGTATCGGACATCGAATCTCAGCGAGACTGGACCAGGCTTTGTACACCAATGGTTCTTAGCTTACGTGCACAATGATGATGATCATGGATGATAGTTGTGACCTCTTGATTACAATGGATTGCTTTTTTTATATATTTATTTTTGGCAATTTTATTGCTACTTTTATTTAGAGAGAGAGGATAGGAAATGTTGGGAAGAAGACTGAGAACAAGCCCACATGAGCGACACAATCATGTGCAGAGCAGTGTCAGAGCATGTGCGCTAACCAATAGGCCATGACTCTGAAAATGGATAGCTTTTTTAAAACAAATTTCTTAAAATATGTAGTTTGTTTTCTTTTTTTTATTTCTTTGTGACCAGACAAAATCAACCTTCCATTTGCAGTATTTGTTTTTAATTAATCTCTCACACAATGAGCATTAACTGATCACAAATGCCTTGAGTCAATACTTCTTTTGAGTAATAAACCCTCTCAGAGATCAAGCAGCTTGCTGCACCATTCATGTGTGTGGCTCATCAGTGACCTGTGAGTCCTGGACCCAGACCCTGAGAATCCACTCTCCTCTTTGTATTGTGTGCGGTGATAAATCTTTAGCTCCCTGAGTGGTGTTGGACTGATGCAGATGGGTGTGTGGGGTGAGAGGGTGATGAAGCAGGACCTAACCATGGCCCTTCTCTTTTCCTGCCCTGCACTGACTCTCTCTGGACTCTGATTGCTGTATAAACAGAGGTGTCAGGAGCTGCAGATATCACGAAGTGAAATTTAGGCAATTTGTTTCCACCCAGTCAAAGACTGTTCTCTGGCCTATTTTTGGAGGCCCCTTTGGTGGCCTTACCATATTTCCACATAATTTATGGTGGCACTGTAACATATGGACATTTTATCACTGTCCGGACCCACACTCCCTCTTGAATGTTATGTTCTCAGCATTGCTGTTGCTGCTGCTGCTGCTGCTCTCTCTCTCTCTCTCTCTCTCTCTCTCTCTCTCTCTCTCTCTCTCTCCCTTTTCTTCTTTTCCCACACACAGAACTTCACACTCCCTCAATTGTTTTTCTTGCTGTTTTGAACTTTTTAGTCTTTCACAGTTCATTTTAGTCTTTTTCTAAAAATTATTTTTGTTGGTGTAACCTGATTTTAGTTTGAAACTTTTTTTTATATACAGTTGTGCTCAAAAGTTTGCATACCCTGGCAGAAATTGTGAAATTTTGGCATTGATTTTGAAAATATGACTGATCATGCTTTCAGTCAGTCTTTTATTTAAGGATAGTGATCATATGAAGCCATTTATTATCACATAGTTGTTTGGCTCCTTTTTCAGTATCATAATGATAACAGAAATCACCCAAATGGCCCTGATCAAAAGTTCACATACCTTTGAATGTTTGGCCTTGTTACAGACACACAAGGTGACACACACAGGTTTAAATGCAATTTAAGGTTAATTTCCCACACCTGTGGCATTTTAAATTGCAATTAGTGTCTGTGTATAAATAGACAATGAGTTTGTTAGCTCTCACGTGGATGCACTGAGCAGGCTAGATACTGAGCCATGGGGAGCAAAAAATAACTGTCAAAAGACCTGCGTAACAAGGTAATGGAACTTTATAAAGATGGAAAAGGATATAAAAAGATATCCAAAGCCTTGAAAATGCCAGTCAGTACTGTTCAGTCACTTATTAAGAAGTGGAAAATTCAGGGATCTCTTGATACCAAGCCAAGGTAAGGTAGACCAAGAAAGATTTCAGCCACAACTGCCAGAAGAATTGTTTGGGATACAAAGAAAAACCCACAGGTAACCTCAGGAGAAATACAGGCTGCTCTGGAAAAAGACGGTGTGGTTGTTTCAAGGAGCACAATACGATGATACTTGAACAAAAATGAGCTGCATGGTCGAGTTGCCAGAAAGAAGCCTTTACTGCGCCAATGCCACAAAAAAGCCCAGTTACAATATGCCCGACAACACCTTGACACGCCTCACAGCTTCTGGCACACAGTAATTTGGAGTGACGAGACCAAAATAGAGCTTTATGGTCACAACCATAAGCGTTATGTTTGGAGAGGGGTCAACAAGGCATATAGTGAAAAGAATAACATCCCCTCTGTGAAGCATGGTGGTGGCTCACTGATGTTTTGGGGTGTGTGAGCTCTAAAGGCATGGGGAATCTTGTGAAAATGTATGGCAAGATGAATGCAGCATGTTATCAGAAAATACTGGCAGAAAATTTGCATTCTTCTGCACGAAAGCTGTGCATGGTACGCTCTTGGAATTTCCAGCACGACAATGACCCTAAGCACAAGGCCAAGTTGACCCTCTAGTGGATACAGCAGAAAAAGGTGACGGTTCTGGAGTGGCCATCACAGTCTCCTGACCTTAATATCATCGAGCCACTCTGGGGAGATCTCAAACGTGCGGTTCATGCAAGACAACCAAAGACTTTGCATGACCTGGAGGCATTTTGCCAAGACGAATGGGCAGCTATACCACCTGCAAGAATTTGGGGCCTCATAGACAACTATCACAAAAGACTGCACACTGTCATTGATGCTAAAGGGGGCAATACACAGTATTAAGAACTAAGGGTATGCAGACTTTTGAACAGGGGTCATTTCATTTTTTCTTTGTTGCCATGTTTTGTTTTATGATTGTGCCATTCTGTTATAATCTACAGTTAAATATGAATCCCATAAGAAATAAAAGAAATGTGTTTTGCCTGCTCACTCATGTTTTCTTTAAAAATGGTACATATATTACCAATTTTCCAAGGGTATGCAAAATTTTGAGCACAACTGTATATAGTGCCCTTTTAAAGATGTTTTTTTTTTTTTTTTTTTTTTTTTAAGTGCTTTACGAAAGACATCTATATAAACATAAATGTTCACATTCTGTACACACTGTACATCCCCTATTATGTCCCGTATGACAGAGTTTACTGTATTTGAAGCATATTTTCTTAGATTGTGGTGGTTTTAATTCAGAATGGTTAAAAACATTTTCAAAAGTGTCAGACGAATAAAACAAACTCAGACAAGATTTAGTTTTAGAGATTTTATTAAAAATAGATTTTAAAAACCTTATGTAAGTTTTTAAATCACTATATCTTTTTATTACATTTTTAACCTGGCTTTCACCATGAAAATGGTAGCTGGCCTGGCATTTAATCACAAAGAAATAAACATACTTGTGACCTAATGTAGTCAGTTTGATTCAGTAATATAAAATATTTTTTTTATTTGAATATAACATAATATATTTTCTGTTACTAAATTGAACAATTTTAGGTTTCATTTTCACAGATGAAGGTCCCTAGCAGTAAAATACATAAAGTATAGAATGTTTTTCACCTGCTACTGAGTTAAGATGCTCTGCTAATTAAGCAGTGCCCAGCGCATGTTAGATCCATCACTGTAGTGTCGACTGATAATTTGCTGGCATTTACATGGTTGATGCTTCTTAAAGCTCTGACAATGGCATGTGAGAGGAGTGATGAATGTCTGACTGGACACTTACCATTTCTAGGACTGCATGTTCTGTGTATGTTGAAAAGATGTAAAGTTTTACCAGTTCACTGCTGTGACACATTTACTGTTTCCTGCCTAGAAGCTTCTTGGGTTTTTATTATTAAAACTTAATTGGACTGACTGTATCTGATTGTTCATAGTTATTCCATGAAGAACTCTTGCATCACTGAAATGCAAGCAAACTGAATGTATTAAAAATTAATAATAGTTGCTATATAGATATTGTTTTTAGTCAGTATTTCTACCTGCATTTATTTAATGACGAAACCTTAATTAACAAAATATAATTAATTTAAATAATTTAACAAAATATTTAGCAAATTTTTGTATGTTAACTTATATTTGTACAAGATTCCTAAAATAAATACAACCTGATTTTCATTGAATAACACAATGAAATTGAAAAAATAGAATATAGCTATCACACAACTTTAATTAATAAAAAATGCTGGATTGTTGTGTTGTGTTTAAATTGCCGTGCAGCTGGACAAATGATTTATTTGGTGTATTTCAGTATCTTCAAGCATATTTTTCAGTCCCAAATTGCACTTATTAGACACATGCTGCTGTTTCTCAGGACTCTTTGAAAGAAATTCACAGATGCTAACCGGCAGTCTGGCTGCGTTTAGTTAATGGAGGAGACACGTTACTGATGTCTCCCTCTCTGACACGTTGGAGCCGTAACCTTCACAGACAGGATAGCAGTGTGTTGCTGAATCACACTCTCTACATTTATGAACATCAGCATCAAAGCTATGGCTTTCAGACGAAACTGGAAATTCCCTGTCCTCAGACACACACTGACATGGATGTCTGTTTTTGTCACATGACTGCGTTCATATGAGGTCATGACATTATCACCTCATCACTTGGTTTTAAAATTATATTTTTATAAATCTACTGCTAAATAAATTGCTTTATTATCAGAGTTTTGATGAGAATTTTTTATTTAAAACAATTCTGCTTCTTTTTAGCTACATAACACTGAAAGTTTGCTGAATATTAATAATGAATCAGAAGGAATTTTAATAATGAATCTGAAACCATTTTGACAAAATAGAATTCATTTTATAAAATATAATAAAATAAATGCAAAACAGTAGTATAATTACATTAGAGTAGTACAAAACAATAAAAGAAGCAGGAGACATTGTAGAACAAGCAATATTTAATTTTGTATAGCTTTTTTTATTCAACTAATGACATGCAACCTGTTCACATGAAAACATGTTTTTACAACAAAAATAACTTAACTTTTTTTTTTCCTTCAAAATAATTAGTTTTTTCAAAACTCCTTGTTACAGTATATAGGCATCTTATAGGCAAATACATACTGAATATGCATATATAGGCAAATTATATAGGCTCACAGTAGATTTAAAGAACTTAAAATTCTACCTAATTTTATTAGGATTATCTTTTGCTTTATTTGATTTAAGTTAACAAATGCTCATAAAACCACAAAATTTAAATAAGGAAATGTAAAATATTCCTAATGATTATTTCCATGGTCGATTTGTGAGATGCTTTGCTTTTTTGTTATTGAGGAATGGCTTACTCTGACATTGAGATGATTAAAATTTTTAAAGTCCTTGGTGGGAATGAACTCAGTCCCCATTAAAACACAGAAAGTGGTACATATTTGTTGTGCCTCACAAAAATGGAGAGAGTCAAAAGCGAGCCTCTGATAAATGTTCCCACTGCGCCGTACTATTGATTATTTCTCCAAAAAAGCTCCCCCAAGGACCCACTCTCTGTTTATACAGCCATTCGTTCACATCAATATATCTATCCTGTATTTTGATGCCACCGCTCATGAGGGTGGCTCTTATGAAATCACAGTGACCACATCACTTGTGCTGTCTCATGAAAGTCTAAATTTATATAACTTCAAACAGTAACAGCATTTGTACAGAACTAGCAATTCGTAATAGAGGGTTTAAAAAGGTTGTTTTGGCTTTTTTTGGTATATGGTGGGAAGGCATAGAAATGTAGATGTGGTAACGTGTGTGTGGGTGTAATAGTGTGTGACGGCCAGGGTCAACATTGTGGGTGGATGTTAGATGTTGTTTTGGACCCCCCACCCAATAATATGTGTATGAGAAAGAGAAAATGAAAATAAAAAGAAGAGAGGGAGAGAGAGTGAAAGTGAGTGTGTGTGTGTGTGTTTTGCATTGCAGGGCTGCTGCACTGTGACTCATGTTGCCCTCAGTTAGCCAGCAGAGGCCACTCACAGCATATCATACAGCTGACAGTCAGACGATGCACACGAATCTGACTGCATTCACCAGTACAGACACACTCCCAGAATCAGATGTGCACATTCACTTCACATACAGATTCATTAACATGCTTTACAAATTAACACAAAGTATTCCCTTAAAAGAACACTGCGTTAGTTATGCATGCATATATTGAAAATTAAACTCTTTCTATGAAAAACAGTTTTGTATTAGCATTTTATTGTCTGTTAATAAAATAAAATTTCTACATGATGATGTGCGATCTGATAATCATGAGCCCTTTAATAATAATGTAATTTTTCTGTATTACATATTTAGAATGACATTATTCATATTTTATAATCTCTTAAGTATGTCTTTGTTTGAGCTTTCTAGGCAGATCTGATGCAGAAAATCATCAGTCAGTTGCTTGTAAAAGCTGGTAAAAGATTTATCCATGAAAAAAATATTAATAAAAAATAATATTAGCTGGAGTCTGGACAATCGATCGGATGATGAATAATGCGAGACATGTGGATTACAGGGGAGAGCCGAAAGGCAGAAAATACAGTTGTCATTTTGCTTAAGCGCACCATGTTACACTGCCATCACAGGGATCTAAAATTACCTAAGAATGTCATCTTATAGATTTATCACACTCACAGTTATGGCTTCTTTTTTTTTTTTTTTTTTATTTATGCCCTAATATAGTCCTGTGAATTTTTTTAATAATTCATGAGTCTGTAATGTTTTTTTCAGTTTATATATGCCTAATCAAAATGGAAATATTTTTAATGATTTAAAAAAGCATGCAATATTGCTGTTTTAATGTTAAGAAATTATGTTAATTGTTATTTCACCCAGAAATGAAAAGTTTTTAACATTTATATTGTTGCAAACCTGTATTACTTTCCTTCTTCTGTGGAACACTAGGAGAAATGTTGAGGAATGTTAATGCTGCTTTTTCCCTGACACATTCAAGTCTTGACTTGACAAGTTGACTTGACTTGACACATTGAAAGTGAATTAGTCCCTGTTAACATTGTCTATCATCTCCTTTTGTGTCCTATTAATAAAAGAAACTAATACAGGTTTGAAACAACATGAAGTTGAGTAGATGTTGTCAGAATTTTCATTACAACTATCCTTTGCAAGCTAGTTTCCTTCTTTGACAGTTATAAGATAACTACCAACATTTAGTTGTATTAACAATATATATATATATATATATATATATATATATATTTTTTTTTTTTTTTTTTTTTTTGAAGAGTCGATGGCAACCTGATCAAAGTCTTATTCTTTAAAAACTCAGAACAGTTCTGGTGTAAGATGCACAGTGCTGGTCTCGTCTCCCTGTGCAACTTAGCGGCTCATCCTGTCATACAGAAGCATGTGGTATGCCATTGATCCACCAGAGAAATTAAAAAAGGGAAGTGTTTCTGTCAGCCTAAGCCCAGGATTCACAACCCAATCCACCATGGAGGACTAATGAAATCATCCTAATCCTACCACGTCCCCTCACACTTCTAATGCACATTCATTCACTATTCTGTCTTTACCAGGGAAAAGGGAAGCCAAATCAATATGATCCACAGCTTTGAAACCGTGAGGATATAAAGAGAGAGAGGAAATAAAGCCTTAGAAATGAAGACATATGTGCTGGTTTCGTACATTTCGTCTCATTCTGCATGCTTTATTCAATTGGCTGTAAGTAAAGGAAATATCACACTGATGAAGGCATAGAATACATCTAATCACTCTTTCAGTATGCGCCTTGTCTTTTTCTCACTCTCTCTCTCTTGAGGAAATTCCAGCCTCCAGAATGAATCTTTTCCTGTAATCGGTCCCAGAGGCTGTGTCATAATTCTGTATACAGTAACACGGTAATGACATTCCAATAATCATACGCATCATAAACCCAGCCTTTTGGGTCCGCAGAGTGAGGACATTTAGATGCATGGTGTCATGACCTGTAATGTTACAATGATGTGACTGGCCATAATCCCACCATGAATGTGGGTTTTACTCACTTTTTATAAAAGTTTCCCCCCTATTTCAGTAATACCTGCAACATTTGAGATTATTTAGGGAAATATGTTTTATGTTTATTAAAACAAAATCTAATTAATGCACACCATCAACACACTCACACTAAAGGGGGTCGCACACTGGATGCATCTGGCAGACGACACGGCGCGTTATAAAATTCTGTTCATTGAACTCATTGAACTGTTTTCAATGAAGGTACACACACCACCGCCACTACTCGGCATCTGTCGCGGCGCCCAGCTATGACTCCGGAGGCTGCTCAAATTTCTGCTGTGCCACGGAGCGTAACTCGCATATTTTCCATTAAATTCAACCCAAATCATTATCAAAGGACATAGATTATTTACTTTAGCGTATTTCATTCTTTTACAAGGGAAAAACCTTGGTAAATTTTGTGTGTACTGTCTGCAACCTGAACCGCAACGACGTGTCCCGTGTTTGATACCTGTGCCGTGTCCTAGCTGTGGTGTGACGCGGCGTGGCGCTTCTCGTCCAGTGTAGAATTTATTAACTTGGTCACCGTAAATCTAAACATTATTTATCCTTTAGTTATGTGTGTATTGTATATAGTTAGTAGCTTTTATCACAGCTTGCCAAGCACACACACTCAAAAAATTTATTTTTGCAGGTTGTACAGTTTACTTAATTAAAATGAACTAAAGTAACACAATTCTAGAACATTTTGCCTCAACTTGATTTCATTGCGTTCCATCCAATTAAATTTGTAAAATTTAAGTTTACTTAATCCATTTGAGTTGAGACTACATGAATACTTAATGAAACTGGGTAGGGGATTTCCATTTCCAGCATGCTTTGAATGGGGCTGGATGGGGTGAATAAAAATTTAAATGAAGTGTTATTTTTATGCATGTTTGAGCAAGATGAGAAAATGAGGAGATTTGTTCATGTTTAATGTTTTATATATATATATATATATATATATATATATATATATATATATATATATATATATATATATATATATATATATATATATGTTGGTATTTAAAAATATTTTCTGTTAGGCTAGAGTTTTGGGGGTTAACATTGAGGTGAAGATTAGCATTTGTGCTTAACTTGAGGTTGGACTTTCACTTTCTGATTCTTGATTCAAGTATTGCTTAGCTCCAAAAGCAGTTGCTATCAAATTGACAACCTTTCCACTGTCCTTACACTTACTCACCTGGCATGTACTATTAATTTATCAAATAATTTAAAATAAACATTATTAAATTGAGTTTGACGAACCTAACAAAGTTGAGTTAAAACAACTCAGTTAAATTTACCTAATTTAACTAAATTATGTTGGCTCAATGAAATTATTTAACTTAAATGTAACTAAATTAAACTAAAACCTAACAAAGTTGAGTTAAAACTACTGAAGTACATTGAATTGACATAATTTAACTATATTATATTGGCACAATGAAAATGTATTAATTTGAATTAACAAAATTAAATTGTGTGTAAAAAAACTTTCTCAAATTCAATTAAGTAAGGGTAATGGCTTCATTTTTTGAACGCACATACTTCCACTTCTCAAAAGACTAATTTCTTAAACCCACAGGTAGTAAACAACCAATTTTATTTACAAGAAAAGCCTCAGCTTCCGTCAACCTCATGTTTTTTCTTCTAGCAGTGTGAGGGAGAGAGCCCAGCGCAGAGTCGTATTGTGATATTTGTGCCAAGATAAGTCTATAAATAAGATTAATACAGCGTAGAGGAGGTTGTCGGCAGGCCAGGCTAAAGGAAATAAGTTGGCTGTGAACAGAGAATACTGTAAACTGAATGAATCAGTGGGGTCCAGGGCCAGATAATGTGATCATGAGTCCATGTAACTCACCATGACAATGGGCGCAGGCTTCTCTGCCTCCATGCCTCACTGTTGAGAATGGATTACAGAGCTCCAGTGGCACGCTGTAGACCTATTTTCAACCTGCCACTGAGATAGCAGCCAGATTAAAGTCCACACATACGCAAACACACACATATAGCCAGCCAGAACATAACCAGACATTCACAGTTACATGGACATGAGTCTATACACTCCACAGACACACTTATGGACATACAAGCATGAGTAAAAGTGGTTGTACAGATGTATAGCTGTCTGTTAAAACCCACAGATTTGTGCTGAGTCATACATTGTCAAGCATATGTTTGTAGAACATATTCTGGGGTGCAAGAGTCCACTAGAGAGAATGGTTCTATTTAAAAAAAAAAAAAAAAAATTAATTAGTGACTAAGGAATAGTGGATTTGAAGAAAAAATAAATGATGATAAAAAATAATAAAGCAAAATAAAGTATGTAAAATGAAGAAATATGTAAGATTCTGCACTTATCACTTTGGTGAATAATCAAAAAGGCAATTTCTGTAAAAATGGACCATGTTAACTCCTTTATACAAGTCAGATTTCTTTGCTTTCATCAAAGCACACAAGTTGCTCTTTGTAAAATTCTCAAATCATGCTGCGATAACATGGATCATCAGGTTTTAAACAACTTTAAACAATCTTTGGAGTCCATGCTTGAATATACTGGGAACATACCAAATACTAGGACATTCAGAAACATTTTACTGAAATTGTTAAAGAAATATTTTGGTTAAGCCCTAAGTTAAGCTCAATCAAGCAAAAATCAAGGTTACAGTGAGGCACTTACAATGGAAGTGAATGGAATTTTAAATCATAATTTTTACAGTCGTTTTAGAGTTTCGATGATGTTGACATTACATCGTCATGGCAACAAAGTTGTAAAATTGGCTATAAGTTCACACAGAAAAGGTTAGTAAGTGATTTTACCACACTAAAATCATGTTAACACACACATTGTTTATGTCTTGTGGCTATACTTTTGAAACAGTGAGTATTTTAACATTTACTGATTGGCCCCATTCACTTCCATTGTAAGTGCTTTACTGCAACCCAGAGGGGCAAATCAAAATGTATTTTTGTGGTAATCAATATTATGCCACAAATGTTGTCAGTTGAGTTTAATGTGTATTGAATATTCCTTTAAGCTGATAATATGATTTGTAATCATTTTTTAATATTTTAATATTTTTAATACTATGAAAGTGAATGGGGACTGTCCATAAACATTACACACTGTTTTAAAAGTGTAGCAACAAGACAGAAATATTATAGATGTTAACATGATTTTAGTGTGATAAAATAAGGTATTTAACAGCATTATGTCATTTGCCATACTACGTATGTCGTCATGACAACAAAGTTGTTATAAAGGATATAACTTTACACAGATAAGATTAGTATGTTATTTTATCAAACAAAAATCATCTTAACACATATAATGTGTATATCCTGTGGCTATACTTTTGAAAGAGAAAAGTGCTTTATTGTAACTGTGATTTTTGCTTAAAAAAAAAAAAAAAAAGGATGAGTCTAAATAATTTTCTTCTGGTAATTTACATTAGCATGAATGCTGCCAATTGAGCTTAACTTGTACTGAACCTGGAACGTTCCTTTAAATTATAAAGTGCAAAATAGAAGCATTTTCACTAAACTGTATATCTTACAGTAATATAACGCAAGCATGCTCATTATCAGAATACAGTATGCAAATCAATTCAGAGGACACGCTTACATGCCTTTGCTTCGATAATCTGCAGGCCACAGGCAAATACACTCACTACACAATGTGAGAAACACTCACACACAATCCCAGAGACTGCATCTGACAAGTTTTCATTGGCCTGTTGTATGGATTGGTATATTCACAGAAGTAATCCTTATTACTCACAGTCCTCAGGGACCCATTTATATTGATTTCTCTACCTCCCTCATTTTTTCTCACTTTTTAATGCTTATTCCATGAATCATTTGGCTTTCCACACTCTCACATGCATATTACACACATTCCAATTCTCTCTCGTTCTCACACACGAATGCGCACAGAGAGCGAACCTCATACGCTCTTTATCTCTGCATCAAGTTGCCTCCTGGTGCTTGCCAGTGATTTCAATAAGTTGTGGGTTTAACTGCGTTATTTAAACCACTAAGAGCTGAATGACACATAAAAACAACAACAAATGACTATATAGTCGGTCTCTGCTGCAATTAGGTTAAAGTATGATTAAATACGAATGTGGTCTGGTTGATGGTGTGTAATTTTGGCCTGGCAGGAGGTTGTGGGAGGCCAAGATGATAAGAGTTTGTGTGCATGTGCGTGTTTGTGCTGTCTGCCGGTGGAGCACTTCATTACTGGTGTGTGTACACTTGGCACGTGGTGGGAGGGAGATAGCCTCCCTGAGGAAGAGCGCACTGCATCTTCCCCCTGCTGACAGCCCCGCATACATCACCACCCTCCTTCCAGTCAGATGCACTTCTCCCTCCACACTCTCCTTTTATTATCCATTTATTCCCCTTGCTCTTTCTGTCTCTTTCCCTCTCTGACCTCTCTCTATGTTACACCCCCTTTTAGTCACCCATTTGATTTTTGTTTTGTTTTGGTTCGACTCTGTTGCATGTCTGTGAATGTCTCATTATTATCGCTGAGTACAATGTCATTACTGTTCACAACTTACCCTTACTGCTTTTCTTCGTTATTAAGACTGGTGCCTCTAAAAAATTGTCCATGTTGACACACCGTAATTAGGGGCCATTCACAAAGGACATAATCTAACGTTCCATCTGCGCTAGTTTTTAACTGTTTGTCTATACAAACAAATGTATCAGGAAGTCTTTGGTTGCTGTTTTTACAATGCCATGTCAAGTTAAAAGTAGTTCAACTTTTAAAAAACGGATCTTGAGACACCTGAATTCTGTTTCATTCTATTATGCTGCATCTAGCTGTTATTTGGAATGTGTCCTGTGTGAATGGCCCATAAATACAGACTAAAATCCATGACCTGTACACCTGTTTTTAATCTCTCATCTCATCTCCTCTCCGTATATTATAAGATAAGATAATTTGAAGGTGGACGCTGCCCAAAACATTTGAATTTTAGGTTGAATCAGAGCCTGTGTTTTCATTTCATCTTTTCTTTTTTTCTCTTTTTTTGCTTAATGTGTTGCACCATCAAGGCAATCAATACCATCATGGCAAATATTGATATCAGATATTTCCCAGACTATGAAGCAGTATCCCATTGAATGCATAGATTACCATGCTTTGTTTTTTTTTTTTCCTGCTGCCTTTTTCTAAGCAGTAGCAGCAGGCATGTAATCACACCAGAGAGGAACTTAATGACATGAAAGAGAATTGATTTTCCAGAAAGAGATTCAACTTTGATAAGGTATTAATACAAGAGAGAAAATGCTGTGAATCTTCATTATGTTACTTTGATATGCACCGGCACCATCATTAACAGAGAAAACGAATGAAAAATGAATCTTGAAAATAGATTCTCACTTTTGAGAGGGAGATAGAATTAGGTGTCTAGTTAAAAGAGTCAGCAATATGGTGGTTTGTAAGTTATAATAACATGATTTCCTTGAAGATAATGCTGAAATTAGATAAAGGTGAAGATACAGTGAAAGCTTTGGCTCAGTTTTTACCATTCTGGTAAGGCAGATCAAACAATAAGAAATCTAAGGAGAGATGGAATGGTGTGAAAGCTTGAAATTAAATTTGCTGACTTGACTATTCATTTTGAAGAGTATTACTATAGATTTTTCGGATCATGGAAGAATGGCTGTACTGCTGGAATGTTTTTTTTTTCATTCACTTCTTTCTTTCTGTCTTTCTTTTTTTCTTTCTTTCTTTCCAGTAACATTAAACAGTAGGGCTGGGCGATATGGCCAAAAATATTATCAAGATATTCTTTTTCATATTGTTCTATATAGATATTTATCACGATATGCATTCACATTTGCACATTGCACTTTTGTTTCTTTCTTTTCTTTTTTTTTTTTTTTTTTTTTCAAGTTGGCAAAAGAAAAGAAGAAAGAAAAATCATAAACAGTCAAAATAGTCTATTCAAAACTACATTGGGGGCTCAGAGACTGGGGGATCTGAGGGATCTTCTACCAAAAATGTTTAATATTTTATAGAGTTTCTCAATCAAGTGCAGTTGGATGTGAATGTTAAAAGATCATCTGTTCATTTTGAAGCATAATGACAGCATTTCATTTTTACATTCAAAATATATTTATATTTCATTACATTCAGATAGCAAGTATGGGGGCATAGATGCCCTTGTGACTGAGGAATGATACTGTATGGGGGTTCAGGGGTATCCCCTGAGAGAAAATTTAAAAAATCCAAAAGTATGAATGGACCATTTTTATATTTTCATTAAAGTGAGAAAGACTAGGCTACAGACTAATAATTTTACTGACTTTCCTTGTCATCTATGCCAGAGATGATGACATCTGATTAATTTCACAAAATTAGAGCAGAAATCAATTTGTTTATTATTAAAGGCTCGTACCATGCTGATTAATAAAGCTAAATTTGAAGGAAAAAAACTTTATGGTCTAAAGGTGCTGTGGAACCACGTTAACTTATGCGGCGCCTCATGTCTACTCACTTGTGGAGAAAAGAGGCAACGCCTGCAGAGCGGGACAGGGCATAAATTAAGCATGTTCGGTGCTAGAGAAAAATATTAAAGAATACAGCACAGAAAGATCAGATCTGGTGTACACAGCACTGTTGTTTTGTCGCACTGCTCACTAGAGACGATGAGAGGGCGCAACTGTCATCATGATGTCTTGTCCGGATGGAATCAATCCGAGGTCCGTACCCAGACCATGGTGACTGGCATAGCCTAATCGTTAGCAAGGCAGCTAACATAAGCAACTTCATACAGTCTGAGAAAACTGAACTGTTTGCGTTTTTAGAAACACACACCTGATTGTCTAGATGTAGAACACAGGCTAAATATAGAAAATTACTGAAAAGCTTATCATCGATATTGTGTTTTTAATTGCAATAAATATTGAGATCGTTTTATATCCAACCCTAGTATAGAGCTATAACTTAATTTGAATAGCATAGCTCAGACAATTTGGTCTTGGATAAATTCTATGATGAATCTTTGAGTTGAAAGCTCTGACTTTTGCAGGTCCTGTTATCTTGCCAAATCGGAGCACAGTGACTGAGCACAGAGGCGAGAGGAGGAGGATATATGTCCAGGCTTTTAATAAAAACGTAGAGAAATAAACAAAGAACTCCAAAACAAGACCACAAAACAATCCATTACATCCATGGGAGGTTAACAGCTGACAAAGACAGAGGGAACACAAGGGCAATATATACACAAGAACTAACAAGGATAACAAGACACAGCTGGGATCAATCAAGGGGAACACAGAGAACAGAGACACAACAAAAAGCAAAACCAATCTTCAAACTAAAAGTCTTTATCCTTCTAGTGACCTCTAGTGGCCGCTAGGGAGAAAGTCCCAAGTGTTACAGAGCCCCCCCCCCCATCTATGGCGCAGCTCCTGGCGCTTCATAACACATAAAAAAAATAGTTCATAAGAAGCGGAGCCGCAGGAGGCGGAGCCACCGGAGGTGGAGCTACAGGAGGCAAGGGCTCAGAGGGCGGAGCCGCAGGAGGCGGAGGCTCCGGAGATGGAGCCACAGAAAGCAAGGGTTCAGGGGGCAGAGCCGCAGAAGGTGGAGGCTCCAGAGATGGAGTCACAGGAGGCAAGGGTTCAGGTGGATGAGCTGCAGGAGGCAGAAGCTCAGGGTGCAGAGCCTTAGGAGGTGGAGACTCAAGGGGTGGAGCCGCAGGAGGCAGATCAGCAGACTGGATGGCGGTTTCTGTACAGGGGTAAGCAGACTGGACAACGACCGCTGGACAGGGATCATACTGGAAGTAGGTGGCCGCTGGACACTGAACAGACTGGTAGCTTGTGTCTGACAGGTGCTGACCACTGGATTGAGTAACAGACTGGTCGATGGCTGCTGGGGACTGGACAGGCTCAAAAGTCACCGGGGGCTTGATGGACTCATTGAGTGCCTTAGGGAACTGGACAGGCTCAATGAGTGCAGGGAACTGGACAGGCTCGTAGACAGCCTCAGGGAACTGGACAGGCTCGTGGACAGCCTCAGGTAACCGGACAGGCTAGGGGAACCGGACAGGCTTGGGGAACTAGACAGACTCGTCGACAGTCTCAGGGAACAGGACAGGCTCGTTGACAGCCTCAGGGAACTGGAAAGGCTCAGGGAACTGGACAGATTCAGGGAACTCGTCAGGCTCGTTGACAGTCTCGGGGAACTGGACAGGCTCGTCGACAGCCTCGGGGAACTGGACAGGCAAGGGGAACTGTACAGCCTCGGGGAACTCGACAGGCTCGGGGAACTGGACAGGCTTGGGAAACTGGACAGGCTCGGGGATCTCGACTGCCTCGGGGAACTGGACAGGCTCGTCGACAGCCTCGGGGAACTGGACAGGCTCGTCAACAGCCTCGGGGAACTGGACAGGCTCGTCGACAGCCTTGGGGAACTGGACAGGCTTGTCAACAGTATTGGGGAACTGAACAGGCTCATCAATGGTCACTGTGGTCGGGAGTGCTGGCAGCAACTGGGAAAAGGCCTCCGTGGATGGAAACACTGGCAGCAACTAGGGAATGGCCTCCATGGTCGAGAGCGCTGGCAGTGACTGGAGAGCAGGAGCCCTTATCCTCCTCCTCTTCCAGATGGTCAGGAGCACTGTTGTGGGAACGGCCTCCGTGGCCAAGGATGTTGGCACTGGGATGGCTGAGGCTTCAGGTGCTGGCTCTGGGACGGTCGAGGCTGCAGGCGCTGGCTCTGGGATGGACGAGGCTTCAAGTGCTGGCTCTAGGATGGACGAGGCTCAGGAACTGGCCCGTTGACCGTAGCAGGCATGGGCACTGGCCCATTGACCATGGCAGGTGTGAGCACTGGCTCGTTGACCGTGGCAAATGTGGGCACTGGCTCGTTGACCGTGTGCAGCTGTGGGCACTGGCAGCGGCACGGGATTACTACCATACCCCTCTGGGCTCCACTCTGAGTCTGTCTTCAGGAATCTGCGGCCTTAGGGCAAATGCCTCAAATGTCCAAGCACTTGAGATAACAAAAATAAAGTAGAATCTTGACATATACTGTAATGCAACCATGTTTTATTTGCTAGCATTTTTTTTATTTTGAGGGACTCAGCTGATGATATAAATTGATTGCAATTTGATGACAATTTATTATTGTGTTATTTGATATGATAACTTTTTATGGCATATTAGAATATGTCTTTGCTCTATTTTACTCTAGATCAGGGTTTGTCAACGTTTTCTAAATCAGGGACCCCGCACCCAGACAGCCAACCCCGAGTCTCCATAATATAAAAATGCTATATTGTATATTTGTAGCATAACTTCAATTAATAACATTAACAAACCATCACCATCAGTTTTTAAAGAAAGCTTTATGGCACATTAACCACATTTACAAACAATTTTATATAGGTTATTTTATATATATATATATATATATATATATATATATATATATACAGGTGCATCTCAATAAATTAGAATGTCGTGGAAAAGTTCATTTATTTCAGTAATTCAACTCAAATTGTGAAACTCGTGTATTAAATAAATTCAATGCACACAGACTGAAGCAGTTTAAGTCTTTGGTTCTTTTAATTGTGATGATTTCGGCTCACATTTAACAAAAACCCACCAATTCACTATCTCAAAAAATTAGAATATGGTGACATGCCAATCAGCTAATCAACTCAAAACACCTGCAAAGGTTTCCTGAGCCTTCAAAATGGTCTCTCAGTTTAGTTCACTAGGCTACACAATCATGGGGAAGACTGCTGATCTGACAGTTGTCCAGAAGACAATCACTGACACCCTTCACAAGGAGGGTAAGCCACAAACATTCATTGCCAAAGAAGCTGGCTGTTCACAGAGTGCTGTATCCAAACATGTTAACAGAAAGTTGAGTGGAAGGAAAAAATGTGGAAGAAAAAGATGCACAACCAACCAAGAGAACCGCAGCCTTATGATTGTCAAGCAAAATCGATTCAAGAATTTGGGTGAACTTCACAAGGAATGGACTGAGGCTGGGGTCAAGGCATCAAGAGCCACCATACACAGACATGTCAAGGAATTTGGCTACAGTTGTCGTATTCCTCTTGTTAAGCCACTCCTGAACCACAGACAACGTCAGAGGCGTCTTACCTGGGCTAAGGAGAAGAAGAACTGGACTGTTGCCCAGTGTTCCAAAGTCCTCTTTTCAGATGAGAGCAAGTTTCGTATTTCATTTGGAAACCAAGGTCCTAGAGTCTGGAGGAAGGGTGGAGAAGCTCATAGCCCAAGTTGCTTGAAGTCCAGTGTTAAGTTTCCACAGTCTGTGATGATTTGGGGTGCAATGTCATCTGCTGGTGTTGGTCCATTGTGTTTTTTGAAAACCAAAGTCACTGCACCCGTTTACCAAGAAATTTTGGAGCACTTCATGCTACCTTCTGCTGACCAGCTTTTTAAAGATGCTGATTTCATTTTCCAGCAGGATTTGGCACCTGCCCACACTGCCAAAAGCACCAAAAGTTGGTTAAATGACCATGGTGTTGGTGTGCTTGACTGGCCAGCAAACTCACCAGACCTGAACCCCATAGAGAATCTATGGGGTATTGTCAAGAGGAAAATGAGAAACAAGAGACCAAAAAATGCAGATGAGCTGAAGGCCACTGTCAAAGAAACCTGGGCTTCCATACCGCCTCAGCAGTGCCACAAACTGATCACCTCCATGCCACGCCGAATTGAGGCAGTAATTAAAGCAAAAGGAGCCCCTACCAAGTATTGAGTACATATACAGTAAATGAACATACTTTCCAGAAGGCCAACAATTCACTAAAAATGTTTTTTTTATTGGTCTTATGATGTATTCTAATTTTTTGAGATAGTGAATTGGTGGGTTTTTGTTAAATGTGAGCCAAAATCATCACAATTAAAAGAACCAAAGACTTAAACTACTTCAGTCTGTGTGCATTGAATTTATTTAATACATGAGTTTCACAATTTGAGTTGAATTACTGAAATAAATGAACTTTTCCACGTCATTCTAATTTATTGAGATGCACCTGTATCTACAGTATATACAGTATCTATCTATTTATATATTAAAGTATTATTGTGATTCATAGCATTATAGAAATTGATATTTCTATATATCATGCCTAAACAATGACCTCCAGGGCTCAAGGTCCCTCCGTTGAAATACTTGCCTCTAGATAACGCTATCTGCTACATGAATTAAGCATGTTTTAGTTGTGTGTGTGCATGGTTGGCCATCTGAAGTGGTGCTCATTAAAAACTGCCAGCAGGTAAAACCTATTTCCTTTTCTTCTGCTCTTCTGCCTCTCATCCCTCTCTCCCTTCATCTTTCTGCTGGGCTCTTAAGCATCATAGTCTGTTCTGTTTTTCTGTGTAGAGTTTGTCACCCTTGCTGATCCTGTCCTGGCTCTCTAGTGTTTGAACTGTATTGTGTGACTGTCAATCAAGAAATATACTATCCTCAATGAAAGCAGCACTGGGGCAAAATGCTGATGATACTCTGATGTGCTGCACTTTGTCCAGGAAATAACCGGCTTTGGGGTGCAATTAGAGGCACTTCAAATAAGGTACAGTGACCAATTAAAAAGTCTTTATTTAATTCATTCATTCAAACCAAAAAGACTCATTTAAAAATAAATAAATAATAAAAAAAAAACATCTGCTTAATTCAAGTGGATTGTTTGCAGCATGCAGAAATTGTTTTCACTCATCTTTGTGATTCTACAAAACAGCATTTGGGGTTTAAAATGTAATTTGTTTTGTAAAATGTAACAATTGAAACACTATTCTCAAAAAATAAAAAACTTAATGAATTTATTCAAGTCTTGTTATACCAACCTTAATTAATTTTGTCAATTCTACTTGATAAAAATGTGTTAAAGTCTTAATTTTAATTATGTTGAGGCAACTTACTTGATACCACTTCCGTTTTTTTTTTGTCAAACAATTGTTGTTGTAAGTGTAACAAGCTGTGAGCTCATAGACTCAATATAGGACATCTTTTTAGATCAAGTTTTCCAACAGGCATGTGGGGTCCTTAACATCCAACACACAAATCACAATGACTGTGACACTCAACAATCATATTTTGGAAATTGATGCACTCACATGACACAAAACCAAAAGAGACAACAAACACAACACCACCATTACAAATACTGCAGTAAAAAGCAAATATTAAGGAATTAATTCACAGTTTTTACTCATGCTCGGAATCTGACATCACATGTACATCTGGTTATGGCCAACAAAAAAAATATTTAAGTTGTCCCAATGCAAATGGATTAAGTGAACATCCATTTTACAAATTTCAGTTGATTGCACACAATACAATTCAAGAATTGTGTTGCATTGGATCATTTTAAGTAAAAAAGCATTTTTAAGTGTAGACAAATACATACAAATCATTTAACTTTTAAACAACATCTGTCTATAAAAAACTTTAAAGTTTGTACTTAACTATGACCGAGTTTGACACAATGCACAAAACCAATTAGCTAGTCTCAAATCTGTGTTAAGTGGCAACTTTCTCCGGCCCCTTGACTTATGTTCATATAAAGGTAAGACAGGTGCTGGTCATTGAGGGATTGTTTAATTTACAACTCTGAGGCCTTTCCTGATGTTCATCTGTGGATACAAATGACTGTCTTTTATCACTGTGGCCCAACATAACAAATTAGCCAGCTGTTATTTGTCTTCAAGAGCAACTTGATATCATATTACAATCACTGCTTTATCACCTGTTAATGAAGGAAGTTTCATTTGTTGGCCTGTGATGACAGACAGTTTGATAAGAATGTCTGTCATTTGGGGACTGATCTGTTTGGGGTTGAATAAAGGCAATTTGCTCTGCCACATGATTATGTAGTTATTTTAATTGTTTATTTACAAATGATAATAAATACAAAGGATTTTCAGCAAATTATAACCTGCAAGTGTGGTGATGGTGAACCTGCAAGCGCTCCCTTCAGAGGAGGAAGACCCAGCCTTGTCATTGCTGTGTCCAGTTCGCGCCCTGCGGATCTATCTGGACCGCACGCAGAGCTTTAGATGCTCGGAGCAGCTCTTTGTCTGTTGCAGAAGGGGAAAGCTGTCTTCAAGCAGAGGCTAGCCCATTGGATTGTGGATGCCATTTCTCTTGCATACCAATCTCAGGACTTGCCGTGCCCCTTGGGAGTCTGGGCACACTCCACTAGAGTTGTTGCGTCCCCCTTCCCTGGCAAGGGGGACCTCTCAAGCAGACATATGCAGAGCTGCGGGTTGGGCTACACCCAATACCTTTGCGAGGTTTTATAACCTATGCGTAGACTCGGTTTCGCCCCGAGTGTTACGCGGCAACAGCAGTTAGACCGGGCAGCCAGTTGGGTGTACCGCTTGCATTGTGCCTTTCCCCTTTTTCAAAGGTGATAATGTGCGCCTTTTTGTCCTCAACAGTTCCCCGTATCCGGTGAACCCCGGACGCTTCTTTAATTCTTAAGCACTGTTCGGTGACGAACTCGGCGGAGGAGTAACGACACCAGGCCCAGTACTCGTGGTGTGCCCCTTTTCAGGTGAGCCTGTGTGCTCGGGCTCAGTGCTCCATGCGTGGTGATTCCCCCTTGGTAATCCCATATGATGAGTTTCCACTGTTCAGTTTCCCCTTAAGTGAACCCTGTGTTTCCCCTCGCCAGAGCTTTCTCTGCCTCGGCCACTGTGGCTGCGTACCCTCTCTGTAGATAGGGTCCTCCGGTGGTTTCATTCCATATGTGAGCTTCCCTGTTGGTAAGTCCATGTGAGGTATTCTCCACATGTTAACCTCCCTCTGGTAGGATGTGGTCTCCGTTGTGCTCTCCTTCCTGGAGAGGGAAGAGCACTTCCCAGTGCTATTCTAGAAAGTGTTCGGTGGGAAATTGCTTAACAGCAAATCAGGAAAGGCACCGCCGGTAGCCTACTTGGGTAAGTGCCTCCTCCCCCTTTAACGGGACTAGGGAGACGCCTTACCTAACTCGCTGGAAGGTCACGATGTGGTTGAGTGCTCGTTGCGAGGCATGCAGCAGCTTGCCCGTGTCCACTCTTCCGTACTTCGTGACACGGTTCAGCGCCTGCGGCGTTTCCTATAGGAACCCCTAGTGTCACTTCATCGACACAATGTCGAGTGAGTGACAGACAGGGAACATCTTGGTTACTGATGTAACCTCTGTTCCCTGATGGAGGGAATGAGATGTTATGTCCCTCCTGCCGCGGCGCTGGACTGGCCGCTGACATGGCCGGGACTCTCTATCGGCTCCTCAGCATAAATCTGAATGAGTGGTGCACGCCATCTCCTTTTATACCCCTGTGTCCGGGGGTGGAGAGTGGCATGCAAATTCCACTCGCCAATTCTCATTGGCCTCTTCTATTTTAAGCAAAGGTGATTGGGGCTCTCAAGATCGAACCCCTAGTGTCACTACATCGACACAACGTCTCGTTCCCTCCATCAGGGAACAGAGGTTATATCAGTAACCAAGACGTTTTTATATATAACCTTTGAATTAAGATAAACAAATATACTGGTATCAGTTTTCAAAACACCATTCTTTTAACATTAATTGCCTATTAATTGCCTATGCCTTTGCAATATTTAGCCTGTATTTATGAAGCTGTTACTGTATACAGTAAATTCTGTGCACTTATGTTATAGTGTGGACAGTATTAAGACAGAACCGAATTTACTTTAGTTGTATAAAATCTGTGGTTTATCATTTATCATTATTATTCTGTTATTGGTATTTTAAATGAGTGTTTTTAGCGTCTTTTCCTATACTGGACAATACATTTAAGAAGGCTTGGGATCGATGCCTTTTTCTTGCATCTGTAATTGGAAGATTTCCCCAATGATTATCGATACACGTACACTACCGGTCAAAAGTTTTGAAACACTTACTCATTCTTTATTATATATTTTTTTTTTTTTTCACATTTTAGAATAATAGTAAAGTCATCAAAACTATGGAATAACATAAATGGAACTATGGGAATTATGTTGTGACTAAACAAAATCCAAAATAAATCAAAACTGTGTTATATTTTAGCATCTTCAAAGTACTCACCCTTTGCCTAGAATTTGCAGACATGTACTCTTGACATTTTCTCAACCAACTTCTTGAGGTATCACCCTGGGATGCTTTTTAAACAGTTTTGAAGGAGTTCCCATCTATGTTGGGCACTCATTGGCTGCTTTTCTTTATTATTTGGTCCAAGTCATCAATTTCAAAAACTTTTTTTTTTTTTTTAATTAAATTTTAGTTTTATAATGAAATAAATTAATATGTTGGCACAATTATATTTTTGTCTACAAAACTAATTTCAAACATTTAAGCATACACCTTCATATCAAAAGATTTTTAAGATAATGAGAAACATTTCAGTCAAGTGTTTCAAAACTTTTGACCGGTAGTGTATATAAAAAAAATGTCTGATATAAGTAGGGCTACCCATTGCACAATAGTCTTTGTGTTTTCAAACATATTTCTCTACACAACTTTGGTAAAGTGTGAGCAGCAGGGTAAATTAAAGAGGGTCACGCACCAGATGCATCTGGTGGACGACATGGCACATTCTAAAATTCTATATAATTATTTTCTATGGAGGTACATACACAGCACTGTCTCGCTGTCTCTGGAGGCTGCTCAAAAATCTGCAGTGCCATGGAGTGTAACTCGCATAGTTTTCCATAAAATTCAACCCAAATAATTATCAAAGGACATAGATTATTTACTCTAGCCATTAATGGATGATATACTGTGTATATACATCTTCCATATAGCCTACACAATGCATTTTCAGTTACAGGTACATCTATTTGTGGTTTGACCGCTTGAAAAAAACCTCTTCAAAGATACAATCAGATAAATTGCATAATTTCAAATCATTCAGTTTTCACAGTTAAACCAGTTTCATACACTAACCTGCAAATTCAAATTCATGCAATTTAATTCTTGAAGAAGTAGAAAAACCATCGTAACTGTGTGTATGCGTCATGTGAAAGGAGCTCTAAAATACCGGTGCTATGTTGTGATACCTGTGCCTTGTGAGCTGCTTCAGTAAATGTTATATCACCCACTTCTGGTCTCCCAACGCTATTACGCCAGACATTCAACAGAAGCCCAACTGAGTGAATTGGAAAGCACGCAAATTAGGCTTCTAATTTAAATGTCAGCAAATGTAAATATATCGATGCCTCAAAAATATATAAATAAAATAACATGCCAATCAATAATCGATATATCAATATTTAATGACATGCCTACATTTAAGGGAAATGTGTTCTATACAGTCAGATTTTGTTCAGTCCATAGGAATAAGTGTTCACTATACATCATGTGTAACAATAAAAGGTATAAGTAATCAGATATATAATCTTCCATATCGGAATCGGTAAAAGATCCAAATGATCCATAACTGTCAGGCTAATACTTAAATATAATTATAGTACTTGAGCTTGTTGTAATTTTTTGGGTGATGATGACTGGTGGCTGTTGCGAGCTAATGGATCTTTGTTCATGACATTTGTTGTATTACATTCAACAAGAGCTTGAGTAACACAATTGTGGATTTGATGCTTTCTTTGTGGTGCCAGTCGCAGCCTAATCAATCCGAGTCACAATAAGCTTTATTGCCAAGTATTCTTACACACACAAGGAATTTGTCTTGGTGACAGAAGCTTCCAGTCACAGTGCACTGAGAAAAACAGCAACAACACACTGATAAGAAAAAAATAAAATAATAAGAGTTGAATTATATATTCATAGAAATACACAATAACACAAAAAATAAATATTGTATGGACAAATATGCTATATATACAGATATACAGCTTAATGCACTCAGCTCAGACAACAGGCAAAAGAAAGAAACTTTGCTCTTTAAGTCAGAGTGTGTCTGCAGGGCAGGCCTTCTTCCACCAGCCACACTGATGACTAGACAAGTGTCACACCACGACACATCACACTCCTGACACAGACTGCTCACTGTCACATGACAGCTTTTTCACACACTCCATCATTGTGTTGTTTTCTTTGTGTGTAGCAGTGTGTCACTAAACAACACACCTGTTTTTGTTTCGGCAGTGTTTGCGTAGCAACGATGAACATACAGACTTTTATTGCTGCTTGCTTTCCAATCGCTTTAACAGTTCAGCTGGTTTTATTTTCTATTTGTCCTCTCAAGCTGGGGCCAAGACTTACTTCTTGCAGATGTAATCTTCAATAATTTCCCCTCATGCTGATCTGGCCATGGGTTATCTTCTTGGCCTTTTTCTTTTCTTCTAAATGATCTGCTTTCTGTCTTCCTTTGCAAGTTTTTATATCTGGCCCTGGGAAGCAATGCTGTGTCCATCTTGGCAATGGTGAAAATTGCAGGGAAAAAGCACCTCAAGAAGACGTATGTAATATCGCATGTGACGGGCTTTTTGTGGCCACTTAGCTTGCTAGTGCGACCGCCCGATTCTCCTCTCTCCTCTTGTTCCTCTGTGCTGTGCACTTGCAGTTTTCCCTGTGGGGTGGTGATAGCTTGTGACAGTGGGTGCTGCTGGCTTTGGCGGTGCATGATTGCACCAGGCTGGCATGTAAAGAGAGAGAGAGAGGGAAAGAGAGAAAGGGTTCTCAGCCCCACTTATGTTGTGACACTGCCAGGGACCCCCGCACTGGCACTACAGCTGATGCTCTGTCCAGCCCCATCCCCATCTCCTTGATGCTGAGCAGACCTGCCAAATGCCAGGAACCATAGTCACATCTGCCCGTTCCGGGCGGCCTGGTGGCGGCAGGCCGCCTTCGGGCTGGTGCAGGCCGGGGGCCGCGCACTAGCCACTGCTGTTGATCCACTGATTGAAAAGAGAGAGAGAATCAGAGAAAGAGAGACAAAGAGAGAGAGTACCTGGTGTCTACTCTTCACTTTTGATCCCTGTTGACACATATAGCTGTCACCACTGCATCAGACGCCAAGCTCTTGGGCTATGCAGTCTTGCCTTGGACTTTTTTTTCAGTAGAAGATATCTCATGTGAGGGATCTCTGCCATGTAGGCTACAGCTCCTCTAGCTTGCAGGACGAGGTTAACAAACTGGAATAAATGCAGAGAGAAAAGGCTACTAGGAGCCAGATGTGTTTGCGTGTCAGTGTGCACCGGATACAGATTTTGATAAACTCAGTTCATCCAGTGACCACGAATCATCATTCCACATCATTGTTGGAGCCATGGCCTAGTGGTTAACACACATGCTCTTGTCACAGTGGACCCAAAAAGGATTTGGACACTTAAACCACGCATGAAAATGAATGGCATTGTATTAGATAACAAAGTGCAATTTATTTGGATAGTACAATCATATATTTCAAGCAAAACATTTAATGAAAAAAAAAAAAAAAAAAAAAAAAAAAAAAACAAACAAACAATAGAAATACTTTTCAAAATTAAATAAATATTTGGACACTTTCTTGTTGTCAAACTTATTGGAACATGTCCAGAGTCAACAAAAATTACCATGGGAAAGCGGGTTTAAAGTAATTGCAAAAATGGCTAAGATAAAGAAAGTTAGTTCTACTTAGTTTGTTGTCTAACGCAGTGACATTAATCTATTTTCAAGTGTGTCTTAAAGGAACATTCCGGGTCTAATGCAAGTTAAGCTCAATCAACAGCATTTGTGGCATAATGTTGATTACCACAAATAAAATTTTTTGGCTGGTGTGTCCTTTTCTTTAAAAAAAGCACAATTTGAGGTAACAGTGAGGCATTTACAATGGAAGTGAATGGGGCCATTTTTAAAGGTTTAAAGGCAGAAACATGAAGCTTAGAATTTGATAAAAGAAATTATATTCATTCTTTTGTTAAAACTCATGTATTATTTGAGCTGTCAAGTTCTTTAAATTTTAATTTTTACAGTCATTTTAGGGTTTTAGGGTTTGTTAACATTTCATCGTTATGGCAACAAGCCAGTTGTAAAATTGGCTTTAACTTTTACACAGAAAATGTTATTAAGTGATTTTATCACACTAAAATCATGTTAAAAGGCACATTATTTATGTCTTGTGGCTATACTTTTGAAAAAATGAGTATTTTAATGTTTACCATTCACTTCCATTGTAAGTGCCTCACTGGAATCCTGATTTTTGCTTTTTATTAAAGAAATGGAGGGACGAGTCGAAATAATGTTTTTTGTGGTAATCAGTGTTACAGTATGCCACAAATGCTGTCGATTGAGCTTAACTTGTATTGAACCCGGAATATTTTTTTAAGTGTCCAAATATTTTTAGGGGAGCTCCCATGATGGAAATATGGAAATTTGAAAATTTTGATTTCCAGGCATGAAAGTAATGGAAACTGATGCAATCTTACATAGTCCTGGAAATTTCTTCCATAAATATACACTTTTCTACTATGCTGACCAAAATAAATAAATAAATATTGACTAGAAATTGCTATCTGTGAGTGCTGAGTGCTGACAACATTTTTTTAAATAAATAAATAAATATATATATATTTTTTTTATAAACGCTTATCCAGTAATTATGACTGAATGGAAAAGTCATGGAAAAATCTTTGAAATTCATAAGTTAAAGGTGTAAGAACCCTGTGAGCTATAGTGCTCACGTGGGAGATGCAGGTTTGAACCTGATTCCATTCCCCTGCTCTCTATCACCATAATTTCATGTGTTTCATTGGTTAAAATGGCGAAAGCCAAAAAGCCTTCTATTTAATCATAGCATCTTTTACGTACTCCACTTAATATACTATTTTAAACAGAATTTATTTAGCTGGCTTCTCCCCTACCCAAAATAGGTATAGGATGAGTTTTGTCACCTTACCCCTAGGGTTGCCTTCCTTTTCTTGCTTTAAAAGAATTGCGCAAGCTGCACCTATGCACTGAATGCAGAGGAACTGAACTCGTGCCCTGCTCCTTCCCTAACATGAAGGGCTGCATATTCTGCTTAATGGAACTAGAATTACATGTTTTCACCTAGGGAGCGCAAGAATAGAGGGAGAGGGGATAGGTGAGAGAGAAAGAGAGAGAGGGAGGTCAGACTGTTTAGGTTTTCACACTTGTACTGGGTTTTATGATAAATATATTGAGGTGTGCTGTGACTCTCCATTAGGACATTAGAGTCAGAGCGCACAGAGGTGATTAAAGCCTTCACCGTTTGTGTGTGTGTGTTTATGTGTGTATGTGTGTGTGTGTGTGTGTGTGTGTGTGTGTGTGTGTGTGTGTGTGTGTGAAAGGATCAGGTGTGTGGCTTAGTTTGTTTGTAATGGTGCAGTGTCTGTAGATTCATATAGTCAATTTGAGCTCTATAGGCAAAATAGGAAAAAGAGAACATTAGAAACTGACAGAATGAATTGGGGCTGTCAATTTTATGAAATTTGGCTTGAAAATTATGTGTCCAAAAATTATTGCGATAATGTCTATTAATTGTCTGTTTTAGGGTTTTCGTGATTATGATGATTTCTTGTTTGTTTTAGGGCTTTCACATAAGACATAAGACACTTTATTGTCATTGTATACAATACAACAAAATTTTGTGTGGCAACCCTCAGAAAGCAATAGTAGATATTACACATATATATATATATATATATATATATATATATATATATATATATATATATGTGCTATTTTAACTATGCGGAACAGGTCTTTGCGGTTTTCCCCAGTGTTGCTGGCACAGTGGTACAGTGGGTGAGGATGCTCTCTATGGTGCTCCGGTAAAAGTTCACCAGGAGCTGTGTGGGTAGTCTGGCCTGCTTGAGTTTTCTCAGGAAGAATAGCCTTTGTTGTGCTTTCTTCACCAGGTGGGAGGTGTTGATGGACCATGTGAGATCTTTTGTTAAGTAGACTCCAAGGAACTTGATGTCGTTGACACTCTCCACCTCCTCTCCGTTTATGTGCAGAGGGGGATAGGTGGTCTTCCTGGATTTTCTAAAGTCTACGATGATCTCTTTGGTTTTTGTGGTGTTCAGGGCCAGGTTGTTGTCTGTACATAACTCAACAAGATTTTGGACCTCCTCCCCGTAAGCTGTTTCCTTATTTCCTAATATGAGGCCCACATCATGGTTACTTGCATAACCTCCGTTCCCTGATGGAGGGAACGAGACATTATGTCGATGTAGTGACACTAGGGCTCACTCTTGGGAGCCCGGGACACCTCTGGTCTTTGATAAAAGGCCAATGAAAATTGGCGAGTGGTATTTGCATGCCACTCCCCTGAACATACAGGTATAAAAGGAGCTGGTATGCAACCACTCATTCAGGTTTTATGCTGAGGAGCCGAGACAAGGTCCGGCCATTTCAGCGGGTAGTTCAGCGTTGTGGCAGGAGGGACACAATGTCTCGTTCCCTCCATCAGGGAACGGAGGTTACGCAAGTAACCATGACGTTCCCCATCTGTCACTCACTCAATGTTGTGTCGATGTAGTGACACTAGGGGTCCCTATACGAAAAGCCACAACTGGCTGAACTGTGTTACGTGAACTGGCGGTGTGTGGTGGGCAGACCACTGTGTGCCTCGTAGCCAGCACACCAGGTTGACACATAACCTCCCCCAACATAGTTATGAGTGTTGAACGGCCCTTTGGGGACAAGTCGACTACCCAAACGATAGAGACAGGCTAACCCAGGCCTCTTTTCCCCTTCTCTTTTTCCACTCCCTAAAAAAGAAGGGGGATTATCCGACTGGGCCGCCAGGTCTAGTCTGGGGGTTTCCCTCCCAAGGGGAGGACACCGCGGAGACCACACCTCGCCCAAAGAGAGGGGGGGATATTTAAGTGGAAAAATATGTCACATGGTCTTTCCAACCATGTGGAGAGTCTTCAAGGTAGATCCTACCCAACGGGGGAGGAGTTACTACAAACATGGAGACCGGGGCAGAGGGGCTCTGCCCAAGGAAGATGCAGTTTGCCAACAGAGAAACGAATTAGCGGAAGATAAATATCGCATGGGGTTAGACTTACAGGGAACCGCCACATGCGGAGCACCTACCCCAGAACAGGATTCTTAGTTAGCACGTGTACTGGGCCGGCAGCGAGTCTCTCCAAAAACTTTACTGCCACAGGGCTCGGAGGAAGTCAACCAGGGAACAAAGATTGTGAACACTACTGGGAATTAATGGCGCACGTCTTCAGCTCAAAAGGAGGTGGAAGGCGCTATGTGCAAATGATACACCCGGCCGGCTATCCCGGGCTTATCCGCTTGTATTGCATGCCACTACCTGGGACGAAACCGGTTCCACCCGGAGGTTGTAGAACCTTGCAAAGGTGTTGGGTGTTGCCCAGCCTGCTGCTCTGCAAATGTCTGTTAGAGAGGCACCCCTGGCCAGGGCCCAGGAGGCCGCTACACCCCTGGTAGAATGGGCTCGTAGCCATTTGGTGAGCCAGTAGGTGATCCTCTGCTTGGAGACAGTGCTTCCTTTCCGCTGTGCACCAAAGCAGACAAAGAGCTGCTCATAGATCCTAAAGCTCTGCGTGTGATCCAAATAGATGCGTAAAGCTCGCACTGGACACAGCAACGACAGGGCTGGGTCTGCCTCCTCCTGGGGCTGCGCTTGCCGGTTCACCACCTGGTCCCTAAAAGAGGTCGTGGGAACCTTGGGCATATAGCCTGGTCGGGGTCTCAGGATCACGTGAGAGTAGCCCGGACTGAACTCCAGGCACGTTTTGCTGACAGAGAACGCTTGCAGGTTTCCTACCCTCTTGATGGAAGTGAGCGCAGTCAGGAGGGCAGTCTTCAAGGAGATTGCCTTAAGCTCAGCTGACTGCAAATGCTCAAAGGGGGGCTCTTTGTAGACCCTGAAGAACTACAGAGAGGTCCCATGAGGGAACAAGGCGCGGTCTGGAGGGATTCAGCCTCCTGGCGCCTCTTAGGAACCTGATGATCAGGTCGTGCTTCCCTAAGGACTTACTGTCGACTGCATTGTGGTGTGCTGCTATGGCGGCAACGTACACCTTCAAGGTGGAAGGGGACAGCCTCCCTTCCAACCTCTCCTGCAGGAAGGAAAGCACTGATCCGAGTGCACACCTCTGGGGGTCTTCCCATCAGGAAGAACACCACTTAGCAAACAGACGCCACTTAAAGGCATACAGGTGCTTCATAGAGGGTGCCCTAGCCTGAGTGATCGTGTCTACCACCGCAGGTGCCAGACATGGAGATTCCAGAGGTCTGGTCGTGGGTGCCAGATGGCTGTCGCGAGGAGCGTGAGGTCAGAGAACCACATCTGGGTGGGCCAGTAGGGTGCTACCAGGATGACCTGCTCCTCGTCCTCCCTGACCTTGCACAGGGTCTGTGCAAGTAGGCTCACTGGGTTGAGCCAAAGGTGGCGCTCCTGGACCACTAATGTGGACATCGTCCACCCAAGAGACCGCGCCGTGACCTCCGTCGCTCGGAGAGCGAGGTCGGTCGCCAAGCGCAGTTCCTGCATCAATCCCAGGGCGGAACTACCCTCGTGCAGTTCCTTTAGCGCCTTGGCGGACTTGCAGGAGAGCCATGGCATGCAGGGCAGAGGCGGCTTGTCCAGCGGCACCGTAGGCCTTGGCCGTCAGAGACGACGTAAACCTACAGGCCTTGGACAGGGGCTTTGGGCACCCGCGCCAGGTGGCGGTGCTCTGAGGGTATAGGTGCACCGCGAGCGCCTTTATCCACCGGGGGATTGCCGAATAGCCCTTGGCCGCCCCACCATCGAGGGTAGTGAGGGCGGGGAAGCTGAAAATATCGGGACTGGGCAGTAAAAAAGTGCCTCCCACGACCTTGTCAGCTCTTCATGCACTTCCGGAAAGAAAGGAACGGGGCGGGGCGTGGCTTTGAGCAGCGCCACGAGCCCAGGAACCAATCATCGAGCCGCGAGGGTTCAGGGAAGAGCGGAGGGTTCCACTCTAGCCGACACTCGCGGCTGCACGGGAAAGCATGTCATCATCTCCGCGTCAGCCTGTGACTGGGTAATCGTCCCCGAAGGGAGGAGCCCAGCTGAAGCTTCCGCATCCGACTGGACGATGCTGCGCTCGAGAGCTCATCACTTTCGCGGGCTCCTAATAAGAGGTCGAACTCGCCATGAGACGAGCCAGCAGACTCATCCGGAAGCCTGATCAGGGCAGACGAGCGTGCTGGGGAATGGGAGGTCCGCTGGGGGATACCCAGCGGAGGCGGTCCCATTGGGGTCCCCAAATCGCCCCCAGTGCTAGCCGCGCTGGCCTCATACCCGTGGGTAAAAGGACCTAGGCGGGGAGCATCTGGGGTGGCTTGCTTTCTTACGAAGGCGAGCCGCGACCGCATCGTTGCCATGGACATGCCCTCACAATGAGTACATGACCATCCACGAACGCTGTCTCCGCGTGAGCAGTGCCCAGACATGAAAGACAGTGATCGTGACCATCAGAAGGTGAGAGATAACGAGCGCAACCAGGAATAACACACAATCAGAAAGGCATCTTTAAAAAGACGCGTCCTTAAAAAGACGTTCCGTTTGTGCCGCTCTTTTAGAGAGATTTACTCTTTTAGAGAAATATACTCTTATTTCTGCCGAAGTGTCCAGGGGCATTCTCTGCAGTGCACCAGTGCAGAGGAGGGAAAAGCCGCTGAAATGCGCCATCAGATCCAGCAGAGGTGAATGAACAGTCGTGGGAATTCAGCTCAGTGAGCATGACCGTTCGGCTCCGAAGAGAAAATCTGAATGAGTGGTTGCATACCAGCTCCTTTTATACCCGTATGTCCGGGGGAGTGGCATGCAAATACCACTCACCAATTTTCATTGGCCTTTTATCAAAGACCAGAGGTGTCTCGGGCTCCAAAGAGTGACCCCTAGTGTCACTACATCGACACAACGTCGAGTGAGTGACAGATAGGGAACTTTATTATAGTGTTGGAGTGGTGGTTTCACGATTATGACGATTAATTTTGTGTGCTTTACCTTCATTTATTCATGTTTAACATGGAATCATTTAATAAAAAAGGGATATATGATTTCCTTTAAGGCTTTAAAAAGTTGAAAAAAATATTGCACAGTGGTAGAATGACACGAAATATAATATTATAAATAATATAAAAACTTTAAATATGTCTCTCTTTTTGTTTAACTTTATCAGTGATTTTGAATGACTTTAACTCAACACTGTTTTTGGAACCCAGCCAACATGAATAGCTATTAAATATAATATAATATAATATAATATAATATAATATAATATAATATAATATAATATAATAGCTGTCCTACATGTAATATAAAAATATTTCTGTCCTAAATTTTTCACATTCACACATTATTTTAAGGCTCTCCAATTAAACCCAGGCCAGAGCCCTTATTTCACATGAAGGAAGACAAAGACATGAAGAAATAGATTAAGCGGGCATCTCCTACTCTGTGTCACTCTGTGTATGAACTAGGTCAGAATGATTAATCGAAATAAAATAAAAATCGCAATATGAGGTAGTGCGATTATCAAACCATAAGGGCTGTGATTTAATTAAATAAATAAATAGTCTGCATGCGCTGGTCACAGCGTTTACTGTATGTGCACATCGCTGTTCTCTAGTGTGTACACATACTCAAATCATGCGTGAGGCTAATGAGCTGAGCGCGTTATATTTACAGCACTCTAGATTTACTAATTGCAGATTTGCATAATTCCAAAAATGCTTGGCCTATGAAGGTTACTATCCAAGTCTAAAATAACCTCATATCACTGCGTTTTTGTGGACAAAAGAGTGAATGAGAGCATTTTACTGCATCACAAGGCCATTGCCAACAGAAAACAGAAATGTGTTCCCTCAGTGTTCCACCAAAATAAATGCTTAAGGGTTTAACCAGACCACATAGCAATGCGGCTTACAAGTTAAGAAATGATTACATAAAAATTATACTGTTTCATAACAATATCATCAATAATAATAATATAACAACAAAACAATAATAATAATAATTATTATTGTTGTTGTTGTTGTTGTTGCTGCTGCTAATATTATACAAAAATACATTTACATAAAAATGACCATAATAATAACTTATTATAATTTCCTAAAAATAATGATAAAAAGTGGGCTAAAACGCTATACAGATACAATGTGAAGGGGACATTAATCTGTTTTTTGTTTTTTTCCTCTTCATGTTTCACTGTATTTTTTATTATTATTTTTTTTTTTTATTTAGTCTGGTTCTTTTTAAGAGGGCTCAAGTGTGAACACCCTTTCTTAAACAGTATTTCTATTGGCAGTAGAGCATGTTTGCTCATGACTTAATTTTGGTCAAAAGCAAACACTTACTAGTTTTTTTTAATATATATATATAATTGTAATTAGATTTTTGGCTCAAATCGTTTCGACCTACTGTAGTATTAATCCACAATGACCAAAAACATTTGCTGGAGTGCTTTGTATTCACTATGAAAATACACGCTTACATTTTTGTGGGAGTTTGCCGCGAACCTCCGCAGACATCACAACACTTCAAAAGCGGTTAATCTTTATGCTTCAGGAGCTGCCCTAAATGCGGTCCACTGTGTGGCTCAGTGAGACAGTCGGAGCTCATTTGGAGTGCAATCATAATGCAATAGCATAAAAAAATTATTCTATATTCACTCAAAATTCCTTTATTTGGAGAGTAAAATATGATTGGAATTTTGGAGTGCACAATATTCGCGGTTTGATCAAATAATCATGATTAGATGATTGTTTAATAATCGCGACAGGCCTAGTCATAACACATTCTTGTTGCTGCTCAATCCTGTGATATTGTTACTGTTGTGCTGTTTGTTTGAAAGCTGCATCAAAAATTTTAATAGAATGTGTTTTTGACATGTCTTTCATTGAAGATATAGCTATGCCATCTACACTCACTGAGCACTTTAATAGGAACACCTGTACACCTACTTGTTAATGCCATTATCTAAACTGCCAATCGTGTGTTAGCAGTGCAATGCATAAAATCATGCAGATACGGGTCAGGAGCTTCAGTTAATATTCACATCAACCATCAGAATGGGGAAAAATGTGATCTTAGTTATTTAGACTGTGGCATGATTGTTGTTGCCAGATGGGCTGGTTTGAGTATTTCTGTAACTCCTGGGATTTTCACACAGAACAGTCTCTAGAGTTTACTCAGAATTGTGCCAAAAACAAAAAACATCCAGTGAGCTGCAGTTCTGCGAATGGAAACACCTTGTTGATGAGAGAGGTTGACGGAGAATGATCAGACTGTTTTGAGCTGACAGAAAATTTACGGTAACTCAGATAACCACTCTGTACAATTGTAGTGAGCAGAATAGCATCTCAGACTGCACAACATGTCGAACCTTGAGGCGGATGGGCTACAACAGCAGAAGACCATGTCAGGCACTTTATTATGTCCATAGTGTTCCTAATGAAGTGCTCAGTGAGTGTATTTTTAAGAAATTGCCCTGAATATCTACTGATAAATGTGTCTTGTAGATAGTAGGCCTTTTTTACAATAGTGAAGATAAGTCAAGATTTTAAGAGTTAAACACATCCTCTATTTATTCATCCATGTTACAATCAGGGTTTGAGCGCAGAGCATTTTTTCTTTTTTTTGTCAGCCATCAAAATTGTGTTTTGATAAACATTTGATTTGTGACTTAGATTTGCCTCTCTGTCAACACCGACTGTCATGGTGCAGTTTTGGATTAATGTGTTGTTTTGTTGCTCGTTTACTGCCTGTTATTTTTATTTTTGTTTTTGCCTTACAATAGGAGCACCCTTTACAAGGCAGACAAGCTTTTACTGTTATGTCTGCAGGGGCAAAACTAAAATGAGCTTTGAGGAGTTCTTCAATCTCACCTGTATAAGATTGTGTGTGTGTGTGTGTGTGTGTGCCACAACAGGTAAATTTATACCACTTGTCTCCCATCCAGCATCTGAACCAGGCCCTTTACCACATGAAGCCCCTGACAGCCTGATAGTTTTGGAGTTTCTATTAGGCATATTGCATGGTTGATGGCCTCCAAAGATTGGTTACATTTTGTTCTGACGGCATTAGCGCTCTTCATATGGCCCATCAGTGCCTGACGGCTTGCTGTGGTGATCTATGATTCTCCCATCACACTCGTATAAATCAAACACTAAAAGCATTTTCCCCTCCATATTCTCCCCCGTCAAATTTATAATGTTGTAAAAAAGAAAAGAAAAATTACTTGTTGACGAGTCCCTCACTCCTCCCTTTTCTTCCCTGCCTAGCTACATTGCAATAAAGTATGTACTTCCAAATTATACTGTTCCTCCTCTCGCCAGTGTAGTAATTATCTATATTTTTAGGGCTTAAAATCTTAAGGGTGTGTTGAATTCTTTGTAAACACTCATACAAAGTCTGGTCTGACCCTGAGGTGTTGGAAAGCATCCTAATTACCGACGCCACACCGCTTGACCACAAACAATTCGACATACAGCCCAGCGCGATTTATGTGTCACTAAATGCAAATCATGGAGGCACTCAAGTGTAACACCTTTCAAATCCTATTGCCACTCTGTTCTACCCTCTCATCTGGGCTCGGTGTTTAAGACGAGAGCTCCAGTCTTGGTTGACTTGTTTGTTATTAATGGCAGTCTCAAAATTAGCAGTCTTCCCCATAATTCATAATTCATAAGTCTTCCCTCTAAAATAAATGTAGCTGTTGTTTATAAACATGCCCCTTTTCATACAAAATATTGATACTGAATGCTCAGTTTTAACATGGGGACAACTTAGTGCATGTGTTTTAAACTAAGGGATTGTTGTTTGAATCTCAGTTTACCTTTAGTTATTATGAGTTGATAGCTGTAGTTGGATTGACAATTGTTGGGTTAATGGATTTCACCTTCAAGATATTCTATACTTATAACCTAAGCACTAAGTAGAGTGTGTATGCATCAGCACAGAGTGGATGTGATGCTGTAATGCTTGAGTTAAATATGCAGTTGCTTAAACTAATGTTAAAGGCAGTGTATTATTGTTGACAATGGGTCTAGCACCACATTTGCCTGCCTGATCCACCAGCAATCCTGGGTATTTTTGTGGATTTTCAAACGAATGTTCTCTCTTTCTGAAAATCCAATCCAGTCCTTGCTTGAGGAACAAATTATATGCAAATCCATGCCATGAAATGATTTGGCTCCTGTGAATGGAGTAATTAGTCTGACTGAACAAATATAGTAGTGCCCCTTCTAGGGCTGTCACGTTTATGAAATTTGGCTGACGATTAATTGTCAAACAAATAAGTGTGATTAAGGTGTTTAATTATCTGTTTTAGGGCTTTGACAATTAATTGTCTCTTTTAGGGCTTTTACGATTAATTGTCATAAATTGTCATATTTTTTAAGGTGCACGTGTGCTTCATACACCTTAAGAAGTCATCTTTACATATTTTACTTCAAATATATTAAACAAATAATAAAACAGGGATATATGGTTTCCTTTTAAGGCTTTAAAAACTTATAAATGACATGACAAATTATGTTTAAATATCAAAACATTAAAATATGTCTCTTTTTGGTCAACTTTATTTGTGGTCAATTTTACATTTACACTGTTTTTTGAACTATATATATATATATATATATATATATATATATATATATATATATATATATATATATATGTATGTATGTGTGTGTGTGTGTGTGTGTGTGTGTGTGTGTGTGTGTATATACAGTGCATCCGGAAAGTATTCACAGCGCTTAACTTTTTCCACATTTTGTTATGTTACAGCCTTATTCCAAAATGGATTAAATTCATTATTTTCCTCAAAATTCTACAAACAATACCCCATAATGACAACGTGAAATAAGTTTGTTTGAAATCTTTGCAAATTTATTAAAAATAAAAACCGAAAAAATCACATGTACATAAGTATTCACAGCCTTTGCCATGACATTCAAAATTGAGCTCAGGTGCATCCTGTTTCCACTGATCATCCTTGAGATGTTTCTACAACTTGATTGGAGTCCACCTGTGGTAAATTCAGTTGATTGGACATGATTTGGAAAGGCACACACCTGTCTATATAAGGTTCCACAGTTAACAGTGCATGTCAGAGCACAAACCAAGCCATGAAGTCCAAGGAATTGTCTGTAGACCTCTGAGACAGGATTGTATCGAGGCACAGATCTGGGGAAGGGTACAGAAAAATTTCTGCAGCATTGAATGTCCCAATGAGCACAGTGGCCTCCATCGTCTGTAAATGGAAGAAGTTTGGAACCACCAGGACTCTTCCTAGAGCTGGCCGCCTGGCCAAACTGAGTGATCGGGGGAGAAGGGCCTTAGTCAGGGAGGTGACCAAGAACTCGATGGTCACTCTGACAGAGCTCCAGCGTTTCTCTGTGGAGAGAGGAGAACCTTCCAGAAGAACAACCATCTCTGCAGCACTCCACCAATCAGGCCTGTATGGTAGAGTGGCCAGACGGAAGCCACTCCTCAGTAAAAGGCACATGACAGCCTGCCTGGAGTTTGCCAAAAGGCACCTGAAGGACTCCCAGACCATGAGAAACAAAGATTGAACTCTTTGGCCTGAATGGCAAGTGTCATGTCTGGAGGAAACCAGGCACCGCTCATCACCTGGCCAATACCATCCCTACAGTGAAGCATGGTGGTGGCAGCATCATGCTGTGGGGATGTTTTTCAGTGGCAGGAACTGGGAGACTAGTCAGGATCGAGGGAAAGATGAATGCAGCAATGTACAGAGACATCCTTGATGAAAACCTGCTCCAGAGCGCTCTGGACCTCATACTGGGGCGAAGGTTCATCTTCCAACAGGACAACGACCCTAAGCACACAGCCAGGATAACAAAGGAGTGGCTACGGGACAACTCCGTGAATGTCCTTGAGTGGCCCAGCCAGAGCCCAGACTTGAACCCGATTGAACATCTCTGGAGAGATCTGAAAATGGCTGTGCACCGAAGCTCCCCATCCAACCTGATGGAGCTTGAGAGGCCCTGCAAAGAAGAATGGGAGAAACTGCCCAAAAATAGGTGTGCCAAGCTTGTAGCATCATACTCAAAAATATTTGAGGCTATAATTGGTGCCAAAGGTGCTTCAACAAAGTATTGAGCAAAGGCTGTGAATACTTATGTATGTGATTTTTATTTTATTTTTATTTTTAATAAATTTACAAAGGTTTCAAACAAACTACTTTCACGTTGTCATTATGGGGTATTGTTTGTAGAATTTTGAGGAAAATAATGAATTTAATCCATTTTGGAATAAGGCTGTAACATAACAAAATGTGGAAAAAGTGAAGCGCTGTGAATACTTTCCAGATGCACTGTATATATATATATATATTTTACAGGTGAATCTGGTTTTGTTTATCTATTGATATTATAGCATACAGTGTAGGAAACAAGATGATGATAGTAGACTGTTAGACATTACCACATGTGTAGGTGGCCCTGTGACCCTTGCCCATCTCTGATTGCTGCCCAGCTGGTGGAGATACAGGAGCATTTTTATACCTGGCTCAAATGGTACACCCTTAGCTTTGGACATACAGAGAGCACTAAGATCAGTTTGGACCCCATGAGTTCTGGCCATTGCCTACGGAGATTGACCAGACAAGGACATTCTTTGCCTACCAGCACTAGGGTATGTTCTAGCATGCTGTGTTATCTTCACCAATCACCCCGGGTACAAAGCTTTATCAAAAGGGGTCTTGACTGGTTGGCCTGACCCATCTTTTGAGCTTGGGGGCAGTTACAGGATGGCTGCTGAGAGGCTAAAGAGCTGATTAACTTCCTCTGCAGGCAGGAAGTGCCCTGCAAAACAAGGAAAAGACACAACAGGAAGCCAGTGAAAAGTTTTGCCCTGAAGGAATCCAAGGAGATAAAAGAAGCATTTAAGATGCAGACAGATTGCAGGAACTCTAACCCCCTCGGACAAATTGGAAATGTGATGTTAATAAAAATAAAATAATAATAATAAAAATAAATGTTTTGGCTGGTCTTCCATTTTAATGCTTTTGTCAGGTGGCACCTTGAATAATAAGTAATTTTGTTGTGGTAGCTCTGATTCATTTTGAGTTTCAATCTTTGTGCGGTCATAAAATGACTCAAATCCTTCTCCCCAATGATACTCAATGAACAAACAAAATTATCTGTTGCATTCTCATCCTTATTAACCTGTCATTCCTCTGTCACTCCTCCATCACATTAGGGCAGTGTTGGACGAGATAAGTCAGGATCCTCTGGCAGACCCAAAACACTAAATAGCTTAACCGTATGATACAAGTGTGTCACAAGTTCAGGGCCCCCAAAATCATCACCACCATAAGCTTAGGCATTTAGCCAAACTTTAAACTGCCTGATTTTGATGGTTGTTTTGCAGTTGATAATGTTTATTCCAAATCCTTTAATACATTCAATTTGACATGTGTTATACAGTAGTTTGATTAAATGTCTTTAAACTCTTCACATATGTAAGATATTTCTAGCTCAATAATATAACACATATTTAATTCATTATTTCTTATAATACTTTTTAAAAATAATACATTTTTAAAGGTAAAGTATTTTTTTATGTTAAAATACTTTGCAGAGACAACAGTATGTAAGCCATTCAAAGGTTCGTAATAGTGCCACTGTGGCCAATGGAAAATGGAGGTAGTGTTTTAGGAAACCTGTTTGAAAACACTGTGATGGACTGGCCACTTGTATAGGGTGTTTCCCTGCCTTCAGCCCGAGACAGCTGGGATAGGCTCCAGCACTACCCCCGACCTTACATAGGACAAGTGCTATAGAAGATGGATTGATGTTTGAAAACATAATTATTTTTGAAGTTCCATTTGGTGTTTGGTGAAATTTAACACTAAATGAAAAAAGGGAATAAAATTGTTCCACTTCATTTTGTAATGCTTATACATTAAGCCTCTCATCTTTGCCATAAAATTGAACCTAAATACTCGTACAACCTAATCTGAATTCAAAACATGATCACAGTCTGTACTAACGAGCCATTAGATGAATTAAAGGAATTATAGTGATTTAGCTCTAATTTGTGATTATCCCTTGACTGTCCGTTCACTCTCCACTCCTTTTGCCAACCTGTTTTTACTTGCTAGTTTTATAACATGTGACCTCAAGTTCCAGACAAAATTTGTGTCCTGATACATGATACAAAGATCCTATGATCCAAGCCTTTGTATAATCGATATATAATGCCATGTGCTAAATTAACACACACAGTATTTATATCATTGTTTGTACATTGTAATGATCAATGCAGAAATACTGTAGACATACAAACGATAACATTCCTCTTTAAAGATGCGCACACATTCCTAGCTGAAACTGAAATGGTGACTTAGCTTCAGCAACTCAGCTTTAAATATTGAGAGGAGCCAGGCACCAGATGTCAGGCTTCTAAAGTCAGTCTTGCAATATGGCACCCAGCACACAGGTGTGCGGGGGAGAATCACGGCCTCATCTCCCATTATTTACCGCTATTAATCACAGTGTCACTCACAGAGCATGATCAAGAAAAAAACAGGCTTTAATTAGCTATGCTGAAACCATTACAATGTCCAGTTATGTCATCTGTTTTATTGCTTTTACCACACTCCCCCATTTAAGTATTTGTTTTGTGGTCAACGCGCCCCATCATCTGTTCTTCCTCAACACCGTTCATAGCAAATAAGAGTTCAGCCATTTTGCCGATTGCTTTTGCAGATAGATTCTAAACATTTTAATGAAGAACATTAATATTTCTTAGAAAAAATTCTGACTACTGCATGTTTATTACAATCTCATCAAGCAATGGACACCTGGATACAATAACCAATGAACTTGCCAACTCACTTTTGTCACCACTGGATGGGGTGGCAGTGCTTTTTTATTTTTAAAAGGAAAATTATGAATTGGGATGCTGTGCACGGACCTAACTGTAACTAAATATACGTTGTTATCTGGCCATTGTTGTTGTTGTTGTTGTTGTTATTATTATTAATGATAATTAAATCAAGCCAATAATTGCAGGGGAAACATAAGGGGAAATATAAATGTTCATTGGATGTGAATAAGCCTTGCAGGACAAGGACAAAAAAGGACATAGGATTTTTTGAGGGAAGGATCTCAGCCCGTATTGTCCGTGTATTATTATTTATTTTATCCTCTCTTTCGATTTTTTTTTTCATTCGTAGTTACAACTTTTGCTTTCCAGTCTTTATTAGGCAAGTGCCAAGTTCATTGTCGGGGTACAAGTCGTGCGCAGTTCTTCACTTATCCGAGGCCCGCTCGCCATTCCATTGAATTTATTAAATAAAATGCAACTAAACGCTCCCTGTTCCTGATTTACTTTTGCTGACATGCAGTTGCATTTTGCTTGATTTATTTTAATATATATATATATATATATATATATATATATATATATATATATATATATATATATATATAATTAGACCTAATTATCTGAACCTGGAAACAGCCCCCTCATGCTGAAAGCATGAATCCCTAGTGTAATTAATTTATTGATCATCTCAGTGATTGATCTTCTGTCTTATTAAACTTTTTTTTATCAAAAAGGTAAATGTAATAGGCCTACACCATAAGTGTATTAAAAGTGTTGCCTGTTAAACTAACCTGGTCTTAGAGAACCATATTGCTGGTAGGCTACATCAAGCCAAAAATCCAAGGCACTCACATGGTGTATAGGCATAATATTAATAAGGCTGGCTATTATAATGGGATAATAATATTAAAAACCATAATCAAATTGTGGCTAGAAGAGCCAAAAATGATTTGACTTAATTCCCATTAAGTTTTAAACACATTCGCTGTCCATAACTAATATTTTATTGCGTAATGGTTGGACGCTTATAGTGAAGGTAACATCTGGTCTGTATGCAGATCATATAGTCCAGAAGTTAAAGAGAGACAACTGCATAATACAACCCCAATTCTGAAAAAGTTGGGACAGTATAACAAATTATAATAAAAACAAAAAGGAGTGATTTGTAAATTATATTCACCCTTTACTATATTGAAAGCACTACAACTAAACAATATATGATGTTTTACATTGTAAATTTCATTGTTTTTAATGTACAGTTATTTCAAATCAGATAATTGCAACATGCTCAAAAAGTTGAGACAGGGGCAATTTAAGACTAATAAAAATTTGATGAGTTAAAATAACAAGGCAATGTGAAACAGGAGATGTTAAACAGGTGAGGCAATCGTGTCATAGTATATAAGGAGCCTCCAAAAACAGCCTAGTCCTTCAAGAGCAAGGACCATTTGATACTTGTCAATTTGCCAACAGATGCTTCAGCAAATAATCCAGCACTTTGAGAACAATGTTCCCCAAAAACATATTGGAAGGATTTTGGCCATTTCACCCTCTACAGTGCACAATATAGTTAAAAGATTCAAGGAATATTGTCAAATTTCGGTGCGTAAAGGGCAAGAAGAAAACCACTTCTGCATGCGCGTGATCTCTGATCCCTCAGACATCACTGTCTTAAAAAAAATAATTCATCTGTAATGGATATCATGAACATGTCCAGAAGCGCTGCCAACTTCTCTGGGCTCGGTCTCATCTTAGATGAAAAGTAGAACAGTGGAACCGTGTGTTTTTGGTCCGATGAGTCCACATTTCAATTAGTTTTTGAAAAGCACAGCCATCGTGTTCTCCAGGCCAAGGAGGAAAAGGACCATCCAAGCTGTTATCAGCATCAGGTCCAAAAGCCAGTGTCTGTATGGGCCAGGGGTGTGTCAGTGCCCATGGGATGGGTAACTCACACATCTGAGAGGGTAACATTAATGCAGACAGATATGTAAAATTTTTGGAGCAGCATATACTGCCATCCAGTACGTCTTTTCCAGGGACGTCCTGGAGTTTTCAGCAGGACAACTTCAAACCACATACTAGCCGAATAAGCAGAGAGTGCGGGTGCTAGATTGGCCTGCCTGCTGTCTTGACCATCTCCAATTGAGAATGTGTGGTGCATTATGAAGCGCACAATACAGCAATGAAGACCCCGTACAAGTGTGCATCTGAAGACCTGCAAAATGGATGAATGGGGGAAAATTCCACTTTTTAAATTTAACAAACTTGTGTCTCGCACCTGAAACCGCATCGTGAGCACTGCATTGACTGTAAAAAAAAAAAAAGCTGTCCTCAATGTGATAAACTTGTTATGATTTAGTGCTCACCATGTCCCGTGTGAAAAGGCTTTTATTTTATTTTTATAAAGAAATGGAATGAGGAAGGACAGATGACATTGCAGGTTTAACCAATCAGTAGAAATTGGCGTGTCACGTCCATCCACTTGTGCAAATCAAATAAGACTGTACGCTTGAATGAAAAAATGAGAAATCGAGCTGAATTCCTGTTTTTTTAGATCTTATATGAAAAGAAAAAATTAAAAATAAAAGTGTTTTCTCAATTTTGATCATTTCTTTCTAGATGAAAAACGAGTAAACAGTCGGTTTATTGGTTATTCCTTTTTGAAGACAAAAATAAGAAAACTAATTATCCGAAGGTACACGGACCGGTGACCCTCACTGTCTGGGGTCAGTGCACACAGCCTTAATTCTAACTAATTACTGGCAGATGAAACACTAAAAAATGAAAGTCTAGAGGACACTAATGGTTTCAATTTGTAGTTTTGATAACTGGCATGATATGATCAGCAAAAATCAGTATTGATTTGAGAATTTATAAGCATTCAACAAAATGAAACAAATTGTGATATACAAACAGTAAAAAGAGAATACAGTTATACTAAAACTGGACATAACTATCTGCTAGTATCCAGTAACCTATTATGATTAGACTGAAAACGAATAGAGCACTGGCACCAGACAATGGCGACAATGTGATATTTTAAAAATGTTCTTACAGCAACAATAACGCATGCATAGAATGTTAGAAGGACAACTGTAAGAATTAGCCTGGGGAGGTTTGGCATTCTGGCGTAACTTGAACTTTTAACAACTCATTTATTTTACTGATTTGCTGTAACTGATATGCAACTAACAACTGGACCATGAAAAGTCCTGCTGGTCCCCAGCATAGTCAAGCCTCATTGACTCCACACACTTGACATATAGAATAGCAGATTTCCCTCGTCTCTCACCCCAATCTGGGCTTCCACTCAAAAGCATTTCACATCAGTGTTACACCTTAACACAGATTTCTGTGCATTCAGCTAATTAGTATTAGCATCACATAAACATTCAGTATTTGTTAATAAAGGAATGCTGTGACTTTGGCCTGCTGTTTGCATGGGAAAGCAGCCAAATTATTTGCAACAAAGCTGTAATTATAAAGAACTGAGTAGAATCTAAACCCATAGCCCATAATGGGCGCTCTTGGCGAGGTCAAAAACAGTCTGTGACTTAACATCAAATAAGTCAGTTCGTATGCATATGCATGCTGCATAATGTTGTCAAGTGAGCAGATATATTTTTTAGATTTGTAATAATGAGAACCTGATAGCTTAAAGGGATGGATCACCCAAAAATGAAAATTCTTTCATCATTTAATCATCATATGCATGACATCCCAGATGTGTTTGACTTTATTTCTTCTGATGAACACAAACAAATATTTTTAGAAGAATATTTCAGCTCTGTAGGTCCATACAATGCAAGTGAATTGGTACCAAAAATATTAAGCTCTAAAAAGCACATAAATGCAATGTAAAAGTAATCAACAATACACCAGTGGTTAAATCTATATTTTCAGAAGCGATATGATATGTGTGTGTGAGAAAATTTTTAAATCCATTTTTAGTCTACATTCTTCTCCCTGCCCAGTAGGTGGCGATATGCATGAAGAATGTGAAATTCCAAAAACAAAAGAAGAAGAATATGAAAATGAAAGTTGAGATTGATAGTATAAAAGGACTTCAATATTGATCTGTTTCTCACTAACATATTTCATATCCCTTCAAAAGACATGGATTTAACCACTGGAGTATTAATGGATTATTTTACATTGCCTTTATGTGCTTTTGGAGCTTAAAAATGTTGGTACCCATTCAGCTGCATTGTGAGAGCCTACACAGCTGAGATATTCTTCTAAAAATCTTTGTTTGTGTTCAGCAGAATAAAGAAAGCCATACATATCTGGGATGACATGAGGGTGAGTAAATGAAAAGAGAATTTTTATTTTTGGGTGAACTATCCCTTTAAGCCCATACAAATCAGAATTAAATGATAATTTGTAATAGTAATATATATATATATATATATATATATATGCTTCAGTAGCTGCTGATCTGTGTGATAACGTGAAAAGAATAGGGTTGTGAATTAAAAACAAAAACAAAAAAGAAAGAATATATATATATATATTTTTTTTTTTTACATTTCTTTAAAAAAGTTAAACTCCTAAAGACATGAATTGTAAGTTTGCAGTAAATGTAGGAAGTCATGACCACTCACATTAAAATGAAGACTCCAGTCATATCAGTAACCTTATAAAAGCTGTTTTATTCTACATGGAGGGGGTCCGCACATTATTGAATTACATGACCAGCCGAATACTACTTGCTTAATCTCAGTAACCACCCTGTTATTTGACACTTTCACTCATTGATAAAGAACTCATGGCTGACTGTGAATACTAAATTTCTACAATGGCATCTGAAACTGAAAATTATTTAAATGGTGCTGCATCCAAGTCAAAAGTTACTAAGTGCACCTTTAAAGCTAGAGTACGGGCGATTTTTCGTATCATTTTTCATTAGAAATGAATAAAATACCAATATCAACCGGTACATAAAAATAAAAAAAACCTGTGATTCTGTGTTCAAAACTGTGGCTTGGCTCACCTAGATTCACTATGGTAACCTACAGTAATGATATATATTTAGAGCTGTCAGGTTCAATTTTGCGGGAAATTTCATGCTTCCATCATTTGTCCTAGCATGTTTGCGTCACGTCTGTAACCAAAGAAAAGAATGTCCGATTACTATATGCTAAATACTTGCTACTATTTGCTACTTACTTGCTCAGACAACATATTTTTCGAAAATGCATCTTGTAGGTCTTTCTTCTTACTTTCAGAGACTCTTGGGGTAGATAGTCAGATACGCTCTTTCATGGTGATCACAGGCAACCAGTAGTATACCTCATACTATCAGATTCATTTGTGCAGTTGAGCAGTGCCGAAGCACAGCTCTCGTAAAAAACAAAACAAAAACATTGTTCCTTCACAAGTAACTTGCAGTTATATGTTTCAACCCCAGATGTAGATAGAGAGCCCAGAATTTGGTCATCCACCTTTATGACAAGAGGACCTTTAATTTCACACATGAGTCCAGCATGCCAACATGTACACAGACACAATTGTCAAATTTTCAAATGATCAAATTAAGCAAATCTCACATTCTCACATTTTCAAGTTATAAAAATTAACAGGACTGATTATTAACCTATTGCACTTTGCATAATGATGAAATGTTAAGGTACAGTACTTAGCATCAACTGATAAAGGTTTATTTTTTTAAAGATCCTTGTTAGAATGCTGCTGTTAGTTAAATAGGACACATAGTAAGCTTTTCATTTGTTAGCCTTAGTCTCCTAGTGCTTCATTTATTCATTAGCAAAGATACATGGGGTAAGCCACATGATTATTCATTACTAAAGGTATGGGGTTAACGGCATGATTGCCTTTAATTACAGCACCAACACAAACACCACTGGATAAATGAATGAACAATTAAAGAGGCAGGAGTCAATACTCTGTGACAAAGGCCCACAGCTTCTAGAGCCAAGCCTTCCTGCTTTGCTCAGTCAACAATCACCACAGGATCTGCTGGGTCCTACCATCCCCTACCATCTCTCTCTCTCTCTCTCTTTTTCTAGCTCTCCTTCTCTCTCTCTTTTTTCCTGCCGTTGATAATTGTCTACACAGCAGTGACAGTTGTGTAATACTGCCACCTCTTCTGCAAAAAAATAAAAAAATAAATAATAAAAAAAAAAAATCAGTTTGTCCGGCATGACAGTTCACTCTTTTTAGTGCTCCAGAGGTCCTGCACCCATTACGGCTGATGTAAAAATGGAGAATGTGCAGAAAGCACATACCAGTAATACCCGAGAGCACTAGTTAGTGCAGAGCCTAATCTGCATTCCACCATTCACTTACAGCAAAGAAATTGTGGCGGGCCCCTCTGGCTGTGGAGATGAGTGGGAAAATGACAGTACCTTGATTTGTTGAGAGAGAGAATAAATGGGTTTTTCTAAAGCTGAGGAAATATCGCCATTACCAGCCAATTTATGTTTTTTATCTGTTCTTCAAACATGTCACTTTTGGTACTGTGGCATGGTAATTGTGTGGCATCGAAAGAAGAGTAGGGGATGGGCAGCACAGAGAGAGAGAGAGAGAGAGAGAGAGAGATTAGATGGGCTTCAAAATCCTCTAATCCTGATAAATACCCATTTATGATACTCTTGGTTGATAGTCTCATTTTAATTTTGAGTAGCCACACTCTGAGTAAATAGGATCCAGAATTGGATTCCAGAGATTATGATTATCTTAAAAGTAAATCACAATTTGCTTATTTATTGCCCTCTGTCTGATTAAGTGAAGCCAGGGGGTCACTCTTATTGGCTGAAAATAACTCTTAACAAGAATACACAAACCTCCCCCAGCTCAAGGTGGTCAAATGTGTTGATGGTGCATTTTTATGTCCCTGATCCTTTCGGCTTGGAACATATTTGCCGTAATTTTACAAAGATTTCACAAGCATATCTAGATGAGTTGTACTAAAAGAGCTAACTGTCTCTAATAGTATTTACAGTCTCCCTATGTATCGATTGGACAGCACATGTGTTCATGCCCTTGGCAGAAGCTCTTATTGATGTCCCAGTTTGTCTTGGGCTTGAATGCAGTGTAACATGTTATAGATAAAACACAAATGCTGAGGGCAGTGCATTAACATGAGGTTATATCTTCAAATTGCACTGTCATGATATGAAACGGTACAAAGGACAAAGACGTGCTCTTGAGACATGTTAAGCTCATCAGTTGTTATCTGTCACATACTTTAATGCATCATTTCATTTAATGTGTCATGTAGACCTTACATTGTATGCATAAATAATGTCATGATGAAACCATGGATTTAATAAGCTATTATTAGAGCTTCACAATGACAACAGGGGTGTCATGCACCAAATTTTTTTTTTTTTTTTTGAGGGGGCACAAGTGACTGTCTGGACTCTTTTGGTGCCATTCATGTGCACTCAAACTGGAAATAAGATCATTGTGACATGACTTAAACACACCATATGGTGAGATAATCTAGTGGTACAATTTCTGCATAGCGTGAATATATAAGCAAAATTGCACTCAAACTGGATCCCCATTTTTTTTTTTTTTTTTTTTTTTTTACCGACAATAATAATGCAACATTTTTTGTAAGTTGCATTTGAAATTCACTTGGCAAAAATTCTAAGGTTGCCCCATCAGTTTGAATAGGCATGATGCTTCTGAATGGCAGTATGTGATTAGAATGTATCTGAAACTATACTACTTAGGATTTGGATATGCTAAACGCACCTTTTAAGATTGCAAAAATACTGTATTCACGTTATATTCCATTGGGTATTGAAGACTGATACTTGGTGGAAGAGTGCTTGAAGGTCATTGTAATGTGTATTTGAGAATTCTAGACTTTTCTCAATGAGTGTGAATTTATCTTACTTGAATTGTGTGAATTGTGCCAGCCAGAACTCTTTGTAGAAATGGGATAGAGTTATTTGCTAATGTGTCTTTTGTCTTATGGCTCCTTCAGCTCTCATTTGCATTCGGCGGGGTTATTACAAGTGCACAACAGCCCAATTCATCATTTCCAAGAAAGCTTGTGTTTCAAAAATCGCAGGCAAGTATTAAGTGCTGATGGCCTTGTGATGAATTTCATTTTAGCCACAGAAAAGACAATTTCACTTTTCTCATATGTTCTACTGGGCTCAGAAAGATGGCCCTTTCAAAGTAGCTAAATGTGATTGGTCCTGTTATATAGAATCCGCTGTGAGCATATTCGGTTATAATAAGAGAAACAATGCTTCTATCTTAGGACCTAGTGAGATTAGCAAAAGTCTAACCGAACAGAGCCTCTGTAAAGCGCCTCTCTACTCACCCAAATCCTGTTAGCAGACTTGTATTCATCATGCTTGCATATTGCCCACAGACCACTCTATTCAAACAGTAACACTGGAAATTAATTTGAACTATTAGCTCAAAGTTTTAAGTGTTTAAACTATTAAACTCCTTGTATGCAGGCATTGTGGGTGAGCTTGAGTGAGTGAAAAGGTAGATATTTTCCTTTTCCTTTTTTTTAATTTAAGCTTTTAACATCATTAATTAGAGTCATTGTAACGAAGAAGTGATCTATTGTCACTTGGTCTCGTTGTCTGGCATACTAATGTGATTGGCTGGGGTGTTGTTAGCGGGTGCTAGGCTATCTGGAGGAGATGAAGCTTGACATTGAACAAGATTTAGAATATAAGTCTTCCACTTTTTAGCAGTGACTCTGCAATTACTAAAAGACCTACCATTACACCTCACCTCAGCAGGTCAACTGATAAAACAGCAGTTATTTAAAGGGATATGTAACAAGGTTCAAGGAATGAGGAAGTGGGAGACGGTGAATCCAACTCAAAGGTAAATTAGTTACACACACAAACATGTTCACTTTTCTGCGTAACGGAGAAGCTTCATATATAAACATTCAAAACTGAATGGCAGCGCCAGCACACATGAAGCTTGTCAGCTGGGTCTCTCTCTCCCTCACTCTGAGGCCTGGCCCCTTTTATATCCCCCACCTCTCACTGTGAACAAAGAAACAGCAATTACCAGTGATTCATCTCAGGTAAAAACCCTTACCACTTCCTCTCTCCCCAGATGAACGCTCGGCCACTCCCTCGCCTCCACATACCCCCACAGCCCGACTCAAGCCAGGGGAACTGTCCGGCCTGCCCACTCCCCTCCCCCTTTCTGGAGAGGAAGTCCGCAACAGCCATCTGTGCCCCTGGGCTATGGACCACCTCGAACTTAAACAGCTGGAGAGCCAAATACCAATGGGTGATCCGGGTGTTGTCATCCTTCATGCGGTAGAGCCATTGGAGCGGGGCATGGTCCGAACAGAGGCTGAATGCTTGTCCCAATAAATAAAAGCAGAGAGTGAGGATCGCCCACTTGATGGCCAAGCGCTCCTTCTCTATGGTGCTGTACTTCATCTCTCTCATAGAGAGCTTCCGACTAATGTGAATGCTTGTTGTCATGGCTCTGTCCACTGGACCGGGTCTGGAGCTCCCTTTGTGGTGAGATCAGTCAGTGGGCTGGTGATGTCCGAATAATTAGACAGAAACCTTCAATAATAGCCAGACAGCCCCAGGAAGTATCTCACCTCCTTTTTGGTCATGGATCTCGGGCAGGTCGCAATCGTTGTTGTTTTATCAATTTGGGGCCACACCTGACAATGATCCAAGTGGAACCCGACATACTGTACTTCCACCCGTCCAATTGCGCACTTCAACGGGTTTGCTGTGAGACCCGCTCGTCGCAGTGATCTCGGAATGTCCCCCAGATGCTGCATGTGCCGCTGCCAATCATTACTATAAATAATGATATCATCCAAATAGGCAGCGGCATACGCAGCGTGCAGTCTGAGGACCCTGTCCATAAGATGCTGAAACATGGCCGGGGCCCCAAACAAACCGAACAGAAAGGTCACAAATTGGTGTAAACCAAACATTATGAAGAAGGCAGTTTCTTCACGGGACATCTGCGTTAAGGAGATCTGGAAATATCCCTTTGTTAAATCCAATGTCGAATAAAAGTGAGCCGTGCCCAACCGATCGAGCAGTTTGTCAACACGAGGCATTGGATAAGCATCAAATTCAACACCACGTTAACTTTCCTATAATCCACATATAACTGGATCGAGCCATCACTCTTAGGTACCAGAACCACTGGGCTGGCCCAATCACTGTGGGATTTTTCTATTACCCCCATATCGAGCATGGCCTTTAATTCTTCCCGTACTACCTGTTTCTTGTGTTCGGGTAAGCGGAAGGGACGACTACGTACCACTACCCCTGGGGTTGTCTCAATAAGGTGTTTTATGAGATTTGTGTGGCCGGGGAGAGGCGAGAACACATCAGAGTAATTATTTTGCAACCTGGCAACCTCCGTACATTGTGATGGTGAGAGGTGGTCTCCACAAGGGACTGGTGTGAACTAATTGGCTTTCAGATTCACCTCCGGTCCAAGCTCCTCCCTCTCCGGAACTACTGTCGCCAAGGATATGGGGACCAGCTCTCTCCATGGTTTTAGTAGGTTTAGGTGGTAAATCTGACATGCCCCGCCCCTATCCATAAGCACTACCTCATAGTCGACTTCTGCAACTCGCTGTGTGACCTCAAAGGGCCCTTGCCATTTTGCAAGTAATTTCGAGCTTGATGTGGGCAGCGATACAAGTACTTTAACACCCTGTGCAAACTCCCGTAGCCGAGCTCCCCTGTTATACAGCCGGGACTGACGTTCTTGCACCTGTAGCAGATTCTCCTGTGATAGACACCCCAATGTGTGGAGTTTTGCTCTCAGGTCAAGAATGTATTGAATTTCATTTTTGCTCTGTGAAGGTCCCAGGGAGCCGGTCTTGGGGGAATGTTCCCCCGTTTCCGGGGAAATGGAACAGGACGGGGTGGGGGGCAAGTTGGTAGAACAGGGGAGAAGACATTAGAGGGGGAAAGGGCATCTAACACTGTTAGATGGTCTTCCAAAAGCTGGATCGCTTCATCCAGCAACGCCAGTTGGTGGCACTGGACCCACTCGGCCATCCCCTTTGGCAACCTAGAGACGAACTGCTCTGGCACTACTAGGTTGATGACATCCTCAGCGTCGCTGTCCTCCTTGGCCGGTACCCACCGCCAGCAGGCGTCACAGAGGTGCTGACTGAAGGCAAATGGGTGGCTGACCTCACGTGTTCTTCTGGGCATTCACATCGAACGCGTTTTGTGCCTGCTCTGTTTTTCCATTGTTTTTCTATATAATCATGAGCTAGACTGATGCCTTTGTCCGTTGCCACATCTTGAAATGTTTACCGTATGGAAAAAAGTGGAAAGCTGTTCAGCAATGACGTCAATTTGTAGGGGAACCTGGAAGTCTAATTTACCATGGGTTCCCTCTGGATTTTCCTATGGGGTTTTATAATGGGGTTTTTGAAGTTATGTGTAAAATAAGGGCTGTGCTAAACATTAGTTGACGATACATGGACGTTTTGTTCTGTAATATAAATTACACACTTTCATACCTCAAACATGAATTTTGAAGCCGCAGTGTGTATTTTAATAAAAGTATGTAATTCAATACGGCTTAAAAATTCACATTTGAGGTATGACTGTGTGTAATTTATGTTGTAGAACAAAACGTTCACGTACCGTCAACTAATGTTTACCCCCAGACCTTATTTAATGCATAATATTCCAAAATGATTAATTTTTATTTATTTATTTATTTTTGGACATGGTACCATGATACACTATATTGCCAAAAGTATTCGCTCATCTGCCTTTAGACGCATATGAACTTAAGTGACATCCCATTCCTAATCCATAGGGTTTAATATGACGTCGGCCCACCCTTTGCAGCTATAACAGCTTCAACTCTTCTGGGAAGGCTTTCCACAAGGTTTAGGAGTGTGTTTATGGGAATTTTTGACCATTCTTCCAGAAGCGCATTTGTGAGGTCAGACACTGATTTTGGACGAGAAGGCCTGGCTCACAGTCTTCGCTCTAATTCATCCCAAAGGTGCTCTATCGGGTTGAGGTCAGGACTCTGTGCAGGCCAGTCAAGTTCTTCCACACCAAACTCACTCATCCATGTCTTTATGGACCTTGCTTTGTGCACTGGTGCGCAGTCATGTTGGAACAGGAAGGGGCCATCCCCAAACTGTTCCCACAAAGTTGGGAGCATGGAATTGTCCAAAATCTCTTGGTATGCTGAAGCATTCAGAGTTCCTTTCACTGGAACTAAGGGGCCAAGCCCAGCTCCTGAAAAACAACCCCACACCATAATCCCCCTCCACCAAACTTCACAGTTGGCACAATGCAGTCAGACAAGTACCGTTCTCCTGGCAACCGCCAAACCCAGACTCGTCCATCAGATTGCCAGATGGAGAAGCGTGATTCGTCACTCCAGAGAACGCGTCTCCACTGCTCTAGAGTCCAGTGGCGGCGTGCTTTACACCACTGTATCCGACGCTTTGCATTGCACTTGGTGATGTATGGCTTGGATGCAGCTGCTCGGCCATGGAAACCCATTCCATGAAGCTCTCTATGCACTGTTCTTGAGCTAATCTGAAGGCCACATGAACTTTGGAGGTCTGTAGCGATTGACTCTGCAGAAAGTTGGCGACCTCTGCGCACTATGCGCCTCAGCATCCGCTGACCCCGCTCTGTCATTTTACGTGGCCTACCACTTTGTGGCTGAGTTGCTGTCATTCCCAATCGCTTCCACTTTGTTATAATACCACTGACAGTTGACTGTGGAATATTTAGTAGCGAGGAAATTTCACGACTGGACTTGTTGCACAGGTGGCATCCTATCACAGTACCACGCTGGAATTCACTGAGCTCCTGAAAGCGGCCCATTCTTTCACAAATGTTTGTAGAAGCAGTCTGCATGCCTAGGTGCTTCATTTTATACACCTGTGGCCATGGAAGTGATTGGAACACCTGAATTCAATTATTTGGATGGGTGAGCGAATACTTTTGGCAATATAGTGTATGTATTTATTTATTTAAGTATCTTGGATTACCAGTTAAATACCGTGGCACATGAATATGTTAATCATGTATATCAAAGTACCATGATATTACCACTGATACCATCACTGTACCATGGCACCACCACAGCACTTTTTTGTAAGTGGCATTAATGGACCCTAGTCAGGGTAGAAAAACAAGGTTGTGAGGCATTGAAGTATCATCTGTTCAATGCGATTTACTGTCTTAATGTACTAGGCCAGGTTTTTGTTTTGAGTTTTTTATTCACTGGACATTTTTGGAGAGATGTGCTCACAATTTTTTGTTGACTGAATAATCAACACTGAGGTACACAAAAGGACAACTTAAAGTACTGAAAGGACTGTGCCTCTATCCTTCACAGTCTCATTTTCATTTGCATCAAATTAAATATGGCACCAACCCTGACTGATGTCCATACCCTACACTGAATCACAAACTGTTATTTTCTGACAATTGTTTTGCAAATATTGTATTCTAGCTATTTAATTAACTAACAAGCAAACTGAAGTAATCAGTGTTTTGCACTTCTTGTTGGTACTGTAGTTTATAATGAACAAAGCCCTGTGCAGGTCTGCAATTGATGCACTTCATGCAAGTATTCGCATTTGTTAATTGTATGCATGTCAAGGTTGCGTCTCTGTGTGCGGGAGTGTGTAGACAGAGAGAGGGGGCTACTCTCAACCATATGCACTTCTCATGCTCCATTTAAGACGATGATTATTTGCTTTGTTCTCCTGTCCGTAAATTATCATTATTCTTTTGACAGCTTGTCTGCAGCTTAGCACAGTGTGTGAAGCAAAGTGTTTTAAGAGCGTTCTGCTTTCAAGTTGTTTGTGTTTTAGTGTGTGTATGTGTGTGTGGGCACAGGCCCTTTACTCACTCTTGTGTGTTTATACACAGCAATATGGCCTGACCACTCCTGACAGGACCACTGTTTCAACCCCGTGAAACAAACAAATCAAAAACAGCATGCGGAAAACAACCAAGATAGGATTTCACTCACTGGTCATCCTTTCTGACAGATTTCATCATCTTATTATTTCCCCACTGGAGCCACAGTGCTGGACCTGCCAAAGATCTAAAAAAGGTAAAATGTTTTAAAAGCCTCTGTATCAAAATTCTTAAAGGTGATGTGAATAATTTCTAGTGGAATTGCTAAAATAATTATTGTTTTCTGCCACTGGTCAGAAAACACATAGAACCACCCAAACTCACACCATTGGTTTTCAGGCTGGTTGGGATGCTCAAACGTCTTGGTTACTTTTGTAACCTTTGTTCCCTGATGGAGGGAACGAGACGTTGTGTCGATGTAGTGACACCAGGGGTCGTTCTTGGGAGCCCCAAACACCAATGAGAAAAGGCAAATGGGAATTGGCGAGTGGAATATGCATGCCACTCCCCGGATATACGGGTATAAAAGGAGCTGGCTCGCAACCACTCATTCAGGTTTTGCGCTGAGGAGCCAAGACAGGGTCCCGGCCATTTCAGCGGGTAGTACAGCATTGTAGCAAGAGGGACACAAAGTCTCGTTCCCTCCATCAGGGAACGGAGGTTACGAAAGTAACCAGGACGTTCCCTATCTGTCATTCACTCGACGTTGTGTCGATGTAGTGACACTAGGGGTCCCTATACGAAACGCCACAACTAGCTGAACTGTGTTACGTGGACTGCCGGTGCAGGTGCAAGCAAGCCGCTGCGTGCCCAATAGCAGGTGCCCCTGGTCTGCACGTAGCCTCCCCCAACACCCCCAAGAACGTTGCACAGTCCCTCACACCCCGGGGGGGTGGGGGGACAAGACGTATCTTCAATGGGAACAGGCCGTGCCAGACGCTGCTTTTTCTCTCTTTTTTTCTCCCCATAGAGTGAAAAACATTTTTCGGTTGGGGACATATGTATTCGCGTCAGGGAAGGTGTTCTTCCCCAGGAGGAAAGATACCGCAGATACCACATCTTGCCCGGAGGGGAGGTTAACATGTGGAAAATATGGCACATGGGCTTGCCAGCCGCACATGGAAGAGACGCTGTGGTAGGTCCTACCCGGAGGGGAGGAGCTCTACAAATGCGGTGACCAGTGGCAGAGGGAGCTCTGCACAAGAGAGACACGGATTTACCGACAAGGAAACTGTACCTCGGAAAATACATCACAAGGGGTTACCAGTGGTAACCAGCACATGTGGAGCACCTACCCCAGTACAGGGCATCCTAGCACACGTACTGGGCCAGGCTACGAATTCCTCTGCCGAATTCGCTAGCCACAGAGCTAGGGAGGAAGGACATCCAGGGTCCACCGTCTCGTGAACTCACATGGGGGGAAAAGCACATGTCTTCTCCTCCAGGAGGGGAAAGGCACAGTGCGCAAGTGGTACACCTGGCCATCTGTCCTGCAAACTTACCTGTTTGTACCTGACAACAGACGGGACGAAACCAGCTCAACTCGGAGATTATAAAATCTTGCAAAGGTATTGGGTGTTGCCCAGCCTACTGCTCTGCAGATGTCTGCTAAAGAGGCGCGCTGGCTAGTGCCCAGGAGGACGCCACAATCCTCGTGGAGTGTGCTCATAATCCCAAGGGGGAGGGCACGCCCTGGGCCAGGTATGCCAACGCGATGGCATCCACGATCCAGTGGACAACCTTCTGCTTGGAGACAGCATTCCCTTTCCGCTGTCCGCCAAAGCAGACAAAGAGCGTCTAAAGCTCGACCGGGGCAAATGAGCGTACCGGGGAATGGGAGGTCCGTTGGGGTTTAGCCAGCGGAATCACTCCCATTGAGGTCCCCAAATTGCCCCCAGCGCTAACCGACCCGGTCTCGTACCTTTAGGTAGAAGGCTGGAGTGGCTTTCCACCGGAAGAAGGAAAGCCGCAACTGCAACGTTGCCATGGTCATGTTCTTACAGTGAGGACACGAACCATCCACGAATGCTGCCTCAACGTGACTATGGCCCAGACACGTGAGACAGCGCTCGTGGCTGTCAGAGGTGGAGAGATAGCGACCGCATCCAGGAACTACACACAGATGGAAAGTCATCTTTAAAAAGACGCTTTCAGTCAGTGTGCACTCTTTTAGAGGAAATATACTCTTTTCTGCAAGAATATATACTCTTTTCAGCTGTTGAAGCACCCAGGGGCGTACTCCGCATCTATCGCACAGAGGGGGAGAAAGCCGCTGAAATGTGCCATATATCCAACAGCATACACTTCTCGGTGTGAGGTGAATGGAACGGTAGTGGAACTCGCTGCTCAACACCACTCGGCTCCGAAGAAAAAATCTGAACGAGTAGTTGCGAGCCAGCTCCTTCTATACCCCTATGTCCGGGGGAGTGGCATGCAAATTCCACTTACCAATTCCCATAGGTCTTTTCTCAAAGATCAGAGGTGTTTGGGGCTCCCAAGAGCGACCCCTAGTGTCACTACATTGACACAGCTTTGAGTGAGTGACAGATAGGGAACAAAAATTACAATATATTATACATACATAAATGCCACATTCACCTCTCTGGTGAGGCCCAGCAAGCTGGCAGGGGCTGACCCTGAGGTGCTGGGATTTGTGCGTAGTGGAATTAGGCCTACCTATGGTGGCATTGTCTTGGGCTTCCTCTGTGAGGCTCGTGAGCTGAGCAGATGGCAGTGGCCTGGCAGTCACAGCATGGGGTGAGATATCTTTTACACAAATGCCAATAAACTCTTCAGATTTTCTATTTTTGTGTATGTGTGCTGGTGATGCAATGTAATCACAGTCCCGCCATGCAGTCCAGTGACAGCTGTGTGTCAAGGATTTGACATTTACAGTGGTCCATATACATTATTTCTGTGAATTTATACAATTCTGAGGACATGCACTGTTTAAACAGCTGAGATAATCTTTGACATCATCATCCATTTTTACATATTATCAATGCTTTTTACTAGCTTTAAATCATCCAACAAATAATATCGAGCTTCAAAAAATCAGTGGTTTCAAACTGTTAATTAACTTAATTAATGGTAAAAACTTGTAGAAGCAAGATATTGATGATGTATAAATTAGAGCACCGATGACTTGTTTACTTAATTAGTAGATTGATAATCCTTTAACTTAAGCCCAGCGAGGAGGAGCAATTGATTGTCTTTTAGTTGTGTATAGATTGCTGTTTGGCTGGAAAATCTTTAAGTAATCCTATTTTGGATCCTTCTTCACCTCTGTGCTTTACTTTTTACGTCTGATGTAGAGGACCGTGGGCTGCTTTGAGCTCTATATTTCTTTTGTTGTGTTTTTTTTTAGACACACAGCGATAATTAATCCAATACACTTAGATAATAAACTAGCTAACAATTCTCAGGCTTGTTATTTGGCCCACTTTGCATGACTTGCTCAATGGAGGGTAATATTTATAGCAGGGATGTTTGTAATGAAAGCCTTTTACATTTTAATGAGCACTAAATAGGAGCTGAGAAATATTGTTCATTAGGTGTAATCTGTGGAATTGCTTGAGTGAACTTCCTCATGAGGGTGTTTTATACGCCTCGCTCAAGTAGAGCAGTTTGTATGGTAATTAAGATGCCGTTTCACAGTCAACATCTGTGTTGTTTTGAGGCCTTTGTGTGTCTCTTGGCCCTATTGTGTCTACGTCGAACACTGCTGAATAAAACAGTGTGCATCCTCTTTGTAGTGCTACACGCATGCACGCACAAAAGCGAGTCAAAGTCTTTTATCAAGGAGCTGTAATGTTTCATCTAATATTTGTTCTTGTAGAGAATAACCTATTTGTTTTGGATGGATCCTTCGGCCACCTGAGTGGATGGATGGATGGATGGACGGATGGATGGATAGATGTGCAACATCTTCTAAAAAGGAACATTGTATAGTTATTTTTTCTTTCTTCCCTCCCCCTATCCAGCCCACACTCCTACACAAACACACCCAGGACCTATCAAGTGACAAGAAGGTTCCTTTTTCCCCCCTTCTGGAGCACATTAGAAAAAAATTACAGTGCTGACATTTCTTCATTAATCATGGCGACCGGTGGTGGCAGTGAGTGGCGCAGAGCCTTGGCAGACGCTGGTGTCCTCGCCGTGCTGGCAGCCGCGCCCCAGACGCCAGCCTCTCAATGCCACAGCTGTTGCTGCCATCAGCCTCGCAAACATGACACCCACCTCAGATCAGCCCTGTCTACACCAGCTTCCTGTGCATCCCAGAAGGGCTGAGGTCTGCTGTGGCCCATGTTTGCACGGATGGATGGATTGAAGGATGGATGAAAGCATGAATGACCTGGATGGATGGATTAGGGGATGTGGTGTTCCTCAAGGCTGAGATGGGGTGTACACTCCAGAAAGAGTGAAAGTACTCTTTGATTGGGCAATCTGGGATGATATCAGGGAAGTAGCGAGAAGCTGAAGGGTGTCGTGTTAATTCATCAGTGTTTGTACAGCCATGGTGTGGTTTAGCTTGTATGTTGCCTATAGCCACAACTTCACATACCTGGGCACCTACCAGTTTGTGTAGTCCACCTGAGTGCATTAGATGTGTGTGTGGCCTCTGTGAATAAACTATGATTTCATAACAGCTTCTGTTTTTGTATAGAATATTTATACCTGCAACATGAACACAAAAGGACACGGGTTGCTACCGAATGTTCTGGTACCCTGACATTGACCACATTCTGCTGGATTACTGAGAAGCAGCATCTACCATCAGACATCTTTGTATCAATTCAGATGTGCTTACCTTTTCCTGTGATGCTACTGATAGCACATTGCCCGAGCAGCTTCAGAGACTCCCATTAAAACCAGGAAGTAATTGCATCCACCTAGTCAATGATAAACATGATTTGGAGGTTATATTTCCCCTGTATGATTACATTGTTACTCCACTTACATTGTTTAGCTTTCGGTTTGGGGTTTGAAATCAGTCTGAGACTTATAGGACTTTGTGTGTGGGAGTGTGTACATAATTAGCTATAGTTTGTGGACAAAATTATCCCCAAAATGTAGGTAAATCTGACACAACTTAATTTTGGGAATATCCTCAGTTGGAGGATCAGTTCATAAATAAAGCAAATACTGTTTTTTAAATGTTCGTTTTCTTTTATCTGCTTTAGGGGTAGGATTAGGGTGTGCTTTAGGGTTAGTCTATAGTCATTGTAATTAGCTTTATATAAAATAATAATCTATGGTATGTCCCCATATAGTTAGCTAAATAAACACTTGTGTGTGTGTGTGTGTGTGTGTGTGTGTTAGTTCTCACTAGTTTATATGTGTAGCTATTGTCTGGTCCTCTGTATGCACATGCGAATCATGTGTTTTCCTATGTGTATGTAGGAGATACATGTGTCACGGGCTAGAAGCTGAGGTGCTCATACCACCACTGAGCTCTATGTCCTGCCATATGGTGGAGACCACTGGGACTACATGGGGAATCAGGCCAGAACCCCCCCCCCCCCCCATTTCTACCTTACTTTCTCTCTCTCTCTCTCTCTCTCTCTCTCTCTCTCTCTCTCTCTCTCTCTCTCTTACACACACACACACACATTTATATATGTGAGAGGCCAGACCTACATCCTTGAAGAGGAGGAAAGTAGGACAGGTTGAAGGAGTGGAGTGAGCGCGGACCCAGATGTGACACAAACATACTGTACACACTTGAATACTAGACATCCACCTCAACCTCTCCCTAAGACACAGAGCCGAGTTATCCTCCCTAGCACATCCTAATGACCACTTTACAGAAATTCACGTGCCTCTCCCAGCACACCCACCTATTTATAGATTATGCCTAACTATTCTAAATCTAATTTAGAGCTTCATATAGTTTATGTTAATGAATGTAGTTTTCGCAGTGTTGTGTTTTTAGTCTGTTAGTTACATAATCTTGCATATATTACTACTCACTAGTTTACTGTTACGTCATTGGTTTCAAACTGCAAACATATTTCCCTTTTGCCTGGTTTTCCTTTAGGGAGCCATCTCAAGTGTTTGCAGTTCATCCACTTTGTAAGTCTTCATAATGGAAACTGTTAGTATGCAAGTTAACACTTTAAAATAGTGTGTAAAACTGACACAAGAAATTGACGTTTATCTCTGTCATCTATTAAAAGGATATTCCGAATCAATTGCAACTTTAATGCCCATAGGTAAGAAAATCACAGATGAAACCTCTTTAATATCATAATTATTTCTCCTAGACAGCAACAAGTTTGAGAGAAGTGCAAATAGAGACTTTGGTCACCTGCTACTCTGATTTTTCTTCTTCAGAAAACATCTTAATAATTTCAAAAACTGTGCTCAGATTTGCAGATACCTAAGTCTGCAATTAAAATCCTTGTTTTCAATACAAACTTAATCTCTCACCAAATTCTTCCAAGACATACATTATTGTATGTTGCCTATGCTATCCACATTAATTTTATACAGTAGTTCTCTACTCTTACTGTATGTGTACAATGGGTTCATTTGTGTCTATTGTTATTTCTCCTTAGAAACATATAAGACAAACTTGATACTTAAATGAAACATTACTGAGAGCTCCATAAGAAGGGCCCTATGATTTCCATGATGTGGAAAACATGGACAGAATCACAAAATCCAGTCATAAAATGGAATTAAATACAAAATGTGATATATTACGGAATTTGACATTTTCTGAAAAATAAATAAATGTATAAAAACAAATAAAAAGTGATATGTCTTAATGTGATGTTTAAAGCTTAAAATGCTGGGATTTAAATAAATAAATATAGGGTCTGCATGTTTTGTGTGCTTCAAAGAGCACCTATTATGGTTTTTCAAATATTACCTTTCATGTAGTGTGTTATAGCTGTTTGTGAATGTAAAAAAGTTTGCAAAGTTTCAAAAATCAAAGTGCATGACAAATGGAGTTATTGACTCCCAAATGAAAGAACTGATTCTGAACACCTGAAACGAGTCATTAGTAATTCCTGTTCTAACCTACAGGCTGCTCTGGAAAAAGACATTGTGGTTGTTTCAAGGAGCACAATACTTGTTGACCCCTCTCCAATCATAGCACTTATGGTTGTGACTATAAAGCTCTATTTTGGTCTTGTCACTCCAAATTACAGTGTGCCAGAAGCTGTGAGGCGTGTCAAGGTGTTGTCGGGCATATTGTAACCAGGCTTTTTTGTGGCATTGGCTTCTTTCTGGCAACTCGACCATGCAGCTCATTTTTGTTTAAGTATCGTCGTATTGTGCTCCTTGAAACAACCACGCTGTCTTTTTCCAGAGCAGTCAGTATTTCTCCTGAGGTTACCTGTGGGTTTTTGTTTGTATCCCAAACAATTCTTCTGGCAGTTGTGGCTGAAATTTTTCTTGGTCTACCTCACCTTGGCTTGGTATCAGGAGATCCCCGAATTTTCCACTTCTTAATAAGTGATTAAACAGTACTGACTGGCATTTTCAAGGCTTTGGATATCTTTTTATATACTTTTCCATCTTTATAAATTTCTATTACCTTGTTACGCAGGTCTTTTGATAGTTATTTTCTGCTCCCCATGGCTCAGTATCTAGCTTGCTCAGTGCATTCACGTGAGAGCTAACAAACTCATTGACTATTTATACACAGACACTAATTGCAATTTAAAAAGCCACAGGTGTGGGAAATTAACCTTTAATTGCCATTTAAACCTGTGTGTGTCACCTTGTGTGTCTGTAACAAGGCCAAACATTCAAGGGTATGTGAACTTTTGATCAGGGCCATTTGGGTGATTTCTGTTATCATTGTGATTTAAAAAGGAGCCAAACAACTATGTGATAATAAATGGCTTCATATGATCACTATCCTTAACTAAAATGCATGATCAGTCATATTTTCAAAATCAATACCAAAATTTCACAATTTCTGCCAGGGTATGCAAACTTTTGAGCAAAACTGTATGTAACAAAAAAACCCGCCTCTGGTCTTCATTGGCTGCTCGTGAACAGCTTTGACCTGCCCTCAAACACTACACTAAGCGGTAGACCAATCACAACAGACTGTGACATTTGACCAATCAGAGCAGAGTAGGCTCTCTAAAAGGAGGAGTGTAGAATGAATCCTTAAGAACGGATCATTGAACGACTGGTGAAAAAAGGTAATGCTGCAATTTAAATTATGAGCAAATGAAAGTGTTATTTTTACCTTGGATGCATGTAAATCTATTGTATGAGACCTTTAAAACAAAATTAGGCATGTTTAAAAACCATAATAGGTGCTCTTTAAAAGGAATGTGTGAAGCTGGCTGCCGATCCACTAACACAGCATCATGAGCATCATGCTGTGTGTGTGTGTACTGTAGATGACAAAGAGTAGAGCATTTATTCACTGTGAAGTGTGCAGCACATGAAGACTATATATTTATATAATTAAATCACAGCCTTTTGTGGTTTAATAAGCACATTTGACCTTATAGCGAACCGTTTATGCACAGGTGAGAAGCTGTCATCAAAAACATACAAACTGAAAGTACTTATTTGTTTTTGCCCAATAAAATCTCAATTTAACAAGAGGTGTGAAATTGGAAAAAATGTGACTGAAATACTGTATATTACTACTGTATAGTAAAATGTATATATTGAATGTAGTAATAATACGTAATAATAATAAATCATTAATTATGCAAGCAAGAGTGCTACTGAATAAAAGTTCCCTGTCTGTCACTCACTCAACGTTGTGTTGATGTAGTGACACTAGGGGTTCGATCTTGAGAGCCCCAATCACCTTTGCTTAAAATAGAAAAGGCCAATGAGAATTGGCGAGTGGAATTTGCATGCCACTCTCCACCCCGGACATATGGGTATAAAAGGAGATGGCGTGCACCACTCATTCAGATTTTTTTTTCGGAGCCGAATGCATGTATTGTGTTCATCCCATCACCTATGCTTACGCTGCTGGATTTACGGTGCATATCAGCAGTCACCCTCGCACGGTCGAGTGTTGTGCTTCCCCTGGGCGCTTCGGCAGCGGAGTCTACAGGTGCTAAAAGAGTATATTCTAAAAGAGTATATTTTCTACTAAAAGAGCTTGTACAAATGATTAGCGTCTTTTTAAAGATGGCCTTTTGCCTTTGTGCTACTGGATGTGGCTGTTATCTCTTCCCTCCGGATAACCACGAAATCTGTCTTGAGTGCTTGGGGCGCCAGCACGCCGAGGCAGCTTTCATGGAGGGGTTATGTTCTCATTACGAGAACATGCCCATGACAACGTTGCGGTCACGGCTCACTTCCTTCTTCATGAAGCAAGGAGCCACCGCGGCGGAGATGCGTGACACTGAGGAGGTTCGCTTTCTCGATGCGCCCATATCCCAAGGGGGGCTTTTTGGCGACATTGTCAAGGACGTCACCCATCAGTTCTCGACGGTGAGGAAGCAGACCAAGGTGATCAGACACATCCTGCCGCAGCGCGACTCGGCTGCCTTCAGGCCTCCGAAGTCCCACAAGCTGTCTGCTTCTCGCCAGGGCCGTTCTCCTGCGATGCTGGCCCCGACTCCCGCATCATCGGAGCCTGTACACCGCCCTCTGAGAAGAAGATACTCCCGCAGGAAGGCGGCTCCATTTGGAACCCAAATTTGGAACGCAAATTCAGATTTATTAAAGTATACAAATAAATCAAGGGTATACACGGAAAACAGAACTGGAAATCAAAAACAAAGGTGAAGTCAAACAAACTAAACTTAACTCAAATGCAGGAGATTATCTTCAGGAAAAGTCACAAGGATGAGTAACACACACATGAGGAATCCAAATGAGACTACACAAAGAATGTGAGCTTGAGGTGAGTATTTATAGTTTCTTTGATGAGGTGGCTGATGGAGATCAGGTGAGCATAATCGGGAGAGTTGGAGCGGGGAAGAGAGGGAGCAGAGACTGTTGAGGGCCTGACAGTATATTCATTTGATTAAAATAATGCAGTGGTATGTTGAAAACTAAATGAAACACAGAATTCAGAAAAAATAAAACAGAAAACAGAATTTGGGAAAAACTAAATAAAACGGAATTCTGAAAAAATAAAACAGATTTCTAAGGATGCACCGATATGGAAATTTTGGCTGATACCGATAACAGATAATTCCTTAGAGTTGGAGGCCGATAAACAATATATATATAGTGTTGTGAAAAAGTATTTGAAAAAGTATCCTGATGTCTTCTGTTTTTGTGTATATCTCATACTAAATTGTTTCAAATATTCAAACAAAATCTAACATAAAACAAAGGCAATCTGAGTACACACAAAATACAGTTTTTAAATGATAATGTTTTTTATGGAAGAAATATATATATACACAATACCAATTGGGCCTGTGTGAAAAAGTATTTGCACCTTAGTTACTAAATCCCCAAATCTATGAAACTGCATTCATAACGGGGTTCAGCTGGACTAGACACTCCCAGGCCTGATTACTGCCAGAACTTTACTTTGAACTCTAAAAGGTCTCACCCAGTAGCACACTATGCCAAGGTCGAAAGAAATTCCAGAAATGATGAGGAAAAAGGTGATTGAAATACATCAGTCTGGGAAGGGTTACAAAGCTATTTCAAAGGCTCTGGGACTCCAAAGAACCACAGTGAGAGCCATTATCTCCAAATGGAGAAAACTTGGAACAGTAGTAAGCCTTCCCAAAAGTGGCAGATCTTCCACTCATGGCAGATCCACTGCTCATGACTCCACTATCAGACAGACACTGGCCAAAAATGGCATCCATGGAAGAGTGGCGAGGTGAAAACCACTGCTAACCCAGAAGAACATTAAGGCTCATCCGACTTTTGCCAAAACACACCTTGATGATCCTCAAACCTTTTGGGAGAATGTTCTGTGGACTGATGAGTCAAAAGAACTGTTTGGAAGACAGGAATCCTTTTACATCTGGTGTAAATCAAACACAGAATTCCACAAAAATAACATCATACCTATGGTCAAGCATGGTGGTGGTAGTTTGATGGTGTGGGGATGCTTTGCTGCTTCAGGGCCAGGGTAACTTGCAATAATTGAGGGAAACATGAATTCTGCTCTCTACCTGAAAATCCTAAAGGAGAACATCTGGTCATCAGTTTGTGAGTTGAAGCTCAAGCTCAACCGCAACTGCAAGACAATGATGCAAAGCATAGGAGTAAGTCCATCCCTGAATGGCTCAAAAGGAGCAAATTAAAGTTTTGGAGTTGCCTGGTCAAAGTCCTGACTTGAACCCGATTGAGATGCTGTGGCAGGACCTTAAATGGGCAGTTCATGCTCAAAAAAACCCTCCAATGTGGCTGAACTAAAGCATTTACATTTATGCATTTGGCAGATGCTTTTATCCAAAGCGACTTACAGTGCACTTATTACAGGGACAATCCCCTTGGAGCAACCTGGAGTTAAGTGCCTTACTCAAGGACACAATGGTGGTGGCTGTGGGGATCCAGTTCAGTGCTTTAGCCCACTACACCACCACCACTCCATTAAAGCAGTTCTGCAAAGAAGAGTGGGCCAAAATTACACCACAGCATTCTGAAAGACTGATCTCCAGTTATTGGAAGTGTTTGGTTGCAGATGTTGCAGCTAAAGGTGGCACAGCCAGCTATTAAGTTTAAGGGGGCAGTTCGTTTTTCACATGGGTGATATAGGTGTTGGGTATTTTTTTTGCTTCAATAAAAAAATATGTATTTGAAAACTGTATTTTGTGTTTACTCAGGTTGTCTTTGTTTTATGTTATGTCTTGTTTGAAATTCTAAAACAATTTAGTTGAAAAATACACAAAATTAGAAGAAATCAGGAAGGTGGCAAATACTTTTTCACATCACTGTATGCAGATAAATACAAATCTAGATATGTCTACATTTTATGTGCCTGATTACAAACAACAAAAGACTCACCTTAAAAAGCCACATCCAGAGCACATCAAATGAAATTAAACATGTACAGTGGATAACTGCTTTTATTTTAAAACAACTGCAGAAAACAAGGAAACTGCAAGGGAACATCTAAATCTTTATTTTCCAGTAATCATTTACCAAATGTAGCCTACTTTGAAGCAGTTAAATAAAGACATTTTACAATCCTATGGCCAACTTTCTTCTAATAAAAAAATGTCTACTGACTCTGCAATTTATAATACATTTGGTGAGTGCGGTACTTTAATATAAACAGTGTATTACACTTAATTTAAACCAGTCAAAAGACCACAATAAGAAATGCAAACTAGCCTCAAAATCTTTCTAAACTTGGACAACATGACTTTACATCAGTGTATGAGATTAACTTTTTGCCCACCAGCCATACCCATTGTACAAAGGTACCTGGGTTTGTTCCTGGCAGGCAGCAGATGCCCTTACCCCGCCCCACCCCTAATCACATGGAGCTTGTAAGGCTAAGTACCCTGTCAGGAACAACCAGAGGCACCTTTCTCCCATTGGGGGCACAGTGGCTATATCTATATATCTATATCTATATCTATCTATCTATCTATCTATCTATCTATATATATATATATATATATATATATATATATATTATATTCAGTATATACACACTTTATATAGTAGAAACTGTAAGGTGGGTTTTTCAACCTACAATGGTTCAAGCTGTAGGAATGAAGAGGTGACTGAAGAAATGTTTACAGCAAGATGGAATAAAACTGTTCATTTCTTGTCTATTACCACCTTCTGCTGCTTATTCCAATGACGGAAATGAGCACAGTTAGAATAGCTAATAATGTGGGAGAGAATTGTTTAGAACAGTACTATGACCTTATTATAATGGAATATGGAGAACTTAAAATTATATAGTTAACAGAGTAAGAGAAGCTTGACATGGATTAAAAGAAAATGTTTAATAACAGTTTAGCCTTAAAATGTTACATCAAATGGTACAATTTAGATATAATAGTTGCCAATTAGAAATGTGGATGAAACCAGTATGCATACTACGGTGTCACACCTGGGGGGAAGACAGTTCACAAATCTTTAATGAACAGTCAACACAAAGCACTACAGCGCTAGCTCGGTCGAGCTCAGTACGGAAGCCACTGGGGTGTTCGTCAGTACGTGTGCTGTGGAAGTCCAGAACAATCCGTTGAAGTGTGTTGTGGTGCGAAGCAGAGCCTAGAACCAGTCTCCCGACATGTGGGTAGAAACCAAGGAATCCTCCTCGAGCGCAATCACCAGGCAACGTGATCTGATGGACAAACACCACTAGAGACAGAGCAACCAACAGAATGGAACTTCACACTAAACAGGAGAACAAAGTTAAGGTACAGCAAACAATAAACTAGCAAAAATACAGGGAACACAGGAGGGAATATGTAGGGTGTGCAATCATAGGAAGACAGGTGGAGTGTGTGAGAAACCCATTACCGTAATCGACGCCTCCCTGGGAGTGATTAGCATTCCCATGGAAACGACGATCACGCTTGCTGACTCCACCTGTGAAACACGAGGGAGAGAGAAAAACAAACAGTAGAATGAACCAGCAAACGCCGGAGCCCTGACACTGGGTGAAAGAGAATGGAGGATAGAAAGGGTGAGAGAGGGTAGAGAGAGATGCCATTGGGAGCTAGAGTCTGGCCTTATGGCCTGTAAAGCCCAAAGTATACTTCGGTCAGATGCAAACTCTGAGCGTTCACGTACAGGACACGTGACGCAAATTTCGTCATCAGTAGAGTGCTTGAGCACTGAACGCATGCAGCACAATTTTTCTAACCTTGTGTCTTTGAACGCGCAGACTGTGCATGCGCCTAAAATTATCTGCACGAATTAATGTGTAGGGAAAATTTGGTAGTATAAATGTACAGTGTATGGATTAAAGTGCCCGCGTACCTTCACCAATAATATGTAAGGAAATTTATGTGTGTTAGGAATTAAATTAAACTGTCCACATGTCTACGTCATTATGTAGGAAAATTAGCGACTTTGCATATCTCCAACAATAATACGTAGGAAATTGTATAATGGAATTAGCCACATTCGACCACCATTATAAGAAGGACAAATTACCAATTCTACACCATTTAAAATGTAATGCAACAGGCTCATTGTATCCGATCACAATTAATATGCAAGGAATTAGCTTAAGGGAATTATGATCAATTCACTCATTCAAAGAATTACGGTATACGTCTAATCACTCGGCCATGCTGAGTTGATATGACGCAGCTGTGAACTCTTTAGAGTAATACTATTCTCATGGCTATTGAAAATAATATCACAAATATGTTTAGATATGGTTCGAGCTTTGGAGTGCAGATCTTTTAAAAAATCAAGTGATGAGATTATCATCATATATCAAATTAACTTTGAATACAAACAAGACTTTATTGCTAATCTAAACACATAGACAAACATGACAAACAGGTTGGTGAGTTAATTGTAACAGAAGGTGAATGAAATAATCTGTACAGAGAAATTGAACTTTATGGAGTCTATAGACAGTGCCTTGAGAACCATCAACTTCCATTTAGATTTAATACCTCGATTTTCAATCGAGTTACTAAAATTATTTTAAAGGGATTCCAGCACTTTCAGTGAAAGTTGGAGATGTACTTGTGTTTCCTTGCATTGCTTTGGATCTTTGGCTCTTTGTAGAATGATTTGTTTCTCCGTTGATGTTTTGGACCTCTGTTTAGATCATGGATTGAAATGTTGAGGCAGGGCTTTGGAGCGAGGCCTCCTGCCAGGGAGACTCGCGACTCCCCATCACGTTGGTGAGTTGTAGCGCAGAGAAGAGAAGGGCTTCCTCTGAACTTTTCATTCCAAGCTTTCCTGGACTCTACATTGCGCAGGACCTGGCAGAGGGGTGCTGATGCAAAGCCAGCCAAGGAAGGGCTAAGAGCCACGAGGGAATAGAAAGAGGCAAAGATCGTCTTGGGAGGAGAGGTTTTGTTAAGTTGAGGTTGGCCGCACCCCAAAGGTGTCTTGAGCCAATCAGAAGTGTCTTTTACTGAGTCACATGGTCATTTCTGTCCTCCCCTCAAGATAATTAATTTATGGCCCATTGTGTGTGAATATTTCTGTTTCCTGCTCAAAAAGTGAACATTTTAATCATGAATTTCATAGGAAAATATATTACTGCAAATAACCCAAATATACTTCACAGCATCATTCTGGAAATTAACTATGGACCTCATAGATACCAAACATGAGGGTAATAATAATAATTGCAATGGTAATAACATGCATGATAAGCAATTAAAAGAGTAATAAGAATAAATCATATGGTTAAAGCAAGGATAACATTACATGAGGTAGTCTGACAATCTCAAAGGTAGATATACATATGAAAAAGACAAGAACAATGTTAGTTCCATGTATTTAAAAGGATAAAATATTGGTAAACCCAGTATTGAAACTTCAAGGCTTCAGATCTCACTCTCTTGAGTGTAACTTCAAGAAGGAGGGGGGACCTCCTTTGTTCCTAGACTGAGAGCTTCATAATAGGATACCAGATTAAAAGTTATAATGGTTACTCTATTAACTTAGAGCATGGTGATGCTTGATTATTTGTTGTTGTAAATGACTGCCTCACAGTCAGGCTGAGCCTGGTGTATAAAATTATATTGTTTGGTCCAACAGAGAGCTTGGGCATCTTGGGTTGAGATGCATAGAGAGTCAAAAGTTTGTTGTCTGCGTGGAAAAGTTCGGAAGGTCATACAGAGACTGCCCTATGTCACTGTTCTGTGGGGTGCAGGGCCTCCTTGACCAATGACCTTTTGTTTTAAATCATGCGATTTTGCTGTTTTAGCAGAATGGTTAGTCTCCTGACCAACCATTTGGCACTTATTAATTATCTCAAATCAACAACCTGAAAGGAGCTTCAGTCTCCCAAAAGGGAATCCCTGAGGGGAGTGTGATTTTTCTGACAGTTCTTTTATTTAGTGATGTGATGCAGGATGGAACTGGGAGAGGGTGCCTCAGAATTTTCGGCACCAAATGTATAGATTCACAGTTTTACGGCCTGGAAAGGCCCTAAGGTTATTCCTCCAGAAGGTTCTGCTTATTGCTTTGTGTGTCCTTTGGAATGTTTCGCTGCCTGGTGCACTTAAAGTCCTACAAATGGATCCACAAGGTGGCAATACTCACATTTGAGCCACTGCTGTCACGAAGAAACACTAGAAGAAGACATAATCGCTGGTAAATAACAGGAGATGAAGGTAAAAACAACAACAGTAGATATGCACATCAAGAGTGTGTGTGTGAGGAGGTCAGGAGATACCTGCATTTGTAAAACTCAAGTCTGAAGAAATATAAAGACATCTTTATGGGTCTAAACTCCTGAAGAAATTGTCTGGCATCTCATATTAGTCGTAGTGCGCATGCGCCAAATGCCTGTATATGCGTGCATCGTCAAATGGAGTATACTTTGACAGGCTCACGTTCGACTGTACACAGACGCTGAGCATTTGCGTCAAAATTGAAGTATACTTTGGGCTTAACTCAGTCACCCAAGAGCAGAGCCCAGAGAGAAGAGCTAGAGAAAAGAGTGAAAGGAAGATGAAAAAGAGCCCAGAGCACAATTTACAAAAAAGTTACAATCTTGTTTTATCCTTCCCTTGACCATGTGACCACAAACAGACCTGATACATTTAAACTGACCAATCACCACCATTAACCCCTACTGTATTCAAATTGCTATCATTTGCTGAGTCCCAATACACAAACACCTCAGCCAGTAGGCTGCTAGATCACTCTCTTGAATGCAAGATGACTGTTTTCACAAAGGAATAAGGTTTGTAACACAGAAATTAATTATTTTGTTAATTTTCAATCCTAAAGTCCCCCGTTGTCACCTTCGGACACAGCTAAGAAGTTCAAAGGTGGCACAGTCCATTAGAATATGCTTTCAGTTATGTGCAGATGTCATCTTCAGACTTTCAATCCAGACTAACTGTTGGTCAGTTTTCAAGACTTGTTCTCCTTTCAGCCCTGCGTGAGAGGGCTTCATCGAATGGTGTCGCACCTTTCTTAGATATGCAGACATCCATTGATACTTCACACCTCCACAAGAACAGGCACTGAAGCTGGGAGCAAACTTTTGTTCCTCTTTGAGACAGGATATAGGATGTGATCTCAGTCAACAGGGATCTTGTGATTTTAAAAGGGCATATGGCACAACAAACAGCAAAAGCATACATATGGCATTTGTAATTGGTCATAGACATTTGATGTGGTCAGATTAACGTGTCCTCTGGCAATAAGATATTAATTTGATATATTGCATTAAATGGTCAATGTGAGAATAAAAGAAAACCTTAAAAGCTCTTTTGGAAAAAGTTTTTGGAAACATCTAAACACATTGCCTTAGAAGAAAATCAACAAATTGTTGGTTTCAAAAACACCCCTTTGTCAGTAAGAGCAACAACAAAATTGGTGTTCAGTAACAATCATTGTTGCAATCATTGTATATTAAATGAAAAAAATAAATAAAAAATACATAGAAATCAGAATAGTTTCTCAAATGTCTCGTTGAAATCAAATTACATATCAAAGCATGTTACAACACATGCTACCCGGCTAAGTGATAACTCACTAGGGAAACCTAGCTACTCCTGCTCAGACTAGTATTTGTTGTTAATTTACTGTCTAGCTAAGGCCTGCTTATAACTATCCCTGGGGTGTATGCACTTGACGTGGACGTAAGTCTAAATCAGTGAGTGTGCGAAGTGATGGATTGTTACATCCTGCCCCAGTCTAGGGTTGGGGAGGAGTAACAAAAAGGTATGGGATTTCTCTTCTCCCGTCCCAGCACTCAAGAATCAGTCAACTTTAAAAGTGAAAGAAAACTTTTATTTAATCCAAAACAGAAAATGGAAGTCTCAAATGCTTTAGGATGGGGCAAGGCCAAAAAAACAAACAAAATATCACCAGTTGCTAAAGGGGAGTCAAAACTAGCTTACCTGCAAAAGAAAATGCAAATAAACAACATAAATCCACTCTAACTCCCTCTCTAACTAAAAACAGGAGAAAAGACTAGATTAAACAAAATGGCACTCACCTCCCTACTACTTCCTTATTTTAATTCTACTATTTACAACAGTTACAACAGTTTCTAAATAAAAAAAATAATAATTAAGTGTTCAACAACAATGGAAGACTGGAATCATACACAGTCAAATTGGTTGTAGCAAGAGTTACCTACTAAAACCAACAATCATACACTCAAAACAACTATAGCAGTACAACATGTCTGACACAGGAGAGGGGAAAGAGCCAGTGCAGAGAGGTTCCCAAGCACCATGGGTCCATTTCCACCCGGTGGCTTTAGGAAAACAATGGAAGGTGGACACATGCATTTGGCATCTAATATTATTCTAATCAATATTGAAACAATTTGGGTAAATATAAGAGGGCTATTTTAAAGTCTATTTTAAGAGCCACACTTCCTGCTGCCAGGTGGTGGTGCTATGTGTGAGACCAAAAATAGTCAAATGCATGTGATTAGCCCCCAAGACTAAACCTACATCTCAATTTTGATCTAAATCACACATTGCACACTAAAGATATAATGCACTTCCTGTTTCCCATTTTTCGCAATAAATTTAATACCTCGTACTGGCAACACCATTCAATATATCAAAATCTATTCACAATTTAGCATCTTCAATGTCTTGGCATAATGTTGTCTAAATGTGGTGACATTCTCGTGAATCACCTAGGAAGAGTATTTAAAAGTTCAGACACTACAATATTCCAAAAATCCAAAATGGCCAACTTCCTGTTGGGTGGACCTAATAACTATAGTTATGAAATTTGTCTGGCTTGATGAGAATTATATATGTACCAGATTTTGTGATTTGGTAGCATTGCTTTAAATTGTTTAACTTGGGTCAAACGTCTTGGGTAGCCTTCCATAAGCTTCTCAGAATAAGTTGCTGGAATTTTGGCCCATTCCTCCAGACAGAACTGTTGTAACTGCGTCAGGTTTGTAGGCCTCCTTGCTCGCATATGCTTTTTCAGTTCTGCCTACAAATTTGCTATTGGATTGAGGTCAGGGCTTTATGATGGCCACTCCATTTCCTTGACTTTGTTGTCCTTAAGCCAATTTGCCACAACTTTGGAGGTATGCTTGGGGTCATTGTTCATTTGGAAGACCCATTTGCGACCGAGCTTTAAATTCTTGGCTGATGTCTTGAGATGTTGCTTCAATATATCCACATAATTTTTCTTCCTCATGATGCCATCTATTTTGAGAAGTGAACCAGTCCCTCCTGCAGCAAAGTACCCCCACAACATGATGCTGCCTCCCCCATGCTTCATGGTTGGGATGGTGTTCTTCTGCTTGCAAGCCTCACCCTTTTCCCTCCAAACATAACGATGGTCATTATGGCCAATATGGCCAAGCAGTTCAATTTTTGTTTCATTAGACAGAGAACATTTCTCCAAAAAGTAAGATCTTTGTCCCCATGTGCATTTGCAAACTGTAGTCTGACTTTTTTATGGTGGTTTTGGAGCAGTGGCTTCTTCCTTGCTGAGCAGCCTTTCAGGTTATGTTGATTTACTCATTTTATAGTATAGTAGGACTTATTTTACTATACATATAGATACTTGTCTACCTGTTTCCTCCAGCATCTTCACAAGGTCCTTTGCTGTTGTTCTGGGATTGATTTGCACTTTTTGCACCAAACTACTAGGAGACAGAATACGTCTCCTTCCTGGGCGGTATGATGGCTGCGTGGTCCCATGGTGTTTATACTTGCATACTATTGTTTGTACAGATGAATGTGGTACCTTCACACATTTGGAAATTTCTCCCAAGGATGAACCAGACATTTTATTATTTCTGAGGTCTTGATTTTTCCATGATGTCAAGCAAAGAGGCACTGAGTTTGAAGGTAGGCCTTAAAATACATCCACTGGGACACTTCCGATTGACTCCAATTAGCCAATTAGACTATCAGAAGCTAATTGGCTAATTGCCTAAATGCTTGACATAATTTTCTGGAATTTTTCAAGCTGCTTAAAGGCACAGTTAACTTAGTGTGTTTAAACTTCTGACCCACAGGAATTGTGATATAGTCAATTAAAAGTGAAACAATTTGTCTGTAAACAATTATTGGAAAAATTACTTGTGTCATGCACAAAGTAGATATCTTAAAAGACTTGCCAAAACTATAGTTTGCTAATATGAACTCTGTGGAGTGGTTAAAAAAATTAGTTTTAATGACTTCAACTTAAGTGTATATAAACTTCTGACTTACACTATATATATGTACCAAGTTTGGTGACTGTAGGTGAAAATGGGGGTGCTACAGAGGCCGTCTTACATGCCCATTTTAAAGGTGGTGCTACAGAGCCCCCACTGCATGCCCCCCCCATCCCCCCACCCCCCAAACACACACACACAACTTTTGCCCAACCCTAATGGCCTTCGACTCTAATGTGTGTGCAAAATTTCTTGAAATTTTAAGCATGGAAAGTGCCTCAAAAACACCCAAATATAGGAAGAAAGGAATAATAACAATTAATGTGTTGCCATGGCAACAGTATTTAAGATACCAAATATTCCTTTACAATTTTACATGAGAAGTGTTGACATTATTCTAAAAATTTTCAAGCAATTCATGGAAACACAAGAGGGATATTTCAAAGTCTGTTAAAAGTTCCATACTTCATGCTGCCAGTTGGTGGCGCTATGACCGTTACCCATAATAGCTGCATCAATATGATCAACCCTCATTACCAAACATACAGCAAAATTTTCATCAAAATCACATAATGCACACAGAACATATAATGCACTTCCTATTTTCCATTTTTTGCCATAAATATATTGTTTTGCCATGGCGACACCGTTCAAAATATCAAAAATCTGTTCTTAATGTAGCATCTACAATGTCTTGGCATGATGTTGCACAAATCATGCCAGTCACATGAATCCTTTAGGAAGAGTATTTAAAAGTTCAGAAACAGCAATTTTCAGAAAATCCAAAAAGGCAGACTTCGTGTTGGGCAGAGCTAATGACTGTAAGTATGAAAGTTGTTCGGCTTTATGAGAACTATATATGTCCCAATTTTGGTGACTGTAGGTGAAAATGGGGGTGCTTCAGAGCCCCCCTTACATGCCCATTTTCAAGGGGGTGCTACAGAGCTCCCCAGCCACATCCATATGTTAACTTTTGCCCAGGCCTAATGGCCGACAACTCTGACGTGTGTGCAAAATATCATGAATATTCAAGCATGACAAGTACCTCAAAAACATGTGAATATAAATAAAAATATACAAAATAAACTGCAGATGAATAATCATTTATTTTATAGTACTGTTAACCTGGGAAGTAGTTATTACAGATTGTTAGGTGTTTTTAAATTTTTTTTTATTTTATTTTTTTTACTAAATTCAATTTCACAAGTCTTAAAATAATAAATAAAAAATAACATTTGGCAGCATGGCATACAATTAAATGGCAGTAGAGCAGTTAGAAGTAGTCACAAGTAGTTAAAAGTCAAAATTTAACTAACTGTATAACTAAATATTAAACTTTTAATTATATTAGTAGTACACCTTAATACCATAATACTGTAATACCGTGGTATGTTTTGTGATGTTATCATAACATGAAAATCTCATACTGTTACACCCCTAGTGGATACAAATTATGCATATTATTATTATTAAAATACACTTTGGCCACAAATCATATGCCACCAATCCAGATTGAGTGGATGCCATGTAACACTAAAAGAGCAACACTAATAAAATATAAAATATACTTGAATTATTGTGGACCAGCAGTGTCTAGAAATTATTCTAAACAATTTTGAAGCAATTCAGTTAAATATAAGAGGACTTTTTTAAAATCTGTGGTAACATATCTTGTAAACACTTCCTGTATTCAATACATGAAAATAATTAATCATGATGATTCTTATGGTTTAAAAATATATTTTATTGTCACACAACATGTATTTATCACAATACAAACAACTGCAACACAATGAACTGTAAGCTGTTAAGATAAAATGTAACATTGTTTGTCTTCTATGCGGAGGCAAGTAGTGGTCATGTGACAAATGAACGAAAGACTCATCAGATCTGAAGACTGAGTCAGGAGGTGAACTAATCAATTCTGTTTCCTGAAGAGCCTATGTGGATGTCACATGACTAATGAATGAAATTACTTGAATAAAGATTCGTTCATTTTGCTGAACTAGATTCAAAGATCCAAGTCAGTAAAATGTTTAGATCGTTCCATCACTACGACTTTCAAGGCAAGGCATTTGACATCTCAAATGAGCCTAACGTGAGAGTCCGCTGATGCAAATGGACTCAACCATTTTGTCCAAAACATCGAAAATAGCGGGTAAATGGGGAAAAAACCCGACTTATCCTCTATTTTTATATGATCATGTAATAAAAACATTCTAATTTCAATAAAATATTGATACTAATTTATTTTTATGCTATCAAAATGGATGTCTCCCCTATTCTGTGGACTTTTCCGCATATTTTGAGCCCACCCACACCTTGCTCTGTGAAACAGAACTGGCTTTGATTTTTGAGTATTTTTACATTTCAGTTAATATATTAATTATATTATATTTATATAAAAATAAAAAGTTTGTACAGTACATTTTCATTACAATAAACTTAGACTTCTATAGCTTTTTATTTCACTTGCACAATAAATTGCCATGGCAACAGTATTTAAGATATCAAATATCCCTTTACAACTTTACATCAGCAGTCCTGACATAATTCTAAAGAATTTTGAAGCAATTTGTGTAAACACAAGAGGGCTATTTCAAAGTCTGATAAAATTTACTTCCTTACTTCCTTGCTTACTTCCTGGTGCCAGTTGGTGTTGCTATGACTGTGACCCATAATAGCCGCATAAATGTGATTAGCCCCATTAGCAAACATACAGCTGAATTTTCATCAAAATCATACAATGCACACAGAAGATATAAGAAACTTCCTGTTTCACATTTTTGCCCTTAATTTATTGCGTTGCCATGGCAACACCATTCAATATATAAAAAATACATTCGCTATTTAGCATCTTTAATGTCTTGGCTGATATTGCCTAAGTTTGGTGCCAGTAACACGAATCCCCTTGAAGGAGTATTCAAAAGTTCAGGGCCTGCAATTTTCAAAAAATGCACATTCAATCCAAAATGGCCAACTTCCTGTTGGGTGGAGCTAATGACTGTAATTTTTAAAGTTGTTGAAAACAATATATGTAGCAAGTTTGGTGACCGTAGAAGAAACTGACCCCAACACTTTTGTCAAAAGGTGGCACTACAGAGCTCCCCAACCACGCCCATGTGTTTAAAAAATTTCCCAGGCCTAATGGCCGACAACTCTGATGTGTGTGGAAAATATCATGAACATTCAAGCATGCCAAGTATCTCAAAAACATGTGAATATACATAAAAAGCAATAATGACAGTTAATGTGTTGCCATGACAACACTGTTTCAGATATCAAGAATATCTTCAGAATTTTAAATCTTGACATTATTCTTAAATTGTTTACATATTTTTATTTTTATTTTTTACAGATAAACATAAGAGGGATATTATAAAATTGCCACACTTCCTTCCGCCAGTTGGTGGCACTACGACCGTGACACACAATAGCCACATCAATGTAATCAGCCCGCAAGGCCAAACATTTGGTGCACCCAGAAGATATGAGACACTTCCTTTTTCCCATTTTTTGACATTATGTATCACGTCGCCATGGCAACACCATTCGATTTATCAAAAACAATTTTGCAATTTAGCATCGTCAATGTCTTGGCATAATGTCGCCCACATTTGGTACCTGTAACATGAAATCCCTAGGAGGAGTATTTCAAATTCCAGGGCATGCTTTTTTCAAACAGTCCAAAATGGCCGACTTCCTGTTGGGCAGAGCTTATGACTGTCAGCGCAGAAGTTGTTGTCTTGATGAGATCTATATGTGTACAAAGTTTGGTGACGGTAGCTCAAAAGGGATGTGCTGCAGAGCCCCCCAAACATGCCCATCTTTTAGGTGGTGCTACAGAGCCCCCCCCCCCCGTAACTTTGCCCAGCCCTAATGGCCGACGACTCTGATGTGTGTTCAAATTTTCAAGAGTTCTCACGCATGTTAAGTACCCCAAAAGTACTGAAAACTTTGAAAAGAAGAAGAAAAAGAATAATCCTTAGAAGAACAATAGGGCCTCCACACTTTCAGTGCTTGGGCCCTAAAAATAATAAAAATAATAATCCTTAAAAGAACAATAGGGCCTCTGCACTTTCAGTGCTTGGGCCGTAAATAATACATACAGGGATGTAAGAGGGGAAAAACACTCAGCTTACCGGCTTGTACGCAGATGATATCGAGCTCATCGGCCAGCACGGTCCTTGCTTTCGCTCAAAGTGCCAAGCTCCACTCTTGCCCGTCAGTTCATAGTTTGTATAAAAATGTTCCAAGGTAAGGTGGGTATCAAATAAACAAAACATTAACAGAACCAAACACACTTCCAACCAGCGAGATGCGTGATGCTTGCCCAGGTCCCACGGGGTTTTCTTGTTCTCACCTGGAACTCCGCCCAAGCGCCTACCATAACCTCTTCAAGACTGCTCCAACCAAGCAGCTGGCTGCTCCCCTGCAGCCTCTCATGTCAGTGTTAGCTATCCCTATCAAAACCCCAACATTCCTTCCTCCCTCAAGGAAGAACTTTTAACTTGTTCCCTATAACCAGATAAAATCGTCAACATAATGGGGAAACTAATTCTCCTCTGACATCCACAATACTCCTTGCAGGTAACATAAGGAGAAATGAAAACAAACTACTTAGGCCCATACAATGATCTACACCCGTGAAAGGGTATCCGCAATTACATTATTCTTGCCTGCTATGTGTTGAATTACCAAATTATAAGGCTGAAGCACCAGACTCCACCTGAACACCCGTGCGTTTGAAGTCTTAAGCTTGGCAACAGATGTAAGTGGGTTATGATTGGTGTGAACCATAACCTCCCCACTCGAGCTGGAAACATAAATCTCTAAATGCTATATTGCTAAAAGAAGCACCTGTGCCTCCCTCTCAATCACTGAATAATAAATTTGTCAAAAGCTCTGTAACTGCTGCAAAATTTGGAACAAACCTATGGTAAAATCCACACATTCTCTAAATTCTCATCAGCTCCTGCTGCGTTCTAGGTTTAGGGAGGTCCAGGATGGCCTGGATCTTGGCCTGCCTTGGGAACACCAACCACTGGCCCACTTGATGGCCAAAATATGTCACACTTTGGCAAGTTTACAACTAACTGGGCCTGTTGCAACCTATCAAATAACTCTTTCAGGTGTGCAACATGCTCATTCCAGCAAGAGCTATGTACTACCACATCATTAATGCATGCTACAGCATTGGTAAGTCCAGCCGTCACCATGTTCATAACCCATTTAAAAGTCGCTGGGTCATTTTTCAATCCAAAAGGAAGGACCTTGCATTTATATAGGGCAGAAGGGGTTACAAAAGCTGAAACCTCCTTGGCATGCTCAGTAAGAGGCACCTGCCAGTACCCCTTCAAATAATCAAGCTTAGAAACATACTGAGCCTGACCAATTTGCGCTATACAATCTTCCAGTCGTGGGATCTGAAAAGCATCGGTCTTTGTTACTTGATTAACCTTCCTGTAATAGATACAGAACCGCACTCTCCCATCAACTTGGGGTACTAGCACAACCGGTGATCTCCACTCGCTATGCCCAGGCTCCACCACTCCTATTCTCACTATATAATCCAACTCCTCTTCTACATTTTTCAGCTTAGCTGGAGCCAGCCGATACAGATGATGCTTAACAGGAATTGCATCACCCATCTCTACATCATGCCATGTGAGTACATCTTGAAACAAAAAAATAGTGAAAAATAGTTGAAAATAGTGCACTGTAGCACTTCCCTAGTAGCACTCAGAATGAGGAAGCAGGAGACAGCGTAAAAACAGCTCACTGATGATATTTATTTGAGGTTTGTGGGATCTCTAGTACTGCAAATAATAGGGGTTCGAGCCACTTATCCCAATTCCGAGTGTCCTCATGTACAAACTTTCAAATCATAGTTTTAAGGGTTTAATTAAACCGTTCTACCAAGTCACCTGTCTTTGGATGGTACACGCTGGTGCGAAACGTGACATAAACGTGGTAGCTTGATCAGTTAGAATCTCTTTCGGAATCCCAACTCGGGAGATAATTTTGAAGAGTGCCTCTGCAACACTTCACGCTGAGATATTGCGGAGTGGCACAGCTTTGGGGTATAGTGTTGCGTAATCCACTAAGACTAACACAAAGCAATGCCCACATGCAGTCTGTTCTATCGGCCCGACAACGGAACCTCGATTAACAAAAGAGGGTGCAATGATGCTTTTGGAGTGGCCGGTGGATTCCCAACTGACATTCGCGACATTCCGCACACCACCTGCGAACATCTCCGCAAATGTCCAGCCAATAGAAATGGGCCATGAGTCGGTTGAGTGTTTTGTCCTGCCCTAAATGTCCCGCCATCGGATTATGATGAGCCACATGGAACAACATTTCCTGATGGCTGTTTGGAATCAACAGCTGGGTATTACCTTTGTTTGTCTGAGTGTCCTGTGTCACTTGATACAACCAATCTTTTATAATCATAAAGTAGGGGCAGGAGAGTGCAACATTGGGCTGAAGCCACTGACCATCAATTACTTTCACTTGTTGAAAGGCGTGCCGGAGGGTTTCATCTTGCACCTGCTCCAGAGGGAAATCCTGAGGGGAGTTCCCCAGGGGCGGGAAGGTGGGCCCCTCCCCTCCCTCCGGGACCCCCTGACATGGTGCTGACATTGACAGCTCAGGCAACGCCTCCCTAGCCAATGCTGCGCACACCCCACACCGGACAATTCGGTGGCAGGACCCATCCACACACATTCCCCTCAACAACATTTGAAAGGCCGGCCAATTCATACCCAAAATGAATGGATGGGTGAGGCGGGAACTAACTGCCGCCTCTATTTTATGCTTTTGTCCCCAAAATTGAATAATGATGGTCACTAGGGGATTTTCATGCACATCCCCATGCACACACCTCACCTTTACCCGGTGTGCTGTATCCAAAGCCTCGCCTTACCCAAGCATTGGTAAATTGATGTTTGATTACAGCTTGAATCCACCAAGGCCTGGTATGTACCCTCTTAGATACTCACTGCTATACACTATGTCAAAGCTCAATCAGGAGTGGCCTGGGACATGTTGAGGACCTGAACCAATGCCCCCACCTCCATCACCTGGAATTGGTCCTGGAAGTGCCCTGGTTCCCTGCAGTGCCAGCAGACCGGCCCAGGCTTTACCTCCACACCTGTGACTGTAGAGTCACCAATCTGCGGAGGAGAGGAGATAGATACAGGGGGGGGTAGGAGGGTTAGGTAAGCCCCGTGACTGGGGAGCTGGTTTTGGGGGAAGGAACCCACGTTTCCGGGGAGAAGGGACAGAAAAAGTGTGGCATGGAAAAGGGGAAGGGTGAGAGGAAGAGATAGAGAGAGAAGAGGGCTTGCCGACCACCGAATATGCTGCCAGCTGGACTGCCTCGTCTAGTGACACCGAGCAGTGGCACTGGACCCATTCTTCCATCCCCTTTGGCAGCCGGGTGATGAACTGCACCAGCACCATGAGATCGACTACTTCCTCGGCGCTGTGTTCCTCTGCCAGCAGCCACCTTTCCCTTCATGGGCATAAGCAATAGAACTCTATCACCCACCTTGAAGTAGTGCTCCACAGCCCTTCTATCAACCTGAGCTCCCTTCAAGTTATCTTTGGCTAACCCACAGACAGAGGCAAGCTGATCCCTAAAGGCAGGACCATGTCCCAAACCCCAGGATGCTGTACTGAATACATTCTAAACATACTCTTTAGAGTCTGGTGTTAATGTTCAGTGGCTCCCTGTGATTGTGGGTGGAAAGCTGACGAAGTACTCTGCTCTATCCCAAGCTCACACATAACCTTTTGAAAAAACCTAGACACGAAATTGGTGCCACAGTCAGACTGCACCTGCTTAGGCAAGCCAAACCTAGAAAAAACAAAAACAAAGCAAAGCATCAAAAATTGTACTTGCTTTGATATTCCTCAAAGACATCACCTCAGGAAAATGGGTTGCACCATCAATAATAGTTAACAGGAACTCATTGCCCTTTTTAGTTCGGGACAGTGGTCCTATGCAGCCCACTATCACACGAGAAAATGGTTTTTCTACTAGAGGAAGAGGATTCAAAGAGGCTACTTGGATTCTCTGATTAGGCTTCCCAGCCACCTGGCATGCATGACAAGAAGATCGACAGAAAGCAATGACATCTTTGCGCAGCTGGGGCCAGTAAAAATGTCTCAGGATTTTAGCCTGTGTCTTTCTGATGGCTAGGTGCTCTCATGAGCTAGCCGAAGCACTTCAGCCCAGAAACTCCTAGGCATCACCACCTGCTTGACCACACTCCAAACCTCAGTCAATGGCCTATCTTCTGGCCTCCACTTCCGGATCAATATATCATCCTGAAGATAAAACCCTTCAACCATGTCTACAGTTTCCTCAGAAGTTACAGCAAAAACTATGGAACAAAAAGCTATCACGCCAACGGTAAAACCAATACAAACGCCACATCAAACACTGTAATAATATAATCCCGGACGAGCACTCCACATGTTTCATAGTTCATAGTTTGTATAAAAATGTTTCAATGGAAGGTGGGTATCAAATAAACAAAAAAATTAACAGAACCAAACACACTTCCAAGCAGCCAGATGTGCAACGCTTGCTCAGGTCCCACAGGTTTTTCCTGTTCTCAACTGGAACTCCACCCAAGTGCCTACCGTCACCTCCTCAAGACCGCTCCAACCAATCAGCTGGCTCCTCTCCTGCAGCCTCTCGTGTCAGTGTGTTAGTTATCCCTATCAAAACCCTAACAAAGCAGTTGTTTTACTCCTAGATAAACTCTTAGTTGGCATTTTACAGTAACTTTGTGAACAAATGATAAATAAACAGATTAAATTTGTCAAAAGAAAAATCAAAACAAAAGTTTAAAACTAAAAAATCAGGTGTAGAAATTAGTAAATTAATTCCTCAATTAGGTTAATATCTGGTGTACATCTGATGTACAAGTTCTCAATCAGTAAGATTGAACTGTTGTTTGTAACAGAGTTTGATTTTACTCTCTGCATTGTGAGGCAAATGGTTTTAGCTATGTGGCTGCATTTAGCTGTGGCTATGTGAATGCAACCATGCTCCAAACAAAGGCTAGAAAGATTCAAAGTGGCAACAGTGATGCAAATTTGGTCCTGTTGCTACAACAGGGAGCCAGCATTGCTGGGCAATTAATCAATTTTTATTTTCAATTACAATTTTGGGTTCCAACGATTATGAAAACAAGATAATTGAGATAAAACAATTATATTCCCCAGCATTATATCTTTAAAGCATGCTTTATTAAAGTTCAAATAATAAGCAAGCGGGTTATGAAAATAAACTCCGAAACTGGCATTTCTCTGTGCGGTC